>NC_080387.1:27605161-28274218 GCF_028751815.1 Salvia miltiorrhiza
AACTAAATATAAAATATAAAAAATATATATAAAATAAAACGGATCCACGGGTCGGATTTGGGCCGGATCCGGATCTAAAATTTCAAGATCCAAATCCAGATCCGTTTTCAAAACTGAGATCCAGATCCGTCGGGTCCAAAAAATTGAGATCCAGATCCGTAAAAACGGATCTGGATCCACGGATCTGGACCGGGTCCAAGATCAATTGCCATCCCTACCCATAACAAATAGTACCTCCCAACGTGGAATGAAGCTACGGCAAATTTGATCATTCAATTGAAGAACAGAGATAGTCTACTTGCCGAAAAATCAAGATCCCGTTGGTTAGTTGATGGAGATGTTAATAGCAGTTTTTTTCACAAGGCGATTAACGGAAGGAGAAGTAAGAACGAGATGGTTGGACTTTGGGAGAACAACCGGTGGATCGAAGAGCCGACAGAGGTTAAAAGATTGGTTAAAACTCACTTCCAATCACAGTTTCGGGGCAGACCGCGAGTTAAGCCTTGCCTTCCTGATGATTTTGTACAGAAAAGAATTCCAGACGACATTAAGGAGTGGCTTGATCTGCCGTTCACGGAGGAGGAGGTTAAGACTGCAGTTTGGAACTGTGAGGGGGGGAAGAGTCCGGGCCCCGACGGTTTCAACTTTAATTTCATGAAGACAAGTTGGGGGATTATTAAGGAAGATCTTGTGGGTGCTTTGAAGGAGTTCCACACCCATGGCAGTCTGGTTAGAGGAAGTAACCCGTCTTTCATCACTCTCATTCCGAAGAAAGAAGGTGCAGTTAATCTGAAAGATTTTCGACCTATTTCCCTTATTAACTGCCTCTACAAAGTTATCTCGAAAGTGCTTGCATCTAGATTGAGAAGTGTAATGCCCAACATTATTTCCGAGTGTCAAAGTGCATTTGTTGAGGGGCGTTATATTCTTGATGGGGTGGTGGTCCTTAATGAAGTCCTTGCTGATGCAAAGAGGAGGAAGAGGGGAATCTCGCTGTTCAAAATAGACTTTGCCAAAGCCTACGACACTGTTGATTGGGATTTCCTTGATTTAATGCTTGAGAAGATGAATTTTAGCTCGAGATGGAGAAGGTGGATCGCGGGCTGTATTAGCTCGGCTTCGGCGAACGTTTTGGTGAACGGCAGTCCCTCTGGTGAGTTTCAACTCGAAAGAGGCCTTCGTCAAGGAGACCCCCTGTCCCCTTTTCTCTTCCTTATTGTGGCCGAAGGGCTCCATCTGCTGGTTGAGAGGGCTGTTTACAAGAGGTTGTTGGAGCCGGTCCCTATTGGCGACGGAGGTATGCATATCTCCCATCTGCAGTATGCCGATGATACAGTGTTTGTTGCTACTGGAAAGAATGATAACGCTTGGGCCTTTAAAAGCATTCTGAAACTGTTTGAATATATGTCGGGCTTAAAAGTGAATTTTGAAAAAAGTCAGCTGGTGGGTATCGGAATTGAGGAACCTTTATGTGAGAGCATGGCTAGAATACTTGACTGTCAGGTGGGGAGTGCACCAGTCAAGTACCTCGGCGTCAAGATCGGAGCTTGTCTTTCTCGCACGGCAGACTGGAGTTTTGTAGGGAGACTCACCCTTACCCGTTCAGTCTTGACTTCTATTCCGATTTTCCAACTGTCCTTTAACTTGATGAATAATGGTGTGCTGTCTCAAATTCGATCTCTTTTGGCCAAATTCCTTTGGGGGGAGGGAGAGGATCCGGAGGTTAGAAAGATCCATTGGGTTAAATGGGAGGTGCTTTGCAGGGATTTTGGTCTTGGGGGACTTGGCATTAAAGATCTTGGGTGGTTCAATAAGGCTCTTATGTCCAAATGGCTTTGGCGCTTCTTTTCGGAGCGTGAATCCTTTTGGGTTCGGGTGATTAGAGAGTGCTGGGGGGACTTGTCTTGGGATGAGGACGACTTTAAATTACATGATAATAAAGCCTCAAGACCGGGCTGGTGGAAGAGGGTGGTGGATTTGAGTCGGGGTGAAAAAGGGAAATGGTTGAGAGATAGCTTGGTTATCCAGATTGGGGAGGGGGACGGGTTCCTGTTCTGGCACCACGTCTGGATTGGGGGGCAGAGCCTGAAAGAGGGTTTCCCTAGGTTGTTTAGGCTTAGTAGCTTGCAAGGAGGGTTTATTAAAGATATGGGAGAGTGGGCGGAGGGGTGCTGGATTTGGAACCTGAACTGGATTCGGGAGTTGAGGGGCAGGGATCTGGATTGTCTTTCTAACCTTGACTCTGTCCTTCAAAATGTTGTTGTTTCGGCAGGTAAACCAGACGGATGGAGATGGAGTGCTGATCCGAGCGGTTTGTTCACGGTCAAGTCGGCGTACAAGGTGCTCAGCTTGGCAACCGGAGATAACAGTAGTCGACGTCAAGAGGTGGATCTTTTAACCGTCTGGAAAGCACGAGTGCCGCTCAAGGCCAAAACAACAGCGTGGAGAATTTTGAAGGGAAGGATGGCAACGTGTGATAACCTTCAAAAACGAAAAGTGATCAATTCCAACGCAGACGCCACCTGCATTCTCTGCAAGGAAGAGATCGAAACCACAGATCATGTTTTCTTCTCATGTCTTACGACCTCAAATCTCTGGTACGCAATTCTCAATTGGGTTGGAAAACATTCGGCTCTCCCACTCAAAGCAAAGGATCATCTTGTTGCATTTAGAAATTTGGGGGAAAATGAGGACACCTCCTTCTTGACTACTATCTGGCTTTGTTTTGTTTGGTGCGTGTGGAAGATGAGAAACGGATGTAAGTTTCAGCAGGAGGAATGGAAGGCCGAAAGAGTTCTGGCAGAAATCAAAACAAGAACGTGGGGTTGGATCTCGGCTTTTTCCCAGCAGCCGAATTCAAGAGATTTCAGGAGTTGGTTTGTTGATGCGAAAATCTAGTTTCTTGTCTTCTCCCTTCGACCTCTGTTACTTTCTCTGGTGACGAGGGCCTTATTCTCTCTCCTTTGTTGAGTGAGCTGTTGTTTGCGCTTCGGTTTTGGGCATCTCTGGTGCCGGTTCCTTTTTCGTATTTATAATATTGCTCTTTTCCCGATCAAAAAAAAAAACGTGGACCCATTAGTCGAAAAAATTAAATATTTAAATAACTAATTAATAGTACCACATTAATCCAAAATTAATCCTTGATGTTATTCACTAACAATGCATCGCCCAGCGACCGCTGGGTGCCAGCGATCGCTGGCTTCTTCGAGCCGCGGTCGCTGAAACCCAGCCGGCGCTGAAATTAGAAGAATTCTGAAATCTCGTGGTTTGAGGTCGGATTTGTTCATGTTTATTTTTTGAATGAAATCAATGAAAGTCAGTCCAATTTTAAAAACCAATAGATTTTTAAATACCTCTAGATTTTCATAGATTTTTAAAAGTTTGAAACGAATACCTCTGGATTTTTATAGAATTTTAAAAGTCTTGAACGAATACCTTTAGATTTTCATAGACTTTTAAAAATCTTGAACGAATACACCCAGATTTTAAAAGTCTGCAGAAATCTATTAAAATCCTAAACGAATACACCCCCTTTATATTCCACTACATCAACTTACATTAATGTGCATAACCTATATACTTTTTTCTGATGAATTCGTATATATGGGATTTCTTCCTCCAAAAATATATGCACGAGGTAAATTTAATCTATTAGCGAGACTATTATTAACTTAATCATTCAAAAGATATTAGTTAATCCAACTCAAACCTAAAAGTGCGTCTGCGTCAGGAAAAAAAAATCTTAAGCCACATTACCTCACATATTTTGTCACACACCAATCCACCACCAATATATAAATATTTATATATGTGTGTATTTTTTTTATTTGAAAACTTGTTAAGATTATCAGAGACCAAATTAACGTTGTAGAGAAGTTTCTTGAGAAACCACCATTATTTTAAAAAAGATGTCGATAGCAAGATATAATCTACAAATATTGGTTGTATTAGTCAATAACTCGAGATTAAGAGTTTCAAAATCATCTAGAAGTTTAAATTTCAGCAAATAAGTTTTCAGAGGCTTCTGCCATATATTTCTTACTTCTTCGTATCGATTGTTGGTAAACGAAGCTTCCTGCTGACTCAGATAGGTTGGTCTTAAATTGGATTAAAAATCATTTTATTCGATTCAAGATCTAATTACCAGCTCAATGATAAGATCTTACTCTTCAACTAGCATATAATGGAATAATCTCTCCCTAAAAACATAAAAATGTACTAATAAAATATTTTCAACGTCCCAAATATGTGCTCAAGTATTCTTCCAGTCCCAAGATTGTAGTTTATCACTATATGTGTCTAGGAATTTTTTTATAATCATCCCCAGATACTTTTTTTTTTTTGCATTCTTATACACTAAAAGTTTGTTGCTTTTGTAAATCCAGAAATACTAAGTAAAATGATCAAACAATCAACCCAATATTATTGTATAAAAATCAGAATGCAGCAAAAATATAAAGTATGTACAATGGATAAATTTATATTGTAATGTTAATTAATTACAGTTATGCGTTCGCTATGAAAATTCCTTTTAGATGAAGTTACACGAATCCACTCAATAGAATCTCTTTTACTGAGTGGTATTGATAGGAAAAGAAAATCTTTCTAATCTTATTAACAATACTAGCAACAATTGGACTTGTAATAAAGCTAAACTATGAATCACAAGCATACAAACCTACTAACTTGTCCTAACATATGAGTCTCGCACTCAAGGTATGCTAGACACACGACTCTCTCACTCAATGTGTGATAGACAAAATGTTATGTTGGAACAATCTAGCTTCGGAATCCTGCACATCGACACTTGTGTTTTTGCTTGGATGAACTGGTACCGAATGCAGTATGTTTTACCTCTATTTATAGATGCAATCTATGTTTCGTGGCCAAGAATATCAAGGCTGAGAACTTAAGATACACAAAAACTTGGGTGAGGTCAACCTCACCCTATGAGACGGGTTTGATCCGTTTGACCCGACCTGCGAGCTTTAATATACATAACCGTGTTTTTAACAAATGAACATAGAAGTGTGAGTTGGTGCAGTGGTAATAGTCGCCTACCTTTATTCCCCATTTTATTCTTCTTCTTCTTTTTCCTTTCTTTTTTACGTTTTTTGGGTTTTTGTTTCCTTTTTTCTTCTTTTTGTTTTTACTTTTTTTTTTCTTCCTGTTTTCATTGTATTTTTTTTTGTGTGTATATATATAGGAAGAGGTTCTAATAAAAACCTATGTTAAAATGAGAATTAGGAACCTAATCTTGACCTTTTAAATATTAGATCTAATGGTTAGGATTTAGTCAACAAAAGAAATTGTGCATCTATTATATTTTACTGTGCACTTAAAAAATATGCAATTTATGCAATTGAAACCAACAATGCAAAATACTCAAGCAAATCGAAATTGTGCATATATGCAATTGAAACTGTGCATCTATGCAATCGAAATTGTGCATCTGTAGTTTAATCTCAGCCCTCTATTTTATTTAAATCAATGGCTTTAAATTGGTTCCTAGTTTTCATCTTAAGAGAGGTTTTTATATTAACCCTACCCTATATATATATATATATATATAAATATATATATATATATATATATATATTAGTATTTTTTTTCTTTTTAGCATTTCTTTTGCATTTTTTTTCATTTTACTGTTTTTCTTTTGCGTTTTTTTTATTTCACTGTTTTTCTTTTGCATTTTTTATATATGTTTGTGAAAAATATAATGATTTTAAAATATTGCATTTCTTCGTAACAATAATTATTTTTTCTGACGGCAATAATTACTTGAGCAAATAACTAAAAGTATAAGTTCTCGTGAGTAAAAATAACAATTATTGTGAATAAATGTTTCAAAATTATTACATCTGTTTATGATAATTATTATTTTTATTCATTAGAACTTGTACTTTTAATTATTTGGTTAACTAATTATTAGAGTAAGAAAAAGTAATTATTGATAACCACTGATATGGTGAAAGATAATGTTTTAAAAATACTACTACATTTCTTCACAATAAGGTTTATTTTTATTCATAAGAACTTTTACTTTCAGTTATTTGCTCAAGTAATTATTATTATACGTAAAAGTAATAATTGATGTGAAGAAAAATAGTGCTTATTTTTACTCGTTAAAATTTGTATATTTAGTTATTTAGTCAAGTAAACATTGTCGTAATAAAAAGTAATAATTAATATGATGAAAGGTAATGTTTCAAAGATATTACATTTTCTTACAATAATGTCTATTTTTATTTATAATAATATTTACTTTTAGTTATTTGTTCAAGCAATTATCTTTAAAAGCAAAAGTAATTATTGATATAAAGAAAAGTAAAGTTATTTTTATTGGTTAGAATTTTTATTCTTAGCTATTTGATTAAGTAATTATTGTTACAATGAAATGTAGTGTTTCTAAATTATTACATTTGTTCATAATAATTGTTACTTCATTTATGAGAATTTGTACTTTTAGTTATTTGGTCAAATAATTATTATTATAAGAAAAAGTAATTATTGATATGTATAAAAGTAATGTTATTTTTACTTGTTAGAACTTGTAATTTTATATATTTTGTCAAATAATCATTGTTGTAAGAAAAAGTAACTGTTGATGTGATGAAAAGCAATGTTTCAAAACTATTACATATGTCCACGATAATTGTTACTTTTATTCATGAGAATTTATATGTTTAGTTATTTGCTCAAATAATTGTTATTGTAAATAAAAAAAAATATTTATATGAAAAAAAATAATGTTATTTTTATTCGTGAGAACTTGTATTTTTAACAGAAAAAGAAAACGAAAAAAAAGGAAGAAGCTAAAAGTTAAAAGCATAAAAAACGCATAAATGGCATAAGAAAAAGAAAACAAAAAAAGCTAAAAAGTAAAATAAAAACGCAGAAAAAGAAAACAAAAAGAAAAGGTAAAATAAAATGTGAAAAGCGGGTTTCCAACACTACATCTAGTGGTTAAAAGTGGTAAGTCAAGCATTCACTGGAAGAAGTGCTTCTGCTACCATCAGTTTGACATCTGTTTCAGTCATGAATTCCTTCATGAATTCAATGCGAAGACTGTCAAGTTGTTGGTGTAAGTCCAGAAACTGTTGCTTAAACTGAACTTCTGCTTCTAATACGTGTGTATGAAGATCCTTGTGGTTCTTTTTCAGGATTGGGAAAGAGACCTGAACGGGGACCATTTCCTGAACATATTCGATATGCATGACACGTTGTTCGTCAATCCTGCGGGCAAGAGCCTTGATTCGAACATCATGATCGATCATGTCGTCAGTTGCCTGTCTTTCAATGGCGATTAGTTGCTTGAGAAATTTTATACCGTAGATATCTTGACGTTCTCGCTCATACTTGAGTGTCTCAATCTCCATTTGCTGATCAGAGATGATATCCAGTAAAGCTTGAATAGGATCTTCCGCGCCTTCGGGAAATTTGAAGGTAACCTTGTGAGGTTGTTTTCCTTTCCACTCAGTGATCCGACCATCTGTAACTACATCAGAATCGTATCTGACAATTCTGGGCTTGCGTGGAATCTCAATAAATTCAACAGGGAGCTCTGGAGAAACATGCGGTGCCCTGTGTTGTCGTTGTGAGGAAGAAGCTCCTTGATAAGAGGTGGAAGGATCAGCTTCAGTGGTTAGAGCTGAGGGAATGACATGCTCATCATCTGTTGGAAAATGAGGAGCAACAGAAAGTCTGAGGCCGACATTCTCTGTTTGAGTAGGATCATTAGATAATTCTGATGGGAATGACGACGACAACGATTCTGCAGTGATGTCCTCTACAAGTCCTTCCGGAGTGGAGGGATCTTCAACAGTAACTGTTGGATTTTCCAACACTGGAGAGACAGTGAGGACTTCAATCGGATCAGTATCCAAGAGCTTTGTTTCTTCAAAGGAAGGACAACTGATGGGTTCAGTCGTCCGGGGTGATTGCTGATCCGGAGCAGGAGCGACAGTTGTTTCATCTGCAGTTGGATGACTGATGGAATCAGTCATATGCTGATCGGGAGTTGTAAGGACCAGAGTGTCATGAACAGCAGCTTTAGAAGTGGAGGTGCCAGCATCAGCATCAAAGATCAGGGTACTTCTGGTATAGCCTTGCGACTCAACATAGTCCAGAGCAAACTTGTCAAATCTGTAAATAACATCCCACACTCGGGGAAAGTTGAAGATACTGAACAATGTCGCTTCTTCAAGCGCAAAAGAGTCATCAGTCTCAACAAGTTGAAGCTCATTGACGTTTGAGTAGGGAGCAGTTTGAGAAAAGTATAAGTGAGAAGTCTATGAAGATTCTTATAGACTTCTAGAGAGGAATTGAATTCACCAAGAAGGTGATTCAAATGCTGAGTAGCATTGTTCTTGGCTTCAGTTTGCATTGCTGCAACAGCTTTTATTTGTTCAGAAGTGCCATACCGAGTTGGCACATGGGAGGATTGTTGGACTGCTTTGCCCTCGGATTTAAGTTTAGGCTAGGATTTGGAGGGGTGTTTGGAGGTAGACTGTGAGGCAGTTTTGAAACAGTCTTTTTGGGTGTGGAGCGAGGACAGCGATGAACGTTTGTTTGTAGTGAGAGAGGGAACAGGGGATGAAATTTGAGTGGGAGAGGGAGAAGGAATGGGACTTGGTTCAGTTGGAGATTCAATAGGCTCAATCTCCACGAATTTAGGTGATGAGATGTCAATCACCTTTGGCTTCTTGGAAGGTTTGGGTCCTCCCTTCGCCACTTTGAAGAGGCGGATTTGATCAGTTACTTCCAAGGTCTCCGACCAAAAGATTTGAGTTAGATGACTGATGCCGTGAATGATGATCTGTGAAACCCTATTGCCTTGACGGAGCAAATTGGCAGGTTTGGAGTTGCGAGGTTCGCCACAAAGCAACTCGAGGTAGGCGTGCTCCCAGTTAAAAGGGTCGGGCTTCATTAGAGCAGCCAAAATGTTCTTCTGAGGCTGTGATACTTTGTCGGGAGTTTCGTTGGCGCCTATCCAGCATTTTTGTATGATCTTGGCCAAAAGGTGATGACCAGGTTTGAGGAGAGATAACATGAGTGTCTTTTCAGTGGTCTCGTCCGCCTTAGCCATTGCTTCCTTGAGAGTTTCATTCGCCTCTTCATCAGTGATGGAGGATGGATTGAGACCAATGTTCGATAGACCGAACAGTTCTTGAACTACTTTTATGACATTGATTGGAACCTCTTCTTGTATTTTGAAGTCGGGAGTGGTGAACACTTGAACTTTGGTGAAGAGTTCACCGAACTCGTTGTAGCGCAGTTCTTGATAGAACTGTTTGATTTGAGATTTCAGTAGCAGGGGCGCTTCTTTGATGACCAGTGATAACCATTTATGCCATGACATGATTTCTTCAGCTTTAACATGTCCTGGTTTTGATTGGAATGAAAGCGTATCTACTGAGTGTTCATACCGAACTTCCTTGACGCTGCAATTAATAGATTTCTTCGACTCTTCTGTTCTCACCATTTCTGTGAATCTGAAAATAGAAAGTTTCGAACGAAAATTCTTGTGAGTAAAGTATCTACATACAATTAGTCTACACAGGTTCTCTGATCTTGCCAGAGAAATGGGTCACCAGCGGAATGGAGATTTCGCTGCTCTGAACTTGAGTTCTCTGGTGATGCTTTGCTCTGCTCTGGACTTGAGTCCTCTGAACTTGAGTTCTCTGGTGATGTGACTTCGCTGCTCTGGCATTCGGGCATTCGATTCCTCTGGCATGATTTCTCTGACTGTGACTCCGCTGACATATTGATTCCTCTGGTATCTTGATTTCTCTGGTCTGGAGTTCGATTCCTCTGACGGGTAAAATATGCACGGGTGTTTAGTCTATTGCTGAGGGATCTGTTAGCAAATATGCAAGAGTTAAGGGAGTTCAATTTTAGGTTAGTTACAACAGATCCAACGGATTTGTTTCCTCATTCCAGAAGTCGGCGCGTAGCTCAAATCTTCTCAACTGCTATTTCTTTTGTTTAAATACTTAGGTTAGTTGTTGAGTCGAAGCTGAAGAATTTCCATTACTGTAAACTAGTTGAGAGTGTGGAATTATAGCAATCTTGATAGATTTGTAGGCTATACACTTCTTCTAGTGTTGAGTGTTCTCAATTGTAATTGTAAAGTTCTTGAGTGTTCATAGTGGAATAGAATTGATTGTTCTGCACCGTGGATGTAGGATTGAAAAATCCGAACCACGTAAATCGCCTTCGTGTTCTTTTATGTTCTTGCTGCGTTGATTGTTTTCCCGAACAAATTCCACAACAAGTGGCGCCGTCTGTGGGAAACAGAAGATCGACGCACACCAACTGTTCGAGATTTGAATCGGAGGAAATCTGAATCGGAGGAGTTCTTGATCGGTGGAGGAATCGCCATTCTTTTCACTACCAAATGTCGATTGCTAAATTCGACACCGAGAAATTCACAGGGAAGAATGATTTCTCCCTGTGGAGAATGAAGATGCGGGCCGTTCTCATCCAACAGGGCCTTGATGATGTTCTGACCACAGAGAAGGCTCCAAAAGAAGGAGATGGGAAGGCGAAATTCGCTGAAATGCAAAAGAAGGCTCATAGCACTATCATCCTACATCTGGGAGATAAAGTGCTGAGAGAAGTGTCAAAAGAAGACACTGCAGCTGCAGTATGGGCTAAACTGGAGAGTCTTTACATGACTAAGTCTCTAGCTAATCGACTCTTCTTGAAGAAGAGGCTGTATTCCTTCAGAGTTTCAGAGGAGAAGAATCTATCTGATCAACTGGATGAATTCAATAAAGTCGTTGATGATTTGGCTGATATTGATGTAAAGCTAGAAGATGAAGACAAGGCAATCCAGCTCCTGAGTGCCCTGCCCAAATCCTATGACAACATGAGGGATGCCATGCTGTATGGGAGGGAGACTGCTATCTCCCTGGATGAAGTCATGAATGCCTTGAAATCCAGGGAGTTGCAAAAGGCATCTGATGGTAGACAAGAAACCGCAAGTGAAAGCCTCAATGTCAAAGCAAAGTTCAACAAAGCAAAATCCAAGAAGCCCTTCAAAGAAAAGAAGGGAGGATCAGGGAAGAAGGAGGATGATGAGAAGGAAACCAAGAAGTGCCACTTCTGCAAGAAACCAGGGCATATCAAGAAAGACTGCTACAGCTGGAAAAGAAAACAAGCTCAAAAAGGCTCATCAGACACTGCCGATCTTGCTGAAAATATCCAAGAAGCTGAAGCTTTAAACATCACATCTTCTAAAACTGAGAATAGTTGGATATTAGATTCAGGGTGTTCTTTCCATATGTGTCCTAACTTGAATTGGTTTGTTGATTTGCAGATGAAGGACCTGGGATCTGTAGTTTTGGGGAACAACCAAGTCTGCCCTGTCAGAGGCATTGGTTCAATCAAGTTAAAGCTACATGATAATTCTGTAAGACTCATAACTGAAGTTAGATATATTCCTAGTCTAAAAAGGAATTTGATATCCCTTAGATCACTACAAATGAAAGGCTATGAGTTTAAATCATGTGTTAATGATATATATGTTTTAAAGGAAGATAAAATTGTGTTGAAAGGAACCAGAAAACAGACTTTGTATCATTTAGTTGCTGAAACTATTGTTGGTGAGTCTGAAATTGCCTCTACTTGTGATATTGAATTGTGGCATGAGAGACTGGGGCATGTTAGTGAAAAAGGGTTAATTGAACTAAAGAAACAGGGTATATTGAGTTTATCTGCTGATGAAAAACTGAACACTTGTGATGCATGTGAATTAAGTAAAAGCACGAAACTCCCATATCCTGTTGGCAAACATGTCTCATCTGCACCTCTTCAATATGTTCATTGTGATCTGTGGGGTCCATCCAAAACCACCACTATAGGTGGAGGTGTATATTTCATATCTCTAATAGATGATTTCTCTAGGAAAGTCTGGGTTTACATTTTAAAACACAAGTCTGATGCCTTTGATAAATTTGTTGAGTGGTGTAGTGCTGTTGAGAATGAAAAGGGATGTAAGTTGAAATGTTTAAGGACTGATAATGGCTTAGAATTCACCTCTGGAAAATTTGAAGAATTCTGTAAAGATAGGGGAATTAAAAGACATAAATCAGTACCTGGAAATCCTCAACAGAATGGGGTTGTAGAGAGAATGAATAGAACTCTCCTTGAGAGAGTTAGGTGTATGCTCTCTAGCTCAGGTTTGCCACCTAAATTTTGGGGAGAAGCAGTTACCACTGCTGCTTATCTTATAAATAGATGTCCTTCTAGTGCTATTGATTTTAAAACCCCTGAAGAACTGTGGACTGGTAGGGCTGCAGATTACTCAAATTTGAGGAAATTTGGATGCTTAGCATATATGCATGTTAGGCAGGATAAGTTGGAACCTCGAGCATTGAAATGTGTTATGGTGGGATATCCAACAGGGGTTAAAGGGTATAGACTCTGGTGCATAGAATCTGGAAAGGGAAAACTCCTAATCAGTAGAGATGTAGTGTTTAAAGAAAATATAATGCCTCTTAATGAGCAATCTACTACTGAGTTTACTGGTAGAGGAGTTGAAGTAAACACTGATAAAACTAGTGATAACACTCCTATTAATGATGTAGTGTCTAGAGTATCAGAAGTGACAGGTATAAAACAGGAAGAAGATGATCAACAACAGGCTAATACTGAGGACCTCAGTGAGTATCATCTAGCCAGAGACAGAGCTAGAAGAGTCATCAAACCTCCAGCCAGATACTCTGAAGCAGATCAAGTTAGCTTTGCTTTCTCAGCTGCTGAAGAGGTAAATTACAGAGAGCCTAGGTCTTATAAAGAAGCAATTCAGTGCTCTGAAAGAAAGCAATGGATCAAAGCTATGGAGGAGGAAATAGAGTCTTTATTGAAAAATAAGACTTGGATCTTGGTGGACAGACCTAAGAACCAGAAATGTGTAACATGTAGATGGTTATACAAGAAAAAGGTGGAGGTTCACAAAGGTATTGAGGTAATCAGGTATAAAGCAAGGTTAGTTGCTAGAGGTTTCTCTCAGCAAGAAGGTATAGATTTTAATGAAATCTTTTCTCCTGTTGTTAAACACTGTTCTATTAGACTTATACTTGCTCTAACTGCACACCTAGATTTAGAATTGCAACAGATGGATGTTAAAACAACTTTTCTAAATGGTGAGTTAGAGGAAACTATATACATGAATCAACCAGAGAGATTTGAAGTAGCTGGCTGTGAAGGTCAGGTATGTCTCTTGAAAAAGTCTTTGTATGGACTGAAGCAAAGTCCAAGACAGTGGAATAAAAGGTTTGATGAATTCATGATAAGTATAGGTTTCAAGAGAACATTGCATGATAGATGTGTATACTTGAAAGAAGTTGCTGAGTCTGTGGTTGTTTACTTACTCTTGTATGTTGATGATATGCTTATTGCTAGTAGTTCTAGTAATGAGATTGATAAAGTAAAGCAATCACTGAGTGCTGAATTTGATATGAAAGATCTAGGGACTGCTAGGAGAATTCTTGGTATGGATATCAAGCGAGATAGGAAAAATATGAAACTTATGCTTGTTCAATCTGATTACTTGAAGAAAGTATTGTTAAAATTCAATATGAATGAAGCAAAAGTTGCTCAGGTTCCTATAGCTCAACATATTCAGTTGTCCAATAAGCAATGTCCTGTTACTGTTGAAGAACTTAAGAACATGAGTGTTATTCCTTATGCAAATGTGGTAGGTACCATCATGTATGCTATGCTTTGTACTCGGCCTGATTTGGCTTATGCTGTAAGTCTTGTAAGCAGGTACATGTCAAATCCTGGTAAGGCACACTGGGATGCTTTAAAAGGAGTATTAAGATACTTGAAAGCAACTGTTAATAAAGGAATTATGTTTCAAGGTGGAGCCACTAATTTAGAACAAGTTTTAGTTGGCTTTACTGACTCGGGTTATGCAGGAAGTACAGATACAAGGAAGTCCCAATCTGGATATGTATTTACACTTTATGGAACAGCAGTGAGCTGGAAATCTACACGACAATCTGTGGTAGCTCTTTCCACTACAGAAGCCGAATTTATTGTTGTTACAGAAGCAGTGAAAGAAGGTATATGGCTGAGAGGTATGCTGTCTGAGTTAGGCATTAATCAACAGGTTGTCTCTATTCTTTGTGATAGTCAAAGTGCCATTCATCTTGTTAAACATCAATCTTTTCATGAGAGGTCTAAACATATAGATGTTAAATTCCATTTTGTGAGAGATTTAGTTAAAAAATGTGATGTGGTGGTGAAGAAAGTCTCAACTGATGATAATGCTGCAGATGTGCTTACTAAAGCGTTACCAACTGTTAAGTTCCAAAAGTGTTGTTCTTTGATGGGTATGAGCTCTCTCGAGGAGAGCAAGTTGTTTGTCTAATTCTTGCAGGTAGTCGGTGTATTCTAATCGTATTAGATAAGGTGGAGAATTGTGAGTAAAGTATCTACATACAATTAGTCTACACAGGTTCTCTGATCTTGCCAGAGAAATGGGTCACCAGCGGAATGGAGATTTCGCTGCTCTGAACTTGAGTTCTCTGGTGATGCTTTGCTCTGCTCTGGACTTGAGTCCTCTGAACTTGAGTTCTCTGGTGATGTGACTTCGCTGCTCTGGCATTCGGGCATTCGATTCCTCTGGCATGATTTCTCTGACTGTGACTCCGCTGACATATTGATTCCTCTGGTATCTTGATTTCTCTGGTCTGGAGTTCGATTCCTCTGACGGGTAAAATATGCACGGGTGTTTAGTCTATTGCTGAGGGATCTGTTAGCAAATATGCAAGAGTTAAGGGAGTTCAATTTTAGGTTAGTTACAACAGATCCAACGGATTTGTTTCCTCATTCCAGAAGTCGGCGCGTAGCTCAAATCTTCTCAACTGCTATTTCTTTTGTTTAAATACTTAGGTTAGTTGTTGAGTCGAAGCTGAAGAATTTCCATTACTGTAAACTAGTTGAGAGTGTGGAATTATAGCAATCTTGATAGATTTGTAGGCTATACACTTCTTCTAGTGTTGAGTGTTCTCAATTGTAATTGTAAAGTTCTTGAGTTTTCATAGTGGAATAGAATTGATTGTTCTGCACCGTGGATGTAGGATTGAAAAATTCGAACCACGTAAATCGCCTTCGTGTTCTTTTATGTTCTTGCTGCGTTGATTGTTTTCCCGAACAAATTCCACAACAATTCTCATAGTTGATCGCTGTGGAATAGGGGGTTAGTTTGCATGCAAGAGAGAGAGAGAGAGAGAGCAAAGGAGTTAGTGAGAAGAGAGATAAAGTAATGATGAAGTGTGATCGTGGAAGAAGAACAGTTACTTAGGGCAATTGAAAATACAGCGGCGGTTTGAAATCCACGCGCCAAGTTGAATTTAATGATTTTTGAAATCCGCATTAAATGTGTGTCAGAGAAATTCTTTAAAATAAGAGATTTAAAAGATAAAGAATATTTGGCATGATCTCTAGTATGGAAAGGGCTGAGTTATGAGATCAAAACATGAGCGGGACAAGTTAGAGTAAATTTAAAATACAATTTGAATAAGACTTGTTCAGCAAGAATATTTCAGTCTCTGTTTCCAACTATCAGTTAAAGTTATAAACACGTCAGTTAAGTAAAAGAAATTATGAGCGTGAAGGTTTAAAACTTATTCAACTGAAACAATACTTCTTAATCCACAACAATACTTAAAAATCTTACTAGACAACTGATCTTTGTGGGTAGTTAATTCCGCGATTTCGACTGAGCAGCTTAGATTCGTTCCCTCTAAAAAATATAATCATACAATTCTCAAAACTAATCACAACAAAGCAAGTAACAACCATGAATGAGACAAAGAGTATTTGTCTATTGACATAGAATTTCAATTCATTCAAAATTGAATCAATAACAGATAATTTATCAGTTACTAACCAAGACTGTAACTGATAAGATATCAATTGCTAAAACAAAACAGAACGCGATAGGAAACACGCGAAAACTAGAGAGCTTCTTCGAAAACAATTCTAACAAATTCTTTTCACTAGACTTACATTCACAGTCAGTAAGCAAAACTTGACTTTCTTTACCGTATTACTTCACCTGAACTTAATCAATGCGAAGTCTTTTGCTGGTCCTGTCTTCAGAGTTCTTTCCAGTCTCTATTTCTTCTTTTGCTTCTCACTTTCGTTCTTTCATTTCAATTGCAGCTGCATCCATTTCTTGTTGTCCACTCTGATGTTGCAGATTCATTACTGCTGACTCGAGAAAGGCAAACTGGACCTTGATGTCAGCAATCTCCATCTCTTGAGCTTCAAGCTTCATCTTCATTAGTTGAAACTCAGAATCAGTTGAGTGAGTTGTTGCAGCTGGTGTCTCTTCAGTCGTTTGTTATGTCCGGATGCCGTCAGATGCATGTAGTGACTCTGAGGGAAATTTCTCTTCGTTGATAGGAATGTTGAGCAGTCCTCTGGCAAGAAGATATTGCCTGAAGTTTGGCACCCGGTCGTGAATGGCATCCCACAAATTTGAGACGTTGAATTTCTCAAAGATATCAGCCTCTAAAGATTCAAACTTAGAGACCATCATTTCTTCAATCCATTGAAATTAAGATTTGGACGCTGTCTTGACGAAGGTGTAGAAATGGTATCTGACCAGATCCTGATAAGCATCAGCATGTTTCTCGGCAAGGACTGAAGGAAGAGAGACGTTGACACTGTGTTGTGCGAGCTTCAGGAAGTAGCTCCTAAACTCTGTAGATGGTGTAGCGATTGAGGAGGAATGAGCATCAGGACCCGTGAAAGTGGCCTTTTCTTGGAAGGTTTCAGCGCAGAACTGAAAATATCCTGACAAGGGAGGGATTGGTCCTTGGAAAGTTTCTTCTTCCTGGTTGACTTGTGGTTCAGGAGGAGCTTGTTCTTCTTGAGTTGGTGAACGCGGTTCTGATGACTTCAAAGGTGGTTGAAAGGATTCGTCGAATGGAATGGATGAATCGATGGGAGTTTTCTCAGGAGTTGCTCTTGGTGGAACATCAGTCGTAGTCCTCGGAGTAACAAGGTCAATTTCTATTGAACCTTTAGGACCAACAGGAGTTTTTCTTGACGAGCTTCTTGTTCGACTGAAAACACCAGTCGACGAAACAAGGCTTTCGCTGATCACAGTGGGAGGAGCTTTGGTAGAGATCTTCTGATCTTCGAACAGGTAGATGGATGAGGGAACTTCGGTGGTATTCTTCCAGTAGCACTGAATCCACTTGGTGCTGTGTAGGATTATTGACGATATTCTTGTTCCTTGTCGTAAGTATTTGGAAGAATGAGTTTCACATTTTTCTTCTGTTAGGACTTGAAGATATGCTTTTTCCCAATTGTAGGGACCATCTTGTAAGAGCGCAATCAGCACAAGTTTGTGAGGTCTTGACAGGTGATCTTGCGATCCGAGAATACCAAACCAACATCTCTTGATCATCTTTGCGATCGGTCTGTGGTGATGGTGGAGTCTTGACATGCTCAAGACATTCTTAATATTTAAATTGAAAGCGGCTTCGTCTTTTAGGGCTTTGTTCATGAGTTTGGCGGCTTCTTCGTCCGAGAAGGTTGGAGCAGGACCTCCAACTGGGAGATGGAACAATTCTCTTGCTTCTTTTGATATATTCTGTGGTGAAGATGTCGATTTCTGCTGTGTAGTCTCCAGTTGATTCATCTATCTTTATGGTGTTGTAGAATTTCTTGATGGTCTACTCGTCGAGTAAGAAGTCTGGCACTTTGTGCAGGAAGTTGATCCAGCTATGTCGACTCAAGATTTCATTAATCTTGTCGTGCTCTTTAAGATTCAGCAATGCTTCATGAGTGATTGAAGCTTCAAAATACACAGATTGTTGTTTGACGGATATGGAAGATTTTGCCATTGTGAGTATATTAGAGAGATTCTGCAAAAGCTAATAATGTGTCTCACAGGCAAAATTGTGGATTCAAAGATTAGCCAAACTGAGAGATAAATGCAGGGAAAAGATCGTGTCAAGATTTGAGGTGAAAGATTCTGAGGGATTGAGTGAATCCTTGTAGGAGATGAAACGTCGTTGAAAAAGTTATGGAAAGACGTGTCTAAGGCGATTTCAATGAACTTTTGAAATCCGGACAAATAGGAGATCAACACGTGTCGTGGATTCTGCTTGTTAGTAAAAACGGCGGGATCGTGCGAACGTGGAGTTAACTGCTTGAAAATAAAATCTAAAAGATTTCAATTAAATCAAATAAGTCCAGTAAGCATAAAGCGTGTAGCTTAAAATAGTCTACATAAACACGATACAACATTTCAGTCAATCAGTTCTTAGAATTGAGAAGGATGCTTACAAGTCAACTGATTAAACAAGCCAGTTGATTTCTTGATAATGATTGATATGAGGTTTTATCTTTCTTTAGCGGTTGACTGGTGGCGTCAGTTATGAATCTTCAGTTGATGAAGTTTTCCCCCTTAACTGATGCCTTTCTTGCAAACTCCAGTTGAGTCTTCTGTTCTTCAACTGATGTTCTGACGCAGAGAATCTTCTGATTCTTTTTCTTCAATCTTTTCTTCATTCTCCTTCTTCCTTTCTTCATCATCTTCGTCTGATGTGGAATCTTGAAGAAACTTGAGTGAAAGTTCCATCAGTCTGATTAATGTGTCTGATAGAGGATAATTGACTGATCGTCTTTCTTGAGATGAAGAGTCATCAGGTAGAGTTTCTTGATGCTCAGTCGTCAGTGAGGAACTTGCGGTCAGAGTTCTCTTTCGATTTGTTTCATTTCAAAATAATCTTTTCTTGAAATGGATGGAAAGAATTTTACTTTGACTTTCTTCATGCCGAATTCAACCCATTGCTCATACTTAACCCTTGCATTTGCTGTTATGATCAATGTTATGTCAAGTTCTCTTCTCGTCCAAATGAGATTTGCATCTACGTCTCTGAGAAGCTGGATGAGTTGATCTCTCTCATTCTGACTCGTCTGCATCAAGCTTTCCAATCTGGCATACTCTGTAGCCAGTTCTACTTCATCTTCTTCTTCAGTTGTGATCATGGAGATTTCCTTCATCTTTGTGGCTGTCTTGGCGATGGATATTTCCAATCGTTGTTTCCTCACAAGTTCATTCTCAAGAATCATCCTTTGATCACTGTAGAGAGTTAAAACTTGTTCAACTTCTTTGATTTCGAGAGGATCTTATTCTGAAGTAGTGGAGTCTGATGATGAGCTTGAATCATCAAGTTCCACTTCAGTAATTGTCTTTCCTTTATCAAGCTGCTTGTCTTCATTTCCTTCGTAGTGAGGAGGAGAGGATGAACTGCAAGGGTTAGAAGACATAGCAAAGAAGAGAGGAAACATGGAATGAACACTTAGCACAGAGAAGAAAACAGAGATTTTTGAAAAACCTTTTTTGAAAACTTTTGACAACCCTTCTAAGTAGGATCTAGTTCAGTTAGAACTTAGTCAAAGCAAAATTGTTCTTGCGAACATGCTCTGATACCAATTGTTAGGTCTGGAGGGTCTCGAATAGGTATATGAGGGGGGAGAATACACCTATAGGCTATTTTTAAAAAACGAAACTTGAAACACAAACTAACACAACTTTTCAAGCGAAAAATTTTTAGTAAAGTTTAGGTTGATGACTGATACTGAATACTTTTCAGTAAAGAGTTATCAGGTTCGTTGAACAGAGAAATGTTATGAATCTTCCCGACTATCCGGAGATAAATCATTTAGATTAATAACATACGCAGCCAAAAACTTTTGTTTCGACATAACATGTGACATTAATCACATTGTCAGAAGTTAAGTTTCTCTTTGCAGTTAATCAGTTTTCAGTTTAAGAAGGTTTAAACACAAGTAAGAATGTAAATACTGAAAGTTGTAAACAACACAGAGATTTTTACATGGTTCGGAAACCACTTCCTACATCTACGGTCAGTTGATCAGACTGACTACTTCACTGGGCATGTGCTTACGGGTGCACAGCAAACCTGGACAACTGAATATCCTATCTTCAGTACCAACACACCTGGTTGGATTTCTCACTCTTAGCGCACACTGGGCACTAAGATCTTTTCGGAGACAGAGCACTGGTCTGAACTCCTTACAACTCAAACTCTCAATTTGGTTGATTGAAAAGAGGTTCGAAAACTTGCCAACTAGATTGCAAAGAACAGGTTCTCTGTAATCAGTTATACATAGGCTTTGGATATACAATTGTTGCCTAAGTTCTAAGAGAATGTATGTAATCAACAGTGACTGATTTTTAGCTTTGTGATTCTCTTCTTCGATTCAAACTTTGAAAGGGCTTTGAATGCTAAGTAACGAATTCGGCAGCATTTCAACTTATATAGTTGAATCGGTTAATATTGAAGTGATCCTCGAGCTCTATTTATAGGAGACGTCTTGAATAGATCTGTTGGCTGAAATGGTCTTCAAGAATTCTTCCTTTAGAGAGTAATTTGAACTTGGGTTGAGGCTTCAATCTTCGAGATTCATTTGTTTGGTGAGAACGGCTACTTTGAAGAGTAAGAAATAGGACATCTCTGAAAAAGGTAGTCACCAAAAGGAGTGGCCTCTGACGACCCTGAGATTTCTGCATTTAATGTGGCTATACTTCTGGAGTGCGTGGCTTCCTTTAAGCTTTGGAGCTTCAGTCCGAGGAAGAATGTTTAACTGATACTTGACTTTAGTATCAGTCCGTTGAATCCACGTGGCTCGCATTAAATAATCAGTCGTAATTGGTTCTTGGACTGGTTAGTCAAATATCAGTATTTTGACTTTGCCTTATTCGTCACATCAGTCGGCAACTTCAGTCTTCAGTCCTTCAGCTTCAGACTTCAATTTTCAGTCCTTCGGCTTCAGTCTTCAGACTTTAGAACAACTAAACTAGAAAAAGAACTCTAACACTTGAGTTCGAACAGGTCTAGTCTATTACAAGTGAAACCTATTGATTTTGGTATCATCAAAACAAAGAATAGGATATTTCATTAAGTTCCCAACAGAAAGAGATGGTGATATTGAAAGAGAAGCTAAGGCTCATCTGGGTAATTGTGCGTGTCAGGCGACGGGAGAAATTGACAGGGAAGATAGAGATAAACGCTGAAAGGGTAACGTGAAATTGACGAACCGGCAAAAATCCGACAACTGTCACCACCTGCTCTCCAACACTGTGTGTGTGTGTGTGTGTATGTGTATGTGGGTATGTGTGTGTGTGTGTGTGAGAGAGAGAGAGAGAGAAAGCAAATGATTAATTAAGCTAAATTAAGAAAAAATGAGTTCAATTAGTGAATATAATTAAAGATTAAAATGTTTAATTTTTGCCAAAAAAAATGTATCAAGCTAGTTGGGACAGTTCAAAAAGAAATACGAATCAAATTAGTTGGGACGAAGGGAGTACATATTAAAGCCCAAAAAATCCAAACTTCAATAAAATATGGCTATAAAATCCATTAATCATGACAGCCCTATCAACTTATTCCTTGAGATATAATTGAACTATTATCAACTTATGGCGTGCACTTTAGCATATTAATATGTGAAATACTTTGACCTTTCAACATTTTAAAAAAGAAATACTACATTCGTCCCGTTATTCATAGCACGTGCCTTTTAGGCACAGAGATTAAGGAGAATATAATTAAGGGAAATCATATGTTTAGTGTTATTTTATTAACACACGCATAGATAACAGCATGGAGATGAACTCATCTCCGGCGCCTGCACTTTCATCTTCGGCGGCCGCCGACTTATCTTCATCTCTGGCGCCGCCGACTTCCATTCATCTCCGCCAACTTTCCATCTCAAGCTAAACTCAACACACACAAACAACAACACACATACACAGCAAAGCAAAGCACGACGCACAATTCGCGGACTCCAGCGACGCCAATTAGAGCCCTAAATCCCCAAAATCACCGCCTCTGCTACCCTAGCCCCAAATCCAGCCACCACCACAATGCACACCCTCATCTCCGACGCCGCCGACTTCCCTTCGTCCCCAAATCCACTTCCACCTCTTGAATCCACATATCCAAAAACCAAAAAAATCAAGAAGGGAGGTTTCAATTGGGTGAGGGCTTCTTCTCCACCGAGATGGCTTATTCTATGCAATTGGGTGAGGGCTTCTTTTCCACCAAGATGGCTTCTTCTCAAGAATTGGGTGAGGATTTTGGGGATGAAATTGGGTTAGCCATTTGATTTTTTGATTCCTAGAATGACAGAGGAATTTGGAGAGAGTGAGAGATGAGAGAAGAAAAGGTTGGGGAAAGAGGAAATGGGGGCGCGACCAGTTGCTGTTCGCCGGCGGGGCAAAGGAGAGGGTCATGCCGCGAGTTTTGCGTCGATCGGTTGTGGCCATGGCGATGGGCGGCGACGTCTGTCTTGCCGGGAATCGAGCGGGAGAAATTTGGGGGTTGAGCTGAGCTTGGTGGTGGCGGCCTTCCGGCAGTGCGGTCTTCTCGACGAGGAGGGGGAGGCTGTAGATTGAGGACCTAGGGCTTCCAGTAGAGAGAGAAGGTCAAGGAGAGGGGGCGGCGCCACCGCTTAATATACGAGCGGCGGCTGGAGGATGGAGGCGAGGCGGTGGAGGGTGGAGGCGAGCGTTGGAGGAAGGCAGCACTAGGTGAAGGCAGTGGAGAATAAATCTGATAGAGAGAAATTGAGCGAAGGTGGAGAAAAAGAATAAAGTAGGGTTTAAGTTTAAATAGTTAGTTTAATTAAGTTACTATAGCTCAAAAAGGAAACATGTCATGTTACGTGGGACGGTCCAAAAAGGAATACAAGCCATGAATAATGGGACGGAGGGAGCATCACTTAATCAGAATTTTGGCATCAGCTTTTTGACATAGCACGCAGCAATTCAGTATGTAAATGTATTTCTGAAATTGTATACACCGGCATCCCAAGTAGAAATCCCATGTCAAAATTCTTATCCAGTGGCATTTTTGAAGAAAAAATAAGAAAAACAATAAATATCAACAACCTAACTTCTATTCTCATCCTCGTGAAGAGCAAACCAAATCCCATAGGATTATCAAATATGATTTCATCTCTTATTCAAACACAAACAATAAAATATCACTTATTTATCCTCAGCTACCGTTATTCTATAGACTATAGGCATGATGAGCATCTAATAATTCTGGACAACAAGAATAACGTCATCATCTATAACAACAAATCACACATTCAATTCATGCCTGGCTCCATATCCAGCACAGAAAACGAAAATTAAAAAGTCGAAAACATAAATAACAAATCTTAATGAATGAGTGAAGGGACTAAACTAGCTCACCTGTTGGCATGTTTAACCCTTCTCCAATTCTGGCAGCCATCACACCGATGTTTGAAGCTAAAAGCAAGCAGAGCAATCCACATCTCAATGATGGAGAAAGGAACGGTTAGTAGAACTCGACCAATACACAATTTTATCAAAGATAAAAATACAAGCTATTCTTCAAACATATGTTTACCACAAGTACAAGTCTTTCCAACATAACCAGCCTAAAGAAATCAAATTCGATATATGATCTGAACCAATCTAAGTTTCCAAAAGCCTACAATAGGGAAAAAGACTACTAACTAATGCACACGTCTAGGAGCAATTGGAACGAAGAAGCACACTTAGAAAATTTTAAAAAATTAAGCAGTGGCCCGTAAAAGTGTAGCAAAAATGCCACTGGAAAACCAGCTATGATTAAATCAAATGAGATCCATATCAAAATGAAGTTACAAACTTACAATCATTGGCTAGAATCTAAAAGGAAAACTGTAGAGACTAACTTAACAGCAGTTTAATTACGTTTAAACTCCTATAGGTTGAGGACCAGATTCAGAAACTAAAGAATCTTACCGGATATAATATAGTAAACAGACAACAGACAAATAAATGGCACATGTATATTACTTCTGCTGCATGCAAAATCTACCGGACTTCTCCATCCTCGCCAAATTCCCCGATTTTCTGTTCCTCGTTATCATTATTTTTATTAGAACCATCCCCATGATCCCTCTTCTGTTTCTTGCTTTGGCTTTCTGTTTCTGCTTCAGCATTCGACGGTTGCTTCTCCACCTAATTGATTAAAGATCACATCTGAGATATAGTACAAATGAAACTAGAAGTACCTGTTACTAGCATGTGTAAGCTTAAATGATGGAGCTACCTGCTTCAGCTTTTTGGAATCGGCATTGTGTCTATGAGATCTCGGACGGTCTTTCTCGTCGTCATCGAAACTCATGTCATCATCCATATGCCGCTTCTTATGCTTCTTACTCCTGTCCCTTGAACTTTTTGTCTCTTCTAGGTTATAAGAATCAGATCCATCGCTATCTGTTTCCCCTATCTTATGTCTCTCTTTAGCCTTTCTGCTACTACCTCCTCTGTCTTTACTTTTTCTACTTTTTTCCTTCCTCTCTTTATCCTTTCTCTCCTTTTTAGCCTGCAAAAGGAAAATTAAGTTTGCCATTAGCTAGATAGGTAGCAGATTATGCTAGACGCATAAGGAAATTGTGCTGAATAAATCCTCAAGACTTCAGATATAGAAGGTGAGGCTTCTAATCGCAAGATAAAGATGGCAAAAGACAAACTCACGATCATGATGACGAAAGAGAAAATAGTATAGAAAAAGAAAAGGCATTTTTATCTCAGTTTACAGCTGGGTGATAATTAATGAGAAGTTTTAGTACTATAAACAACAAGGTACGAAAGACAAATAAGATGATGTTTGCCAACCTTTTCCTCTTTTCGCTTCCGCTCCTTTTCCTTTGTCTTTCCTTTAAGATCAAGAATGACTTTATTAAAAATTTCCTGGAAAAAGCTCTCCTCGCCCACAAACCTGTCCAAAGAGCATATCACTCGACCAATAAGTAGACACAAGCACAGACAAACACTACTTTTGAAATTTACGTCTTCTGCGGAAAGACCTCAACATTTCATTTTAGAAACTTTTGAGCAAGTATTCAGGTGAGGATAGGAGATCATTTCGAATAAATTTATAAAAGTAACTTGGTGGTTCTATAAGTCGCAACTAATTCGTAGACTATTTACCTCTCTTCCACAAGAAATTTGCAGTCCTCCCACTTGGAAGATGATGTTATTTCCTGTTAAAATCGCCAAAAGTGTGATGATAATTATAGAATAAAATGATAAATAAATGAATCAGATTCACTAATTAACCGACAATGTGAATACCTTTGAAGTAAAAAATAAGTCATAAACATCGTCTGTGAGACGCTTACGCTTCTTAGCTTCTTTTTCCTCTTTCTCCTTCGCAATTTCCAATAGGTCATCAAATATGAGCTACAATGCCATCACTCGTAATGAGATTTTAAAAAAAATCGATAACCAGTGTGGCAGCAGAAACAGAAAGGAAATAAATGCTTGAAAACATGTATGCAAATATGATAGTATATCAATATAAATAATGTTAATTGTTGTAATCGATGGGCCAAAAGATCGAGAATGGGCCTCTTGTCAGACGTCTCTCATAAATGAGATTTTAAAAAATCAATAACCAATGTGGCAGCAGAAATGGAAAAGGAAATAATGCTTGAAAACATGTATGCAATATAATATATTAATATAAATAATATAAATATAAGCATTTTTTCTACGCAAAATATTAAGAAGCATAATTTTTCATTTAGCTTACTCAAGCACATGAAGGATTTTAAAAATGAAAATGCTCACCTTCAGGTTGATATCCGATATTGGTTTTGAGCTTCGCTCTTTAGAAAGTGAAGTTTTGAAGTCTTCAAAAGTCCAAGTTGATGACAAGGATGTCTGGAATCAAATAGATCTGTAAAAAGATCGAGTACAGAAGTCCAAGAAATGCCAAATAGATGGTTAATAATACCTTCTCATTCTTCATGGTTTCTTCTATTTTCTCCTTATCCTCCAAATACTGCAATTCAATCGAAGGAAAGTTTACTGTGCGTGATACTATGAAACTATTCATTTTGACAGGTTACAAGTTGTAATTGGTCATCATCATCTTTCTCTTTCTTTCTCATGGATTCCCTAATTTTTTAGAAGTATCAACTAGAAACTGAAACCAACAAAGTACCTACCAACCATCAAAGTGATGTCCATGGACAATCAACTTGCACTCGCAACAACAGTGAGAGATACAAGTTATTTATTCTGCACCAACATATGGTAGGTACTGCCGCATGCAGGGCTTCTCCTAACCTGCCGTTCCTCTTTTACAACGAAATAATTGAAGACAAACTTGGCAATAATGGACATGATACTCTGAATACAACTTATCAATTTTAATATGTAAATTAGCAGATAAAAAAATGTGCCCTAACATTTGCATCCTAGGCTCAATAAATATCATTGGGAGCATACTACATTTAATGTGACATTACTCAAAAAATATAGGCAAGTCCTCAAAAAATTTAGAAGAGTATAAGAATAGCTCCAAAAAGCAGAAATAGAAAATAGCCTACATCAACTACCTGTTTCTCAAGGTCGTCAATAACATCATCAAACAGATCTTTTGCAGTAGAGCCTGCGGTGTTTGAAGATATAGCTAGATACGCAGGAGCATCTTTAATCTGAAAATCACGTGAAAGTTCAATCAAAAACCAAGAAAATGATTTTTATATATCCATGCCCAAAACAAGAGACAAACCTTTATGCAATAGTCTCGCCAATGAGAATTGGCTGTAAGAAAGCCACTAGCTACATGTTCTTCCATTAGCTTCCGAAATTCATCACGATTTTTACGCTCTGTTTTTCTCTGCTCCTCCTATATTAGTAATAGTGGAAAATTATCATCGATAAGCAGTGGAGCATCAGAGAGAGAGAGAGAGATTTAATAGATATAATACTGAAAAATGGATGAATTCCAAATAAAATCTAAGAACATCTTACCATTCGCAATTTTCTTTGTTCCTCTTCCTCCTGCTCTAGATCTCTAATGTATTCCTGAAACATACCAGCTCATAAATAGTAACCAGCCATTTCTGATGATGAAAATTTGCATGACATAGACATTCAAATTTGATAGAAAATGAATACTTACCTGGAAAATTTCCAAGCGCTCTATCTTTTCGAGGCGTGAGCATCTCTCATCAGCTTCTACGCGGTGTTGCACTTTTCGCCATTGGCTACTCGCCTGAGTAGAAAAGGAAATGTACAACCCTTAGCATATCTGCTATGACAATATTCAAGTACCGGAAGAAATATAAAATGAAGCAGTGTACCTTGATAAAGTCGCAGGATTTTAGAAATTCCAAATATTCCGTTTTATGACGCTTGTGCTCCTCCAAAGCCTTTGCCCGTTCCTAATTAAGATAAAGGGCAAACAAAATCACAGAGTGCAAAGACTTTCATTCAGTAGGAAATTTTACTCCTTGATAATCATTTAAGTACCTAACCTAACATCATGCATGCCAAATAACACAAGCAAACCGATCAATAAAGGGGACATAGTCAAAGTGCAAGTAAGAGCTTGAGCTTCCAACGCCAACCAAAATTTGGAAATGTCAATAAAAGATAGGTAAAGCATAACTACCCAAAATTTGAGCATTACTCCATTAAATAATTCAATAGTATGATGAGCACAAGAGTAAATACTGTAAGCACTAAAAGTAATACCTTTTTCTTAAGCTCCTCTAAATGCTCTTCAAAGATATCTTCACGGTCTTTAGCCCGTTCAATAGCTAGAAAACGTTCATCTTTTTCAAACATAGATATTGCTTTGCTGCAACATTAATCCAATTCAAGTTTTTCAGGTAATAATCCCACAAAAAGCCCAAAAAATAAGGGCAGGCAACAAAAGTGCTTTTTATATAAAGCTATAATAATGAATAGTAACAAGACAAACCTCCATCTTGTCAATGATGTCAAATCTTTAGCTTCCTGTGCATATTAAAAGATAGAGAATTTTTAGGAGTGAGTAATAGCCTTTTGTGTTCTCAAGATACGTGCTTTTAACCTAAAACAATTGTAGCAAACAAAACAATAAGTTACTTGTAACATTTTCTTGAAATCTTGTCTTGCTTTCTTCTGTCTAGAACGTCTCTCTTCAGCTTCCTGTTTTTTCTTCTGCCCCACAAACTGAAATATAGACCATAGATACAATCACAAATAATTTTCAGAGTATAGTGTAGTTATTTGCAATCATTTGATCATAGGTGAAAAGATAACCATCATAAACAACATCACTTAAAGCTTATAACATTCACCTCATTGAAGGTTTGCTTTCTCTCTCCAAGAGACCTTAGTGCACCATATCTCCGGTCATTTATTATGACTCTCATGGCCTGCTTAAATACATTATATATATATAGATTCCCCAAACAAATCATTAGCAATTGCAAAGAAGCAGCAATGGACCTGGTCCCAGGTCCAGTCAGACCCAACATTAGCAGACTCCAGAAGAGCTTTAAAAGCATTCTTTGCCTCCTAAAAAAATAATCCAAAAACAAAGCAAGCAAACAACAAGAGATAAGTTGCAGAAAATTTGAACTATAAATGAGTAGCAATAAACTTTTCCAACGTTTATTCTATTATCAACTTGATCCCATAAGAACAAAGTTAATCTGTTGTACCTCTTTACTCTCATAAACCACAGGGACGTGCTCTAGCTTTTTCCCTTCGGGTGTATCATTGCCTCCACTTACTGCAATTTTATTTTCTTCCTGCATATTAGTGAAGGAATGAACATTCCATCTTGTGCTTACGGTTTTAAAAAGTGCATCTTGTTCTGCCGTAGACGAGAAGGAAAAGATAACTGACTGAGAGCAGATTCTGCAGAAGCCACAAAATTACCTGCGCAATTCCACTAGAAGTTTTTGCAGCATCCTGAGGAGATATATCTGACACTCCCCTGAAATAGCATTGAAAGTAATCCATGATAATGACCCAAGACAAGATTAGACAGGCATAATCGAAAAGGTTCATCTTATACATAGGTGAAGTCATGGCAGTGGGAGTATCAGTGGGAGTAGGCGTTGGTGCTGGTGTGTCTGACACAACCACTGATGCAGCAATTTCCTGTGGAGCATGCATAGCCGTGTCATCTGATGCTAACTTAGCAGTGTCCTCTTGTGTGTTTGATAGTTCAGAAGCCACTGCAAGCTCAGGATTAACAGCAGGTGTCACTGAAACTGGGCTTGACACCACCACTTCTTGGGCCGATACAGATAAATTATTTGTATTGGGAGTTGATGCTTCATTTGCAGAGGCAGAAAGAGCAGCAGAAGCATGTGAATTAACATTAGCATCCCTTATTGTAGGTGTTTCTTCATACAGAGTCATATTCATCCTCTCACGAGATAACTGCAATAAAATGCACGAGCATTAAACAAAGAGATAACCTTAGTCATATTTACTCTAAAACTTTATTTGGTCAATCAGATAATTACCCTGACTTCATCCGGCATACGCCATTTAGATTGTTTAGTCACCTTATTGAAGTAAAACCTGTAGAAAAAAATCTAAACTCGTCAGCCTAATTCATAGAAGAAAATTGAACATTTGATCTCTTATAGATGCAACAGTATAAAGTTTGGAAGGCTGGAAAATCATTAGCATTGACACCTTCTCCCCTCAGGACTAGTAAATTCTCTCCAGTCTGTCGATGCATCGGCCCTCTGTAGACATAGAGCTGAATTAGAGGAACATGAAGGAAAAACTGGAGATTTATCAACAGAAGGGGGAAAAAAGAACATTTAGCTCTTGGAATCAGATGCCAAGGAAAATAGACAATCAAGCTCTAAAACCACATCAGGAGAAAGTTGGGAAATGACACAATCAAACACGAAGCATTCCATTCAATAATCATTCTTTCTAACCCAACATCAACTATAAGGAAAATAAAACAAGACCACAGTGAACACCATGGCCAAGCCAATGACAAATTCCAAATTAGATCAGAGCAACTAATGTGTTCAAACTTTCAACCCTTTGTTCAACCATTGACCCACCTCAGTAGGAGTCATCAACTCTATAGGCTTCTCCCATGAAGAAACCCTTGTCCTTTTGTTGTAGAAGAATCTGCATTTAAAAAATGAAGGGTTATTACAAAAGTATAACACAAGTTATTATTAATTTTTTGGTAAAAACTTCATCATTTAGATTTGAACGCATATTATTTATCTACCAGCTTCTACCTTGTTAGAGGTCTAAATTGCAAATCTAGATGAAAAACTGTCCATACATACCTGCAGTTACAAAAAAAAATGGAAGGAACTATTGCATATTTAGCACTTCATCGAGTTCATTTGTTCTGACCATTGATCAACAATGCTAAAATTTTAACCTAAGCTAGCACCACCCATGCTTATTTAAGCATGCACCAAAGTTAATTTTTTACTCAGAAAATGAAGGAAGGAAGAAAAGATCAGGTTGCTTGTGAAAGGCGGTACTCAGCAACACACGAGAAATCCACGTGCCTCATCCTTCAGATGATTCTGTGGCCTCAAAAATCTATGTAAAATACTTAACAAACCTAGCAAGAAAAATATGGACTATCTGGCACTTGCTTCCACATTGTAAGGGGGAAAATATTTATGGCTCTAGTAATTTATTTAGGATGTTGGAGGGCCTCATGCAATGGCCTTTTTCGGGTTTAACTTAACAAAGTTTAACATTGTATCTAACACCAGTGCAAAGTCTTCAGAAGAAGTTAATACAAGTTTTCTGTTAAACATACCACACTGCAATACAGAACCAAATAAAGAAATACATATTGCTTAGTCAACACAATATTATTTGCATTGTCCAAAAGTGAAACTGAAAGAGAAGATTTAGGTGACAGTTCTAGCATCAAAAAAATAGGGATGTTCATATCCATGTAACAATTTCACCTCTCTCGAACAAATTGATCAAGAAAGCTTTCAAACTCTAATAGAGGAGATTTCCCTTTGAATAGAAGCATAGTCATTAAACAATATTATAAGCTTTACTAGTCAAGTTTGTGATATATTCCTATAAATGCATGAAGTTGCAAGTGGCCCAAGGGCACAAGTATGCATAATAGAGATAAATTTCACAATTTGTAGTCACAAATTAGCATGATACATACTTTTTCCCATCACGAGTTGTGTGTTCTCTCCAATCAGACGAAGCCTTTTTGTCCAGGTCAGGCATGGTATTCTTCCCCTGAAATCAAGAAAATATCTGGAATATTATTTCTGGCATCGCATGAGGTCACATAGAAAATGAAAATAGTTGGTATACAGGAAGTAGTTGAAGTAAATGCAGCAAATCATCTCCAGACTAACCACTCCAGCACTTCGGTCCTCCATCAGCTGAGGAGTAGCAGATTGGGAATTGTGATTCCCATCCGGAAACCATTGTTGTCCGGCCGAATTTTGCTCCCCGTTTTGCTGCAAAGGCGTTACAGGCTTTATGTTCTGGGTCCCAGTTGAAAACCAAGCTTGTTCTCCAGAACTTTGCTCCACAGTTTGTTGCATAGGCATAGCTGATTGCATGTCTTGACTCCCAGAAGGAAACCAAGATTGTCCTCCAGCAGGGAAGTTTGGCGTATCTGTTTGGGACATCGGTAGGTGCTGGACACTAGGGGCCACATTCATTTGTTGTTGGCCGCCAGATGATGATGATGATAACTAAAAGTTATACAAAAAGAGAAAAAGGTGCGTATTAGTAATGATGCTGCCATTCTGGAAAGCTAGACCATTTTCACATGTAACAAACCCAAAAAGGAGAAGGGTTACGTTGTATGGCATATGAGAGATTCTTGGACCACCATAACTGGGCATGTAATTATTAGAAAACTGAAGTTGTGCGGGAGAAGCAGACATCACAGGTCTGTTGAGCTGGAAATCGGGCTGTGGATGTGGTGGTCCTTGAGGCAAACCATGCCCTGGAAGACCAGGTCTTTGTGGGGGTGGATGTGATGGCAAAGGTGGCTGAGATGGCGGAGGTGGCTGTGATGGCGGAGGCAACTGCGATGGTGGGGGTAGCTGTGATGGTAGAGGTGGCACTGCTTGAGGATAGAGTGGGGGAGGATGAGGAGGCATCCCTGTGTTTGACTGTCCACCTGGGTGGAATTGCTGAGGAGCCACTGGAACGAACGGCTGTGGTGGCGGTGGTGGAACCATAGGACGAAACTAAAACAAAAGAATAAGGGAAACAGTTCTAACGTTGTATTGACAGTAACATCTTTCAAACATCTCCGTTGAAATAAGTAATAGGTGATCTTACTTGCATTGACATGGGTGGAAGAGAATTTGGAGGAGGAACATGACCAATTATACGAGGCTGGACAGGTGTTCCCAATAGCAGGCAAATGATGAGAAAAAATAATCAGTAGCAAAGCAAGCACTAAGAACAAAAAATAGCAACATACATATGTAGAAGCAAACTATGAATCAGGCTGTCTTCCCGAAAACAGCAAGATATCTTAAAGAGCAGCTCAAAGTATGTAAAAGGAAATGTGCTCCTACCATGATCTCTAAATAATCAGGGAAGCATATTTCAGATTCTTGAAATATGACCTCATAAGTGTGAAGGTTCAACAATGAGATTTTGAATAAGATCTAAAATCAGTATTTAGATTACATATATGATAAAAGCATCTCGAATTAGTTACCTGCATGCCTGAAGAATGGGGGTTATTGGCCATTTCAGGCAAATGACCAATTTCTGAAACAACCGTGGAAAACAAAGTGTATTAGCGTATTAGTTTGAAAAAGTTAACAGTAATTACAATATTAATAGATGGGAGAAGCTGAAAATCATAACAAAACCAACCTCACAGCAAACAAACAAGTAAAACACAGCATTTATAGAATGTTGATAAGACTAGGTAAGTTATGAAAACTGCAAGCACGTAGCAGAATGATCAGTAATTGTAATATTTTATGGCAGGCAATTAGTTATATTAGTCAAGGTATCATCTTTTCCTCCGGACGAACACAAAAAAAAAATACGTAGAAAAGATTCCCACATATGGTCCAATACCATAAATTAGAAAAATCGGAGACAAGAAAGGTAGGATGGGAAAAGAAAATTGTTTGTCGCCTATTACTCAAGAAATAAATTACGAGAAGCAAAGTGATAACAAGTTAAATGCCTCTTCACAAATAACCAAAGCTTCCTATTTTACCTAAGAGTTTTCTATGTTTGCTCGACTTGAAATACAAATTTCCATATTAATCACAGATTCACAGTAGGGGTGCTTATACTGAAATGGCTGTAAACTATTCTCCAAAAACATATATCCACTTTATCTATCCCAATCTGAAATTGGGGATAATTAAGAGTAAAAAGATCAAAGCTCCCACTTTTAATCTAGGAAATAATCAAATTAACCAAGGTTTTCTACTTTTCTTGATATGCTTCCTTTTACAAAAACAATAACCTCACTTGAATCCTTACATCCTAAAGTTAGATAAAAATTCACATGTTCATAAGAAGGACTACTGAAAAAACAATGAGCCCTGAACTTAAGTATCAAGCAACCAAACAAGAAATCCATCACCCTTCATTATTAACAAAACCCTACCAACAAAACTTAATTTTAAAGACAAAGAAAACAATAACCTCACTTCTTATTGTTTTGCTAATAGCTTTTAAGCCTTGAATTTCTCGAAACTCACTTTCATAAACATACTCCAATTCAGTGAATAAACGAAAAAGCGCATCATCATATTCCCCACACACACACACACACACACACAAAAAGTTTCCATTTTGTCCTCTAATTTCCTTCCATCATTCAATAATCCGTTCAAGGGAACTAAATTACATTGGAGTAGAAGCGAAGAAGCCCCGTTTGGCGAATGCAGGCACAGCTGCTGTAACGCCTAGCTAATTAGAGAAAAAAAAATAAAAAATAATTAATGATTGAGGTAGAAATAAATGGTGAGAGGAATGATTCTAACATGAGAAGGGAGAGACTTAGGTGGGTTTTACGGGGAGCGGGGGTTGATTTCGATGATGACACGAAACTGAAATACGCACCAATATATTTATACGTGCTACGACAAAATACCAATCCCCCTCAACTTTCATGAATCTCGGCTTTCCCATTTCAGCATTTTTCTCTACAGATTTGACCTATTTGGCGCTTACTTCAGTTTCTATTCAGTTTCTTTCTTCTTCTTCTCCTTCTCCTTCTTCTTCCTTCATTATATCATTTCCCTCTCTTTCTTTTGTTTTCGTTTGGGGTTTTTGTGATTGTGAGACACTACTACTGTCAACACAACACACCCCTCTTTGTTTTCTTTTTCTTTTCTTTTTTTTAAGAAGAACGGCCATTTCAATTTGTTTAAATTTTCTAAAAATATTTTGGCATTTTGCTTTGTTTTGCCAATAAAATTTTCATTTGAGAAAAACTCTTTTAAGTATGAGCATTTTACTCATTTCCTTTTCAGATGGAGATATTTTGTTTTTTTAACAGAGATAACAAATATTATAAAAGATCGTGTGATTAGGGACGTATGCAGAACTCGAGGTTAAAAATATATATTTAGATAAATGACGATGTTTGTGCTACGATGATAATCAAAGGAGCCGGATAGGGAGGGTGGAGAAAAACGATATTGTGATGAGTTTAATTTTCAACAACAAATTTATAAAAAAATATAGAAAGAATCGAGAAAGAGCCCTATAAGAATTTGAACTTTCAATGCATTGATTGTGTAAAAAGAAAATGAGAAATTCTTGCAATCAAAAAAATGAGAGATTCTTAATTGAGTTTGAGAAATTATAATAACCCTAAAAGGTAACTTGATTCAGCTTTGTTAAAGTCTTTATATGTGGTGATAAAAATATTAGAAACGTAAAACGTATTTTCTATCTTTCAATGTTGCTATTGACTTTCAAAGTTGCTACCTATTATTAGTTTTGATACAGACCTTTCAAGTTTGCTAAGTGTTTTTCTCGAGTTTTACTCTCATCTTTTTCAGTTCTAATCTTTCTATCTTCTTCAAGTATGACTCTTTTTACAAAATCTAATTATTTGCTCAGCTTAGTCACGCGCTCTGATTTGGTTCTGGTTTCAACTTTGATTGTTGAACCGCATAAGGTTCTCGCAACCCCCTTCAAATATGATTTCGACATTGATGCCTCTTGTATTTAGAGAGATAAATTTTCAATAGTAATAAAGAATTAGCATAATTTAGAGGGAAAGTACATCCAGTAGGCCTCATGGGCTTAATTCTTTTATCACGGGACATCTATCTATATATGAAACATCAGTTTTTAACATTTTAAAATTGACGCCATTTTACAAACTAACGGTAACTTCACATTAACATATTTAAATTTATTATTAAAAAAAACATGTGTCACATTCACACAGGCCAACAATCCACTTAAACTATGTGTCATCCATATATAAAACCTAGCAATTTCTTAAATATTACAATTGTCCCATGATAACACCACCACTACTCCACTTTAGAGATATGATGCATGCAGTTACTTGCAGTTTTCAGCATAACATTCACTTTGGCAAATTCTCTATATATACATATTGCATTTGGTACAGGTTCCATTTTATATTTAAGCATATTATTCTGTCGAATTCTATTCATCATCTCTCTCACTTCAAACATGCCTCCATTATTTGGTGCGGTGAAGAATTTGCAGCTAGGTAAGACTAGAATTGCTCTACAACTTCGATTGATTCGGAATTACGACATACCGCAACATCAAAACATCAAAGAAGCATTCACGCATTAATGCATTTTTCACGACAAAGAGGTGTATTTGAAGGTTTTTTTATTATTCCAGTTTTAATATGAATTATTATTGATATATGTATTTTCATATGTAGGGCAATCGAGTACATACAAGCATTTAAAACACTACAATATCAACGATGAAATCAATATTTGAACAAGGAAAGGTCTACGCAATGATGAATTTAATTGTTGTAGAAAATAACCTCATATTCAAGATGATGGATGGAAAATACAAAGATTCTAATCTTCAAGCAAACGTGTATCACACATTTGGAGGATAATACATTTCCATATCAATCATCCAATTTCAAAAGTTTCAAAGGTGTGGCTTCAATCAAAGATTGTCAGAATGTTAATTTGTTTGGTAAGAAATCCACAAATACTTTAGTGCTCATAGTTTAAATATCTTTCGTTATATATATATATATATATATATATATATATATATATATTTGTTAAAGATATCATGGGTATCATTGTATCAAGTTACAAGCCACAAATTAAAGAGGTTAATAGAAGGCAAATAAAGCTAATGGAAATTGTCATAGAAGATCTTGAGCACGTAAATTTCAGAATGTCAATGTATTTATGATTTCAAATCTTAATCTATATTTTTTTAGGCAAAAAAGTTTATCATGCACTTTGCGGGAAAGATATGCAGATCGATTAAATGATTTCCTTAGTCATGAGCCAAAAGAACCAGTTTGCATAATTTTAAATTCTGAGTGCAAATCAGTACAAAGATGAAAATAATGCTTTAAATATCATTTGTGTAGTGTTATGGTTTAATCATGAAAATAAATTTTAAGCTAATTTCATAAAGATTTCAAATTTAAAGTTTGCAAATATATACTATTTTTAACAAAATTTATAATACTTAGGTGTTTTCAAAGAAGCTAAGGTGTTTTCTTTGTACTATATAGGAATGATCATTTTGGATATATGGAACAATTTATGAAGTGAAAGACATAGGTGCATCATGGCATATCTTGCATGCAAGATTTGCTTGAGCAAGCTTAAGAAAGATGATGACAAATTATTTTGTACTAAATGTGAAAGCTTTTATGTGTCTGGCAGAATGCAGTAAATTTAATGTTTTGATTTTTTAACATTTATGAAATTCAAAATTTTTAATAAAAAATTAAATGCATGTATCATTTAAGAGTTTCAATAATTGATGATTCGGGAAGTGCAACTTTCACACTATGGGACAGGGAGTCTGTCAATTGATTGGAAAATCAGCCACGAATTTAAGTGTTGTATGTATTCATATATTTTTATAATAAATAAAAACCTGTTAAAGTTTAATGACTTGATTAAATATTTATTCTAAAATTTTGTAGGAATTTGGTGGGTGTGATATGCCTTTTGATGTGGACTTAGTGGCTAATAAAAGTGCTCTTTTCAAAATCAATATCAAACATGGAGAGACAAAATTGATTGATGGTGCATATAGAGTAACAAGACTTAATTGTGATCAAGAAATCGTGGCAAAATAATCCGACAATGAAACTGAATGTAAACTCAAAGAAAAAGAAATTGCAGCATTTACAACAATAAAGACCACAGTATGCTATATTATTATTATTATTATTATTATTATTATTATTATTATTATTATTATTATTATTATTATTATTATTATTATTATTATTATTATTATTATTATGCATGTTGCAGGGTAGATGCTCAAGTGAGAATTTCAATGCTACATCAAGTAACACTAATTCATATACAATTGAATTGGTGAACTTGCCCGATGAAGAGCCACTTAAGAGAGTCATAGAAGAAAATGCTCCAACTCTTATGAAGAACAAAGGGAAAGGGAAGAGAGTTTCAATCAAGAAAGAAAATATTTAAGGAGATGAATCAAACAGTGATCCAATATTTTTAGAAGTTTGTCATTATTAAAGTTTAGTTGGTACTTAGTAGGATTTCAAATTATTAAATTGTTAGTAGGATTTCAAATTATTAAGTTGCAAGAATATTTGATCATGTTGTTTCTCAATTTAATTTGGAGTACTTCTATTCATAAAATCTAAATATTGTTTTAGTTATGTTTATTTTGAAGTATTTTTTAAATATAAGTTTTCAACACCTTACGGTTTATCACAAATATGCTAAATTTAAAAACTGTAGAAACTTAGACAATGACAAAAGAGTTAAAGACAACAACCAATTATGAAAAATAAAAATTCAAAAGAAATCATAACAATTATTAAATACAATAGACATGCAACAAGCATACCTCAACAATATCAAATAAATAAATAAATTAGAAAAAAAAACAGATCAAACTAAATTTACAACCTTGACAAAATAAAATAGTTAAACAATGTCACATACATCTAAATTAAGTAGACATATGGAGACAAATAGCAAATAAATACAAAGAAATAAGTTAGACATAAAACAACCTTCGCAAAATAATTAATTAAATAATTACTACATCCATCTAAACCATAAAAAATACTAAAGACAATGAATATATATACAACCACCTAATATTATAAAGGGTTAATAGCCGAAAAATACACGAACTTTCACGAAATTTGCAAATTGCACATGACATTCAAAAATAGCCTCAGAATACATAACCTTTTAATTTTGTTGCAAATTGCACACGCGTTGACCATCACCTTGATCGGTGTTGACGTGGCACCGGAGTTTTCAGACGTGGACGCACCGGCATTCAAAACGACGTCGTTTTGAATGATAATAAATTAAAAAAAAAGGAAAAATCCCCATCTTCTTCCTCCGATTTCCATCTCTTCCCGTCTGCACCTTCTTCCCGCCGCACCTTCTTCCTCCGATTTCCTCAAACAATGCTCCGACGACTAGCGCGTCAAGGAAATCGGCTGCTCAAACGACGCTTTGATGGACCGGAGGCGGCTGAAATCTGTAAATTTGCAGGCCGCCGCAAATCTGTAAAACAAGGGGGAAATCCCAGATCTGGGGCCGGCGGCGAGGTGGAAGAGGATCTGGGGGGGTTTGGTGTTTGTTGTTGCGTGGTGTGTGTGGGTGGGAGAACATCTATTTAGGGAGCCATGGCGAATTTCTTCCCCAATTTTTTCTTCCTCCGATTTCCCTAAATCCAAACCCACAAAAACTGATGTTGACATGAATGCAGAGAGCTTGCTGGCTTCCGCCTCCATCAACATCGGCTTTGCTCTCCTCATTCTCCATCCTCCAGAAGCAATTTCGTCTCCCTCCACCCCCGCCTCACCGTCCGCCGCCTCCTCCCCTCGCTCGCCTGGATCCGCTCACCCTCTCCATCACCGAGGACGAGATCCTCGACACTTGCGGCCTCGAGATCCAGAGAAGCGGGGTTTGGCGGAGGAAGGTGAGGCAGCGGGAGGTGGCAGCGTCGATGAAGAATGGGTGGTGGAGGTGGTAGTTGAGTGGAGGTGGAAGAGAGGAAGCAGCGGTTGAACGGCGTAGCTGCTCCTCGCCGGAGGAGCAGGGAGGCAATTTTTTTTTTAGCAAAATTCTTCAAATTATCAAAACGACGTCGTTTTGCCCACGTGGCTTGCCAGCGTGTAAAAAAGTCACGCAATATGCCATGTAATGTCCACGTAATCACCGATCAAACTTATTCCTCGCCGGAAATCTCGCCATGTGCAATTTGCAGCAAAATTAAAAGCTGATGTATTCTGAGGCTATTTTTGAAGGTCATGTGCAATTTGCAAATTTCGTGAAAGTTCGTGTATTTTTCGGCTATTAACCCTATTATAAAAGCAACATAGATAATTTATTAACATATATAAGAAATAATAATTTACTCAGAAGATTCAACTTATAACTAATTCAATGCTTCAGTTTATTAAAAAATTAAAACTTATGCTCAAGTTTTTACCCCCCTCCCACATGCGTTAAAAAAATAAAGAGGCTCACACAACGTTAAAAAATATAGACACCAAAATGCCTAATTTATTCAGGAGGCTCATATGCGTAAAAAAAATATAGAGGCCCACATGATTAACAACACACTACACAGATTTTTAAAGAGCAGTTACCATTTTCGGCGCATATTACTGTTGGAAAAAAAAATTATCAGTTTATGAAAAAAGTAATTACGCATACAGAAGACGGAACAACATGATTTGTTGACATCTTAAAGGAAAAGATCAAAGTTCAGAAAATAAATTCTGCACACGAAAGGTGTTACAACTAGGGTTGTGCATCGTTTCAAAACCAAACCGAACCGACCCAATATGTAAAAACTAAAACCGAACCGATTTGTATAGAGGTCGAACTGAACCAAACCGTCAAAGGACCAAAAACCGACCAAAACCGAACCGGTTGAAACCGGTCGGTTTTGATCGGTAATCGAACCGAAACTGCTTGGGAACAATCGCCGTAAACTTGTATCAACCATACCGGTGAAACTTAGATCAAAACAATCAAATAAAATTCACACCGCAAAATAATAATTCACCAAAATCACACGAGCAAAAAGCACCCAGCTCAACAACTAAAACTCTCAAAATTGCAGAGCATTCAACACTAAAATTGAACCCAACCTAGATGTTAAAAACGGTGCTTGATCTGCAAGCATAGGCGGAAGGCTCAGACCATGGAAGCGACGGTCGGTCGGTAGAGAGAGAATGTTTGGAAAAGATGAAAGAGAATGTGTGGGGAAAAGAGGTTGTTTTGCTGCTGCATTGACGCGACGACGCGGGTCGTGGAAGCCGCTGCTGGTCTGCTGCTGCGGAGGGGAGGTCGGGGAGGTGGCGCCGGTCTATTTGGCGGCGGAGGGGAGGCTGGAGAGGGAGAAGCCACCAGAGTTTGAAATTCAGAATGTGTGGACGTGCGGCGCAGCGGCAGTAGTTTTTTTAGGGTTTCCGTTTCAAATACTTTATTTTGTTTGAAAACATGTACTTTAGTTTTAAAATTTATAAAATATATACTTATATATAACCTATTTAAATAATATATATATATGTATATGGGTCGGTTCGGTTCGGTTCCCGACCGACCCATTGTTGGATAATCGAAACTGAACCGAACCCTAGTCGGTTTTTAGTTTTGAAAATCGAACCAATAACCGACCATTTTTTTTCAAACCGAATCGAACCGAAAATCATCGGTTCGGTTGATTTTTTCGGTCCGGTTCGATTTTTGCTCACCCCTAGTTACAACTCTATCTCATTTCCAATAATAGTTTATGAAAAGTCATCTATTGCAATATATGTTCACTTGTGTATGAAAAAACCATCTACATATTTTTCGATTTCTTAAAGAAAAATATCAAAACAGAACATAAAGTCCGCACACAAGAGGTATTACGATTCTATCTCTCTATTTTCAAGTAATAGTTTATGAAAAATTATATACCACAATTTTATGTTCAACCGTGTATGAAATCTATTGTTGCCTTATTTATTTTCTTAGATGATGGAACACAATCTTCAATGTTCATTTCGCCATGATTGATTGAATATGAAAAGATGTAAAACAAAAAATAATTAGTAATTCCTATAAAGTAATTAAATATTGAGAAAAGATATAGTAGACAAAAACTACACAATAAATAAAAAAAGGTAGAAAGAAGAACATCACTTTTAATGTGATTTCAATGAGTAAATGTGAGTTTAAAAGCGGAAAATTAGAAAAAACAAAACTTAATATACTTTTAAAAAAGCAGAAAAGTAACAAGCATCGATCGAAATCTTTACAACGAACTCTAAAGAAAGGTTTGATAGTTAGAAAAATAGAATCAAAAATATTTAAAGTGAGTTCCAAACAAAGTGATCGGATTTAATTTATACTATGTTAATAGGAATAAGATTTACTTATGTTTCAACTCATATAAAGATCTAGGATGTAAACTCTTTAAATAATACTCCCTCCGTCCCAAACGAAATGTCCTGTTTTTCTTTTTGGGTTGTCCCAAACGAAATGTCATGTTTCCTTTTTGGAAAAAAATAAGGGATAATAAGTGTCTAATTAAATTACTAATTTAGTCTTAATTAAAACCTTAATCTCTTAAACCTTAATTAAGTTACTTTATTGTAGGACCCACTAAATTTTAACTTTATACAACACCACTTAATATTCTAATTAACTTGCTCCTTAATAACCGTGCCCAAAAGAAACAGGAGATTTTGTTTGGAACGGAGGGAGTACTTTATTAGTAAAAATAGATAGATCTATGATATAAATCTAAAAAAACTCATACTTCTACAATCTAACTTGAAGATCTATAGAAACAACTTCATTTTATACAATATATTTGGCATAAAATGATAGATCTACAAAAAAAGATACAATTTGTAGGGTAGTGTTAGTACAAAAAAGTAGAATAAAAGTACAATATTAGTTAAAAAATGGAGTAAAATAAAAGTACAATTTATAGTTAAATATAAGAGAAAATGTATGATGTGATGGTTCAAAAAGTTAAATAAGACTTTGTTTGTGGACAAAAAAATGGATAAGTGAGATTTTTTTTTGACGAATTTAATGAAGGGAGGTTTTCTATACTACCCAACTCCTCCAAAATACATTTCAAAACTACCCACTTTTTTGAGCTAATTTAGTCCATGACCATTTCATTTGTTTCTTATTATTTGAGTTGCTACCTTTGGTGTGTACTGTCAGACAAGTACACCAATTATTGGTTATTGGTAGTTTGAGTGATATTGTTTTCCGTGTTTTGTCCACTGATTGGAAAATGTTGTGACATGTATCTTTGCGCATTTAATTATTTCTTTGCGGAAATTTAGTGCGCATAGTCCATATCGATGCGCATGAATTTTCTTTGCGAAAATTTAGTAATTATTTCTTTGCGGAAAATCCATATCGATGCGCATAGTCCATATCGATGCGCATAGTTAATTATTTCTTTGCGCATTTAGTGCGCATTTAATTATTTAGTGCGCATTTAATTATCTTATGCGCATGTTAATTAGATCTATGCGCATTTAATTATTTAGTGCGCATTTAATTATCTTATGCGCAAGTTAATTATTTAGTGCGCATTTAATTAGATCTATGCGCATGAATTTTCTTTTCCTTGCCTAAATCGATGCGCACACTTCTTTGCGCATAGAATTATCTGCGCAATTTTAATTTTTATTCTGTTTCACGTGGAAATATGGTATAGCTGTAAGGGTAATGGTAGATTTCATGTGAACGATTTGTCAACATCAAGAAGGTACACTTAGTTCACGGTATATTATTTCATACGATAAAGGTACACTTAGTTCACGGGAAATTATTTGATACGATGATATTTGGTTTGTTGGTTTGTTTGTGGGCAGGGAACACAAATAATTGTGAAACCTTGTAAATGAACAAAAAAAATGTCGTGGAGAGCTGGAGAACTCACAAATTGAAAGTTTCTTTGCCCCAGGATCTAGGAACTGAAGCGAGCTACAAGAGGTTCATATTTCTCATATGTAGATTATTATGTAATATTTAATTGCTACATTATGCGATATTTTTTATTTTGTTGAGGATAATCATGAAATGAAACTTAGTTTAGATTTATTAATGGGTTAAGTACCAAATACCCCCCCAACGTTGGGGCCCCTATCGCGTATAGGACCCTATAGTCAGGGTCCGCGCTGTTTACTACCTCAACGTGGCTAAACCTAAGCAAATCCCCCCCCCCCCAACGTTGGGCCCCTATCGCGTATAGGACCCTATAGTTAGGTATTAAGTACCAAATACCCCCCAACGGTGACTTAATGCAGAGGAGGTATTTGGTATTTGAGGGGGGGATTTGCTTAGGTTTAGCCACGTTGAGGTAGTAAACAGCGCGGACCCTGACTATAGGGTCCTATATGCGATAGGGGCCCCAACGTTGGGGGGGGTATTTGGTACTTAACCCTTTATTAATTATTATTATGCATCTATGTATGCGTAATACATTATGTTGCTAAATTAATTTTTTTAGATGTAAAAAATTTGGTGTATCGTAGATGATAGTTTGTATTATGTGATATATCATCATGAAAAATTTGTTGTTTAATATTTCGGATGTTGATGTTGATTGTTTTATTATTTGGTGGATAATACCCTCATGAAAAATTTGGTGTTTAATATTGTCATGAAAAATTTGGTGTATAATATTTCGGATGTTTATGTGATATACCCTCATGAAGGCGAAAATTTATTATTGAGTTATAATGGTATTTGTTGTAACACCCCGATAACTTAGATTTATTTTATAAGTTTAATTAATGGTATTTTCTTGTATAGCATATTATTATTATTATTATTATTATTATTATTATTATTATTATTATTATTATTATTATTAGAACTCCTTTTATCATCTTTATTCTTTATCTTAGTAGGAGATATACATAGAAAATAATTTTTTATATTTATCAAAAGCTCTTTAGAAACTAGTATAAATATGGGATCTATTTTCAAACCCTAAAACAGACGGACACACTAATTATAATTAGGGTTTTAGAGAGCAGAGAGGGCCAGAAACGTGTAGGCAGTTTCTCCCTTGGGACTTTCATAGAACGTTGTCCATCCAACGGTGAAAGCTGAGCGGGATACAGTTCAGAAGATCTGAGCTGGAGTAAGATTTTCGCAGGAAATCAAGTTCTGGCAGTTTCGGGAGAACGGCCATAACTTCCTCCACAGAACTCCGATTCAAGCGAAACAGGCGGCCACGAAAAGCTCTCTCGAAGACGAAGAAGTCGTATTTCTGGGCAAAATATGATTTGAGGACGTTTGAGGCTTCAAACGAAGGCTTGAAGCTGACTGGTCTGTTCAGCTGCGATTTTGACGAATTCTTCTGAATTCTTCAGGTGCGGCGCTATTAAGACCTTTTATTCTGGATTTTAGTTAATTGCCTTCGACTTTAAGGTGAGGGATTTTACGCTTATTCATATGGTTATATATGTTTTTATTATCACGTTTGATTACTTGTTTACGTGCATCTTATGACTATGTTGTTATGTGTGATCATGGGACCTAAGCCATTGATCTATGTTATGTGTGATCATGGGACCTAAGCCATTGATCTATGTTATGTGTGATCATGGGACCTAAGTCATTAATCTATGTTATGTGCGATCATGGGACCTAAGCCATTGATCTATGTTGATAAGTTGATCATGAGACCTAAGCCATTGATCTATGTATGTGTTTGGTCATGGGACTTAAGCCATCGACTCAAACTATGATTATGTTTGTCAAGGAGCTCCGGTCTCTTGGCGTATGTTTGCAAGTATGATAATGTGATTTAATTATATATGTGACATATATGAATATTTTGTTATGTTCCTCACTGAGTATATTTTCAATATGCTCACCCCTTATCTTCTCAGTTTTGCAGTTCTGGAGTTGAGGTGGCCATGGAAGTCGAGAATGACTAGAGATTTAGTATTTCCATAGAAATTTAAGTTGAAACATGTTACTTTTTAGTTTATCATTTTATTTCATGTTACTACTTTAGTTTTGACAAGTTGATTTTAAATTGGTTTAAACTTTTATAATTCAAGAAATTTTATTTTTATCTATTAGTTTTCAAAGATTTTAAATTGAAAAGTTTATGAAAAATCGGGGTGTTACATAGTGGTATCAGAGTGGGTCTACGTTCCTGTAGGCTCGTGCTTTAAAAAAAAATTGTTTTGCTTTTAAAAAGGTTTAAGTAAGCTTAAAGGGTTAAATAAGCCTAGTCATTCGAAACTCATGTGCTGCATCAACTCCAAGGTATGTGTTTTAATTGTTTAAGTATATGGCCGTTATGATGTTTTACATGACTTTTTTTTTTATGATGCCTTTATGTTCTAGTACTATTATGTTTAGCTTCGTTAGAAATAGTTGAAATTGTGAAATTGTTAGATGGCACGGACACGTCAAACTCCCACTAGAGCTCAAGTTACCCTACAAGCACGAATGGAGAAATTGCGCGAAGAATATGAAAGATTAAGTGAACGTTGTGAATTCTTGCGTGTACAAAGCGAGAGATACGAAGGGATTAGGAGGCTGCAATCGGTGTACGACTGCCATACATGGAGTAGCGACTACGGGTTCGTGGAACACGTGCAAAGGATGAGCAACCTCTTTCACGAATTGAACGAACTAGGAGTCTTTATAGGGGATTTTTATGCGACCAAACATCTCATGAGCAAAGTGCCTGCACCGCTACGACTCATTGCCCAAGAAGTGTACGATATGGTTACGTCGTTAGAATCTTATGATTCATTTGTTCGAAATTTACTTGATCGTTGGTGTTTTTGGGCCGATGGACTTAAAAGAAAAGATGAGATAATTAGCGAGGAAGATCCCGAAGAGGAACCCCAAAGCAATAAGGAAGAGGGACCACAAAGGAAAAAGACAAGGAGGGATGAGAGCGATGGTGATGAGGATAACGACGAATGATGAAGTTACCTCACCATAGAACTAGATTATATGGCTCAAGAATCGTGACTAGAATTTCGAGGACGAAATTATTTTAAGTGGGGTAGTTGTAACACCCCGATAACTTAGATTTATTTTATAAGTTTAATTAACGGTATTTTCTTGTATAGCTTATTCTTATTATTATTATTATTATTATTATTATTATTATTATTATTATTATTATTATTATTATTATTATTATTATTATTATTATTATTATTATTATTAATGATTCCTATTAGAATTAGAACTCCTTTTATCATCTTTATTCTTTATCTTAGTAGGAGATATACATAGAAAATAATTTTTTATATTTATCAAAAGCTCTTTAGAAACTAGTATAAATATGGGATCTATTTTCAAACCCTAAAACAGACGGACACACTAATTATAATTAGGGTTTTAGAGAGCAGAGAGGGCCAGAAACGTGTAGGCAGTTTCTCCCTTGGGACTTTCATAGAACGTTGTCCATCCAACGGTGAAAGCTGAGCGGGATACAGTTCAGAAGATCTGAGCTGGAGTAAGATTTTCGCAGGAAATCAAGTTCTGGCAGTTTCGGGAGAACGGCCATAACTTCCTCCACAGAACTCCGATTCAAGCGAAACAGGCGGCCACGGAAAGCTCTCTCGAAGACGAATAAGTCGTATTTCTGGGCAAAATACGATTTGAGGACGTTTGAGGCTTCAAACGAAGGCTTGAAGCTGATTGGTCTGTTCAGCTGCGATTTTGACGAATTCTTCTGAATTCTTCAGGTGCGGCGCTATTAAGACCTTTTATTCTGGATTTTAGTTAATTGCCTTCGACTTTAAGGTGAGGGATTTTACGCTTATTCATATGGTTATATATGTTTTTATTATCACGTTTGATTACTTGTTTACGTGCATCTTATGACTATGTTGTTATGTGTGATCATGGGACCTAAGCCATTGATCTATGTTATGTGTGATCATGGGACCTAAACCATTGATCTATGTTATGTGTGATCATGGGACCTAAGTCATTGATCTATGTTATGTGCGATCATGGGACCTAAGTCATTGATCTATGTTGATAAGTTGATCATGAGACCTAAGCCATTGATCTATGTATGTGTTTGGTCATGGGACTTAAGCCATCGACTCAAACTATGATTATGTTTGTCAAGGGGCTCCGGTCTCTTGGCGTATGTTTGCAAGTATGATAATGTGATTTAATTATATATGTGACATATATGAATATTTTGTTATGTTCCTCACTGAGTATATTTTCAATATGCTCACCCCTTATCTTCTCAGTTTTGCAGTTCTGGAGTTGAGGTGGCCATGGAAGTCGAGAATGACTAGAGATTTAGTATTTCCATAGAAATTTAAGTTGAAACATGTTACTTTTTAGTTTATCATTTTATTTCATGTTACTACTTTAGTTTTGACAAGTTGATTTTAAATTGGTTTAAACTTTTATAATTCAAGAAATTTTATTTTTATCTATTAGTTTTCAAAGATTTTAAATTGAAAAGTTTATGAAAAATCGGGGTGTTACTGTCACAGCCCACTATCCCAATGACGGGTTAACAGGGGTTATGACTTGGGGTGAACAATAAGAAATGGAAATGGACAATTACTTAACATTAAAGTATATGGAAATGTCACTCATAGATAAAATGCTAGGATCATATATGATTATTTGGATACTTATAAAACATACACATAAATGAGAATTGATTAAGGTGGGTTACCCAATAACACGTGTCACAATTTCATAACATAAAGTTATCCTAATCAAAGTGTTTTGCAGCGGAAAACGTGTGAGATATACATATGAAGATGTATACTCAAGGTTACATTTCTTGAAATGTCACAGGAACACCCGCTCAACATCATTCCATTCCATCAACTGCTCAACCTGCACATTTAGAAATACATGCAGGGCTGAGTATAAAAATACTCAGTGGGCATAGCCGAAAATACATTCATGCATACATATATAAATTGAACTGCCATAACAGTAACACACAGGGGTTTTCTTAAATGACCTGCGCTTACTAAAATATTTCTTTCATTTTCATAAAGTCGATCGGCCGATCATTTTCCTTCATATGATCCATATCTGTTCCTTTCTATCACGCGCCGGGAAGGAGGCCTCCTTACCACGGACGCCAAGACCGGTCGCAAGCGACTCGCGGTCTCCATGAGTGTACACGTTAACCCTAGCTAGCGACCTTTGTCTAGCATAGGATCCCAATTGGATTTCCTTTAAAGTTGGCGAACCAACACAGATAGGATACATATAAAAACATAAACATTTTGGCAGTCAATCATTTCATAAACATTTCATTTTCATAACATTTTCATTTTCATAAAGGGCATTAAACATATAAGCATTTCATAAGAACTGAATAAATAGTCAAAACATATCATGCATATATATTCGCATATGAGGCCTACGTCACGCAGGGGATCTCTATATACGTAATAATAAAATAATGCCCACCTGTATAGGCAAAGCCTGTCGTTTAACCTTATCTCTGAATCGGAATAGCAGTGCTAATCCTTCTGATGCTCGAAGCCTACAAGAAATCTATTATCAATAGGTCTCCTTGTATCTAATCTTAAGTCATGGTGTAGTGCTTAACATTCTATGATTCACTTAGCCGGCTTTTCAAAATTTAATAAATAAATACTTGAAAATATTTCTCTTGAGTTAAGAACACCAACAATATTCTTACTCAATTTTCTTAAATAATTGGATTTATAAATAAAACCAATTAAATCATAAATACTTTTATTGCATGATGCAAATGCATACTTAGCATATGGTAAGTAATTACTTAAAATATGCACATAATAATTATATAATATTATTATACAAATCATCTCATGCTTAATCGTATATGCACATAATAATAATAATAATAATAATATTATTATGCAAATTATTCTTTAAATAAAAATTATTCAAACCTTGCTATAAGTCCAATTAATAAATAATGGGCAGCCCATTTAAAATAATTAAATCAAGGACCTCCCCCTTTTTCTTAAAAATTTTCGCAGCCCACTATAAAATGGGCAGCCCAAGTTAATTAAACAATAATAGGGCCATCTATTAAATAATTGAATTAAGGCCCAACATTTTCCTTAAAAAAAATCGGCCCAAGTGGTATTTAAATAAGGCCCATCTGTTTTAATAAAATAAAGGCCCAACTGAAAATTAAACAAAGAAAATCGGCCCACAACCAAGCCCAACACTCGGCCCAAATTCTCAAGCCCTACATCTCAAACTAAGCCCTAGCCCAACTCAAGCCCATATCTCCTCCCCCCTTTCTCATATCAGTCACGCACCTTCTCCCCTTTTCTCATATCACGCTGCTCGCCTCTCTCCCTCTCTCAGAATTCCTCCGGCCGCGTGCCACCACTCCCGGCGACGAGCGCCGCTCCGACTCTCCTCTCCCTCAACTGCTCTCCCTTCTCTCGCGCTAAAACGGACGCCCATCACTTCCCTCTCTCTCTCTCTCTGACAGTGGCCGAGCACAGCGGCACCTCCTCCCTCTCGATTCAGGTCGACAGCAGCGAGGACCGCCACTGACCGCCGCTGAGCCCTCCACCTCCATCGTTTCTCTCTCAAATCTCTCGCTTGTTCACAGATCCGACGGCCGTAGCAGCGGGAGCTAACCACCACCGTCCGCCGACTCCGACGCCTCACCTCTCTGTCTCCGGCAGACGACGACAACGCCGCCCCTGTCTCCCTCCGCTCAGACCAGCTCCGACCAGCCACCGCCCCACACAGGTAAACCCCCAAATCTCCCTTCTCTTCCTCTCAAAATACAGAATCTGAAAATCTAATTCCTCCTCTCTCTCTCTCTCATTGGCAGGAAGAGGAAAAAGGCGGTGCCTTTGCCGCCGTGGCGTCGCCGGCGTCGAGCAGCCACCGGGCTAAAACTCACCTCCCTCTCGACTCATCACACAAGGACATGAGACAAAAATTTCAAAGCTTCAAAATGAAATCTTTTCTCTTTTCTTTTCAATGAATCATGCTTTCATGTAAAAACAGTAAAAGTGTGGAGTATTACAGAAAATAGAATGATTATGCTTTGGTGTGTGTGATTTCTTGAATGCAAGAGGCTAAATGTTTTCGTTGCTGAGATTTGTGTGTTTGTGAAAATAAATGGAGATGCTTTACCCAATACTGCAAAGTATTATAATTTGAAGAGAATGAAACCTTGTGATAATTGTGTTGAGGAGGAGCTCACTGAATCTGGGTTTGTGTGGTCCGAAAATGTGCAGCTGTTTAAGGCTCTGAAATTCTAGTTCGTTCCCCTTTCTTTTGGAAGAGAGAACTTCGTGAATTGAGAAGTAATGAAAATTGGGCTGCACTATAGTCTTTTGGCAGAAGAACATGGCAGACAAGCTTTACTCAAAAGCTATAAAGTGTAGACCTTTGAGGATTATAGGGAGTGGGTGGAAAGGAAATTTGACAGGTATAGGGTAGTTGGTTGGAAAAGAAATTGGGTAGGTGGAAAGAGTGTAAAGTGTGAGTGTTGATTGGACTAATAAAATCCCTCAGGATAAAATATCGGGACTGTAATAAATACTTTAGGGTTCGCTAAATAAGTATCTCGTGAAACTTCTTGAATGCTAAATTAAATAAATATGCAACGCACATAAATTTAATAATTAAATTTACAAATGCTTTTTGTAAATTACTTTTGTTGGAATTAAAATAAATTTATTTTCTTTATATCCGGCGTGAATCATCCTGACTTCTAAGTTCAAAATAAATTCTAAATTTAGCTCGGGGAAACGGGGTATTACATCCCTCCCTCCTTAAAAAAAATTCCGTCCTCGGAATTGCATATCTGGTATTCTAGCTTGTGATACTAGTCATTCATTTCACTCTTCTCTTTTGTGGCCTTTTCCATCCTGTGATGGTTCCACTACATGACGAGAACAATATCATTGCCTCGTAAAACTTGAATCTTGCGATCAAGTATCTGGACTGATTTCTCTTCACAACTTAGGTCCTGGCTAGGACTACTTTATCTTGCTTAATCACATGCTTTCTTAATTGCGAGATGCTATACGTATTGTATACATCCACAATGCTTGGTGGCAGAGCCAACTTATAGGCTACAAAGGCCTAACTTATCTAGGATCTCAAAAGGTCCTATATAACGGGGTCGTAACTTGCCCCTATTTCCCGAAACGTATAACTCCCTTTGAGGGAGAGACTTTGAGGAAAAATCGATCCCCAACATTAAATTCTAATTCCGATCGGCGTTTATCGGCGTAAGACTTTTGTCTATCTTGAGTTTCTTTGATTCTTTGTTTGATGTGGTCGACTTTCTCAATCATCTGTTGGACCAGTTCAGGACCTAACAACATTCTTTCACCCACTTCATCTTAGTAAAGTGGTGAACTACCTTAATTGTTTCCTTTGTCCTAAGTCACCTTCTCAGATTTGACTAGGAAATTCTAACATCAAACTTTTCTCATTATCTTGGTAACTTTCACTTAAAGATTAATGGCACTCCTTCTGCCATGTAAACTCATTTTCTCATTTTCAAATGATTATTTAATGTGGTTTTCTAAGTTTCCATTGTGGTGGCGTTCCAACTTTATTCTTGCTGTAGCTTCTGGCACTTTAGTCAAAGCATTCACTCTCTTAGCTTGAGCCTACTAGCCTTGGGGTTGGGTTATACCTTAAGTTTAGTTTTAGTGCTTTCCTTCCATTTCCTTTTTCTTTACCTCCATCTTGAGGTGGTGTACATATCTTGTTTGTGCCTGAACTTTTTCCTTCTCCAATTGTTGTAGTGACTCGGTGGTGAGAATCTCGTTCATTGCTTGTTCCTTCATAATATCTCCCTAGTTTACTAGGGAAATTGAAAATCTCATGCCGCGATTCATTTACGAACTCCTTTACGCATTTCTCATTATTCATTTATAAATGACTTAAATAAGCATTTTAAACTCCATTAAAAAGGAATTGATTTAAAACATTTTAATCCTTTTAAAATCCATACTCATAAAGCCTTAACTCATGCTCTATCTCATGTTCTATCTCTTTACTCAACTCTATATTAACTCTCCACTCATCTCAAATCCTTAAGTTCAAGGATAGGTTTCAAGAAAATCATGGTACTAAGTCTCGATTTATCTCTCATATAAGGCTCGTCTAATCTCATTCAACACATAGACAACACAATCACATAAGGCACATAAGAAAACACAATCAAACATTATCAAAACATGCTCTGTTTTTACACTGACTCAACTTCAAAATCTAACCTGTTCTTACTCCGACACCTCTTGGACTCGAGACTCATACCAAAAGAAAGGTCTTCGAGTCTATTTTCATATAAAAAAAAAGTAGAGTCAAAAACTCCAAGTATTGTAGGAGACATGACTGTTTTACTACAGTCTACCATATTCGGCAGTTTTGAGCAATCGAAAACTTGGATTTTTGAAAAAAATAGTAAATATTGTCAAACTGGGCTCAAATTTTGTGGATATCTAGCTAACACAATAAGGTTAATACCATAAAATTTTGGAAAGCTAGATCACACAGGAAGCTACTGAAATGAATGACTCTTTCCCCTGCTCTCTAAAACTCTCGGTAGTAATGTGCAGTTTCGGTTTTGTATTTTATAAAAATAATAGACGAAGTCCAATTGACTTGAAATTTTACCGATGTTCTCAAGACTCATGTAGAGACTTGGTATTAAAATTTCAAAGCTTTTTGACATTGAAAAACCGTCGATCACAGTAGGTCAGTAGGCCTACGAAATTCACCAAAATCTCATCTCAAACTCTTAAAATACTCAACTCAACATTCCTTCAAGGAAACTCATTAAAGCTCATTTTAAACACATATAACACTCACAAACATTCAAGCACAATATAATGCACATCATACTCAAATCTTGACTCTCTTCTTACATCATAACCTCAAATCTCTAGTAAAACGTTTCAATGAACGCATCATTAAAATTCTCTTCTCATTTTCATGATCAAAATTACTCAAATACTCAAACACGATCTCATTCATCATATAGATCATTATACACATATAGATTCCCTTTTATCATGTACTAAACTCTAATGAAACTTCATGTATCATCATAAAACTCTTAATAAAACATGACAAACTTTCACATAATGGTCATAAAGCAATTAGACCTCATTTTATCAATCATCGACTTCTCAAAATATGAAAACTCAAAAACTCATACAAACTAAACTAAGTCAAAAATTTCTTAGCCAACAAAAGACTTACTCAAACATAATTATACACTAATATCATGCTCAAATACATATATCTTAAGCCAAAATAACTTAAATAACACATAGGCAAAAAGTCCTAATTTTTATTAAACTAAACTCTTTTGAAAATATCACTAATCATATATAACCTATTGATCAAATCATAGTTCTAACATCCTAGGTTACCAATTAGCACAAATCAACATCATAAAACAAGATCACATATAGATACATATGTATGTCATCTTCTTCCTCAAACTAACACTTTTCATTTTTCATTTCTCAACCTCAAGCTTCAATCTCATCCATCATTAATCATCTAGATCATCTCATAAACTCAAATCCATCATCAATACATCAATTGATTCATAGGATCTCAACATCCCAATTTTAGGTAAACTAACCTAATAGAAAAATCTATATCTCATGGCTAATCATCAAGATATTCATATATATTAACTCAATATTCATCAATCATCATATAACTCAAGCCAATTCAAGAAAACAAACAACAATTTTTCGTAGGGTTTCAAGCCCCTAATTTTCGAAAATTTCATAGAAATAAGTTGGGTGATTTTCTTGCTCAATCATGATCATATACTCACATATAACATCATACAATCTAGATCTATAAAAATAAGAATCACTTACCCAAGATTAAACAAAAATCAAAGTTTTCCTTTCTCACTCTTCAAACCAAACCCCACGGTCCTCTTGAAATCTTCAAGAATTGAAAGGTGTTTATGTTGATTTGGTGGAGGAATTGATCTTGATGTGAACTTGGAAGCTTTGGTGATTCATCTATGGTGATCTTTTGGAGCAAAATCGGAAGAGAGGGAGAGAAATTGAGAGTGGCCGAATGGTGAAGAAAATGAGGGAAATGAAGTGAATTTGTCTTGCTTAGGAAGGATGATTGGAGACCAAACACTATTCACCATTTAATACTTGTCCCCCTATACACTAATCTCTTCCCTTCATCTTCATACCACACGTCCACTTCAAGTAAGGCTAAGGAAATTAATCACATGCTTATTAGATTAAAATAATCATGTGTGTGTAAGGTTGTGTAGTCTAGAATAAATCATGTATTAAGCTACATTAACAAAATCATAAAAGACTAATTACTAATTAATGCAATGCTATAACACAAAACTATTGTGACCAATATTTAAAATAAATATGGCACTAATATTAGTGCACTCACTCAATTATAATATTCCTCATCATAGGAAAAATAATTTGAAAATATTTTGTTTGGAAAAATTTTCATAAACCGACATTCTTTGATTTCTCGGTAAAAATAAATTGCACTTGCTTTGAAAACTTAATTAAAATTCCAAGTGCTAAGGTTATCAAATAAAAATCATAATAACTTGCTCACAATGACATACGTAACAAAACTCACATAATCAATCAGTCACGTAATTTCACATAATATCACGTCAAAGCAGTCGGTAAACACAGACAAACTAGACGTCTCTCCGACCGATTTTTTTTTTATCAAGTTTTTTTTTATCAAGGTTTTTCACTCTTTCTTTCTCGACTCTATTTCCAACTCATTATTCCTATTTTCTTAATAGGACAGTCAATCTCTCTGACATCTCAGTATTCTCAATAGTGTTAAGACACTATCTCACAACATAGGGAAAAGTACGGGGTGTTACATGTACTATCAAATTTAGATAAAATTCATGACTTCATGCATAATTTAAAATTCATGTGGCTCATATAAATACACTTAACTCACCAATTAAAACTTATGCACCACATTTATAAAAATTTTCCTTTAACTAAGCACATTAAAACACATATATAATGATTAAATCACATTAGATAAATCAAACCAGTTTTTATTATAAATGGATGCCGAACCCTAATTATTAATAATTAAGCCCTTAATCAGGAATTAAAAGTCGGGGTATGACATACTATCCTCCTTAAAAGAAATTTCGTCCGAAAGTTGTACCACATGAAAATAATTCTGGGTACTTCTCCTTCATGTTAAACTCGAGTTCCCACGTCGCCTCTTCTTGATGATGGTGCTTCCAAAGAACTATTACTAAGGGTATCGACTTATTCCTTAGTACTTTAACTTTCCGATCTAGAATAGATTCGGGTCTCTCCTCGTATCAATTGGATTCTCAATTCCAATTTATATACACGAGATTTACTTGAGAATAAGTTCCCTCGTTCTTTTGCGGCGGTTCATTACTCCTACCTCATTCCTAGGGCTCATCTACGGGGTATCCTATTTTTCAAAGACCAAAATGGTCATCAACCCATTTCTTGTTACCTATCACATGCATAACACTTTCCTATGAATCTATCTTAAAACTATCATAGACCAATTAACTTAAGTCCTCGTACTCGAACACTATATTACGGTCTTAGCTTAAACTTTGAATTTTTATCGTAATGAGTGGTCGATATCACTAACAGGACAAAGACTAATCTCAACTAATTACAATGAGACACAATTATACGAAGCCATAATTTGGGTAGTATACTACATCGGTAGACTAACATTTCTTGGTCTTATCAAACAAGGGAATCTATTATGACAACTCACGAGTTGCAAGGCTCAAACTCAACACAACATCAAAGCAAGGTGTTGTAGAAATTGTTCAAGAGAATCAAAAGAATGACCAGAGGGTATGAAATGATTAACTACTAGGTCGAACAAAATGACCTCGAGTACGAACCCACCTGGCTTTTCAACCGAAAGTTGAAACACATGGGTTTTCAACCCAAAAGACGTCTACTGAGATTTGGATCATGTGGACTGGCCAGGTCCAACATCATCACCTCCCAGTCACACGAGAAACATCGTCCCGAACTTGAAGGGCCATGAACATACTATACATAACAAAACATAAGTTCATTATGACAATTAAACTTATCTTAAGGTTCCCTATCCTATTGATCTCAAACTCCAAACCTCTCTTAAGACATATACACACAGACATACGTACACAGGCAAAACACTCTATTCATAAAATCTATCCTGTAGCAAAAGTCGATTTGATATTCCGTCGTACTTGAACATTTGAACGTAGAGACTATGGTTCAACCTTTGATGCAACGTTTACCTTGAATTCGTCGCGTATCGTCATTCTGTGTTTTTCCTTTACCTCGTACATATCTTTCCATTCCTCTTTGTAGTTCAAAAGAATCATTGTTTTCTTGAGGGAGCTGAAATGCTCTAAGTTCTCTTTCATTCTTCTACATCATCACCTTAAGAATCTAGATTGTAGAGATATCCTACTAATCTAGTAGTCTATGTTCTTTTAAAATTGTGATCATGCAACTTATAGCAATCTATGTTCTCCGGGAAAACATATGTCAATTTTTCTATCATTCGTCTGATCATAACATCATAGATTGCGAAAATATGCCATGAAAGGCAAAACATTCAACATTTCATCATAACCTGCTCTTCACATAAACATATTCATGAAGCATTTTAGAACATTAACATCTTTAAAATGTTGAAACTGCAGTTACCTTCTTTCCTTGATTGAGCACGATGCAATGGAGTGTTGAGCGGTGCCATATGAACCCGTGTAAGTCTAAAGAATCAAACTAGACTCGACTCTTTAGAATAAGGTTTCTAGGGCTAGAGCGAACGAACCGCTCTGATACCACTCTGTCACAGCCCACTATCCCAATGACGGGTTAACAGGGGTTATGACTTGGGGTGAACAATAAGAAATGGAAATGGACAATTACTTAACATTAAAGTATATGGAAATGTCACTCATAGATAAAATGCTAGGATCATATATGATTATTTGGATACTTATAAAACATACACATAAATGAGAACTGATTAAGGTGGGTTACCCAATAACACGTGTCACAATTTCATAACATAAAGTTATCCTAATCAAAGTGTTTTGCAGCGGAAAACGTGTGAGATATACATATGAAGATGTATACTCAAGGTTACATTTCTTGAAATGTCAAAGGAACACCCGCTCAACATCATTCCATTCCATCAACTGCTCAACCTGCACATTTAGAAATACATGCAGGGCTGAGTATAAAAATACTCAGTGGGCATAGCCGAAAATACATTCATGCATACATATATAAATTGAACTGCCATAACAGTAACACACAGGGGTTTTCTTAAATGACCTGCGCTTACTAAAATATTTCTTTCATTTTCATAAAGTCGATCGGCCGATCATTTTCCTTCATATGATCCATATCTGTTCCTTTCTATCATGCGCCGGGAAGGATGCCTCCTTACCACGGACGCCAAGACCGGTCGCAAGCGACTCGCGGTCTCCATGAGTGTACACGTTAACCCTAGCTAGCGACCTTTGTCTAGCATAGGATCCCAATTGGATTTCCTTTAAAGTTGGCGAACCAACACAGATAGGATACATATAAAAACATAAACATTTTGGCAGTCAATCATTTCATAAACATTTCATTTTCATAACATTTTCATTTTCATAAAGGGCATTAAACATATAAGCATTTCATAAGAACTGAATAAATAGTCAAAACATATCATGCATATATATTCGCATATGAGGCCTACGTCACGCAGGGGATCTCTATATACGTAATAATAAAATAATGCCCACCTGTATAGGCAAAGCCTGTCGTTTAACCTTATCTCTGAATCGGAATAGCAGTGCTAATCCTTCTGATGCTCGAAGCCTACAAGAAATCTATTATCAATAGGTCTCCTTGTATCTAATCTTAAGTCATGGTGTAGTGCTTAACATTCTATGATTCACTTAGCCGGGTTTTCAAAATTTAATAAATAAATACTTGAAAATATTTCTCTTGAGTTAAGAACACCAACAATATTCTTACTCAATTTTCTTAAATAATTGGATTTATAAATAAAACCAATTAAATCATAAATACTTTTATTGCATGATGCAAATGCATACTTAGCATATGGTAAGTAATTACTTAAAATATGCACATAATAATTATATAATATTATTATACAAATCATCTCATGCTTAATCGTATATGCACATAATAATAATAATAATATATTATTATTATGCAAATTATTCTTTAAATAAAAATTATTCAAACCTTGCTATAAGTCCAATTAATAAATAATGGGCAGCCCATTTAAAATAATTAAATCAAGGACCTTCCCCTTTTTCTTAAAAATTTTCGCAGCCCACTATAAAATGGGCAGCCCAAGTTAATTAAACAATAATAGGGCCATCTATTAAATAATTGAATTAAGGCCCAACATTTTCCTTAAAAAAAATCGGCCCAAGTGGTATTTAAATAAGGCCCATCTGTTTTAATAAAATAAAGGCCCAACTGAAAATTAAACAAAGAAAATCGGCCCACAACCAAGCCCAACACTCGGCCCAAATTCTCAAGCCCTACATCTCAAACTAAGCCCTAGCCCAACTCAAGCCCATATCTCCTCCCCCCTTTCTCATATCAGTCACGCACCTTCTCCCCTTTTCTCATATCACGCTGCTCGCCTCTCTCCCTCTCTCAGAATTCCTCCGGCCGCGTGCCACCACTCCCGGCGACGAGCGCCGCTCCGACTCTCCTCTCCCTCAACTGCTCTCCCTTCTCTCGCGCTAAAACGGACGCCCATCACTTCCCTCTCTCTCTCTCTCTGACAGTGGCCGAGCACAGCGGCACCTCCTCCCTCTCGATTCAGGTCGACAGCAGCGAGGACCGCCACTGACCGCCGCTGAGCCCTCCACCTCCATCGTTTCTCTCTCAAATCTCTCGCTTGTTCACAGATCCGACGGCCGTAGCAGCGGGAGCTAACCACCACCGTCCGCCGACTCCGACGCCTCACCTCTCTGTCTCCGGCAAACGACGACAACGCCGCCCCTGTCTCCCTCCGCTCAGACCAGCTCCGACCAGCCACCGCCCCACACAGGTAAACCCCCAAATCTCCCTTCTCTTCCTCTCAAAATACAGAATCTGAAAATCTAATTCCTCCTCTCTCTCTCTCTCGTTAGCAGGATGTCACAGCCCACTATCCCAATGACGGGTTAACCGGGGTTATGACTTGGGTGAACAATAAGAAATGGAAATTAAAAAGGGATTTACTAAATAACCAACATTAATAACAACAAACTAGTGGTATATATATATATATAACCACTTGGGTAATTAACAAATGAGTCAGCCATAACGACTAAACCCCAAATGAAAGTTAAACAAAATGAAGGAGTAATAAGTTCCACAATACGATAACAAATTCAGAGTGTTTGCAGCGGAAAAACGTGTGAGTTATGCATATGGAGATGCATACTCAAGGTTTCATTACATAAACATCAAAAGGGAAATCCGCTCAACACCAATCCATTCCATCGCCTGCTCAACCTGCACATTTAGAAATACATGCAGGGCTGAGTATAAAAATACTCAGTGACATAAGCCGAAAATACAACATGCATACATATATAAATTGAACTGCCATAACAGTAACACACAGGGGTTTTCAGAAATGACCTGCGCTTACTAAAACATTTCGTTCATTTTCATAAAGGTGGATGCATCCCATTTTCAGTCTATATGATCCATATCTGTCCTTTCTGTCACGCGCCGGGAAGGAGGCCTCCTTACCACGGACGCCAAGACCGGTCGCAAGCGACTCGCGGTCTCCATAAGTGTACACGTTAACCCTAGCTAGCGACCTTTGTCTAGCATAGGATCCCAATTGGATTTCCTTTAAAGTTGGCGAACCAACACAGATAGGATACATATAAAAACATAAACATTTTTGGCAGTCAATCATTTCATAAACATTTCATTTCATTTCATAAACATTTCATATCATTTCATAAAGAGCCATTTATCATTTGAACTTTTCATAAAACTGAAATTAACAGTTAAAACATATCATGCATATATATTCGTATATGAGGCCTACGTCACGCAGGGGATCTCTATATACGTAATAATAAAATAATGCCCACCTCAATTGTTCTTAAAGCTGGCGTGGAGTCGTTTCTTCTTCTGCTTCACTTTCTGTCGCACGGACCTTCATTGATGAAGAGTCGATAAGTTCGTGAAGAAATTGTCATAAGACAAAGTCTAATTCTACGTGCCTAAGGTATCTTTTAATGTTTTAGGGTTCTAGCATCCATATTAATCTCGTTTCATTCAATCAATAAAATGTAACCAATTATCATGTAACTATCATATAGGTTCGAACCCATTTGTTCGAACATCAACATGTACATAATCCATAACCTCCCCCTATACCCGTCATTTAGTCAAGTACTCCATCAATTAAGAACAAGCCATATATTATCACCCTGAAAATTATAAATCATGCTTTCCAATACTTCGCACATTTTCATCACTTAAATAAATAAATCATTTATAAACACATGCTTAGCAATTTAATATCTCAATTAAATCCCAAGCTCATTTGATAAAGTAAATCATATACTTAATCATTCTATAACACAATTCCACATTTTTTTTTATCATGTAAATAAATAAGAAATTCCATTATTCATTTATAAATAATAAAACATTTTAAAATCCATTGATATGAAATAAAACATTTTAACCATAAAAAAAAAATCCATACTCGTAAGCTTTGAAAATAATTTTATCATATAATAAATGGGGCTTAATCCCAAAATATTTGCTTTAAAGTCCATTAATAATTTAAATAATAGAATGGACTTCATTTAGAATAAATAATCCCAACTTCCAATATTAAAATTTAAATCAAGAGATTTAAATTCACTAAGTAATTTAGTGAAAATTTAAACATTTTTTTTTTTAAGAAATAAGGCCAAAATTCGTAGGCCTATATTTAAAACAATAGCCCAAGCATTTAAATAAAATTAGCCTTCACAACTAAAATAAAAACCCATCAATTTTAAAACAAAAAGAGCCCAGCAGAAGTAAAATAAAATCGGCCCAAACAAATTAAAACATGAGCCCAAATTAATAAAAATCGGCCCACTCACTCTTTTTTTTTTAAAAATTTTCGGCCCACTCTAAACCTAACCCTAATACATACTCCAACATATACCACACACACAAAACACATAACACACGCACACCTTTCTCACTCTCTCCCTCTCGGTCTGCCTCTCTCGTCTCTCTCACTCTCACTCGGCTGAGGTCGGCGCCGCCTCCGGCGCGCCGCCTCGCCGTCGCCTCGTCCCCTCTCTTTTCATTTCCTCGGTCTCCTCTTCCCACTCTCTCGCTGGTACAGTCGCCTCCGCCTCCACCATGGCAGAACACGGCTCTCGCCGGTTGCCATCGTTTCTCGGCCGTCCTCGGCCTTAAGGTAGGTCGACAGAGACCATTCCGCCGCTGCATGTGCCTTCTCCGGCCGTTGTGAAAAGCCGAGCGTCGCCGCGCCGCTTCCCCCGTTCTCCGCCGTCTCCGCCATGGCCGGAATCGTGGTGGATGGCCGAGCCTTGCCTCGCCGTGAAGGTAGGCTCCAGATCTGAGCTCCCTTTTCCTCTCCTTTCTATTTTAAAAAAAAAACAGATCTGAACTCCTCCCTTTTCTCCTCTTTTCCGGCCGAACAGAACCGCCGTTCGTGTCGCTGCGCCGCTGCTTCCGCCGCGTCGCCGGAAAAGATAAGTCTCTCCCCCTTTTCTCTCTTTTATTTTTTTTTTATTTTAAACTGAAATCCTAACCAATTCTCTCTCTACCCTCTTCTCTCCCATTTTGGCAGGACAAGGAAAAGGCGGCTCGGCGGCACCGTTGCCGTCGCCGGCCCTGAGCAGCCGCCGGCTGTCTCACTCCCTCCCCTGACTCGGACACACAAGGACGGGAGACTCATCCCCCCAAATTCCAGTCACACGCACAAAAGCAAAATTAGGGTTTTATTAATCTGTTCTTTCAATCATTCATTTCCTTTTTATTAAAACTGATTGTACATGTAATAGATTAGAGACTATAGTAAAATGTGTGCGTGTGTATTATTCTGTTGGTGGTTCTCTGATGGTGATAAGCTGATGTAATTGAAACAATAATAGTCTAAAAGAAGTGGTAATGGATGCGTGTGTTCGATCTGTTTTCATTTGAATCATAGTTTTGTAATTTAACAAATGAATGTATGGAGAAAGTAAAGTAGGAGGTAACCTTGATAATTTTCTGAACTCACAAAGTTTGATCTGCGAATCAACAATTTAACAATGAATTTGGATCTGAATCTGCTTGATTACTGGAATTTGGAAACATAAACATAGTTAAAATGGAGGGTTGTATCCCCAAGGAAGAAGAAGAGAATTGGTTGGAACACTTACCTCTGCACTTTAAACTTTGTTGGGTGTGTTGAAAAGAGAAGGAAAGAGCGGATGAACTAATAGAAGGAAACTTAGCTTTTAAAACTTGGCTTTTGTCTAATTGAAATGGCAGAGGATTGATGATAAGATTTTGATTAAATAAAAGCTAATTGCATGTTGAGATGTTAAAGGTGTAGAAGATGGCTGGCAAAAGAAGGTGTAAAGAGTGTTTAGTGGAATGATGAGTGTGTGGAATAATGAGTGTTTAGTGGAATGATGAGTGTTTAGTGGGATGGTTGGCATATGATGAGTGTTTCCAACACCATCAATTTATTTAAGAGTAAGATGGATGTGGAAATGTGTAGGTGCTAGATGAATGTGATGAATAAAATCCTTATTCTGTATTTGTAATACTAATTTCGGGTTCTCATATAACGAAGCTTCGTCATAACTCTCTATAAATTACATATTTTATAACTTGTTTTATAAGTCGAAAATTAATTACGACTTCAAGTAAATAATAGAAATACTATTTCTATCGTATATAAATTAAATAACATGACTTTGCTAAGTCAGTTATAATCCGAAATAATAATTATTGACTACTCAATAATCCTTTAAATCTCAAACGGATTCAAATAATAATAAGAATTTAGCACATCAAAACACATATATAACAATTAAATCATATCAGATAAATCAAATCAGTTTTATTATTAATGGATGCCGAACCCTAATTATTAAGTCTTTAATCAGTGATTAAAAACTGGGATATGACACAGGAAGAGGAAAAAGGCGGTGCCTTTGCCGCCGTAGCGTCGCCGGCGTCGAGCAGCCACCGGGCTAAAACTCACCTCCCTCTCGACTCATCACACAAGGACATGAGACAAAAATTTCAAAGCTTCAAAATGAAATCTTTTCTCTTTTCTTTTCAATGAATCATGCTTTCATGTAAAAACAGTAAAAGTGTGGAGTATTACAGAAAATAGAATGATTATGCTTTGGTGTGTGTGATTTCTTGAATGCAAGAGGCTAAATGTTTTCGTTGCTGAGATTTGTGTGTTTGTGAAAATAAATGGAGATGCTTTACCCAATACTGCAAAGTATTATAATTTGAAGAGAATGAAACCTTGTGATAATTGTGTTGAGGAGGAGCTCACTGAATCTGGGTTTGTGTGGTCCGAAAATGTGCAGCTGTTTAAGGCTCTGAAATTCTAGTTCGTTCCCCTTTCTTTTGGAAGAGAGAACTTCGTGAATTGAGAAGTAATGAAAATTGGGCTGCACTATAGTCTTTTGGCAGAAGAACATGGCAGACAAGCTTTACTCAAAAGCTATAAAGTGTAGACCTTTGAGGATTATAGGGAGTGGGTGGAAAGGAAATTTGACAGGTATAGGGTAGTTGGTTGGAAAAGAAATTGGGCAACTGGAAGGCCGGGAGATTCGCCGCGCCGCTGCTTCGATCCGCCACCGCCGCGGAACCGGTGAGCGGCGCCGCTGCTGCTGTGCGATTTTCGGCGAGCAGGGGAGGGTCCGCTGTTGCTGCTATCTCCGGGGTCGAAGGTTCGAGCCACGCCATGCTGCCGCTGCTGCCGTTTTGGCTTCGATCGGGCAGCATGAGTTCGTCCTCACCGATTTCCTAGGGCCCGACTGGACAGAGCAGTCAGCCCTTCTCCTATAAGCTAAGTTCCACTTTCCTCTTCTTTTCTAGTTTCTAGTAGTTGTTAAGGATGGAGGTTCTTAAGTTGGTTGTTCTATAGTGCAGTAGGATGTAAAGCATAAATCTTTCTATGGTTATACATATTATGCCCATTTGATACAGTGGTGAAATGTGATTATGCCTCTGATATGAATGCGAACTGAATGGTTATTTGATATAGCAAAATACCTCGCTTGTGTTCAACTGATTGGTTGTTGCTGGAGTTGAGTGAAGTGTGAAATAACTGAAATGAACGATGGTTCTCCTTTAATGCAGGTGAACTAATCAAAGGGAATGAAGTTATTGAAGCCAAGTCTTACCTTGAGAACTTGGCTGAACGAACTGGAGGCTTCTATGCCCTTTGGAGAGAGTTCTTGGTGGCAGCAAAGTGATAGAAAATGTGGTGTTGTTTGGCTGATGATTTAAAAGATGGAGTTGTTGGCTGATACTACAAGGAAGTCAAAATGTGTCTGCCTCTTTAGAGAAGGTGTAGTCATAGGTTGCGGCTGAGGTGGTTGGATGTGGTATGCACGCTTGAGTGTGCTTAGTCAAAAGGTGCAAAATAGGCGGTGGAGCAGGAGGAAAGAGTGCAGTGGTGACTGCCTTTGCAGCCCACTTTTCCTTTTCCCTTTTCTTATTCTGTTATTTCCTTTTGGTACTTAGTGTTGGTGTAATTTAGAAGATAGAAATGGAGGTTGATTGTGGTGAATAAATGAGATATATTCGTATATCTCGGTGCTTTTGTAATTGTAATATGAATCACGTGCTCGTATCTGCTTTGATACTGTCTAACTTTTTAAATAAATCATGTGTTTCGACATATGATTTCCCGCCTTGCTAGAATTGACAGGTTGTAAAATGAATCTAAATTAAATCCGTAGATTTAATTCATTCGCTGTTCTGATGTCTAAATTAAATCCGCAGATTTAATTAACTCATGAGTCGGAAATAATCCACAACTTAAGTAATTATAAATAATATAATCGATAGTCTCATCTCGCTCAATAAATAACATGACTTCGCTAAGCCAGTTATAACTTTTGAAAAACATCACTGACTGCTTCAATAATATAAATTCAGGATCATAAGCTGAATTCATATCCGGATAATAATCGGTTCCATTCACTGATGAAAAATAATAAACACAAAATACTGGATTTAATATATATAAAAGAGCGGGTCACTACACATTCGAAACTCATGTGCTGCATCGACTCCAAGGTATGTGTTTTAATTGTTTAAGTATATGGCCGTTATGATGTTTTACATGACTTTTTTTTTATGATGCCTTTATGTTCTAGTACTATTATGTTTAGCTTCGTTAGAAATAGTTGAAATTGTGAAATTGTTAGATGGCACGGACACGTCAAACTCCCACTAGAGCTCAAGTTACCCTACAAGCACGAATGGAGAAATTGCGCGAAGAATATGAAAGATTAAGTGAACGTTGTGAATTCTTGCGTGTACAATGCGAGAGATACGAAGGGATTAGGAGGCTGCAATCGGTGTACGACTGCCATACATGGAGTAGCGACTACGGGTTCGTAGAACACGTGCAAAGGATGAGCAATCTCTTTCACGAATTGAACGAACTAGGAGTCTTTATAGGGGATTTTTATGCGACCAAACATCTCATGAGCAAAGTGCCTGCACCGCTACGACTCATTGCCCAAGAAGTGTACGATATGGTTACGTCGTTAGAATCTTATGATTCATTTGTTCGAAATTTACTTGATCATTGGTGTTTTTGGGCCGATGGACTTAAAAGAAAAGATGAGATAATTAGCGAGGAAGATCCCGAAGAGGAACCCCAAAGCAATAAGGAAGAGGGACCACAAAGGAAGAAGACAAGGAGGGATGAGAGCGATGGTGATGAGGATAACGACGAATGATGAAGTTACCTCACCATAGAACTAGATTATATGGCTCAAGAATCGTGACTAGAATTTCGAGGACGGAATTATTTTAAGTGGGGTAGGTTGTAACACCCCGATAACTTAGATTTATTTTATAAGTTTAATTAACGGTATTTTCTTGTATAGCTTATTATTATTATTATTATTATTATTATTATTATTATTATTATTATTATTAATGATTCCTATTAGAATTAGAACTCCTTTTATCATCTTTATTCTTTATCTTAGTAGGAGATATACATAGAAAATAATTTTTTATATTTATCAAAAGCTCTTTAGAAACTAGTATAAATATGGGATCTATTTTCAAACCCTAAAACAGACGGACACACTAATTATAATTAGGGTTTTAGAGAGCAGAGAGGGCCAGAAACGTGTAGGCAGTTTCTCCCTTGGGACTTTCATAGAACGTTGTCCATCCAACGGTGAAAGCTGAGCGGGATACAGTTCAGAAGATCTGAGCTGGAGTAAGATTTTCGCAGGAAATCAAGTTCTGGCAGTTTCGGGAGAACGGCCATAACTTCCTCCACAGAACTCCGATTCAAGCGAAACAGACGGCCACAGAAAGCTCTCTCGAAGACGAAGAAGTCGTATTTATGGGCAAAATACGATTTGAGGACGTTTGAGGCTTCAAACGAAGGCTTGAAGCTGACTGGTCTGTTCAGCTGCGATTTTGACGAATTCTTCTGAATTCTTCAGGTGCGGCGCTATTAAGACCTTCATTCTGGATTTTAGTTAATTGCCTTCGACTTTAAGGTGAGGGATTTTACGCTTATTCATATGGTTATATATGTTTTTATTATCACGTTTGATTACTTGTTTACGTGCATCTTATGACTATGTTGTTATGTGTGATCATGGGACCTAAGCGATTGATCTATGTTATGTGTGATCATGGGACCTAAACCATTGATCTATGTTATGTGTGATCATGGGACCTAAGCCATTGATCTATGCTATGTGCGATCATGGGACCTAAGCCATTGATCTATGTTGATAAGTTGATCATGAGACCTAATCCATTGATCTATGTATGTGTTTGGTCATGGGACTTAAGCCATCGACTCAAACTATGATTATGTTTGTCAAGGGGCTCCGGTCTCTTGGCGTATGTTTGCAAGTATGATAATGTGATTTAATTATATATGTGACATATATGAATATTTTGTTATGTTCCTCACTGAGTATATTTTCAATATGCTCACCCCTTATCTTCTCAGTTTTGCAGTTCTGGAGTCGAGGTGGCCATGGAAGTCGAGAATGACTAGAGATTTAGTATTTCCATAGAAATTTAAGTTGAAACATGTTACTTTTTAGTTTATCATTTTATTTCATGTTACTACTTTAGTTTTGACAAGTTGATTTTAAATTGGTTTAAACTTTTATAATTCAAGAAATTTTATTTTTATCTATTAGTTTTCAAAGATTTAAATTAAAAAGTTTATGAAAAATCGGGGTGTTACATTTGTCGTTGTCTCTTCGTAGATGGCGGAGTGGAAGAATATTATCGTAAATTATGGAGGATATTGGAATGATAATCTTTATAATGGTGGCAGTGCTACCTTTTGCTATGTTCGAGCTGATAATATAAATATTCTAGAGTTGCGGCAAAGTATTAATTATTATTTGGTTGTAAACTCCTTGAATCCAAACTATGATCTTTATTATTTCTCAGGAACTCGCAGTGGTCGGCTGATTCGTTCCTTGTTAATTAATGATGATCAACTTCGGGTGTTATGCACCAATGAGGTCGAGCCACAAGTTTTTGTGACTGACAATGGAAGGAATTATCCGTCGCAGCGTGATGTATACCGACCTTCCATGGATATACCTAGTGCATCCACTTATGAGCAGAATCCATCGCATGTTTCGTTGGATGAGTCCATTGCACATCACATGGCAGGATTTGATTGGTTTGCAGATTCAACGCCTAATTCCACCCGGAATTATGCGTCAGGAGGAGCATCTGGTGTCGATGACATTGATGATGAGGAGTACATCCCATCAACAGATGAGGATGAGGATGTACATGAGGAGGAGGAAGAAGAAGAAGCTGATGAGCGGGCCTCTGTTCGAGTTGATTATGGCACGTTTGCTGAGCATATTGCGTGGATTTGCCGAGAGGGGGAAATTGGCGAGCTGATGGCTATGATAATGCAAACAAACCCACGAGGTCTAGCTGAAGATTTAGGACCACAAGCGGCGCAGGAGATGAGCAATTGGTTGGTTCCTGTTATTCCTGAAGATTTTTCAGAGAACCTTTTTGCCGGTAAACTTGATGAAATACCAGATCCGACTGATCTAAGCGAAGGTTCTATATTTGAAAGCAAAGAACACCTAAAAATAGCTGTTGGGTTGTGGCATTTGGAACGTCGAGCAGAATTTATCATTCCTCGATCTGACTTGGATAGGATTATCTTTAAATGTAAATATCACAAGTGGTGTCCATTTCAGGTACGAGCCACTCAACAGGGATCTTTTTGGTTTATTCGCAAGTTTGGTCCTGCTCATACTTGCATTGGTGATATGGTGAATACTTGTGTGTGAAAGAACCTATCTCCTATTCAAATAAAAAATAATGGACATAAACAAATACTCAATTTGTTAAATTAAAATTATATTTTTACCTCGCCCATGTAATCCACACATGCTCTAATATGATCCATCGGGTTTGAGAAATGAGGCAGCTGGCCATCAGTGCCCAAAAATGAACAATTACCAAACTCAAACTGAGAGAACTGTGGAACATAAGGCGATTGTTCCACAGTATCATCCTGACGAACTTGAAGTCCAGCTGCATCCTCGTCACATATTGCCTCATCCTCAACGCGTATCTCTGCATCCTCGTCGCGTACGTCATCTACCGGTCTTGCCTCGGGAGCCGGGGTGGGTCGAGGGACAGGGGAACATACATCTGTGGCGCGGGCACTCTTACAACTCATCAAACCCTTCCACTCGTCCAAAAACCACTTCAATGTTCCCTTCACCCGTTCATGCAAAGCATCGCTGTGTCGTTGCATTCTCGCCTCATTTGCCGCATCAATCCTCCTGACAGCATTATCTATGTACTCGCGGTCTACACGGCGGTTTGCTTGCTCACCGTGCTTTTCCCTAGCTTTTCCACGAGAACCATCGCGGGACGATGAACCCCGCACCCGTCTATCAGTCCCTGTCCAGGGGATATCTTCCACACCAATAGGTGTATCATGTAGAGCCGATACTTCATGTGTTTCAATTGGGGCATCAAACAACAAATCAGGCGTTTCTTCATGCCGTGCCCTATGGATATCATTCAAAGAGCCGGATGGATGAGGCTCTTCCTCCTGGTTATCATCTTCTTCACCCGGTCGACCCAAATCAAATCCAAGTGTAGATAAGTAGTACATGGTCGTCAGTTCAAATTCATCTGGTTGAAGCTCCAATATTTGTTGCTCCTAAAAATAAATAAAATAAAAAGATCAGTGTAACATTTTATCAAAATGACATGCTAAACACATTAATTATCAAAAGATTAGTATAACATTAAAACTAAAACACCAAAAATAACAAAATCCAAATACCTCTTTCTCGAAGAATGGGTGTAACTCCTTTGTAGAAGGTCGACTCCGCAACTTCCACTTTAAGCATCGGGGGTGCGCAAACTCCGCCACACATTTACCGACAACCTGCCCTAAGTCGGGCATTACCTCAAGCGACCACACATGCAATGCCCACACAGGTCCATAAAATTTATACTGTTTCTTAGATGTGAAAATTTTACTGGCATGATGACATAACAAATTATAACTATACGCCCCCCACGGAAATCGGTTAAATGCATCGAGATCATACACTAATGCCCAAACCCAATGCTCAACAGTTTTATCAGTCTAATAGCCTACGAGAAGTCCATATAAGACTATAATATAGGCAATCTTCAAGTGCAAACTCCCATCCTCATCATTAATCTTAAAATTTTCAAAAAGATCAACGAGAAACGACACTTTCACATGAGACTGACCACCACTAAATCTTCTAAACACTTCCACTTCATCCAAATTATGATTACGTGACATATCATAATTAAAATCACCAAATTGAAGACCGGTCACTAAAGCATAATCCCTCCTCGATAAATAAACCTTAGTATTATTCAATTTAAAACAGAGATCATTATTATATGATTTTATTTGGCGGGATACCACATGATGCACGGCCATTGCACATTTCGGACCAGGATTCCAATCCAAAAAATGTCCAAAACAACCCCCTATAAATCAATCTAATAACTGTTGACCACCTTTTTCCTTCAAAACAGATTTTACCTTGCTAAGATACTTTATTTTATAATATGTGCCAACGTCCCACGTTGAATTAATTATGTCCGGTCTCAACAAAACAGGAGGACCCTGTAACAACAGGTAAATAATTATTAAAATTCAACCAAAACAATGCAAATATCAAACAATGAGTCCAACTATGCGCATGTAATTTGCATACTATGAGTCCATCTATGCGCAAATTATATACTACTTTGCGCACAAAATCTTTTAGCGCATACTAACAATTCCAAAATATATTTCCTTTCACAATAAACAAACAAATATAGGCGTAACACTAAATTGATAACAATAGGGGCCAAGAATTAGGGCAACTTTCAAAATTTCGAAAGAATAATACCAAATTAGGGGGGCAAAATTTTTTCATTTAGGGCGAGCGAAAAACCTCTTAAATCAGGTAACAACACCAAAGCAAAAAAATTGGAATTTCAATCTTAAATAATCGAAGTTACATAAGAAAATAAATTGAGAACCAACAAACATATACTCCAAACAAAATAGGATAAATATTAAAAAAATTGCAGAAAAAAATAACAATATGCATCAAAACCAAACCTCATCCGGTTGGTCCATCTTCTCCGGCGCCGACCAATTTACGGTGAAAATAAATGAAGCTTCGGTCGAGAGAGGGAGAGGGAGAATTTCCGCAGAGAGAGAGAGATTTGTTCCGCAGAGAGAGAACTGGGGTGGGGCGCATCAATTTTTTTTTTAAAAAGGGTTGGACAGAGAGAGAGATTTGTTCCGCAGAGAGAGAATTGGGGAGGGGCGCATAGAGAGATTTGTTCCGCAGAGAGAGAGAGAGAGAATTTCCGCATAGGTAGAATTGGGGAGGGGCGCATAATTGGAGAGAATTGGTTGGACATAATAAAGACAATTCTACCAACTTATTTCTAAACCCAATAAATTTGGTCATAAATTTCCTACCTGACACGCATGATACTCCCTGCCACTTCAGTGTACCTTTTATTATTGTTTAAGGGGAATGGATATGAGGAGAATTAGTTTGAAAAAGTGGATAGTTTTGAAATGTAGGTTGAGACAGTTGGGTACTATCAGCTATTCTCACTTTAATGAATCAAGTACTATATCGCGCTTGGGGCTTGGCCCATCTCTAATTTTACTCTAATTAGGCACCATAAAGTTAGGAATCAAATAGAGCCTAAAAATTTCTAAGTATAAATAGATTCTTAATATTGTAATTTGGTGGCATGTACAAATACAATTGAGATGGCCTCCAGCACGGGAGTCTGTACCGTGTTGTTCGGAGCTTTTTGTGTTGACCCAACCCGCTCCATTCCATCATACCAGTGGCTGATCTATATAGGCCCAAAATTTTGTCCTATATATATATAATAGGGGAGAGTTCAATGGAGACCACTCCCCTATATAGAGAATGAAGACCAAATCTGGTTCCTTGATCTAACTTAATCTAATGGTGGTAATTTAATTGATTAAATTTATTAATTTTAATTTATTTTATAATCAAAAGGTTAAGCATGTCATTTTCTATTTAACCCTAATCTCACTCACTCTCTCTCATTCACGCTCTCTCTCTATCTCTCTCTCTCAATCACTCTCCCCCCTCTCCCGCCGCCTCCCCCAATCCCCTGTTGCTCCGCCGCCTCCCCATCTCTGCTGCTCCGCCGCTTCTGCTCCGCTGCCATCCCTCCCCTCCATTCTCCCTTCCACCGCCTTTCTCCCCTATCGCCTCCATCTCCTCCTCCTTCTGCTGCTCCGTCGGCGTCGCAGGCGGAGGATTCTCGAGGCTGTGCTGCCCCGGCGTCGTCAGGGTGAAGCCGATGAAGACGACAATGGTAGAACGCTCGTGGTGGCGACCGCCGCACCGCGCCGTCGCCGGATTTGCAGATCTGCATATCGTCAATGAAGTGTTCGTAGAAAATATCAATGAACATTCTGATGTTCGTTAATATGTTCGTAGAAAACCAATGAACATACTGATGTTCGTCGATATGTTCGTAGAAAAACCAATGAACATACTGATATTCGTCGATATGTTCGTAGAAAAACTAATGAACATACTGATGTTCGTCGAAATGTTCGTAGGAAAACAATGAACATACTAATGTTCATCTATTATGTTCATTGACGGATTAGGTCCCAGAATGGAAAAAGATGAATTTTCGGGATTTGTTCAATGGGATCCCATATTTCAGTAGATTTGAGTGGACGTTTTTGCCCTTTCTGGATTAAATAAATGTAATTAACCATTATTGAATTACATGAAAAATCAAATCATGAAATAATCTGGATCATTGATTGGATTGAGATGAATGGCCTTGATTTGGTCTTCATTCTCTATATAAGAAATGGTCTCCATTGAATGCGACACTATATATATATATATATATATATATTAAATCTATTTAGCCTAATATTTATATGTAGTTCAATTTTAGCCCAATCCAATTTTTAAAAATAAAAATAAAAAATCTTTCAACATAAAAATAAAAATTAATTTATTCTTGTAGAAGATAGATTATTTTTTAAAATATATATATATTGATGTAGTTTTTGTATACTTTCAACTATAATGGTACAATTTGCAGGGATAGCATTAGTATATGTTATTGAATCAATAGAAAGAGAATAATTATTTATTATAGTCAGTGATCGCATTATAATCCTAAATCCATTAAAATTCTACCTACACATAAATGAATTGTACAGATTGCCTGAAAATTTTGACTTGGGGGCTACCGCCCCCGAACCCCTGTTCCCCCTCCCCCCCCCGCATCGACAAATCATGGATCCACCCTTGCATCATATTATATCTAATGACATTTTCGTTAATAAAAATGATACATTTATCAATAATAAATGAAATCATACACATAAAATATGATATAACATTATATTTTTTTAATAACGATACTTTTTTGAAATGTAAGTGATACTTTGCAAATGATATTTTTTATAAACGAAAATTAAACTTTTTATTTTTATATATTGTTAGTAAAAATGACATTTGTTATTAATAAAAATATCACTATGATAATATAACTAGATCGAATAAAGTCAAATGTGTGAACAGGACAATTTAATAGGATAGTTTAAAATGTCCTATTAGAGTGTGTGTAAACGTTTGCATGGTGCGGACTCCCGCACATGAGATTTCGTCAAAATAATTTTTTACTTTGGGAATCATAATATTTCAGTTAGATCTGTCTAATTGGTCAATTTGGTCCTATTCAACATAACTTGTCCGTGTTTGAAATTTTCTAGATCAAATTAGCTGATCAGAGGTGAAGCTATCATTTAAAAAAATGCCATATAACAGTCAATGCTGCAGAGTTCAAGTGGTAAAGTTGGGACACCCAAAGACTCTCATTGTTAGAGGTCTTGAGTTCAATCCCGCTTGCGTGTGAAAATAAGTATAGACAATTCAATTCTTTATTTTATTTTTTTGTATACGGGTGCATTATTTTTTATGGAGAAGAGTGAAATACATATATTTTTTCCCTTTTTCCACTCTTTTCACACATTCTTTTTGTTGGAAAAAATTTTGTTGGACCGCCTTTTTCCCACCTTTTCACTCCAATTCATGATAATATGTGTGATGATATTTTTCCATATTGTATATTTTTATGATCTTTCAATTTTACCATCAAAATTTATATACAAATTAACTCATCTTTATATATTTCTCCTTCTCTCTCTCTCTCTCTCGCCATTTTCTCTCTTTATCTTTTCTCTCTCTTCATAGTATTTTCATGCAATATTTTTCCACCAAAAGAACATGGAATAAAAAGAGTGAGAACCACTAACATGTGATAAAATATTCTCTTCTTTTCTTTTTTCTTCTTTTTCCATGATAAACTGTAATACCCGTGCTTTTGATGACGTGTTTAATTGCTTGAGTTTGAGTAATTAGGGTTTAGATCCCTTGTTTGATTTACTTTGTAAACAGATGAGGAGTTATATGAAGTTTTCTTATTATTTTTAAGATGTTGAGATGTTCTTTCGATGATGTAAGAATGATGTGAGATTTTATATTCGTATTTGAGTTTGAGTATTTGAATAATTCGAGATAATTATTTGAATGAGAACGGTGAACTCGGAAGTGAGATCTGAGTCCGTTAAGACGTTTTTGAAAATTTTGACTTTTTGACGATGAATAGTAAAATACTGTTATTTCGTCTTTTTGTCGACTTTCAAAATCTTACGTGCACGTCGTCGAGAAATATTCTTAGTTTTTCGATACGAGTCCAATAATGAAAGTTTTTATTTTTGGACGACGAGTGAATAGTGAACTAGATTTTCTCGATAAACGAACCGAGCTCGTTTATCAGAATTTCGAGAACGAGCTTGTGTTTTCTATATTTATATAGAATTACGAGTGCAATGAAAGTGAGTAGAGGTTGAGAGGGCGAGTAACGAAGAGTATGGGTAGTTAGTCGTTAAAACGAGACGAAACGAGATATTTAACGACTAACGGGTTAATATCCTAAATATCTAACCTACCCTACCCCTAACCACCCCCCCAACTGCCCACTATCCCTCATCTCACCTAACTCACGCTGCACACACAACACACACACTAAAACACATTAGAAACACACACACACTTCACGTTAACACCATTTCTTTGGTGTTCAAGCTTTTGACTTCCGATTTGAGCACCGAGACGAGCGCCGATCATCTTTCCGATCACGTATCTAAGTAGGTAAGATCTCTACCTACGTTTTGATGGTTTTCTTTTCGATTTTCGTCGACGTCGAAAAACGTCGATTCTCGACTTTATTTTGAAACGACGTCGGATCGTCGTGAAATTTTAGTATGTTGTTCTTGGGTAGATGTTGAGCATGTTTAATGAAGGGAGTAAGAACGGAACGGACCGTAGCTATGAAACCCATGAGGGCAGCCCCGTTTTTCACATATTAGCTTGTCTTTCGATTTTTGTTTGATCGTTTTGACTTGATATTTGTGCTTAGGGGTATGCTAGAATCGATATATATTAAATTCGTATTTTTCCAAGCACGAAAATTGTATAAATTTTTAGAGTATGATTATTTAAATTCGTGAAGTTTGAGACGTTGCATAATGAATATTATTGTGTATATGTGTTCTACGATATCACATGAGCATGCTAATTGATTTACAATTTATGGATGATAATTGTTGAACGAAATTAAAACTGGAATTCTGTCAAAATTTTACAGCAGTTTCAAGCTTATGTTTCGATGAGTTTTCATTGCTTGATGGCTCTGAAATTTTAGTATGTTTATCTATGATATGTGTATTTCGTTGCTGCAAACTTTCATGTCTTTTGGATGATGTTTGCTATTTTAAAGATATTTTGAAAAATCCTTGACAGAATCTGTCAACTATTGGTAGACTTCACAAAAACGTTTATATCTATTAATCCATGAAGGATTTTGCATCACCGTTTTTTTTTAAACGAAACTAGACTTCAATACTTTTCTAAAAACATAAGATTTCGATTTTTATGACCTCTGAAACAGAGCAGTTTATTATTTCAAAAATGCCCTGTTCTGCTGTCATATTTGTCCAACAGTAAAAGTGTATGAGTTTCATTGTTTATTTGGCAGATCATATGAACGTTTTCTCTTGTGAAATTTTAACCAAATCTTCAAGGATACCTTTAGTTTTGGATGATTAAATTTGATGGAATTTTATTAAGGTTTGCCTTGGTTTCTAATGGCCTAAACAAAATTGGCAGAAACTGTCAATCTTTGACAGCCTGCACTAAAAGAGCAATATCTCCAAAAACCTTTAACCTTTTTGGTTAACTACTATTTTTAGAGTGAACTACACTTCATGAAGTTTTGAGATCAATTGGTATGAGAGTTTATGATGATTGAGTTGGTTGTTATGAATTTTTAAAGATGACACAAAAACAGCAAAACTTTCTAGAAAACAACTTGATTATATTTGTTTTGATGGATGATACGATATGACTAAATGGTGTGAGTTGTGAGAGTTATGATTAACGCACATAAATGTTGGTATCTGACACTCGAACAATTGGTGTCGAGTATAAATGATAGTTTACTGATAAAGAGTTTTGATGATTTTGAATTGTTTGGTTTGCGTTGAAAAGAAGTCAAGATGCTAAGTTTTGAGTCGAGAGACGAGTTCACGTAGTGAGATTCACGCGTTGAAATCTCGTGGCTGACATTATATATGAATAGGTCATGCCGAAATTTTTAGTGAAATTAGAATTTGAGCATAGTCAATTCTTGTTGACCCGTGACTCAAATACATGCCTAATGGAAAGTTTAACTTTCTAATCGGTTAATTAGACGAGATGAGAGCGAATAGATCTGCTAAGAAAGTGGACTTTTCGATGTGTTAAATATTTCTTTTAATTGAAGCGCTGCTAATTATAACATAAGGATGTTATAATTAATGAGTAATGACGAGAGATAATAATTGTTATATTGATTAACAATCAAGAGAGATGAACATTAGAGATACTAATGTTTCATAAAAGAGATTAGATTATTAATCGAGGTTTCTTTTATAACTTCTCACCAATTCTTCATAACGATGAAGGTCCTTTTGGGAAGTAACGACTTGAGGGAGAGAGTGACGTTACTCATTGATACAGAGACACAACGAGGTGGGCATTACTTTTACTATACGTATATAGAGATCCCCTGCGTGTCGTAGGCCTCTTATACGAATGAATGCATGAGATGATTTAACTGTTAATTTCAGTTTTATATATCTATCAAACGAGTTTAATGCTACCTTTGAACAAGTTATTTCGTTACAAATCTTTGAACTGGAAAATATTACAACTGTTGTCTTGCCATAAAATGTTTAAATTTTAGTATGATATCTATCTGCTTTGGCTTTGCCAATGATGCAATCGAATTCGGGTCCTGAGCAGTTGATAGCTATCCTGCCAGGACTAGTGTACACCAGTGACCGTGAGTCATCTAGCGGGTTGGCCGGTCAAGTGACCGTGAGAGGTGGCCACCTCTCCGGCACACAGTTTCAGATATGATAGATTACAAAAGAACTTAGTCTGATCAGACGAACTTTAAGAATCACAAATGAACTTAGTAAGCTTGGGCCTTTTTAGCGAAAAACTCCCTTGCTGTACTGATTATGATGGCATGACAATTTATAGTTTTGAAGCATGTATTTTTATACCTAGGCATACGTGCCCACTGAGTGCTTTTGTACTCAGCCCTGCATATGTTTTCTAAATGTGCAGGTTGAGCTGATGTGATGATGGTGCTGCAATGAGCGGAGTCTCCAGGGTTGTTAATAAATAGTTAACCTGTCTAGAATATGTCTTCATACATATGTCTAGCTACTTTCCGCTGCAAGATGTTGTTGATGTTATAGTATGTTATGTCATACTTTGAGTCTTAAGAGAATGGTTGCATATGATGTATAACTTGATTAATGATATTAATTAACTTTTATGCAGTCTTTCATAGACTGTTTTCAATTGAGTATTAATGAATAAAAATGACGAGTTTTATTAAGATGAGTAAGTTTTACGGCTATAAATGACGCCCCTTTTCTTCCCCTTCTTCTTTAACCCCATCCCTAGTCGTGGATCACTCGGCCTAACTATCCCTAGTTAGGGCGGGCTGTGACAGAGTGGTATCAGAGCGAAGGAAAGCTCTGAATTAGAAGTCTTGAGTTTAGTCTAGAATGAGTCACTAGACTAATAGTTATTAACAACCGTGAGCTCAGCGCACCATCACACCAGGCTCAACGAGGTATGTAAAATTTCAAAGTTTATTTGACGTTAAATTTTGAAGAGCATGATGTTGAGGTTATATGATGAGTTATGATGTTACACTTTAAAGGTGCATAGTTTGAGTTTTAGGATGACAACATGATTAATAATGAGTTATTATGTTGTAAGAGCATATGTTGATGTTACATGATGAATCATGAGAGCGTTTATATCATATGATGTTATATGATTGAGGATGCATAATTATGAGTTATGATGTGATGTATTTGAGATGTTTTGTGATGAGAATTGTTTGAGCAGTTGTGATAAGTCACGATGATTTAGATGAAGGAATCTAATGTCATTGTTAAGAGAGATTTTTTTTACTAAGTAGAAGGATGAAATGAGAACTTAGAGCTAAAAGCTTGAGAGAATTAGCAATTGCTTTAAGTACTTGTTGGTTTGAGTTATGAGTTTGAGTTATGAGCTTGAGTATAATAGCATGATTAATGATGAGTTATTAGCATGCTGCAATGAGATATTGTACGATATGTTGAGTTATTTTGTGACGCGAGTTTTGCTCACGCAACCTTAATGGTACTTGAGGAGGTATCATGAGCCATAGTCTTTGGAGATGGCTTTGAGAGAGAATTGTTGAGTTGTCTTACTGATATGATTTAGATTAAGGGATCTAATATCATTGTTTAGAGAGATTCCCTACTAAGTAAAGACGGGACGAGATGAGAATTTAGATGTTTTGAGCTTGAGTTTTAAGATAACAGTACTACTTAATAGGAGTTTTGCTAAGTTATGTTTTGTTTATTTCTGTTGCTGGAGCCAAGTAGAGTTAGTTCCTAGAGTCACCTTTAAGTTCTCCTTATAGGTTGGCTAGGACTGTTGGCACTGCACAAAAGTGGACTGTTGTGAGATCGAACTCAGGAAAGATCGGATACGAGGACGAGGCGTACAGTATGTGGTACAGAGATACCCTAGCAGATTTTCAAACACATGTTCATAGACTATGAAAGGATGAAAGCCTTATGGTTGTTACTAGACTGGATGGCATCGTGCACCTAGTCCCCGTGCTACCAATCGAGTGGTAGGATTGAGCAAGGAAGAAAGCCACTCAATATGATGGGACATGTCATCTTGAGCATTGGACCCACAGGAGATGGGATTTGTTACAGATACCCAGATTTTCTATGCGGATCTACTGACCAGATGCTTGTTTTCTACCAGGGACTCTAGAAGAGTGTAGTAGATATCGAGTCGCTCCTTGAGTATCAGTTACCAAAGATGATAAAATGATAAACGATAATGAGGATGAGAAGTAGCCGAGGAGGGCTAGAGTTGATGAGGATGAGAAGAGAAGTCGATGTAGGCTAGAGCTAAGGATGATCTTGAGAGTATGCGCGGTACACCCTCGTTTTTGATTAGTTGCAATTACATTGCGATGTATATAACTTACTTAGGAGATACTGGTACTTGAGATTTTGACATGATGATAGATAAGCATGCGAATTTAGTACCCTACTGATGTTAAATAGATGGATGTTCCTAGTGTGCTAAAGTAGCAACTAGATGAGTTAACTGGTAGCAATTACCGTAGGAGGTCCAGACCGAGACATAGTACTATTAATGGTGTCGATTTAGAAGGGACATTACGATAGATACTATGGTTTTTGTAGGGTTTAAATAACCCCTTTATGTAAGCCCTCTAAAAAGAGGCATTCTACTGATGGATATATTAGGTTGACCAGAGTGGTCTTTTTGTTAGCATTTCGTGAGTGCTTATTGCCTTACAGATGAATGTTAAGGTGACCGTGAGGGTTTCCTTAAAGTTGAGTTAGTAAATTGAACTTGAGTTTTGAGGATGCTTAGAGCGTTGGTTGAGTTGAGTTTTCCTTTTGTGATTTCAAAAATGCCTCAAAGATGTCATCAAGAGTGTGATGTGAAGGATAGGCGGGATAATACTCCGCCACCACCACCGCAACATGAGAGGAGAGTCGAAAAATATTGAACTTTCGAAACAAGAGTCTAGAACATAGGACCCTGAGTTTAAGCTTTTAGCTTGCTGGTGTGAACTTAAGTTTTGTTATGTATAGTATGTTGAGGGTTTAGAAGACACAGAATTTCCAAGTTCGGGATAGTATATCCCATGTGACTGGGGAGTGATTATGTTGGACCTGGCCAGTCCGCATGATCCAAATCTCAGTAGACGTGTTTTGGGTTTATAAACCCATGTGTTTCAACTTTCGGTTGAAAAGCCAGATGGGTTCTTACTCTAGGTCATTTTTGTTCGACCTGGTAGTTACTTCATTCTACCCTCTGGTCATCCATTTGAGTCTCTTGAACAATTTGTTTTGATGTCATTCTAGGGTTGAACCCTTACAACTTTTGAGTTATCCTAGTAGATTCTTTTGATGTATAAGACTAGTGAGAGGCACGTCAGAAGACTTTAACACCCGAGCAACTGGTAAACTACACCTGAGAACAATTCAAGGCTACTCTTGAGAAATATGTACCAAGGAGTACAGTAAGCAGCAAGAGGCTGACTATCGAAGTTTGATGCAAGGAAAGAAATCGGTTGTAGAGTATAACCGAGAATTCTGTGAGCTATCACGATTTGCTCATCAGAAGATGGATACTGATGAAGAGATGTCTGAGTTTTAAGTGCCGGTTTAAGGCAGGACTTTAAGGTAGTATGGGCAAGTTATTGGATGCACCAGTTAGAATCCTGTTTAATACAGGAGCCTCGCATTCTTTAATTGGTTGAAGCATGTTACCTTCAAACTCGAACCAAAAACAAGCTAGTCCCGAGTTGAGAGTAATCACTCCTGTAGGAAGAGCTACTACAGTTTCTCACATGATTTCTAACTTAGAGCTTGAGTTAGGATCACTAAAGATGAAAGCAAGAAACTTGCACTTAATGCCTATGTGGAACGTAGACATTATTCTAAGGATGGAATGGTTAGCAGAGAACTTTGGCCCGATTGATTGTAAGAAGAGACAGATAACTTTCCAACCACCTGGGAAGGAACAGACATGTTTTCACGACATTGATAGAAAGAAGAGAATTTCAATCATTTCGGCACTTCAGGCATCGAAATTGGTAAAGAAGAAAGGAGCACAAGCTTACCTAGTTTACTTGAATGATGAAGGAGAATCAAGTAAAAAACTTTAAGGATGTAGCAGTGGTAAGGGAATATAGAGATGTATTTCCCGAGGTCTTACCAGGATTGCCACCAACAAGATAGTTGGAGTTCACTATCGACCTAGAACCTGGATCAGCACTAGTGTCGAAGGCTCCCTATAGAATGGCGCCTAAGGAGCTACAAGAGCTGAAGATTCAGCTACAAGAATTGCTCGAGTTAGGTTTTATTAGACGTAGTGTATCCCCGTGGGGAGCACCAGTCTTTTTGTCAAAAGAAGGATGACACGTTGAGAATGTGCATAGATTATCGAGAGCTGAATAAATTGACACTCAAGAAAAAATATCCTTTGCCGAGGATAGATGACTTGTTTGATCAATTACGAGGAGCGAGCTTTTTCTTGAAAGTTGACTTGAGATCAGATTACCACCAGTTGAAATTTTGACAAAATGATATACCTAAGACAGCTTTTCAAATGAGGTATGAGCACTATGAGTTCATAGTTATGCCATTCGGTTTGACGAAGGCACCAGTAGTTTTCATGGATCACATGAATCGAGTGTTCCATCAATAACTGGATAAATTTATCCTAGTTTTCATAGATGATATTCTCATCTATTCGAAGAATGAGCAGCAGCGCCAAAACATTTGAGAACGATGTTGGAAACGCTAAGAGTTGAGAAGCTTTTTGTCAAATTCACCAAGTGCGAGTTTTGGTTGAACGAAGTAACTTTTCTAGGACATATTGTATCATCCGAAGGAATTAAAGTTGACCCCGTCAAGGTACAAGCTATACATGAGTGGAGATCACCAACTACGCCTAACGAGATTTGCAGCTTTTTAGGCTTAGCAGGATACTAGAAGAGGTTTATTGAAGGATTTTCCACGATAGCAAGACCGAGAAAAGAAGCTAAGTACAATTGGAAAGAGGAGTGTAAAGAGAGTTTTTAAGAGCTTAAAGGAAATTGACTACAACACCAGTGCTGCTAGTCCCGGAAATGGATAAAGAGTATACCATCTACACAGATGCGTCAAAGAATGGGCTAGGATGTGTTTTGATGCAAGAAGGAAGAGTTATAGTCTATGCATCACGACAACTTAGATCCCACGAGATAAATTATCCAATGCATGATTTAGAGCTTGCAGCCGTTGTGCATGCCCAAAAAAAAAAAAAAAAATTTTGGAGACATCATCTCTACGGAGTTAGATGTGAGATTTTCACGGACCACAAAACTTTGAAATACTTTTTCAAGCATAAGGATATTAACATGAGGCAAATGAGATGGCTCGAATTAGTAAAGGATGTTAACTGCGACATTAACTATCACCCTGGCAAGGCCAATGTAGTAGCCGATGCATTGAGCCGAAAGGTCTCGTCAAAGTTAGGATGTATTCTCACGAGAGAGGATGAGCTTATAAAGGACTTTGACAAGATGAGGATAGAGATGATAAAACCACCAGGGACGATAGCAAGTATTGTTGCGACGATGCCTAGTTTGAGGAAAATGGTGATTGAAGCACAAGGAAAGATGAGACAATGAACAAGTTACGAGAAAGGATAAGAGCAGGAGATCTCAAGAGTTACAAAAAAAAAAAAAAAATCAGACAATGCTATCTTATTTGAGGGGAGAAGATGCATTCCCCGCGATGATGAACTTAAGAATACGATCATGAGTGAGACTCATAACACGCCTTACACCGCCCACCCAGGAGGCACAAAGATGTATCAGGTTGTAAAAAAATAGATTTTTGTGGGACGGAATGAAATGAGACATAGCTTCTTTTGTAGAGCGATGCTTAGCTTGTCAGCAAGTGAAAGCATTACACCAACGACCCTATGGGAAGTTAAAACCGTTGGAGATTCCCGAGTGGAAATGGGATCACATAGCGATGGATTTTGTGACAGCTTTACCCAAAAGTCAAAGAGGAAATACAGCAATTTGGGTGATTGTAGATCGACTAACAAAATCTGCACATTTCATACCGATCCTAATCGCGTATGGACCAGATAAGTTATCACAATTGTACGTTCGTGAGATTATAAGATTGCATTGAGTACCGGTGTAGATCACCTCAGAAAGAAAAAAAAAATTTACATCACGTTTTTGGATGAGTTACAGAAAGAGTTGGGTACAAGGATGAATTTTAGCATAGCAGGCGATAGAAGATATTATAGGAACTACTATCCTTGATAGAGGAGTAAATCGGGAGAATGTGTTGCCACTAATTGAGTTTACCTATAAGATGTGAGACAAAGTTTCGAGATAAGAGACAAAGTTTTCTTGAAGGTTTCACCCTCAAAGGGGATGAATAGATTTGGAGTTAAAGGACAGCTTAGACCCAGAGTTATAAGTCCTTACGAGATATTGCAAAAGATAGGTCCAATAGCGTATAGGTTGGCTTTGCCACCTAGCTTTGGAAATGTGCATAACGTGTTTCACGTGTCACAATTGAGAGGATACATATTTTCGACCCAAACCATGTGGTTTACTAAGAAGAAATGATCTTAGAACCAGACTTGAGTTATGAAGAGAGACCTCAGATGATGCTAAATCATAAAATTCGGCAATCGAGTAATAAGTCGATTGCATTGGATAAGGTCCAATGGAGATATGATACTTAGAAAGAAGTGGAAAGAGAGCTTGAGGATAAGATGTGAGAGAAGTACCCGAAACATTTACAAGAGGTACAAATTTCGGGACGAAATTTATTTTAAGGGGGAAGGTATGTAATACCCGTGCTTTTGATGACGTGTTTAATTGCTTGAGTTTGAGTAATTAGGGTTTAGATCCCTTGTTTGATTTACTTTGTAAACAGATGAGGAGTTATATGAAGTTTTCTTATTATTTTTAAGATGTTGAGATGTTCTTTCGATGATGTAAGAATGATGTGAGATTTTATATTCGTATTTGAGTTTGAGTATTTGAATAATTCGAGATAATTATTTGAATGAGAACGGTGAACTCGGAAGTGAGATCTGAGTCCGTTAAGACGTTTTTGAAAATTTTGACTTTTTGACGATGAATAGTAAAATACTGCTATTTCGTCTTTTTGTCGACTTTCAAAATCTTACGTGCACGTCGTCGAGAAATATTCTTAGTTTTTCGATACGAGTCCAATAATGAAAGTTTTTATTTTTGGACGACGAGTGAATAGTGAACTAGATTTTCTCGATAAACGAACCGAGCTCGTTTATCAGAATTTCGAGAACGAGCTTGTGTTTTCTATATTTATATAGAATTACGAGTGCAATGAAAGTGAGTAGAGGTTGAGAGGGCGAGTAACGAAGAGTATGGGTAGTTAGTCGTTAAAACGAGACGAAACGAGATATTTAACGACTAACGGGTTAATATCCTAAATATCTAACCTACCCTACCCCTAACCACCCCCCCAACTGCCCACTATCCCTCATCTCACCTAACTCACGCTGCACACACAACACACACACTAAAACACATTAGAAACACACACACACTTCACGTTAACACCATTTCTTTGGTGTTCAAGCTTTTGACTTCCGATTTGAGCACCGAGACGAGCGCCGATCATCTTTCCGATCACGTATCTAAGTAGGTAAGATCTCTACCTACGTTTTGATGGTTTTCTTTTCGATTTTCGTCGACGTCGAAAAACGTCGATTCTCGACTTTATTTTGAAACGACGTCGGATCGTCGTGAAATTTTAGTATGTTGTTCTTGGGTAGATGTTGAGCATGTTTAATGAAGGGAGTAAGAACGGAACGGACCGTAGCTATGAAACCCATGAGGGCAGCCCCGTTTTTCACATATTAGCTTGTCTTTCGATTTTTGTTTGATCGTTTTGACTTGATATTTGTGCTTAGGGGTATGCTAGAATTGATATATATTAAATTCGTATTTTTCCAAGCACGAAAATTGTATAAATTTTTAGAGTATGATTATTTAAATTCGTGAAGTTTGAGACGTTGCATAATGAATATTATTGTGTATATGTGTTCTACGATATCACATGAGCATGCTAATTGATTTACAATTTATGGATGATAATTGTTGAACGAAATTAAAACTGGAATTCTGTCAAAATTTTACAGCAGTTTCAAGCTTATGTTTCGATGAGTTTTCATTGCTTGATGGCTCTGAAATTTTAGTATGTTTATCTATGATATGTGTATTTCGTTGCTGCAAAATTTCATGTCTTTTGGATGATGTTTGCTATTTTAAAGATATTTTGAAAAATCCTTGACAGAATCTGTCAACTATTGGTAGACTTCACAAAAACGTTTATATCTATTAATCCATGAAGGATTTTGCATCACCGTTTTTTTTTAAACGAAACTAGACTTCAATACTTTTCTAAAAAAATAAGATTTCGATTTTTATGACCTCTGAAACAGAGCAGTTTATTATTTCAAAAATGCCCTGTTCTGCTGTCATATTTGTCCAACAGTAAAAGTGTATGAGTTTCATTGTTTATTTGGCAGATCATATGAACGTTTTCTCTTGTGAAATTTTAACCAAATCTTCAAGGATACCTTTAGTTTTGGATGATTAAATTTGATGGAATTTTATTAAGGTTTGCCTTGGTTTCTAATGGCCTAAACAAAATTGGCAGAAACTGTCAATCTTTGACAGCCTGCACTAAAAGAGCAATATCTCCAAAAACCTTTAACCTTTTTGGTTAACTACTATTTTTAGAGTGAACTACACTTCATGAAGTTTTGAGATCAATTGGTATGAGAGTTTATGATGATTGAGTTGGTTGTTATGAATTTTTAAAGATGACACAAAAACAGTAAAACTTTCTAGAAAACAACTTGATTATATTTGTTTTGATGGATGATACGATATGACTAAATGGTGTGAGTTGTGAGAGTTATGATTAACGCACATAAATGTTGGTATCTGACACTCGAACAATTGGTGTCGAGTATAAATGATAGTTTACTGATAAAGAGTTTTGATGATTTTGAATTGTTTGGTTTGCGTTGAAAAGAAGTCAAGATGCTAAGTTTTGAGTCGAGAGACGAGTTCACGTAGTGAGATTCACGCGTTGAAATCTCGTGGCTGACATTATATATGAATAGGTCATGCCGAAATTTTTAGTGAAATTAGAATTTGAGCATAGTCAATTCTTGTTGACCCGTGACTCAAATACATGCCTAATGGAAAGTTTAACTTTCTAATCGGTTAATTAGACGAGATGAGAGCGAATAGATCTGCTAAGAAAGTGGACTTTTCGATGTGTTAAATATTTCTTTTAATTGAAGCGCTGCTAATTATAACATAAGGATGTTATAATTAATGAGTAATGACGAGAGATAATAATTGTTATATTGATTAACAATCAAGAGAGATGAACATTAGAGATACTAATGTTTCATAAAAGAGATTAGATTATTAATCGAGGTTTCTTTTATAACTTCTCACCAATTCTTCATAACGATGAAGGTCCTTTTGGGAAGTAACGACTTGAGGGAGAGAGTGACGTTACTCATTGATACAGAGACACAACGAGGTGGGCATTACTTTTACTATACGTATATAGAGATCCCCTGCGTGTCGTAGGCCTCTTATACGAATGAATGCATGAGATGATTTAACTGTTAATTTCAGTTTTATATATCTATCAAACGAGTTTAATGCTACCTTTGAACAAGTTATTTCGTTACAAATCTTTGAACTGGAAAATATTACAACTGTTGTCTTGCCATAAAATGTTTAAATTTTAGTATGATATCTATCTGCTTTGGCTTTGCCAATGATGCAATCGAATTCGGGTCCTGAGCAGTTGATAGCTATCCTGCCAGGACTAGTGTACACCAGTGACCGTGAGTCATCTAGCGGGTTGGCCGGTCAAGTGACCGTGAGAGGTGGCCACCTCTCCGGCACACAGTTTCAGATATGATAGATTACAAAAGAACTTAGTCTGATCAGACGAACTTTAAGAATCACAAATGAACTTAGTAAGCTTGGGCCTTTTTAGCGAAAAACTCCCTTGCTGTACTGATTATGATGGCATGACAATTTATAGTTTTGAAGCATGTATTTTTATACCTAGGCATACGTGCCCACTGAGTGCTTTTGTACTCAGCCCTGCATATGTTTTCTAAATGTGCAGGTTGAGCTGATGTGATGATGGTGCTGCAATGAGCGGAGTCTCCAGGGTTGTTAATAAATAGTTAACCTGTCTAGAATATGTCTTCATACATATGTCTAGCTACTTTCCGCTGCAAGATGTTGTTGATGTTATAGTATGTTATGTCATACTTTGAGTCTTAAGAGAATGGTTGCATATGATGTATAACTTGATTAATGATATTAATTAACTTTTATGCAGTCTTTCATAGACTGTTTTCAATTGAGTATTAATGAATAAAAATGACGAGTTTTATTAAGATGAGTAAGTTTTACGGCTATAAATGACGCCCCTTTTCTTCCCCTTCTTCTTTAACCCCATCCCTAGTCGTGGATCACTCGGCCTAACTATCCCTAGTTAGGGCGGGCTGTGACATAAACTTACAACCAAAGAGAACACACCTAAAGTGTAAACAAAACATAAAATAGATGCACTCAATGATACTCCAATCTGTGTGGATGAGAGAACATTCTACAAAAGCCAAATCACAGCCCCTCGATTCCAGATAGTTGTGGATGCTACCAAACCACCGAGAAGAAGTGCCATACTTCTACTCCCAAGTGGATCGAAAATCAACCAACAAATTAGGTTTGATTTCTTTCCTAAGATTTGTTCATTCTGTTCTAAACTAGGGCACTTTCAATCTGAATGTAGGAACAAAATGGGAACAGAAGCAAAACCCAAGAAAGGAAACTTGGAATAGGAAAAAAGTGAATCATCAAAATCAGAACGGTATGGAGGACAATGATAGTCGGACGGTGGTCAAAAATAGGAAGGGCAGGAGGCGCCGTTCCCGCGGAGCTCATCAAAGTATTTCCCTAAGGGGGAGGTCCCAGACAACGGGACCTAATCGGAGACCACACCTACCTTCAAAGGGACGTGGAAGAGATGCTTCTACCAACCCACCACAGGTAAAACAAATCTATGTCCCTAAGGAAAGCACACAAATTCAGAACAAGGAAGTGGAGGTGGAAGAGCAAAGGACAAATACGCACATTCGATTCCCCGACTCCCCGCAATCTCGAAACAACACACAAAATGAAAACCAACTGATGAGGGATGAACAGGTGCTTGTCAAAGATTGGGACGAGCTAGATGATCTTGAACTGGAAAATTCTTTCCAAATACTAGAAGGAATGAACAAGGAAGACAGCCAACCTTTGGCGACACAATCTGAAATTCCCTCCAAAGATACGCATGAGAAGGGTAATGTTAATAATCCTATCTCTTTGAGTATTAATAGCACTAACATGGCAGGCCATAAACATTCCCATGATGGAAATATATGTGGAGCAAGCTCTGGCCAAAAACTGGTGGAAAACCCCATGTCTCGTGATGATGTACAAATGCATTCACACACTGGAAATTGTAAAGAAAAATAGGAGCTAAAAGAAGAAACATCACAAGGAGGAAACATCACAAGGACAGAAACTACCAAGGATAGCCATCAAAAGTGTACTCTTGACAAAAACAAGAAGGCCATTGAACCTAAAAGTAAAGAAATTGACACTGAAGTGGCCTTTGACAAAAACAAATTGGTGGCACTCAAGAACAAAAAGAAAAAAACCCTCTCCAACGAATAAAGGTGGTAAGGAACAAGGTAATAATTTACACAAAGTTTCTTGATGATTGTTGATATTTGGAATATTAGGGGCTGGCATAAACCCCACAAACATGCTAATGTGTTAGATTTAATTAGAGCCATAAGGTACATTGTAGGACTACTGGAAACTAAACTTAATTTTGAAAAACTAGAAAAACTCATGAAAAAGATCCTGCCACTTTGGAAATATGAGCATAATTTTGATATTATAAAAAGGAGGTAGAATTCTAGTCTTGTGGAATCCATCTTATGTATCTGCCACAACACTTCAAAAAAATGCACAACGCCTTGCTTTGAACTTCACTTGCATAAATAGTCATAGGGCATTTTATTTTGCATTCATCTACGTTTTCAATACCCTCATAAATCGTAAACCTCTGTGTAAAGTGTTGGTTAACTTAAGTGTGCAGAGCATACCCCTGCTTGTTGCAGAGGACTTCAATAATATTAGAGACCCCTCTGAAAGAGCAGGTGGTTCTTTACCAGTTGCATTGGAATACCAGGGATTTGCAGATGCTTGTTTGGCAGGTGGGCTGGAAGATACACCCTTGATAGGGCGTTTCTACACTTGGACCAATTTGAAAGTTTATTCAAAGATTGATAGGGATGTGCAACAATGCATGGTTATCTGCAAATTATTACTGTCGCACCCAAATCTTAATAAGGGGATTTTATTCTGACCACTCTCCGGTTATTGTGAACTTATTTGATACCATAGCTACATTCAAAAGGTCATTTAAATTCTGTAACTTTTGGATGCAGCACCCAAACTTTCATGCACTGATTGAGGAACATTGGGATAGATATCAAGGAGAAAAAGCCCAACGAAGGATCTGCCAAAAGTTGCAAGGGCTTAACAAGTGCTCAAGAACTTCAATTATAAAGAATGTGGTCACCTCATGGTTACAACACAAGCGGCCAGATTACAACTCAAAGCAATTCAGGAGGAACTCGACCACGACCCAACAAATGACGATCTCCGAGATGAAGAGATTATAGCTAGAAAACAGGCTATTAATTTATATTTGGCTGAAAAAGATTTCCTAAAACAAAAAACCAAATGCCAACATCTAAATTATGAGGATAAAAACTCTAAATATTTCTTTTCAATGATCAAAATGAGAATATCCATTAACTCTCTCTCTCTCTCTCTCTCTCTCTCTGTCACGCCCCAATTCCCGAAGGAAGGCACGAATGCCGAAACGTGACTAGGGGTTGGATTTAAGAAGCGGGAAAAAAGGGGTAATAATAATAATAATAATAATAATAATAATAATAATAATAATAATAATAATAATAATAATAATAATAATAATAATAATACATAGATAACTTATTTAAGTAGCAATATTATTAATATTAAAGTCGGAAAGTTTGGCTCAGCACGCTGGTGGTTTAGAACCAGTCTACAAATACGTGCGGCTAAACAATCGGATATTTAATTACAATTTTAATAAAGCGGTAAATGATGGGGTAACCGAGTCTAGCTCGCCAAAAGGAGTTGACCGACCAGCTCACTCATGAAATTGGCATAGCACAACATGATCATGAGGGCTTTGGTCAAGCGTCCAAGAGGGGCCGACTACATGCACTCTCCATCGAGCGGTAAATAATAAATAATTTGCGTACAAATAAATAATAATACCAAACATTAATTCTATATATATATAATCTTTGATTATAATTTTTACATACTCAAAATGTATAATAAACTTTTTATTATAATAGTTATTTCAAAATATTGCAGCCAGCCCTCCACAGCTGCTTCCATCTCCACCAACTTACTGACCTGAAAAGAGTAAAAGAATTTTGGGCTGAGTACTAGTGTACCCAGTGGGTCATGCATTTTTGAAATAATCATTTCCATATGATAGTCCATGCATGTACGTGAATTATAGAAGGTTTTAAAAATAAATATTTAACTTCTATAATCACAAAATATTTTTATTCATTCGCGCGCGCCATACCGTAGCACCACTGTTACCCTTATCCTTTCATTCGTAGTCCCTGGGCGACCCCTGGAAAGTATAATCATTCATTCATTCATTAACTAGATGGGACCCCGGGACGAACCCACGTCAGCTACACCATCTAGCCGGATTAAGGGCGAACCCAAAATCCACATTTCGTCTATAAGGCTTAGGGGTGAGCAAAACCGAACCAGATCCAAATAACCGAACCGAACCATTGGTATTTGGTCGGTTTGGTTTGGTTTTGACTTATTTTGGTTTTGGATCGGTTGTAATTTTAGAAAAATCGAATTTTTTTTGGTCGGATCGATTTTGTGTTTAACAAATTTGGATGAAATCGAACCGACCGAAGTTTTTTAATTTAATAAGTAATAATATATATATAGGGTTAGGTTATATTGAGAAGCTCAAATGTGTTGAGAAGTTGAGAAGCAATTTAATAGATGAACATGCCAATTAGTTTTTATGAACACGAGTTTGATCTGGGGTTCGATCATTGGCGGTGACGTATTTTTTAACAAATTAAATAGATTCGTATGTTCGTCAGTTGTATTTGGTATGTTCAAAGAATTTATTTATATAGTGTCTAATTACCATGTTCATCAAAATGTACTAACATGTTCATCTATTACATTGCTTCTCAACTTCTCAACACATTTGAGCTTCTCAATTGAACCAATTCCTATATAGGGTTATATATATATATATATATATATATATATATATATATATAGTTACAATTTTATCATAATTGAAATTGGTCAATGGATAGGTAAATTTTATATTTATTGTTAATATTTGAGTTAAGGTTGGTTTAACTTTTTTTATTACAAAATTCTCATTGACAGGAAATACGTTTCTAAAATTAAAAATTTAAATATTATATCAAAGTTTGGATAAACCGAAAACCAAACCGAAACCGAAGTTTAAGTATTGTTTGGATCGGATCGGTTGGAATGGGAATTTTGGTTCGGATCGGTTGACATTTTTTAAAAGTTTGGATGATTTGGTTTTAGGAGTTCGGATCGGTTTTCAACCGAACCGACCGATTGCTCACCCCTAATAAGGCTCGTGGGGATCAATCCACTACCTTAAGACAGTGCGCACAACTTTTAATAGGTGTGTCAGACCCATTAAAAGCCACAATTGTTAACATAAGAGCATTAAACAGTGGGAGAACGTGAAAATATTTTATGGACATACCACATTTTATATAATAACATCAGAGCTTAATAACTCAAATATATTTTGGGAAAATAGAACCCACCTTAATTTTACGATGCTTTTTGTTAACTTCTCAGAGTCCTTCTACTCGATCAATTCCTTACTACTCTACTATAGTACATATCTTGGCTATGCTTTCTCTTAATCCACTGATCGACTATTTATAGGCCTCCAATTATAGGTTTCCTAGGTTTATAATATAGGTTGATAGCTTTGCTTACCATAAATAGTTTACTTGCACGTATATATATAGGTTTGCTGAATCATGAGGTTAGGTGTATGTAGAAGCAATTTAGTTATGATTTAGAATTTATACACGTAGCTATTTGCTAAATACTAACTATAGCCATGCATTTATTTTATTTATATATGTATTCTCATGCACACACTAACTATAGCCATGCATTCCATGCATGGTAGATATATTTATATATATACACACTACGTACTATTATATATAATGTAAATATTTATTAACTTAAAGGTTATTTAGTATAGCTATATATATATATATATACGTATATAATATATATTCAATCAGCTTAAGATATATATATATATATATATATATATATATATATAGGGAGTGGTTCAATTGAGAAGCTCAAATGTGTTGAGAAGTTGAGAAGCAATTTAATAGATGAACATGTTAGTACATTTTGATGAACATGACAATTAGACCCTAGATCAATAAATTCTTTGAACATACCAAATATAACTGACGAACATACGAATCTATTTAATTTGTTAAAAAATATGTCACCGCCAAGGATCGAACCCCAGATCAAATTCGTGTTCATAAAAACTAATTGACATGTTCATCTATTAGATTGCTTCTCAACATATTTGAGCTTCTCAATAAAACCTAACCCTATATATATATAATCAATTTTAAAAGAATATATATTTATATATATAAGTATTTTTATTTCATAAATTCTAAATAAATTCTTTTAGGTAAAATATATCTTTAAATTCAGAAAAAAAAGAATAAATTAAATTAAAAATATGACAATATAATGCTGTGAAAATGTTTAAAGAAATGTAAATGCAAATTTAAATATGTCCTCGAAATGAGTAACGACACATTATGCTAAGATCTAATTTATTCTAGGCTCAAATAAATCCTAAATAAATTCAAATATTCTAAAAATAATCTAATATTATCTTATGGAAAATCAGGGTGTTACACTCTCTCTTATGCAAGGAAAATGGGGAAGAAACGCGCGACATGTCAGAAATCATCAACCTTTTCACAGATTTCTATCAGAACATCTTCGGCATTGAAGTATATTCTGATCCAGTGGAGCTTAGTGTCTTTAAGGACGACCCAACATTGAAAAGTCGAGATAAAGAAGCAATGATTGCAACGATGACTGAACAGGAAATTAAAGAGGCCCTTTGGGATGTCGACAATGACAAAGCACCGAGACTCGATGGCTTCTCGACGACATTCTTTAAACAAGAGTGGCAGCTCGTAAAGAAAGATATTCTTGAGGCAATCCATGAGTTTTTTAACTATGGATTAATCTTCAAAGAACTCAACCATACCATCATCACTCTTATTCCTTAAACATCTCATAATCCAATTGTTGGGGATTTTAGACCCATTGCATGCACTAATGTGTTATATAAAATAATCACCAAAATTTTAACAAATAAGAAGCAATCTTCACTCCATTACCTTATACATCCATCTCAATCTGCTTTTGTTAAAGGACGGGTGATTACTGATAATATTTTCTTGGCACATGAGCTTATCCGGAAGTACGAAAGGAAAATGATCTCGCCCCGTTGTATGCTGAAAATCGATTTGCAAAAAGCGTACGACTCTATCTCATAGAACTTCCTGGATAAAGTCCTATGAGGCTTCGAATTTCACAATGCATTCATCCATTGGATTATGACGTGTGTTACCTCGGCTACATTCACCATCGCAATCAACGAAGGACACCATAACTCCATTTATGGAAAACGTGGCCTGTGACAAGGAGACCCCGTGTCCCCTACCCTTTTCCTATTGTGCATGGAGTACCTAGCAAGGCTCCTACAACTTAGAACAAGAGAAAGGGAGTTAAATTTCCACCCTTGTTGTGAAAATTAAAAAAAAAAAAAACTCATCTTGCTTTCGTCGATGATCTTCTACTCTTCGGATGTGGAGATCTAGGCTCAATGCGTATTCTTGCTAATTGTTTAAATGAGTTTGCAGGTGCATGCAGATTAAAGATTAACAAAAATAAGTCCCAAATTTTTTTGGGAGGGGGGATGAAACCAGAAAGAGAAGAAATCGTCGATCTTTTTGGTTTTGCAATCGGCACTCTTCTCATTAAGTATTTGGGAATTCCGCTTGCATCCAAAAAATTGCTTTCCTCTCAATATGAGCCATTAATTAGAAAGATAGCAGATTCAATCTACAAATTGTCTGATTTGAATTTGTCTATGGCAGGGCGTTTGGAGCTTGCAAGACCGTCCTACAAGGGGTGGAGTGTTATTGGCTCCAAATCTTCCCTCATCCCTCGGGTGTTATTGACCGAATCAACAAGCTTGTACGGAGATCTGTTAGGGGATTAAAAACAAGCCCGGTAGCATGGAAGAAGGTGTGTCGCCCAAAGGATGAAGGTGGTCTGGCTCTGCGCAACCTGAGTGTGTGGAATAAAGATCTTCTTATTAAAAATCTCTGGAACATACATGATAAGGTTGAATCCCTCTGGATTCAGTGAATTCACACGGAGTATATCAAGTCAAGAGACATATGGTCCACTACACCTCACCATACGGACTCCCCACTGCTCATGAACCTCTTTAAGGTGAGTGATGAACTGTTGGAAAAGAATAATAACGCAGCAGACAAGGCCAGGGAAGAGCTACAACAATGGCTTAAGGAAACCTCATGGCAGAGACATACGAATGCTTCCGAATAAAATGAGAAAAGGCTTTTTGGCATAAAGCTATTTGGAGGAGCTACATTCCACCACGTTGCTCCATCACTCTATGGCTAGCCTTGCAAAACCAACTCAAAACTGTTGATAGATTACATGGAGTCTCTAAACTTTGTATAATTTGCAACCTTTTTGATGAAACGCATGAGCACCTATTCTTTAAATGTGCAGGTACAAAAAAAATTGGGATACGATTAGGGATTGGCTCAAACTCAAGGAGCTTATGTCTACTATCCCAAGTGCAATCAAACACCTTACAAAAAAAAAAGATCGACAATTTATCAAAAAGCAAAACTCCTCGCCCTAGCAATGACCGTCAATCATCTAATAAACTCATATTTGAAGATGAACCATTTGATGTAAAAAAGATTGTCTTTGAAATACAATGTGATGTCTACCGGTGCTTGAATGACCTTTATCCCTCCAGATGAAGTTAGAGCTCATTTGGAATGGATGGAGCTATTACAACTACGAGGACCACCTTTCCAAATCGAGACTGAAACAGGTGCATCACTCCATTGGCCTTTTAATTGTCATCTTGTGAATTGATTACTATGCCCTGAATTTCTTCTACTTTGTTTGTCACAAGTCCTCTGTATGTGTTGGTGATCCATACTGGTGGATCCAACTCCTGGTTAGAACAGGAGATTTAAAAGACCAACAAATCTCTCAAACCACCCCATGCTCCTAATGATGCGCTAGATGGAAGATTTTATGGGAATTACAAGGCTTACTTGACCGAATTGTATTCTGATTCACTGGATTTAATCAAGACCATAACCTTGAATAATTGATGGTGATAACAACTGAAAGTCTAGATGCCGAATTGAGGCTGCTGCTAAATCTCGATCTTGATCACCCATAATCCCAACAAGATGAGAAACTCTTTATCCTAATCACTACAAGAAATCTCGATCTTGATCACCCATAATCCCAACAAGATCAGAAACTCACGATTGCTTGGGTCTGCTAGATGTTTATTGTCATAGCTTCGAACCAGAATGCCATTAACAGATTGGACGAGGCTATGGGAGAACAACACCATGATACTCAAATTGCTCCTGGAACTACCACTGGGCCCCAACTACTACCAGCCCCCCTGCTGGTTTTGTTTTAGATCAGAGACTGATGTTGTCAAGAGTTTGGCGTGGTGAATGATCCTCAAGTATGTTAGGAAGCCAAGCAATGATAACCTGAATTGGGCTATAAGCTTCTGCTGAATTTCTCGAATAAGGAGATGAACTTTAAATACAGGCCATTCCAGATTTATGTTGTGGCCTGCCCAGGTGATTGAATCAGGAAGTGGAGCACAGATCGGGGTCTCGTTGGGTGAGCCCTGACTAAACACCACTCCAAGCATGATTTACAGCGCAAAATCTTTGCCCACGCTGCTAAAAGTTGACAAGGCTGTGTTTTTTCGCTTAATTATTTGGAGCCGGTTTGGATGCTTGGATTGAGACTAAACACGTCTTTAAGGTCTTGAAACGAGCTGTTGGATGTGGTTTGAAAAAGAAATAAAGATAAGGAAGCAAAATCTACAAATTCGAGGATCAAAGACTGGAAACCTCTCGCTGACTGGTGGGGCCCAAAGTAGTACCTACAAGACCCAGGCAGCATGAGTAAGAGACCTGGCTGTGCATTGACTAATCAGGCCGTACAACCATATGATCTGTTGATTCTATTCCCCTAATGTTCTTTCTTTCTATTTTTGGGTGTTTTTTATAAAAAAAAAACTCCCACCCCATGCCCTAACACCTACATTAAGGTGATTAGTGGTTGTACGCCCCTTGGAATGACCAAATGTATCGAGTTTGTAATTGTACTTCCTTATCATTATATTTTTAGGGTTTTTCTAGAAAACCTCCACCCCTTCCCTGCCCTCACCTTCCTTTAGGTACGAGTGGCCAGGGGCAGATCCAGGATTTGTTGATGAGGGAGACTGAACTCGAAGGTATTGTACGGGGGTTCGGGAACGATATTGGACAATTCGTTTTTGTGTCTAAGTAGAATTTTAATGGATTTAAGATTAAAAATCAGTCACATAATATAATAAATAGTTGTACTCTTTCTATTGATTCAGTAATAAGTACATAGAAAGCACATAGAGAACTACATCTATGCATTTAAAAAAAAATTATATTATGTAAAAATAAACTAATTTTTATTATATCCAGTGCAGCCCTTGAGAAGATATGCCCCTGCGAGTGGCTGTTTTTCCCCCTTGGGTATGCCCAAGGATATAGTTTGTAATTTTTTTTTGATTTTTTCATTTATATAAATTTCCGTATTTTCATAAAAAAAACATAAAATATAGCCTAAAAGTAATACTTCATCCGTCAACAAAAAAAATTGATACAATTTTCTTGTTGGTTTGTCTACGAAAAATTTATTTTGTAGTGTAGATGTCCTACCTGCATACGATGTAGTGACTTATTTGATGATATAATATTATATATATATATATATATATATATACCTCATGTAATTAAAAAAAATACTATCTAAATGAACATTATAGTTTATGTGTAAAAATATGCTTAGACGATTCAAATTATTTCTTTTGTGTATAAAGTGTGAAAAAAAACATAAAATATAACCTAAAAGTAATACTTCATCCGTCCACAAAAAAAAAAATTTGATATAATTTTTTTGTTGGTTCGTACACGAAAAATTTATCACTTTTATTGATAGTAGGGTCTATATAACTCCACACACATTTAAAGTTGGATACTTACTCTACTAATAACTTTACTCATATATTATTAAAGAGGTGGTCTTGGGTATAATCGTGTGTACCGTCAGAGACGGACGCAGTAAATATATATATATATATATATATATATATATATATATATATATATATATATATATATATATATATATATATGGGAGGGCTAGAATAAAAATACTCTTAAGTGTATAAAATAAGAATCATTTTCAGCCCTTGGATCATCAAGATTTACGGTTGATTCGTAATCCTGTTGGATGGATTTATGGTCCTGAGTTCGAATCCCAAAGATAGCAAAAATTTATTTTTCACAATTCATACCTTTATACAGCGAATTCATACGTGTTCTACATAAAATTCATATATTAAAAATTGCTCTTATTTCTTATTTTAAGATGTGTTCTCACAGTAGCCCACTGTTGAGGAAATTCATCCTCCATTTTCTACTCTTATTCTTAAAACAGGAGAAAAAGAGATTTTTGCTACTCCTATTAAAACCGAATCTGGAAAAGGAGATTTTGATAATATTATACAACAAAATAATTTTACTAATCTTGCTTTGCATTCTCTTGGTAATCAAACTAATAGAATAGAAGAATATAAATATATATATTGAGCTCCTAGCTCATTTGATTTAGGCGCTGTTTTTCAATTGACAGGTCTTGTGTTCGAAACCCACTAGCCTTAAATGAGCAATATTTTGCTCTCATTATGCGTGCCTACTTTTTTTTTAGAGCTATACGTGCGCCTACTTTGTTAGGCTTTATTTCATTTTCTCTTCCTTTCAAATTGACTTTATTTAATTTAAACTTTTAAATTTACAATCCTCAATAAACTTAAATTATTATGTAGTAAATTTTTAAACATATTTTATATTTAGGGTGCGTTTACTTTGATGGAAAAAGAGAAAAAAAATACATATTTTCACATTTTTTTTCATCATCTTCACGTGTTTATTATGATAAGAAAAATTCTCCGGATAGGGTGAGATATTTTTTCGGACAGCTTATTTTCACTTATTTTTTCTCAAATGTTGGATAATATTATATTTGTGTGGTGGTATGAAAATATTTTTCAACATTTTATCATCTTTTCATTTCTAGTAAATATATGATAAAAAAATAAAAAAAGAAATATTTTTCATCTTTTCTTATCTACTAAGTTTTCAATGCAAATTTTTAAACCAAAATAAATACACTCTTATAATATATTTATGCCCCCACAGTCAAAACATTCTGAATCCGTCCCTGTGTACCGTACAACCGGGTTACAGCCACACCTAGATCCTGACCCGCATCATGACCCGAACCCACATCCTGTCCCGAGCTGTATATAAATTACATTATTATGGGTGTGAGTCAATTCGATTGTACGATACACCTAATTATACCTTAATTTTTGTGATTATTAAAATTCGTATCGGTCCACGATGCGACAATTTTTTTGTGTGGACCGACGGCACTGGCGGATGCAGCATGGAACATGGGGGTGCAGCTGCATCCCCAAAAAAAAAAAAAATTAGTAGTATTAATATTCATATATAAATTATTTTAGATTTAGTTTTTGCACCCCCAATTAAAAATTTTAATCCAAAATAAAAGAGAAATTCAGTGTTTAAAATCCTAAATTCCATTGGCACAACTAAAAAGAGAGCTCATCATCTCTTTCTTTTTCATTCTTTTGATCAAGCCCATCATTTAATCAATCAATTACCTCAATTCTTAATTAAACAAAAAAGTTAAAAGTATACATTTTGCATTTGGAATGCAAAGTTATTACTATTATATTTGTATTTTAGTAAAAAAAATGTCTAAAATGTATTGAAGGCCTCAAAAAAAAAAAATTCGGGGGCGGTCCCGTAGAAGTTCAACTCCCTCAAAAAAATCCTGGCTTCACCAGTGTTTATAAGATTATTTTTTGCATCCCCAATTTAGAAATCCTGGATCCGCCACTGACCGACGGAATAAAACAAAATAAAAATTGTTTGAAAGGTGAGTAGGGGGTTTAGGGGCTTAATTGCCTCCGGCCGTGGATCGGACATTTAACTGTAGAGTTCAATCCAGCCATAAAATGGGCCAAGTGAGGCTTATCAATTAGGCCGAATTGAAAATGATTGGTTCCACCCAATTCGGCACTTTACCAAAAACCAGTTTCGGAGTTCCCACCAAAAACGAAATTAATTTTCACATCTTTAATTTCATATAGTTGAATATATTAGACATATATTGAAACAAAGAAAATACAATGTTTTAAGCTTTGGATGAACCTTTGTTGAAAGCATGGCGTGAGGTATTTAATCGAAGCATGCTATATTAATGTTTTGTGACAATATATCTTTCTTAACATTAAAGCTATTGTGATCTTCGTATGATTTAATTCATGGATGCTTTATTTCTTATAATTATAATAACTAATAAGCATATAACAAAAATGAAGATAAAATGATCGGTTTAAACGTGAGAAAAAAGTTAATATTTTTGTCCTAAATATCAATGTAATACTTGTGTTCTATTTTGTAGCTGTGAAAATCAAGTGAAAACATTAGACATTGGACTGGATATAGACAAGTTTGAGAATAAAATGAGTGGTGAATAATAGATTTAGACCAAGTATATCATAAAAAAAGAACTGATTAACCGTAATCCAAATCTCAATGCCATAGATCACGCATCTAAGATCTATCATATCCAACAATAAAGCTAGGCATGCATGCTTAGACACCATGAATTCTATTTATGCATAAAATCTGCATATACAAGGTTTATGATAATTTAGGTCTGTCTAAATCAAAAACGCTTCAAATGTGGCTTTCCTTCACTCTTTTAGAGAAATCCCTTTACTTCCATTTTTTAGGAACCTTTCCAATTTCTATTAAGAGCTAGCTAACAACAATTCTTTCATTTCCCACTGTCACACAAAACCCCAGAGTAGAAAAGTGAGTTTCACTATCAATATTGCCTCTATTTGTTTTCTTAATATTAATCTTTTTTTGGAGAATTTTCTTAATTTTCTTCTGTCTCGTAATTTTTTTTCTAGTTTTAGTTATTGGATTATGATGAATGTAGAAAGTTTGAACATCGAAGCGCCGCCGGGATACGATACATCCGTCGTCGATGATGATGGCCGTCCCAAGAGAACTGGTAATTAAATATCTTTATATGTATATATGGTGTGTTTTAAGAAAATATTCCTGTTTTTCTTTCATTTTTTGAGCGAATGATTTTCTTACTTTTCTTTAACTTGTATGGTGATGGAATCAAATGAAAAGAACATTAATGTTTGTAAATTGTAATAACATGATACAAACGAAATTATTTGAGCTCGAACGCCTTCAGTGCATGGTGAGTTAATCTGAGTTATTGGTATTTGATTTGATTTAAAATATGGCAAGGCCAATGAGTAGGTGATCTTTGACAGAGTTACTCCTCGATCAAATTAATTGATGAAGTATTTGGAGGAGTTTCTTGATACCAAAATATTTATATCTAGTACATATGTTAGTAAGATTTTAAAAAAAATGTGCCTTCTTTGTCAGAAATTTCGTTCAAAATTGCGAGTGTATAATCATTCCTATTCATGGTAACAAAGTGCAGACATGATAAATATATGGTGTAAGAAAATGATGGGTTTGTATTGTATGCGTAAAATTAGGAAACGTATGGTCCGCAGGGGCCCACATAATAACAGCGGTAATCGGGTCGGGCGTATTGACACTGGCATGGGCCATAGCTCAAATGGGTTGGATCGCTGGGCCCACCGCCCTCCTCGTCTTCTCTCTCATTACTCTCTTCACCTCCACCTTACTCGCCGACTGCTATCGCGCCGCCGACGGCACCAGAAATTACGTCTACAGAGATGCCGTCAAAGCCTATCTTGGTAAAAACCAAACCCCTCACTCTACTGTCTACATACATCTAATTCAATTCCCTAATTAACTTGCAGGAGGAATCAAATACAAGTTTTGCGCGGTTGTTCAATACAGCTATCTTTTTGGGGTCACGATTGGATACTCAATCACAACCGCCATTAGCTTGGTGTAAGCTTTGGCAAAGCTCTCTCTCTCTTAAATCTTAATATTATGTGTATGATCGGAGAGAGATTGATTTCAATTTGATAGGGCGATGAAGAAAGCGATCTGCTTCCACAAGTACGGACACAATCACGATTGCACGCTGTCAAACAATCCTTTCATTTTGCTGTTCGGATTGATTCAATTACTTCTGTGCCAAGTCCCCAACTTCCACAAGCTGGCCTTCCTCTCCTACATCGCCGCCCTGATGTCATTCGGCTACGCCTCCATCGGCCTCGGCCTCTCCGTCGCGAAGATCGCGGAGGGGAGACACGTCACCACCAGCATCACAGGCAAGCCGATCGACGACCACTACACCGCCGCGGAGAAGATGTGGAGCTGCTCGGCGGCCGTCGGGAACATCGCCTTCGCCTACGCCTTCGCCGTGGTCCTGATCGAGATCCAGGACACGATCCGGTCGGGCGCGCCGGAGAGCAAGGTGATGAAGCGCGCGTCGACCGTGGGGATCCTGATCTCGACGGTGTTCTACATGCTGTGCGGCGTGCTAGGGTACGCCGCCTTCGGCAACGAGGCGCCGGGGAACTTCCTGACCGGGTACGGCTTCTACGAGCCCTACTGGCTGGTGTTCACGGCGAATCTGTTCATCGCGGTGCACCTCCTGGGGGCGTACCAGGTGTTCTGCCAGCCGATCTTCGCGGCGGTGGAGGGGCGGTGCGGGCGGCAGTGGCCGGGGAACAAGGTGGTGAGCGGGGAGTACAAGTGGGGGAAGCTGAGGGTGAGTCCGTTCCGGGTGGTGTGGCGGAGCGTGTACGTGGTGTTGACGACGCTGGTGGCGATGCTGCTGCCGTTCTTCAATGACTTCGTGGGGCTGCTTGGGGCCATGTCCTTCTGGCCGCTCACCGTCTTCTTCCCCATCGAGATGTACATGGTCAGGGCCAATATCCCGCGCTGCTCCTGCCGGGGTTTCTTCCTGCAGATTCTCAGCGCCTTCTGCCTCGTCGCCTCGCTCGTCGCCGCCGCCGGATCTGTAAGGGGCCTCATTCACTCACTTAGAACCTTCGAGCCTCTGCACTCGCGATCATGATCATCATCATCCATCCTTACTTTGCTCAATAATTACCTGTCTTTGTATATACATACTAATTCACCTCAACCTTTCCGATCAAAAAAAAAAAAAAAATTCACCTCAACCTCAACTTGTGTTTTACTGGACTTTACTGTAACTGTTCATTCTGTTAGAGCATCCACACTAGTGACTAGTGAGCCCCTTTAAATGGGTTCGTAGATGGTCCCTCATTTTTTTTATAATGAAGCTCTTTACTTTGGGCTCTCTAATTTTATTTTTATATTTATTTTATTTTGTCTTATTTTGAATATTTTTTAAATTAAACTAAACATTAAGTTTAAAAATATAAAATAATTATTAAAATCAAAATTGAACATTATACTCCTACCATCTTTGTAAAAAGTATTAATCTCTAAATAGTCCGAGTGTTAATAAAGTAGTAGAATGTGCTGTGAGTGGAGTAAGGGTACCACTTATTTTGAGTGGAAAATTTACTAAAGATAGACTGGATACGTTTTATGAGGACGGACGAAAATGAAAATTTAGTTTATTTTATGAGGACGAGTGAAGTATTAATTAAAAAAAAATAACATCTATTTATATATGAAACACCAATTTTTTAGATTTAAAATTGGCGCCATTTTAAAAGCAATGGTCACATAATCTAAAATCTCATACGTTCACATTCAAAGTTTTAAATTATATGAAAAAAATGTTTTAATACCATATAAACTCATTATTGAAGAAAGAAAGAAAAAAATTGTCCCATTTTCAGCATCCCACTAACCCACTTAAAACATGAGAGTCACCTAAAGCATAAAACTATCAGGCATACTACTGACCCACTTATAATATATGTGTCTCACACTAAGCATAAAATTATTAATTAATGTTTAATAATTAGACACGTTCTGATTCATGGTAATCTATACCACATTGAAAAGCCAAACTTTCAAATTGATTTCAAAGTAATTTTGTAGTTATAATGAGATTGAAGATTTATTTGTAAACGATATTTTTTCTTTTTATTTCGGTATTTTTTCTTTTTATTTCTTTTTTCTTTATCATTTTATTTTTTATTTTATTTATTTCAAAAATTGTGAAAATCAACTAATTATAAAATATTTAATATGCATATCAAATTAAAAAAAATCACGATAAGAGCTCTAATTTTATTTTTTATTATTGTAAATTCTTCTTTGATTTTTTACTTTTTCAATATTCAGCTCAAATATATTTAGTTAAAAAGTAAACTTTTATTATATTTTTATAAATATGAAAATTGAATTAGTATCAATTTTATATAAATATAGAAATATAAAAATATTTATCGTACATTGCACGGAATGTAAATACTAGTTAAAATAAAAATTAATCCCTACATTAATTAAAAAAATGAAGCTTTGCAAAAGTACTTAACTCTCTAAAGTTATCTACAAGTGAGTTGATGTCAATGTGAAAGAACAATGGTTGTAGTTTGATTATATAATTTGTATTTATATATATATATATATATATAAAGAGGTTCTAATAAAAACCTCTGTTAAAATGAGAACTAGGAACTTAATCTTGACCTTTTAAATATTAGATCTAATGGTTATGATTTAGTCAACAAAAGAAACTGTGCATCTATTATATTTTACTGTGCACTTAAAAAATATGCAATTTATGCAATTGAAACCAACAATGCAAAATACTCAAGCAAATCGAAACTGTGCATCTATGCAATCGAAATTGTGCATCTATGCAATTGAAATTGTGCATATGTAGTTTAATCTCAGCCCTCTATTTTATTTAAATCAATGACTTTAAATTGGTTCCTAGTTTTCATCTTAAGAGGGGTTTCTATGTTAACCCTACCCTATATATATATATATATATATATATATATATATATATTTGTCTATTTTGCTCAATTATGCGCTAAAATATGAGTATAAGAGCACTCCCAGCAGAAATCCCAAAATTATGTTCCTATATTCCTCCCTAAAGCTTCCCTATTTAATTTTAGGATTTCGATTTTATAAATGCATACACCAAATCTCCTATTTTCTACATAAAAACAATAATTATGTGTGGGCCCTACTAATTATAAGCTTAAAATAAATTTAGGGTGGGTGTAAATTTAAGATTGAATTTAGGTAGGTGTAAAAAATTTTGTGGGCCCCATCCAATTTAGGGGATCTGTTGGATGCATTTTTTATCTCATTTTCAATTGTTTTAGCCTAAATTTAGAGTTAGTGATGCATTTAGGTGATCTGATTTTTATGCTTGAGCGCATAAGTATATGATATGTTTATTATTTTTATTATTATTATTATTATTATTATTATTATTATTATTATTATTATTATTATTATTATTATTATTATTATTATTATTATTATTATTATTATTATTATTTTATATTTCTACTTAATGCGGCCAATACATTTTTATGAAACACTCATCTCAATGCTATGTACATTTTCCACTATTGCATTGTGTACTAAAATGATGATAATATTAAAATAAAAATAAAACAATACCAATGTACTATAACCAAAATATTTAAAAATTATTTATATATACGAGGAACCCAGACCAATGGGTACCAAAAGAATTGAGTGACCGGTGGGTTCAGGTAAAAGATATTTTCAAAAAGTGGTCCTTGATTTTTGCTAACATAAAAAAAGAGGATACCAATCGTATTAGAGAAGCTTGGAGATACTTCATGAATAACTGGGATGAGCAGGGCAAGTTTGAGCGACTCATTAGAGCGTCAAAGGACCAAGGAATGCAATGGATTCGTCCTCCGGTGCTGAACTATGTGACTCCACCCAGGCGAACTGGACTTGTCAGCAAAGAAGAAATCCTGCACCAAGTCAAGATCATCAGTGAGATTTGGGGTTTCACTGAAGATATTGCTCCTCTTTGGGTTGTTGATCTAAGATCATCCATTTTCGGGATTTACGGTCAAAATCCCTGAGTATGTTTTTGCGCCTTGTCTTTTTCTGCCTTGGGCTGTGTATGTACTTTTGAAACTGATACCTTATCAGTTTTTCAAAGTAATAAAGATATTGCTTCTCTCCATCAACCTGAAGACAATAACTCTTTGTTCAGGCTTTGATTTACCTTTGTTTTGCTCTGACAATTGGTCTTTTTGTTCTGATACCTTTTACCTTCGATCTGGTTTACACTTGTTTTTCAGTCATGTTGTTGTGTTTTCTGTTGGTATGAGCTTTTCTGATTGCAGAGATTAGGATTATGTTCGCTTATTTTATTAACACGCCGCAAGTGTACAAGTGCAATTGTATATAGGCAAGCAATGTCGAATCCACAGGGACCAATTAATATTAATTCCTATCCTAGATTCCAATCCTATATCTGGATAACTGGAAAGATGAGTTTTTGTTTTGAAGAACAAATTAAGCAAATAACAGGAAAAAAATAAACTGAGCTGAGAAATAGGGAAAACAGATATGAGAAAATATCCCAAGGTAAAAGTTTCTACAGATTCAAATAATCAGCAGATTCAATTCAATATCAAGATAATTTTTCCTAAGACAATCTCAAAGCTAGTCTATACCCACTCCCGTGGCGTACAAACTGTTGATTACATGCAAGGCTACCGTCCCCGGATCACACTTCTAACACTCAACTCCTAAAAGTTCCTAGGATTAATGTCCTCACAAATATAAATTTCCTTCAGAATTAAATAAGTGTGTTCTATGTTCTTAGTTCAGCTAATAATTATTATCTCCCGATCACAAATTAAAACCTATGATTATGCTAAATTGGTGGCCAAACAATAAAGCAAACAAAGATACACAAGAACATATAAAGAAAAATTGATCTCGATAAATGAATTAAATACTGTCAAAAATCCAAATCTGTTTACTCCCTAACCCTAGGATAAAAGATGTTCTAGCCACACATAGACATATGAACTAGAACAATAACATGTACAAAAGAAATCAACATCAACAAATAAAACCGTAGAGAAATATGTGAATCTTCAGTCTTGCTCCTGCGATTTTCTCCGTCTGTCTCTGCAGCTCTCAGGAAAATAAAATATGAAAGTGATAAAAGGTGTCTTCAATATGTTTCTGGGGAGTATTTATATGTCATAGGTCTCAAAATATAGGTCAAAACCGTGTAGGATCAAAAAATAACTGAAAAGCTGAAAAAACGCGCAAAAACTGAGCTAACACGCGGCCGCGCGCCCAGCCCGCGTTCGGCACCGAAATGCCCGTGGTCAGGCCTGTGGCCGCAGCAGTGATCGCGGGGTCCTAACATGTAATGCCCCGGATTTTCGATCCTAGGTTTCATATTGTCTTATTAAGATATGATAGGTCCCTTATTCCCGGTTAACGAGAATAATTATCCTCGCGATAATTTAATAAGTCTTGATGCCTAGACTTTCTCTTAAGAAAAATGAAAAATAGATTTTTATTTTTTCGTGTGATATTGATTTAAATCAATATGTATATATATGTATACTTTTTCATTTCAAAGTATGAAAAACAAAGTGCATATTTATTTTAATACGTGTTTGTTTTTAAGACGGGTTGAGCGAAAACGGACTCGTAGAATGGGCCAAAGGGTGGGCCGATTATTGGACAAGCCTTGGGCCTATTTTAAGCCATATTATATAGTTAAATACCAGCCCAATTCAGCCCCTAAACCCTCTTAAAAATTTGATTTACTTTAAAATTCAAAAGGGGACAAGAACCATCATTACTTGGCATTGGAACTACCAAATTGCATGCCACAAGGTACCTTCCATTGGTTACAGCCACCCCCACCCTATCCTACCCAAAATTTTCGTGCATATCCTCCCCAAAAGCAAGAGTGGCTGCAAACTTCTCTCATTCCATTCATTTTCACTCCAAGAAAGTGCTAAGGCAAGAAAGAACTCTCACTCTCTTCTGCCCTCTCCATTTTCGTCCCTCCACATCTCCCCCACTCCCAAGACTCTTCTCCCACCATTATCACACTCCATAGAAGCCCTTGAAGCCCCAAGAGAAGTATCAAAGCAAGGGAGAGCATGAGAAAACTAGGGCGTAAAGTTAGAGTGAAGGTTGTGCTTCGAGGGTGAGTTTTCTTTGGTTTTCTCAACTGAAAATGCTTTAAAATCATGGATTTTTACCAATCGGCATTGGATCTTTCGGATTCGGTGACTTCATAATTTGGGCTTGTCGGCTTGATCCCATTCGTTTCCTTGAGCTCTTAACTTGGCTTTGGACCAATCATCAAATAACATAGTGGCCTCCATGTTTCGAGTATCCATGTTGCCTTTTGTTTTGTCCAACACCAAATACCTGCTCGATCAAAATCATGGACGCCGAAACGTCTAGTAGCTCATTTCGTCATGATGGAGAGAATGAAAAAAATCCTTCTCATGTGTCGATCACCAATTCAACACATCGATTTGACCATCTGGGCTTGTGTCTCCAAAAATAGAAGACAAATATATATATAATCATTATGAGATTGACATCAAGGGTAGATGGTTGAATGGTCTTGGAATAATGGTGATACAACTTGAGTTAAGGGGTTCGATTGATCCCAAGAAGCTAAGGAGTGGAAATAAGATTGGTACTCATTGGATGTTTTGGGTGTGTTGCTTGGTTTGGGTTGTCGCCCATGTCTTTTCTGTTTGCTGCCTAGGTGGTGTCTTCTGTCTTTGGCCTTGGATGCAACACCTTGGTGATCAATTCATGATGCGATTTGTCCAGTTGATGTTATGGGGAGTTTTTTCATTGCATGGCCTAATTTCTCTCTCTCGTCTATTCAGTTTGGTTGTTCGTTATGCTTGGATGGTTCTGGGTCTCTGCTCCTCTGATGTTTGCTCGTTCATCATGAGCATGGGAAACCATGCGGGAAGATTTCGGTTTCCCACTGAAATTTTTCCTCCCGTGAAGATTGGCCTTTGGATGATGTGTTTTTCAATGGCTCTGGGTCTCTGCCCCTCTGGTGTTTCGAGCACTCACCATGGGCATGGGAAACCACACGGGAATACTTCGACTCACGATTGTTCTTCTCCCGTGAAGATTGACCTATCTATTGACGTTTTTCTTTGTTATGTTTTGGCTCTTTGGTTTGAGATTGATTGTAAGGGCACATGCTTTAGAAATTTCCCTCATAACGGGGAATTGGGTCTGAGCAATTTGGATTGTATCAGCTTGGTGTTGCATCTCAAGGTCTTAGCCTTAAACATCTCTTGGACCGGTTTTCTAGAAGGGGCAAGGCTTGGCAAGTGTTTCGTTTGGTTGTTGTCTCACCTTTGTCCTGCCTCAGCTTTTGTGAATGTTGTTTGACTCTTGGCTCTTGGTTGCTTGTGGGGGTTTCTCTCTCCTTTGGTTGTTTCTGGGTGTGTGTTTGTCTTTTTTATTTTCTGTGTTTCTTGTTTTTCTCTCGGTTTGTTCTTTCCGGTTGCAGGTTGCTGCTTGCGCTGGGCTTGCGTTTGTGTTCTGGGCGGCTTCTTGGGGATCTTTGTTCGTTGTTGGTGTTTCTGGCTCCTGCTTCTTTGGAGTTTGTTTTGGCCTCAGTGTGGCTTGGGTGTCTGTTGCTTGGCGTTTCCTTTCTTCAGCTTGTCTGGCAGTTCGGCTGTTGGTTTCTTCAGTGTTTTTTGAACTTGGGTTCTTGTTTCGGGTTTTGGGGGCCGGTTATCCTAGGGGCAATGGTTCGGCCGGAGCCTTTGTGGATGACTCCCCGCCCCTTCTTGCTTTGGTTTGTCTAGTTGTTCTTTGTTTTTCGTTTTGGTTTTTGTTTGAGTCCTCTTTTTGACGTCTCTTCCCTTAGTCTACGCTTGTGCTTTCAAGGGTTTCACTTTTTTCTTTTTTCAATAAAATTTCTATTTCAGCAGGAAATAAGATTGGTACTACTACTACTACCACCTAAATTTCTTGAAGATGAGTTTCATTAAATAAGCCATTAATGTTGTTTTTACTCTACTCTTAATTAATATCGTCTACATCGGGAAATATCCAATCTAATCATTCACCACTTTGTAATCTAATATCATAAAATGGCATTTCTATGAAGAATTTATAATAAATATCTAACATTTGAAAAACACATGAAAGTTTCCATTTAGTATCTAAAATATTTATAGCAAACTAAAAAAACATCGACAATTTGAAAGGCCCGAAGTTAATTAGAGTGCTATTATGTGAAAAATTCTCTATTTTTGAAGTTGAACAATGTTCTTTTAAGTTTAATTAGTTGAAGGGGTGTTGTTTGTAAAAAATGATACTGTGATTTTGTTGGGAACAACATATATATTTGGGGAAAGCCCAAAAGTGTAAACTCAGACTATTTTTGCAACTTTCATGAGAGGTTAGATCATTTTTTTTTCAACAATCATATATTTTACAACATTTTTTTTTGAGACCATATTTTACAACATTTTTTAAGGTGTGATAACTTTTACAAGATTTTGGGCCTGTCGGAAATAGCTGATTCAAGATTTGAACCGACGATTTCCGTATATATATCTATATATATATATATAATGAAATTGTTGAAAAAACTATACATTTGATGTATTGTGTATATTTTTATTGTGAAATATTTGTTGAAACATATAATGAAATATTTGAAAAAACTATACATATATATATTTTTATTGTGAAACATTAAACTATACATATATGTATTGTGAAAAAACTATACATATATATATATATATATAATGAAATTGTTGAAAAAACTATACATTTGATGTATAATGTATATTTTTATTGTGAAATATTTGTTGAAACATATAATGAAATTGTTGAAAAAACTATACATATATATATTTTTATTGTTGAAAAAACTATACATTTGAACCGACGATTTATACGTTTGATGTATTGTGTATATTTTTATTGTGAAATTAATTACATTATGTAATACATTACATATAATGAAATTGTTGAAAAAACTATAAACGAAATAAAATTATAACACATTAACATCCAAAATATAATAAAATTTATATTTTTATTGAATTCAAAGTAAAAAAAAAAAATTACAATTAACATGTATAAATAAATTACAATCTTCAAATTAACAAATTGAATAAGTAAACTAAACTTACTAAATAATTTTACAGCACTAAAGTTTATAAACTACTATAGTCCAAAGACTAATAACTAATTCTTAAAAATAAAAGGAAAAATTACATTTTAGAAAATAAAATGATAAGAGGGAAAAAATGAATAAAGAGCTTGAATAAAATTGCATATCTTCGTTGTATAATGAAGAATCAAAGTTCATGTAGTTCTCACACCTTAATCTACCTATTTGGCTCGACAATCCTAATCATTAAACTCCCACTCGGCGTTGGATCTTTCGGATTCGGTGACTTTATAATTTGGGCTCGTCGGCTTGATCCCATTCGTTTCCTTGAGCTCTTAACTTGGCTTTGGACCAATCATCAAATAACATAGTGGCTTCCATGTTTCGAGTATCCATGTTGCCTTTTCTTTCGTCCAACACTAAATACTTACTCGATCATCATGGACGCCGGAACGTCTAGTAGCTCATTTCGTCATGATGGAGAGAATGAGAAAATCCTTCTCATGTGTCGATCACCAATTCAACACATCGATTTGACCATCTGGGTCTGTGTCTTCAAACATAGAAGACAAATATATATATAATCATTATGAGATTGACATCTAGGGTAGATGGTTATGGTCTTGGAATAATGATGATACAACTTGAGTTAAGGGTTCGATTGATCCAAGAAGCTAAGGAGTGGAAATAAGATTGGTACTACTACTACTACTACCACCTACATTTCTTGAAGATGAGTTTCATTAAATAAACCATTAATGTTGTTTTTACTCTACTCTTAATATCATCTACATCGAGAAGTATCCAATCTAATTATTCACCACTTTGTAATCTAATATCATAAAATGACATTTCTATGAAGACTTTATAATAAATATCTAACATTTGAAAAACACATGAAAGTTTCTATTTAGTATCTAAAATATTTAGCAAACTAAAAAACCAATCGACAATTTGAAAGGCCCGAAGTTAGAGTGCTATTATGTGAAAAATTCTCTATTTTTGAAGTTGAACAACGTTCTTTTAAGTTAATTTAAGAGTTGAAGGAGTGTTGTTTGTAAAAAAGGATACTGTGATTTTGTTGGGAACAACATAAATATATATTTGGGGGGAGCCCAAAGTGTAAACTCAGACTATTTTTGCAACTTTCATGAGAGGTTAGGTCATTTTTTTTTTCAACAATCATATATTTTACAATATTTTTTTTGAGACCATATTTTACAACATTTTTTAAGGTGGGATAACTTTTACGACTTTCATGAAAATTTTTGACTTTTTTTTTCATTCAATTTTTAGTGTTCACGCCATTTTAATTTACAGATCACTACAAAATTAAGGCCATACACCACAATTAATCCTTAATTAAATATTACTCAGATAGATCTCTTAAAAAAAATTATTACTTAGAGAAATGCATAAATATATTGATTAATTTACACGAGAAACATTTCGCCAAGGTTTTCAGACACAAAAATCATAAATAGACAGTTCCTCCTACAATAAAAGCAACTTGCAAATTAATAGAAACAAATATAATGAGCACTTAACAATCTATAAATCTAAATCCATTTCTTGTAGTAGATAGATATAAGCCTAACTCAACCATCATTTATGTTATTCGCCTTATTACAGTATACGATAATAGAATCCTTAGCCATTCATTAATTCCTGCTATCTAAACCCCAAGCTTCGCGTTCGGAATCGGGTCTGTAAACTGCAATTAACACTTACCAAAATTAATTAAATGAGTAAATTAACCCGTAGAAAAAGCGTGTGGGGGTAAATCCACTGCATTAATTACTCCAATATTTGTTTCCATATTAACATTCCAACCTATTCTTGCAATCATAGATTATAAAGATCCCTCTAATTTTGCCCTAAACCCCTAGTTTGTTTAATCCTCACCCAAAACCAACCTTCAAAATCATCACTTCTAGGAGTAGAGAGAGAGAGAGAGAGAGAGAGAGAGAGAGAGATGGTGATCTTGAGAGAGAGCGGCGGCGCGGGGAAGAAGACGACGCAGGGGAGGAAGAAGATCGAGATCAAGAAGATCGAGAACTTGAGCAACCGGCAAGTCACCTTCTCGAAGCGGCGCGTGGGGTTGTTCAAGAAGGCCAGCGAGCTCTGCATTTTGAGCGGCGCCGAGATAGCCATCATCGTCCACTCCCTCGGAAAGCGCGTCTTCTCCTTCGGCCACCCCTCCACCGACGCCGTCGTCGACCGCTTCCTCGGCGGCGGCGACGAGCGGGACGGCGCCGTCGCCGCCACCGCTGTCAACACGAGGGACTTCAACCGGCACTACTCCGACGTGTCCAAGGAGTTGGAGGTGGAGAAGAAGCGGAGGGATATGATCGAGGAGCAGAAGAAGGCGGAGGGCCACGGCGGCGGAGATGGCTTCTGGTGGAATCAGGATGTGGATGAGATGGAACTGGACGAGTTGGAGCAGTTCGCCATGGCGCTGGAGGAGCTCAAGAAGAATACCGATCTTAGGGCTAACGATCTCATGATTTCCCACTCGCTGCCGCCGGTGGTCGCCGCCGCGTCCCTCACCATGCAGATCCCTAGCGCCGCGGCATTTGAGGAAGCGCCGCCGCTGTTTGGGGGGCAGAGTAATTTCGATTTTGAGAATTGCATTGTTCCGAATCAAGGGTTTGGGCATGGCCAGTTTTAATTTGACTTCTTCTGCATGGTACATTAATTCAATAGCAATTAGTTGTTCATGTTTTTTTTCTCAATTTTGTTGATGCTTTTGTTTCCATAGTTTCTTCTTGCAAATATTAATGTAATGAGTTAATGTTTGGACAGGAATTCCCTTTTTTGTCTTGTTGAGTGTCATATTATTCTAGGGTTTCATTTTTCTTTAGAATCTAGGGTTTCATTAATTGTCAGTCAATAGTGTTACTTGGATTTTGCAAGATATTTTATAGAAACTGAAAAAAGATTCACATTATGCATACACTGATCTGGTGAGTTTAATTTAGAGTGTGACATACTTTTGCAAAATTAAGATTTGTGCTGTTTGATTATTTGAAGTTGTAAACAATGTTGGTTATTGCGTTTTTTCTTGCAGTCAATGATTTATTTGGGGAAAAGTTGCATATACTTTTTCGGTATATGTTTGTTCATTTATCTGTTATAAGCATATTACGCAGTTACATGTTTTTAGGGATAAACTGCGCCAGAAAAGTATTTCTTGTCTAAGAGAATTGAGATTTTGCAAGATTCAGTCAGTCAAAAGATTTTGCAAGATAATATCGTCTACGTGGCTTGCCATGTAGGAAAGAGTGTATATATTTTGTACGTCTGTTATTCAAACGGTCACATTTTGCACAAGGCTTTTACATTTTTCATTTTTGCATTATATTTTATGACAAAAAAAAAAAAAAATGCAGATCCTTTTCCCATTTTGTGTTCAAATCCTCTTAACTAAGTTGTGTAGTTTACACTTTTTTTGAAGTTAATTATTCAAGAATCTATCGAAATAAAAATTCAAGACTCGTTTGGTACGCGTGATTAGTTGGAGTGTATAGTATAGTAATTGTAACACCCTAATATATATCTTATTTAATACAAAATACATGATCCTAATTTATAAATTTAAAAGTTGAAAAATATTAATTATACAAATTTGAATGATTCTGTATATATCATGTAAGGATATGATATATATACAAATTTGCTCCAAGCAAAGCGTCAGCTTTCTGCTGGAAATTTCTTATGAATAAGACTCGCCATAACTTATCGAAAAGAGGTGTTCTTAACAACACTAATGAGGTCAGATGTCCTTTGTGCTTGCTGGAAGATGAAACTGTCGAGCATCTTTTCTTTTCGTAGGATTTGGATGAGTTGTTATAATTGGTTTGGATTTTATTATGTTGGTCACTGCAATCCTGGCTGTCATTTCTCAAGTCATATGGAAAGGGGCCTCAGACAAGGCGATCCCCTGTCACCTTTCCTCTTCCTGATTGTTGCGGAACGACTTAATTTGATCACCAATAGAGCCATTCATCAAAGGCTGCTGGAACCGTTTGTTTTCAGGAGCAACAGACTTTCTATCTCCCACTTGCAGTATGCAGATGATACGGTCTTTGTGGCCTCCGGGAAAAGTGAAAATGCTTGGGTTCTCAAGAGTATCCTGAAAATTTTTGAAGCTCTGTCGGGTCTTAAAGTTAACCTTGATAAAAGCAATATTTTTGGGATTGGAGTTCCGAGCCCCTTGAGAGTTCAGATGACAAATACTCTTAATTGTCAAGTTGGTGAGTTTCCTACTAAATTTTTGGGTATATTGATTGGTGCTCGTTTGTCTCGAGTAGCAGAGTGGAACTATTTAGTTGAGAAAATTAAGAGGAAAATCAAATTTTGGCAGAATCGGAAGTTGTCTTTTGCCGGGAGAATTACGTTGTTGCGCTCTGTTCTTTTCTCAATTCCTATTTTTCAGCTTTCTTTCTCTCTTGTGCCTAAGAGTGTCTTGGTTGAGTGCCGTAGAGTGATGAGTGGGTTTCTGTGGGGGGGAGAAGGAACAGAGTGTAGAAAGATCCATTGGGTTAAATGAGAGGTTTTAGGTGAGGATGTTCGAGAGGGAGGGCTGGGTATTAAAGACTTGGAGAGTTTTAATAAGGCTCTCATGGCCAAATGGATTTGGCGGTTGTTGACAGAGAGGGAGTCTTTTTGGGTTCGTGTGATTCAAGCTAGTAAGGGGGAGATCGGGTGGGACGGTGAGGGCCTTTGTTTTGAAAAAAAGAGTGAGGTTAAATCGTGGTGGTGGAAGAGGGTGGTTAGTTTAAGCAGAGGGGATGGGGGGAAATGGTTGAGGGATAATCTGGAGTTGAAGGTGGGGGAGGGAGATTCTTTACAGTTTTGGAATCATTGTTGGGTGGGGGGTAAAAGCTTGAAAGAAAGATTCACAAGTCTTTTCCGATTGAGTGGTAATCAAGAAGGGTACATCAAGAATATGGGCTCTTGGGTCGATGGTGTTTGGGAGTGGAAGCTTGAGTGGACTAGAGATTTGAGGGGTAGAGATTTGAATCATGCTTCTAACCTTCTTGCAGTTATCAATCTTTTCAAGGTGAATGCAGGTGTTAAAGATGACTGGAGGTGGAAACTTTCTCCAGTACATACACAATGAATTCAGCATACAAAGCTATTAGGAGGGAAGCAGCCACAGCCGATTCAAAGAGGAAAAAAGAGGAATTCTCCAAGATCTGGAAAGCTCCGGTTCCACACAAAGCAAAAACGACTGCTTGGAGGATAATGAAAGTAGGGGTGAGCATTCGGTTATATGGTTCGGTTTTTGCTAAAACCAAACCAAACCATATTTTAGTTCGGTTTAAAAAAAAACCGAACCGAACCGAATTAACTGCACAAACCGAACCGAATTAACCAAAATTTTTATAATTAAAACCGAACCGAACCAAAAAATCGAATTAATCCGAAGAAAACCGAAATTTTCGAAAAAAAAACCGAAATTTCCAAAAAAAAACTATAAAATTCAAAAAATATTAGAAGTTAGATATTATAAAATTATAATTAAAATATTATATATATATATATATTATAAGTATAATTCGGTTTTTCGGTTTTGTTCGGTTTTAAAAAATCCGAACCGAACCGAACCGAAAAACCGAAATTTTATGAAAAAAAAACCGAACCGAACCGAAAAACCGAACCATATTTTAAAATTCCGGTTTGGATCGGTTCGGTTATTCGGTTTCGGATTTTTTGCTCACCCCTAAATGAAAGGAAGAATGGCTACTTGCGATAACCTCGTTCGAAGACATGTACTCAACACTTCTCCGGAAACGGACTGCATTTTTTGTCATTCTCAGATGGAGGATCTGGAGCATATTCTCTTTCTTTGTGAAAAAACAGGGGAGATTTGGAATGCGTTTCTTCGGTGGATTGGTAAGAGCTCGGCTTTACATCACAATGCAAAAGAACACTTCCTTGCTTTCATTGGTCTTGGGAATAAAGCTGAAACTCGATTCCTTACTGGTTTGTGGATTAGCATTGTTTGGAGCATTTGGAAAGTGAGAAATAACTGTATCTTCAAGCAAGGTGTGTGGAACAAAGATAAATTGATTTTGGAGATCAAGATGAAGCTTTGGAGTTGGAAAATGATTTTTAAGCTGGAGGCGCCTGTTTTGGATCTCCAATCCTGGCTCTCGCTTGAAGGGATCTTGAGTTGATAGTTAGTGACGCGTTGGTGGCTCCTGCCTTTGTGTTTTCCTGGTTTGTTTGGCTCGTTCTCTCTGTCTGGTTGTTGTCTGTTGTAACTCTTGGTACTTCTTGTACCTTCCAGTTATTTAATTGCACTTTTTTCTGATAAAAAAAAAATTTCTCAAGTCATATGGGATTTGCTATGAAGAAAAGATCTTCTGAGATGTGGAAGACACTGTGGGTTTGTGTGGTGTGGAATTTGTGGATACACATAAATGGGGTGGTTTTCAAGAACGTGGCATGCTGCAACAAGGACTTAGTCGAGAAGATTAAAGTTCGATTCTAATTTTGGATTTCTATTCCTTCTTCTTCTTCTTCTTGTTATAGTCTCAACGATTGGATTTGAAATCCCTTGTCTCCTTGTTGGGTTGCACCCTCGTGCGTTGCTTAATGAATTTTACTTACAAAAAAAATAAAATACAAATCATAGTTATTTATAACCATTTCAGTCATAAATGATTATTTTAATTTATTCTACCATACATGATATTAATATGGTAGTATATATATGGTAAAATCGAAAAAAACATTTCAGTCAAGTATGTCACTATGTCAGACCTTATGCTTTATTTCTTTCTGTACGGAGTAATTATCTTTCTTTAATTAGCTAGTTTATTTTATATATTAATATTAATTAATTAATTAGAACTATTTTATGATTTTTCGCGTAGCTGTGTATCAGATTTCTGGAAGATCATAAATACAATATATATTAAGGAAAAGTGAAATTAATGGATCCATATTTGCCATAATTTTGTTCTAATATACAAGTGGGAAATACTATAAGAGCATCCGCAATGGGGTTCCTTGATAGCCTACTTGATAGTGGTTGTGTTATTGAATAGGTAGTGCTGCATTGGGGTTCCTTGATAGCCTACTTAATTTTTTTAGTTTTTAAAGAGGAGAAGAGAATTAAAAAAAAAAGGAAAAAAAAAAAGAAAATCACTCGAGCTTACTCGAAAACTCGAGTAGCTCCTCCCTGCAACGCCTACTCGAGTGCAATACTCGAGTTCGAGTAAGGCATCGAGGATGCCGTTGCCAATGCTCTAAACCACCCAAACACAAGAGACTGAGACAAAATATCTAGCTATAGGCTGTATAAAATTTCTCAGCATGCATGGGAGCTGAAGATTAATTAGTAACAGCAAGTTGCTAGCTAGGCTAGATACCAGATTCTTTTTCAAACTGCCTACATTATAGTATTTCTTCATTCTTGAACTACTACTCAATATTATTTATAAACGAAATAATTAATACTCCCTCCATCCAATAAGAATGTGCCCTTATTTCTATTTTGAGATGTTCCACAAGAGTTTGCATCCCTCCATCCAATAAGAATGTGCCCTTATAATTTCTATTTTGAGATGTTCCACAAGAGTTTGCATTTGCTATTTTCAGACTCCTTATTTCTTACTCTTATTTTATAATAAAGTGAATCTCTTTTTCAACTCTCAATACATTTATCTAACATTTTATTAAAACTCGTGTCACCAAAAGTGATGCGCACTCTTGTGGGACGGATGAGATACTTTATACAACTTATATTATTAACGTTTTCTAATATATAAAGATATAATCAAATCATATAACATGATCAGGTGTTATTTCTGGAAAGTCCTAATTAATAAAATGCCAAATGATTGAAGATGAGTGGACCTGTAGAGTGGCTGTATGAATTAGGACAACTGCAGGGGGGTTTTGTTATTACAAGAGTACAACGAGGATTAGTTGTCAATTAAAGTCGTCTTCGGCCTAATCAAACCCTCACATTTAAAACATTAGTATTTCATAAATACTTAATCAAATCGTTTGCTCTCAATATTAATTAGGATTTGAATCATATTATTACTTCTTCCATTCAACGACCTGAAATATTAATAAAAATGTTATCTGTACGTAATTTATTTTCATGAAGTAAAGAGTAAAAATTGTAGAACGAGCTTAGGGATAGTAAAAGGGCCTATTAGTGCACAAATGATATAGGGTTATTATTGCCCCCTAAATACACGAATTTTGGGTCCATTTTAGTTTTTTTCATGAACTTTGAAAGTTATCAAAAAAATACACAAACTTTGGCTCATTTTATTTTTTTCCATGAAATATATTGTTATAAAAAATGATCCAAATATTTCTTTTATTATTATTTTTTTCAAAACGGCGTCATTTTGATTATGAAATATATTTTAAAATTAAAAAAAATCATGTCACCCATGAATATACAATTGTCATCTATCATTTATTAATTAAATTAATTAAGCTAGCTATTATAAAAGAATTATTTGGATCATTTTTTTATAATAATATAATAATTGTCATCCACCCTTTTCATTGAACTGTTCCATTCTTTATTATTATTATTATTATTATTATTATGGATAAATAAATTTAGATATTGTAATGATCTGGACAGCAAATTTTTCGTCACTACGTCATATTTTGTTTGTTGAGGTCTAATTTGTAATGGTTACTTGACGTTAGACAGCGGAATTTACAACAAGAGATCTTTATCATCGAGTATGTAAAGAAACAGGATAAGAAACTCCAAATAAAATACTAAGAAGACAGAAGACAAAGAGAAACAAGAGGATAAGACAAATTAAACAGAAAAAAGAAAACACTATCAAGTCAAAATAAGGGCATATACAGAGCATTCAATACTACTACTCCGTGTTTTCAAGCTAATAATTAATTTCTTCAAATGCATCATACAATAATATATCCTCCTACCATAATACTATCACCATACACTAAAATCATCTAGCTGGGATTGTCACTACGTGCTCATCCAACTACTCTACTACTTTAATTAATTACCCATGCAACTCAAACGCATTAATTGTTCATTCACATTTAAAACAAAAGAACGAATTATAATTTAATAACTTAATAATCACGAGTATTAAAATGAGATTATCTTTTTCTTTTAAACTACACTACAGTCTAGAAAAAATAAATACTTTTTAATCGCATAACATTGTTGTCAAAAAATTGGCAGCGAAGAAAGTTGGGTGAAAAGTGGCGCGGAATGATCCAATCCTCGTCGACCTATATATCTCCCAAATTGAGACAGCTGTCGCCCTTCAGAAAAAGACACATGTTTGTATCCCAGCTGTCCAATCTAACACTCATCACTCGAAGCTCAAAGCAAACCAATGACAAGCTTCAACTAAACGACAAAACCCAAACTAGAAATTGTATAGCGATTCCGATTGCTGGCACTACGCTACGTGCATCACAGCTCACCCCGCACGCTCATTCTCATGCTCATGCTCATGCTCTTATATATATATATACCTCTCTCATCTCTTCCTTTTCTCTTCCCCTTTCAATTCATACTCGAATAGATATGGATCCTTGCCCTTTCGTGCGCATCGCCGTCGGGGATTTAGCCTTGAATCTCCCGCACAAACCCCATCTCTCCTTCTACTCCAAATTCAAGCTTAGAGGCTTTCCCTCTCAGCTCTCCGAAATCCCATGCGCCGCCGCCGTCGACGCCAGGATCCACGCTTGCTTCACTTTGAAGAAATCGGAGCTGGAGAAGCTAGCCGAGAAATCTTCCAAATTTTCTTCTCTGAGAATCGAGATTTACCGGAGAAGCGGTGGCGAGAGCAAGGGGTGTGGGTTAGTGATGAAGAGTGGTAAGCTGTTAGGGTGCGTTGTGGTGCAGTTGGATTTGAAGAGTATTAATGTTGAGAACCGGGCCTGCCCGATCCGGAATGGGTGGGTCCCCATCGGGGGCGGTGGGGAGGTGAAGCTGCACATGAATGTGCGGGCCGAGCCCGACCCGAGATTCGTGTTTCAGTTCGAGGGCGAGCCCGAGTGCAGCCCGCAGGTCTTCCAGATCAACGGGAACGTCGTCAAGCAGCCTGTCTTCACCTGCAACTTCAGCTTCAGGAACTGCACCGACAGGAATTCCAGACCCAGGTAAACGGTCATCATTCATCATACTTCAATTATCCAATCATTCATCTTATCTGTCTATCCAATTACAGATGCTCGATTTCGACATCGGAGCGAGGCGCGAGAGCGTGGTGTTTGGGATCGAGTTGGGACGAAGAAGAAGAGGTTCGCGAAGAGAGGAAGGGATGGTCGATCACCATCCACGACCTGTCGGGGTCGCCGGCGGCGGCGGCGTCGATGGTGACGCCGTTCGTGCCGTCGCCCGGGAAAGACAGCGTGGGGAGATCGAATCCCGGCGCGTGGCTGATCCTGCGGCCGGGCTACAGCGCGTGGAAGCCCTGGGGACGCCTGGAGGTCTGGCGAGAGAGCGCCAGCGTCTGCTACCGCTTCGAGCTCATCCCCGACGGCGCCGCCGACGCCATACAGCTCGCCAGTTCCAACGTCAGCACCAAAACCGGAGGGAAATTCACGGTGGACATCACCACGGGCCCCACCCCCATGGCTAGCCCCAGCAGCAGCTTCGATTTCAGCTCCGGGTCGTCGGACCTGGGGTCTGCTGCGTCCGGGTCCGGATCCTGGGCGCAGCTGCTGTACCGGGGCTTCGTGATGTCGTCCACGGTGGGGGGCAGCAAGCCGGTGGTGGAGGTCGGCGTGCAGCACGTGACTTGCACGGAGGATGCGGCGGCCTTTGTGGCCCTGGCTGCCGCCATGGATCTCAGCATGGATGCGTGTCGCCTCTTCTCGCAGAAGCTCAGGAAGGAACTCAGGCAACCGGATCTTCACTGAATTCCTCCGCTTCGGCTCGGCTCGGCTGACTCACGGATGAAGTCGCTTCTCATTTTTCCAAATCCATTTATTTGTTTTTACCCTTATGCTCGTGTGTGGACTGTTTGTGATCTATCTTGACTCTTTGAGTATTGTACAGTGATCGGGAGTTTATTGTTTTTTGTTACATTTGTTTATTTGTTTGTACATTAATAATATGATGGATTCTTCAATTTTCACATTTTTCAAAGATATGCACAGAGGAATCCTATGAAACTAAAACACGGGCTTCTTACAAGTTGATATGGAGATGAGTCATGACATTGCATTAATCAACTGCCGCTTTTCTGACCAAATACAGAATAAAAAAAAAAAAAAACCCCTACAGATGGTATTATATTGCTCATTGCATGTGAACCTGGTTCTATACTTAGACCTAGTTAGGATCCAAACCCACCAATGATCCGACCCGTACATAGATATATGCTTGTCCTACAAGAGAAAAAAGAAAACTATACCTAAACGAGGAAAACGATTTTCTTGCATCAAAATGGTTTATATATATTTCATATTTCTAAAAAAGTGCTTTTATTTGTGTGTAGAACATATAGTTGAAAGGCAACCAGAATGTTGGTCTTGCATCATATCTCTGGTTAGGAAAATCTAGATACAATCCCTATCATATTCTACATGAAAACAGGAAACTAGGAAACACAACTCTTCAATATAAAGCAACTATACTGCACAATTGGTTATACAGATGACAGCATTTGATAATCGATATCATCATGTATTCAAGCTACATATCTTCAACATGCCTACTAATACCAACATACCTGAAACTGTATTAATCTGTACTACATTTCCATCGAGTGACGAGTCTGAATCCTGAACATCTGAAAAACTAGGTGTCATGACTTCAGCTCATGGTAATAATGGACCAATATGTCAAGCTACAGTATATCTTCATTCTGCAGTTGCATATTCACCATTAGCTCCTTCAGTCTGTTCATCAGTGAAGGTATAAAGATCTGTATCAGAGATCTTTTGCGTCTCAAGAATTGATAGAGACAGATATATCAGACACAGTCTTATTCTTTTGTGTGTTGGTCCCATCTTCAAGGGAGTGGTCTGATCTAGTCATTCTGGCAAATGCAGAGGAGTCTGTATCGTTGGACGGCTTAGAGAAACCGTTTGACTCTGAAGTTTTGGGTTCAGTGTGACCTGTTGATTTAGAGTCTAAAAGATAATTTTCCACAGTTAAGGTAGAAGTATTCGCCTGCTGTAGACCAATAGTTTTTAAGTTGGATCCTTCAGTTGATGTACCTTCAGTAGAAATTCCCTGGTCGTGATCTAACTTGGCCACACTCTCAGTGAAATTTTGTTCGGGTAACTTGGGATTTTCTGCTGAGACATCAGTTGTGGTGTTGCTTGGTTCTACATTAGTATCGATTGGTGCTTCTGTCAATGACAAACCCTTTTCTGAATAGTCCGAATTGTTTTCACCACCATCCATCTCCAACCGTTTCTGTATCTCACTATCATTTGCTTCCTCACTGCGATTCTCTTTGTTTTCCTGTTCCAAAATGTTTTCAGGATGTTGTTGATCAGTGATTCCCCTTACTTCTTTCTCATTCTCAGCAGTCCAAGTGTGGTTATCATGGGTCACGGAACTTGATGCACCATCAGCCTCATGAAAATCCTCACGTGCCTCATGGTTACTCTTATCGCCTCTGTCATGACTGCCATCCTCCACAGAAATCTCCGGTTCTCTGCCATTGCCATCATCACTGATTTCTCCTTCAGTTTCTCTGTCAATACCATCTTCTCTTGCCCCATCAGTTACGTTATCCTCTTCTTGATCAACCTCTGTATTTAATTTGTCTACTTCATGCTCATCTTCTTCAGTGGTCTCCTCCTCTTCCGTTGCTTCATCATCCTGCTTTTTCTCAGTCACAATCTCCTCATATAGGGGATGAATATTCTTCCTTCTGATCCGTATGAGTCCACCAACACTTCCTCTGTCCAGAAAGCCTTTTTCGCCACTTGCTTCAAATTCTTCATTCTTATCATGAGAGCGCTTAACTTGGTAAATCAACCAAAAGCAAATAGCAACAAATAAGCAAATTTGCAGAGCATTCTTAACCTTGATTCCCCTATTTCTCTGGTTCCTACTAGAGTACTGCCTGTACATAATGGATTCCACCAAGATGATTCCTCGCTAATTGTATTCCACAGCTGCTTAAGGCTACAGCATAATCACTGACAGAAAATAAGCAAGAAACAAGAATGACGACAGTCAGCGATACAGTCAGCGATGGCTTATATAACAAGGAGATGCACAAATTATGATATGCCAAACTCTACATACATAATTTAAATAGCTCAAAATTCCACCATCACATGTATCTATCGATATCCATGAATCAAGAATGGGAACTATGATTCTTGTCTCTATTAATAGGCTTTTTTCTAGCCATCAATTCAAACAAGAGTTGTAGGAGGTTTCTCAAAACTATTCATCGTACAAGTAAACTTTACCCCATGCAAAGATGAATACTCTTCTCAAGTAATACATGACCGATCATCTAGCAAAACCATCTATTGTTGCTTCTTGTATCTAAATAATAGGCTAAAACATTTTCCAACAGTCGCAGTTGCTAACTCATTCACTGAACTAAGTGAAAATTGCAGCAATTTAGTAAGTTGATTGAAGCATCCTTAACCAAACTCATCGTTCCTTTCCATTTATTTCTATCGACAATAACCACAACAATAACTGTCGGGGACTTAGAATGAAGAGAATTAACCCCCATACCCTAGTTAAACAACTTATATTCCCAATCGCAATGCTCTCTTCAGCTCCTCATCAAACTTAATCTATCTCATCTTCTCTCTTCTTGATTTTAGTATCAAGAAACAGAGGATAACAAAGGGAAAAAAAATGTCATACGCAATCACGCATTAAAAATTAATCATTATCAGAATAATCAAAGCAAATATATCAAAACTCTGCGAACCAAGAAACTCCATACCCTTCCAACATTGATTTCACTAACTAACAAATTCTTGAACTGAAACCCCAAGAAATCGAACTCGAACGAAATCTGATTTTTACAGAAAATGCAAAAAATCCATTTCAGAAACAACAACAATAAACAACGCATACACAACCAAGGGCTTTAAATTCGCCACATGTAACTTCAGCAACATGAAACGAGCCGGTGTTCCTAAACGATGACTTAAAATACTAAAAACTTAAGAACACAGTAAAAATGACTTATAGAAACTTTAAATACACGATTGAAGATCAATAATTTCTCATTTACAGAAACTGAATGAGGAAGAAAATTACCTGAAGAAGCAAGTAAAAGAAAGACGAAGAAGCTTGCGGCAAGCTTCAAATTCTCACGGCAGAAAAATTTGTGAAAATTAACGAGGGAAATTTGTTCTTCAGCTCGCTTGGTCAGTGAAATGCGGTGGAATGAAGTTCGAGAAACATTTCCCACATATTCGCTCTGATCTTTCGTTGATCAAGTTTAGACTTTAGAGGCAGTTATATTTCCTCTAACAAACTTCTTTATATCTCTTCGCCTACTCATGTCATCATGTGTAGAATTTATTAGACTCAATATACAAAATTACTCATTTTCGTACGACAAAAATAGAAAGTACTCGATCCGTCCCACGAATTTTGAGTTATGTTTTAAGCACGTAATTTAAAGAATTAAAAGTTAGTATTTTAAGTGCATAAGTAATAAAATAGAAAAGTAAACAGGAGAATAAGCTTTATATTTAATCCTTCTTATTTTAATTTTCGGAATAATTTTTAATTAGTTGAATATATAAATTTAATACATTTTTGTTTTTTCTAAAATATGTTTTTTTTTAATTTTAAGTACAACATCTGAAAAATAGCAAAACATAACAAAAAATGTATACAACATATTCTTTAAATACAGAATTTGGCAGAACAAGCTCCTACAAAGATGGTGGTCATAAAGGACCTAACCACTCAAGAGAGAAATAGAGTTGTCCAACTCCTCCTTGAAGGATGTATAGACGGAAAACCACCACGAGCAAAGAGCAAGGCTGCCACCGTGAAATTCGCCATCTCCCGATAAACTGTTTCGCTCCTATGGAAAGCTGCAAGGAAACAACAAAAAGAGGGTCAAGTTATTCATCTTTGAAGTGGTAAGCTTACATTTAAAAGGAAAAAACTTGTCCAACTTGACACAAATTTACTTACAACTTTGAAGTTATCGAAGAGATCCAGCATAAGAACATTAGCTAAGAGTTTAGGGCAAAGTAAAAGTACCGTTGTGAAATGGGTGCGCACATGAGCTATTAGGACACATACGTCAGCCATACAATCTCACTTATAAACAGCCCCCAACAAGTTGTTAAGATGGAGGTTTGCCCTCCAAACTTTAGAGCTTGATAGAATTCTCAATGTTTTCAAGTTTCACAATATGCACTACACTGTGCATATCGACGAAAAATAGTTTTATATCACAAGGAACACGCAGATTCTACTTAACTCCAGGAGAAGCTGAGCCACACAGAACATGTAAGAGCAAGAATTTCATCACAAAAATCATGTTCATGTGTGTCGTAGCAAGGCCACTAATTGCATAAATTGGAATGGTGCTATTGAATAGAAAAATTGAAAATTTTCCATTTTGTGAGCAAGTACCAGCAAGAACAGGCAAGCAAGTACACTAGAGACAAAACCCATCGACTCAATCACAAAACAAGTCATCAAGGGTTGTTTAACTTTAATTTCCCCACGGTACCAAGTGTATATATGTTCACATCAGTTTTCAACTTTAATTTCAAGTGTGTATCTATTATTTACTATTTCTGCAAAAGGGTATCTGTTCTCAGCATTTATTAAACATAAGAACTCATAAATGCAGCACATTTGAGTCATACAACCACTAATTCAGTGAACAATTAACTCACAGCATTTATTTCACATAAATTGCATCACATAGAACGTAATCATCATTTATTGATATAGATCATACCAGCAATCATGTCAAAGTGAACATAAGGAGCAAATAAAGACATAAATATCCAACAGGACAATGCGAGGCCGCTCATCTCCGACAGTGATGGAAGAGTTCAGGGCTGTTACAACCCAAAATGGGTTCAATATCAGACTAGTACAGCAGCCACCAAACTCCCTTGACTGTAATATTAATGATTTAGGATGGTTTAGGGTCATCCAATCATTACAAGTAGAGACAGAAGATAACACATTGGATGAACTCATAAATGCAATGATTAACTCTTTTAACATGCTTGAAGCTAACACATTGAACAATATATTTCTAAGTTTGCAGGGATGCATGATTGAAATCATGAAGATCAGAGGCCAAAACTCCTATAAAATCCCATATATGGGAAATGGAGCATTGATTAGAGCAGATCAACTACCCAAAAACTTAGAGGTGCATATCGAATTGGTGATTTAATGTGTTGATTACCTTAAAGAGGTTGGATGCAATTAGGGGATGCTTGAAATCATGAATACTCTAGGAATATGAAGCAAGTTTTAGAAAAAACTCATTTTGGAATGTTTATGCTCTGAAAACAACATGCTTGTATGTTTTGAGTATAAACATAGATCCTTTATTTTTGTAAAAAAACTGATCAGTTTATGCAAATGAACAACCTTTATGCAAATCAGTTTATGCTTTGATTATGGAACAAATCAGTTTTTGCACTCAACAAGATCCACCAACAGCAGCAAATCAGTTTATGCAACATCAGATTATGCACTCAACAAGATCCACCAACAACAGCAAATCAATTTATGCAACATCAGATTATGCACTCAACAAGATCCACCAACAACAGCCACCAACAATTAACAACATTAACAAATTGTAAGATCTTACCGAATTGACCATCAGATTTTACCAAGGGTTTTCATCATTGGTCTGAGTCCAGGAGAAGCCCTTCTCCTTCATCTGCCGCTCAACCTCTTCGACGACGGCCTCCCACGTCTCCCCTTCGATCGAAAATAGATAGTGTTAGGTCTGGGGGGTCTCGAATAGGTGTATGGGGGGGGGGGGAATACACCTATAGGCTATTTTTACAACAATCTACTGACCTCAATCAGAGGGATCTCAGTCAGAGATCAAAACGAAACTTTACATGCAAACAAGGACTCCTGTTTTACTTAAATCAGTTTTGACCAACAGGGTTGATGACTGATACTGAAAGATCTTCAGTAATGAGTTATCAGTTAAGTTGCTGGAACTTAACTGATCCAAGTAAGGGCTTCAGTCGTGTTTGCTAAGATAGAGATGATATCACTCTTCCTTACTATCAGAGGATAGTTCAGTCAGATAGATATCATACGCAGCAGAAATTAAACTTCGTTTTGTAATAGCCTCGGTGGAGCAGATAGTTGGATTAAGGTTTCTCTTTGCTGTTAGTCAGTGTTCAGTTTTATCAATAGAAATAGCACAAGTAAGAATGTAAAACTGAAAGCTGTAAACAACACAGAGACTTTTACGTGGTTCGGAAAAACCATTTCCTACATCCACGGCTGGTTGATCAGACCAACAATCCACTCCGCAAGTGCTTCACTGGTGCACTGCAAACCGTACCTGTGTGCTTGCCTGGTGCACACAACCGTAAACTGAAGAAAACCCTTCTTCAGCACCCACACACCTCGCGTAGGATTTCCCTGCTAAGCACACCTCGTGCTCAGACTTTTCACTCAGAGTTCAGAGTACCTTCCTAAACTCCGAACCACTCAAACACTCTTATGGGGGGGGAGGTTTGAACGAGTGCCAACTATACTTACAAAGAACAAGTTCTTTGAAGCAAGTTTGACCTTTGGCTTCTGGGTAAACAGATATATGCCTGGGGTCTAAGAGAATGTATGTAATCAGCAGTGACTGATTTTGGCTTTGGAATTCTCTTCTTCGATTCAAGCTTTGGGGCGGTTAAGCTTTAGGCTGAGTAGCAATTTCGGCAGAGCTTCAGCTTATGTCGTTGAATCGGTGAAGGTTGAAGTGATCCTCGAGCGCTATTTGTAGGAGAACTCTTGAATAGATCTGTTGGCGTAAATCGTCCTCAAGATTTCTTCCGTTGGAGAGCAATTCGAATTTGGGCTGAGGCTTCAATCTTCGAGGTTCCTTGTCTGTGTGGAAACGACTATCTTTGATGGACAGGAGATGTGACATCTCTGAAAAATAACCACTAGATAGGAATGACCTCTGCAGAGATAAGATATTCTGAGATCTCTGCATTTAATGCGGCTGTACTTGTGCGTACGTGGCTTCCTCTGAACGTTGGAAGATCAGTCCTAGGAGGAATGTTCAACTGATACTTGACTTTAGTATCAGTCCTTTGCGCGCATTAAATAATCAGTCTTCAACTGATTCTTCAACTGATACTTCAGTTGGTAACTGCAGTCTTCAGTCTTCAGTCTTCGTTCTTCAGTCTTCAGTCTTCAGTCTTCGACACCGCAACTAAACTAGAAATGAACTCTAACACTTGAGTTCAAAACGATTCTAGTCTATTACATATAAGTCCTATGAATTTTGGTATCATCAAAACAAGGGTTACGATATTCCACAAGGTTCCCAACAGATAGTAACAAAGATAAATGCTTCTTCATTTTCATCCAATATTTTGTTGAGCATATGAATTACAAGAGGCGAATACTTCAATTAAGTTCATGCCAAAATAAAGATTTGGGTTTAAGCAAAAACCTGGCAGGCCTGTAATTTGGACACCATCCCATCAATATATGCCTCACATCGAGCAACATGTTCTTCCTTCTCCGCTTCTTCTCTTCTGTTTGCCCCACTGTTTGTGTTACCCGACGAACTTCATCCTCTAGTGATTTCCGTATCTCTTCTCGAGTCACGTTTTCTGTGGAAAATCTCTTCAACTCTTCATCAAATCTTTTTCGTGCTGCTTTGGCATTATTTAATCTCTCAGCAAGAATATTTTTATCCTTCATTACCCTCTGAAATACATGTAAATAGTCGAGTATGACACTCATAATTAACACTCGTATGCCCTACATATGAAAGAGTAAAGAAAGGATCAAAATCTATTGTGCTTCATCTATCATTTTTAAAATCAGAAAACGCTGCCAGACCAACATTTGAGAGGTTTTTTATGAAAAAGGTTGTCCAAAAAAAAATACATATATATATATATATATATATATATATATATACAACCATCATTTTCACAACCACTGAAGATAAATGATACACGTATCTTATAAATGGAAATCATATTCGGATTTGAATCAAAAATCTTTTATTGGTGACCAACACAATTATTATAGAATCCATGTGGTGATTAACCAACAAACCTTCAATCCATGTGGTGGCTAAAAACCGATCGGTTCGGCCCATTTTCAGTCGGCTCGGTTTCCTCATACCCCTATGTAATCCTATTGGCTCATATCCATTAGTTTTGATTTATTTATTTTTGTAAAGTGGCGCGTGCATTGTACGCGCATGCATAAAACAACGGATGAGCTCGGCTTATCCACATGAGCCGCAGCTCGAGTCGGCATGCCCTGCATCGGTTGGCTCATCGCCAAAATTGACTCGAGTCGGGCCGATGAGCCAACCGATGTCAATGCTCTTATACTCAAATAAATTAAATTTATGTGAATGAATTGTCAATATCTATAAGGTACAATAAATTTATGAGTGTGTTAGCCTAGTGGTATTTAGTTGAATATTGTTCTTCATCTTCTTTTTCTTCACAAATTAAAATTGTAAAACCTTGAACCCAAGTAGAGCATTGCATTTTCACAAAACAATCAAGAAATCTCCACCAAAAACCCTTGTTTTACTATAACTTATGCTATTTAAATATATTCGCTTAGCAAAAATAATGTAAAAATATAATCGTACTTGAAAATAAAGTTTGACAGACTCAACATAAAAAATGATGAAATTCCAATAAAAAAAGTTATTAATATATAAATACATCAATTTTTGATCAATTTTGATTTTTAACATGAACTTTAAAAAGTGTGTCAAAAAATGTACATCGACTTCTTATGGTAGTAATTTTAATAGGAATTCTATTTTCGGCCAAATTAAAACTTACTTAGCATGCCATAATGTTGAATCGGATTGTAGTAATTTTTACACGAATTCGAATTGTGGGGTTATATTAAATTGTAAAACCATTTATTTTGGTTCGTCTCGAATTATATCTATAAAAGTAAATAAAATTCATGTTAAAATTACTATTCTCAATAAGTTGGTGTATTTTTTGACACTTTTTAAAGTTCATGTTAAAAACGATCAAAAGTTGATGTATTTTTATGCGTCAATAACCCTAAAAAAATGATGAAATCCAAACTTGAAATTTTAAATCTCAATTTTACGTACTTGCTACAACTCATACTGTATTCTTGTCACGACATTCATGGTTTTCATTATGTAAATCCATATTACGGCAGTGTAATTGCTGCATTGAGTATACATACTACAAAAAATTTGCCAAATACCTACTAAAATTACCGAGGGCAAGTTTGCCCTAGGTAATCACCGATTACTTACCAACGACACGAAACACAGGTCGAATATAGGACCTATACCGACGACAGTTATGCCGCCGGTAACTACCGACGGTATCTGTCGCTGGTGAACACGGCGCCGTCTATAGTTATAAATTAATTTTTTAATTATTATTTGTTTAAAACTACCTGCGGCTCCTGCTGCTGGTGATTACCGACGGCACACGATGCCACTGGTAACGTGGAGCGGGTCGCCTAATACCGACAGCACCTGCCGTCGGTAATTTAAAAACACAAAATCGGGCAGAATGTGCCCTAATAGCCCATTCGCGTCGCCAGTCCCCTCTCTCTCTCTCTCTCGCTCGTCGCCGCTGCTGTCACCGCTTGCCGCCGTCGCCGCTCGCTGCCATCCAGGTAAGTCTTCCCCCTCCCTTTCGTCTCTCTCTCTCTCTTTGACCCTCTCTCTCTCTAACCCGCACTCTCTCTATCTCATTTCAGCCCTGCCGCTGCCTTTCCGCCGCCACCGCGCCATTGTCGCTGCCCTGACAGCGCTCCGCCGCCGACCACTACCGTACGCTCTTGCTCTCGCTATTTTATTTATTTATTTATTTATTTACTACTCCCTCCGTCCATAAAAAAGAGTCATATTTGGGACTCAGCACGGGTTTTAAGAAAATTGTTAAAGTATGTGTAAGTGAAGAGATAAGTAAATTTATAAGGGTAATGTTAATAACAATTTTAAATGCTTAATCCTTTATTAACATCTAAACTTAATTGCTTTATGTTCCTGAAATTGTAGATTTAATTAAGGTGAACTAAAATTTCAAATTCAAACAAACTCAAATTTAAGAAACAAAATTAAATACACTTAAAATGAAAATTCAGTCATGCATAGGAAAATCAATGCACCGAATTCAAATTTAAGAAAAACAAAAAGCTAATCAAGTGCAACTTTCATTTCTCATTCAAATTTCAGATTTCATTCCCAAAGATTAGAGGCAAATTTAAACAGAAATTCAACAGCCACCAAACAGAAAATCGAACAAATTCAACAACAAATTCAAACAAATTCGATTTTACCAAGAAATGAATTTCAGCAATAAATTCAAAAAAATTCAACAAATCAATTCCACCAACAAATTTAGGAAATTACAGCAACAATTCAACAAATCGATTCCATCAACAAATTCAGGAAATTCCAGCAACAAATTCGAACAAATACAAAAAATCGATTCCGGCAACAAATTTAAGAAATTCCTAACCAAATCGAGAAGCGCTAGCTTCTCCTTGAAGCCACTCACGGAGGCAGAGCATAGGAGGAGCCAGAGTCGCAGAAAACGGCGAGAGGTAGGGCGAGAGCGAGTTCCCGTGGTGCTTTGAGAGAGTCTAGACTGGCCGGAGCAATGGCAGTGGACGAGGAACTTGTCGGTGGTGGAGATTGAGGAGATGAAGAAGGGGAGCGCGTCGACTGGGAGCATCTTGGCGATGGATTCGAGCTCAATGGAAGGCGATGAATTTTGGGAGGCGGCGCCTTAAGGTTTCGAGCTCAGGGGGAGCGAGGCGGCGAAATCAGTGAGGCGGCGATGATAACCTAGCTGCTGCCAGAGAGGTGAAGGGGAAAAGGGACGTAGGTGGGGTCCTAGCCTCACTGGAGGAGGAACACATCGGCGGGTTTGGTGAGAGAGAAGAGGTGTGCGTAAGAAGAGTGAGAGATAAGAGACTTGCATGAGAAGAGTGAGAGATTTTTATTGCTAATTCTATTTAATTAAATTTAAGTGGAGAGAGTTTTTAATTATTGAGGTGGGTCCTCAATAGCAACTGAAGTAAATACATAAAGTTATAAAGGGTGTAATTGTATAAAAAGTGAAACATGACTCATTTTTGTGGACAAAAAAAAGAGGGGAAACATGACTCTTTTTCATGGACGGAGGGAGTATTATTTTGTTAGATTAAAATTATTAGATTAAGTAAATTTTAATTAATTTATAGTATGAGTAAGTATGAATTTGTTAGATTAATTTATTTATTTTAGATAAATTTGTTAGATTAAGTATGATTATGAATAAGTAAATTTTAAGTAAATTTTTTGAATAAGTATGTTGATAAATGTTTAAGTATGCTAGTATGTGTTTAGGATGAAATGATTACATATATGCTACTATATATATTGTGGGATATATTTAATCAATTTCTTAAGAATCTTCTCTTTTGGAGATGTAAATTGATTATTTCTTAAGGATCTTTTTCCAAGAAATGATTGTTTTTAATTTTAATTGATTATTGTATTTTTTATTACTTGTTTTATATTGTATTGTTTGAATAATTGAGAGCCGGGTAGACCTAGTAAAACCATTATGATTAACATAGTTGCTTGGTTTATTTGTGCATATAGATGTGATTAAATCGTATATATATGTATGTTTTACAGTAGTGTGCCTATTAGTGTAGATAAGTAATGCATACAGTGCAATCAATTCACTATATCGCCATTTGTTATCTCACTTCAAATTAACAATAATGCGCGCTCGATCATATCGACGCATCTTTTATTAATTTTCAACTAAATATAAATTTCAATTAAAAAATAGTCAACTTTTATTGATTTTATGTGAAACGTGCATGTCACAAATGACTAACATGAAATGCACACACAAATAAAACAAGATTATACGACACGACTCGTATATATACGAATTAGTACAAAATATAAAATATTCGATCAAATCTTAAGGGAATTGAAAAACGGACCATATTAGTAATTTATATAACGAGACTGGGCCTGGCTCATCTAATTAGTGGAGTATGTTTTCAGTTGTCTCATCTATATTATTATTATATTATTATATATATTAAAGCAAAATAAATTCTATTCTATGTGGCATCATATAATCACTTCATTCTAATTTTCTTCGATTCTTATTCAGTCTTATTTTTTTTTCTAAATTTTAATCAATTTCTATATCTAAAAACCACTAATATTAAAGCAAAATAAATTCTATCCTACATGGCATCGTATAATCACTCCATTCTAATTTTCTTCAATTATCATTCATTTTTATTTTTTTTTCTAAATTTTAATCAATTTCTATATCTTAAAACCATTAAAAATCTAAAAGTCATGATATATTTAAAAAACTAAATATCTAAAAAATCATTATATAAATCATTCATTCTTTTTTTTTAATCAATTTCTATATCTAAAAACCATTAAAAATCTAAAAGTCATGATATATTTAAAAACTAAATATCTAAAAAATCATTATATAAATCATTCATTCTTTTATTTTTTTAATTTTTAATCAATTTTCATATCCGAAAACTATTAAATATCTAAAAATCATTATATATCTAAAAACTATTGAATATCTAAAAAAATTATACTAATATTCCACTGATCAATAATATTTTATTTATATATCTAAAAAATCATTATATAAATCATTCATTCTTTTTTTCTTTCTTTCTAAATTTTAATCAGTTTTCATATGCAAAAACCATTAAATATCTAAAAATCATTATATTAATATTCCACAATCCATAACGTAATTAATAATGCATTTGATACATAAATGTTTAAGAATAGAGCTATTTTGGCCCCCACTTATTAATGAGATGATTGATACGAAAAATGATTACGTCACGTCTCTAATATCTATCAAAGAAAGGGTTTATCTAAGTTCAGACATCATTTGCAAAGAAGATGGACACACTGAGCTCGATGAACAGGTATTCTCGGTTGAATATCTCGACACGATCAAGTGTTCAGGATTGTCAAAGCGTGAGATTAAATTGAAAGAGGAATGCATAATCACGCTTCTAAAAAATATGATCAATCTAATGAGGTTTGCTATGACACCAGACTGATAGTAACTCAATTTGGGGAACACGTAAGTGAAGAGAAACTCATTTCAGGAAAAATGCGTCAGTTGGACCTGTTTGTTTGACATGTATTATTTTCTCGACAGATTCCAAAATTTTAAATTTTAGTGTTTGATTGAATTTTATCAAATAAGAAAGTATTAGAAATTTTGAAAATAAATAATGTAATTTTTTATAATTCTTACTCTCTAACTTTTCTTAGATATTCCTTTTTCCAATTATCAATATTCTTATATGTTTGTATATTTAATATTTAGTTTTCTTATTTGATTAAAACACAAACTAGATTTTTTATTTAGTACTCTCTCTTTCTCCGAAATGAGTATTCAGTTGAGAATGAAACGGATTAAAAAAAAAATTGATTGAGTATGTATGAGTGGATTAAAGGTCCAATTTTTATTGTGAGTGAATTGTATATGATAATCTTACCAAAAAGAGAAATAAGTACTCATTTAGAGGACGAACTAAAAAGTATGAATACTTTATTTAAAAGGGATTATAGCCAAAAAATACACGAACTTTGATAAAAGTTGCAATTTTCACCTGAACTTTCAAATTAGCCAAAATATACATGAACTTATATTTTTTGTTGTAAATTTCACCTGAACTTGCAATGATTGAACTCCGTCGAGGTGAAATTTACAACAAAAAATATAAGTTCAGGTATATTTTGGCTAATGTGAAAGTTCAGGTGAAAATTGCAACTTTTATCAAAGTTCGTGTATTTTTTTGCTATAATCCCTATTTGAAAAGTATGAATACTCTATTTGGAGGACTAATGGAGTAGTGCTTTACATTATTGTTGTTGTTGTTTAAGGTAATCTTAGTTTAATTCTAAAAATATGAATCATGTGGTATTAACCTTAATAATGCACATGTTGTTAATTAATAGAAAAATGATTTAGATAAATTTTTTTAATGTTAATTACATTTATTGATTGAATATATTTATTTAATTAATATAAATTCAGAATTCTAAAAGTTTATTTCTTAGTAACTTCAAATATAGATAGGATTCATTTTTCATAAAATCATTTTCCTATCTTAGTAAAAAAACTTATTACATATGAATTAACATTCACTACAAAAAAACGCCGAATTACCGGCGGCTTTTTCCCGCCGCTAAATAGAGGGCGGCCGCCGGAAACACATTTTCTCGCCGCCGGTAATTTTCTCGTCGGTGATCTCCATTCCGGCGGCATATGGCGGCCGCACGCTCGCCGGACTGCCGGAGGGTTACCGGCGGCTTTTTGCCGTCGGTAATATTTTTTAATTTTTTTAATTTTTTTAATTTATTTATTTATTTTATTGTATGTCCACAATTTATTTTCGTATTTATACAGTATTGCATAACTTAGACGAACTTCCCACTCGGTCACCCATCTTACTTGTACTCTGAGCCAAGCACGCTTAACCTTGAAGTTCTTTTCGAGTGGTCACCAGTACAGAACACTCGTATTATTAATATATCTAGTACTTATTAATTCATTTAAAGTCTACTTCAATATACAATATCGTATATATTCATAACCTTAGAATATGTCGAGATGATATCCAAAAAATGTTGTTAATTACGGATTTGGCTCGTTTCCGTCCTTATTTTTATGTCGGAAAAATATTTATTTATTATTTTAATTTAATTTAATTTTTTTTTTATCAATCTAGTAACAATCTTGAATTCTTAGTAATAATCTTGGATTAGTGATGATTGATGAGTGAATCACTAATCAAATTAACATTCTTAAGTTATAATTATAAGTTTCTTACTAAGAATCTTGAATTCTTAGTAATAATCTTGGATTAGTGATGATTGATAAGTGAATCACTAATCAAATTAACATTCTTAAGTTATAATTATAAGATTCTTACTAAGAATCTTGAATTCTTAGTAATAATCTTGGATTAGTGATGATTGATGAGTGAATCACTAATCAAATTAACATTCTTAAGTTATAATTATAAGATTCTTACTAAGAATCTTGAATTCTTAATATAATCTTGGATTAGCGATGATTGATGAGTGAATCACTAATCAAATTAACATTCTTAAGTTATAATTATAAGATTTGTTACTAAGAATCTTGAATTCTTAGTAATAATCTTGGATTAGTGATGATTGATGAGTGAATCATTAATCAAATTATCATTCTTAAGTTATAATTATAAGATTCTTACTAAGAATCTTGAATTCTTAGTAATAATCTTGGATTAGTGATGATTGATGAGTGAATCACTAATCAAATTAACATTCTTAAGTTATAATTATAAGATTCTTACTAAGAATCTTGAATTCTTAGTAATAATCTTGGATTAGCGATGATTAATGAGTGAATCACTAATCAAATTAACATTCTTAAGTTATAATTATAAGATTTGTTACTAAGAATCTTGAATTCTTAGTAATAATCTTGGATTAGTGTTGATTGATGAGTGAATCACTAATCAAATTAACATTCTTAAGTTATAATTATAAGATTCTTACTAAGAATCTTGAATTCTTAGTAATACTTCTTAGTAATAACATCACTAATTCATGTAGAAACTTTAAAGATCATTTACACACACACACATATGAAAACTGCAATTTAAAATGAGAACTGAGAACACTGCACTGGCGTGTTACTGCATTCACTGTATGATAAGTTCATTTATTGCATTCACTGATTTAGAGTAGAATCATTCACCTGTAATGTGCAAAGTGTTGATAAGCTAGAACAAAGTAATGAGAGCGATGAAGTGTGTTGTATTTCTGTTTGCGTACCCTTACAATGACAAGTGAGTTTCCTATTTATAGAGATTTACAAGGAGGGTAAATTTGTCATTCTACATCTTGTACGGACTCCGGGTTGGCTAGGAAGACTCTCTCGCAAAAGTTGTCAGTGGTTCGTATGCCCTCACCCGTGGCCCAGCATAGAGGTTTTCCAGCTCTGGATTTTACCCAATAGAAGTGCCAGTCTGGCGAAGCAAGGTAGCTCTTCATTATCCCACTCCAGCTCTGTCGCCCGATCCGTGCTAAGTTCATCTCAGCTTTGGCCTTTTCCTTAGTGAAGCTCTTCTATTCTGGCTCGAAGGCTTTTATTATGCGGGCTCTCCGCAAGGGATATTGTCCGGAGTCTTTTCTGCTCTTTCGGTGTCAGGACTGGAATTCTCGGTGCTAGGTGGATCTGGCTTCTACATATTTTACTCTTTATCAGTATAATTAACTGCATTCGGGAAAAATAAAAATAAAATAAAAAAAATTCTCTCCCTCTAGGATTCGAACCCATATAGTGCATCCATCTATCAAAATAATGCATCCATCGTTGATATTCATGATCCAAGGATTGAGGATGGTTCTTCGTTCTCATTTTAAATCTCAATTCTCATTTGAACCTCCCTATATATATATATATATATATATATATATATATATATATATATATATATATATAGGGGGCGGTTATTCAATAAACCACCCTTATTTTAAGAATTACAAACCAGCAAAAATGCATGAATTTTATGTATAACACGCATGAATAAACTGTATAAAGGCATGAATTGCGAAAAATAATTTTTTGCTACCTTTGGGATTCGAACTCAGGACCATGAATTTAACTAACAGGGTGATGAATCAACCGTAGATCTTGATGATCTAAGGGCTGAAAATGGTTCCTAGTTTATATTTTAAGAAGCGTTCTTATTTTAGCCTTTCCCTATATAGGGTATATATATATATATATAAGATTAATCTTTTATTTATTAAAAAATATTAGAATTTTAGGATATCTCAATTATCTTTATAATTTATATCATTTGACCTATTTGGCTTAATTCAAATTTCAATAAAATGGTGAAATTAGAGATATCCAAATCTTGAGAACTAAAAAAAATCCTCAATTATATATCTTAATCATGGAGAGTAAACATCCACTTACATAATATGGAGTATATAGTAATCACAAAGAACTTCCTTGTATTAGTAATGCCATCATACAATAACTTTTAACTATAGACAACAACACAAACGTGACATTTTTTTGTCCCCAAGGGGACATGTATGCTATGCAAAACTTAAATCTATTTGTAGGTTACACCGATCCCCTTTTTAATTCAAAAAAAAAATGACATTTTTTATAGCATAGGCAACAAGCAATAAATATAGATAATTTCCCATTTCAACATTAATATGATAAGGTACTAATATTTGTAGTAAGGGCGTTGGCCGACGTAATTTCCCGGCGGATCATAGCAGCAGATGACGAAGAGCCAGCCGTTGCGGCACTGCCGCCGCGCGCAGCCGACATGAGTGGAGTCGCGCCACACCACCTGCGTGTAGTGGCCACACTCATCTCCGACGCAGGAGTTGGAGGCGTAGTCGTAGTAGGACTTCTCGCTGACCCACATGCCGACGGCGTCCACTGCCGACAGCTGCCCCCACCCCTCCGCCAGGTTCTCGCCGTACGGCCCCATCGAGTGCTCCATCTCGCAGTCGCCGTAGCGCTGCTTGGCGTAGCGGAGGGCGTAGTCGGCCACGGTGGCGCTCCACGCGAGTGGCTGGACGCCCACCTCCGCTCGTGCGCGGTTGTGGGCGTCCAGGAAGTCCTGTGGCGAGTTCTGTCGGGCGGGATCGACGGCAGAGGCGGCGGCGGCGATGAAGGAAAGTATGAGGAGGAAAATGGTGGCGGACTCCATTTTTGTTGGATATATGGAAGATGAGTGTTTCGGTGTATTTATAATCGAATGTGTTTGGATATTAGGGAATTTATTTTGTATATTTTGAAAGTTTCAGCCTTCTATCTTTCCAAGGAAATCTAGGTTGATGATTTCTTTGATGTTATATATTTTGGTTCTTCAACTTGAGTAGGGTAGGGATCAACTTTTCTTTTACTGCGCTATGGTTAACTTACGTACCTAATGTTTAAGGAAATATATTACATATAAAAAAAGTAGTGATATTCATACATATAAACATATATAGTTTGTATGAATACCACTACCTTTATATTTTAAATAAAAAAGTTTAACTTTTATCTGATCCTAAATTACCCCTAGCCGAAGATGGCCGGTTTTCATAAAAAATCATAGATTTGCCGCCAACCACGCCCTTAATTATCTAAGATTAGTTATTTTCTTCTAAAATTAGTATGTCTTACCGTTACCGTGTGATGCATGAGCAACGAAATATTTATAACTTGTAAATTATTTAAGCTTTGTAAAAATATCAAAATATAATCATTTATGAATTACTCCCTCCGTCCCACCTCCATAGTCCACTTTACTTTTTCACATATATTAAGAAAATGCAATAAATAGTGCTTGAAAAATTCAAATAGTACTTGGAAAATACAAAATATATGTAATTATTCAATTTTGCCCTTAATTATTTATTCTATGTTTGACTATATTTAAATAAGGTTACTTTGGAAAAAAAGAAATTTAATGCTAATTTAATTTAGAAAGTGGACTATATTGTGGGACATCTAAAAATTGAATAAGGGACTATGAAGGTAGGACGGAGGGAGGATTATTTGGTAACAAAAAATAATTTCAGTCAATTTAAAGATAATTTGATTTGAAGTAGTGTATAATAACACTATTAGCATTTGCATCTCGTGCGCAAAAAATGTTTTTATATTTCTATATTAATATAAAATCGAAACCAACTCAATTATCATGCATGTGTATGTGATGAACTCAAAAATGATAGAAAAATATCATACTATTATATTTACACTCAATCACCTGTTAACAATTGCTTACAAAGATGTCCTGATGAAAATCTATCGAAAAGTAAACAATGTAACTCGTTCTCTCTCTCAGTGTGCGTCCCCTACAAATTAAAAGGGTAACTTTATCTTTTTATCCTCGCATGCACGTACTCCTCATGTATCGAGTAACGATGATAGGTACAAATACTCCTAAGAAACATATTATTCAGACCTTTTGTCAATTTTTCTATCTTTTGAGAGTTGAGAGAGACAGAGAACACATCCAGAGCAAGAACTGAAGATTCACGAATTCATTACGGTTTATTTGTTGAATACTTATTTCTTTTATTCATATTGTTGATCTAGTTCATATGTATATTTGTGGTTAGAACACCTTTTTCCCAAGGTTTAGGGAGTAAATAAAATTTGGATTTCTAACAGTTTTTTATTCAATTAATCAAGAGTATTTTTTCTTTTTATGTTCTTGTGTTTATTGTTTGCTTTATTACTTGATCACCAATTTAGCATAATCTTAGGTTTTAATTTGATATCGGGAGATGATGATTATTACCTGAACGAAAAACATAAAACACACTTATTTAATTTGAAAGAGAATTTATATCTGTGAGGACATTAATCCTAGGAACTATTGGGAGTTGCATGTTTAAGAAAGTGGTCCGGGGACGGTAGCCTTACATGTAATCAACTGTTTGTATGCCACGGGAGTGGGTATAGACTAGCTTTGAGATTGTCTTAGGAAAATTATTTTGGTATTGAATTGAATTTGTTGGGTATTTGAATTTGTTGAAATCTTTGCCTTGAGATGTTTACTCATATTTGATTTCCCTATTTGTCAGCTCAGTTTATTTCATTCCTGCTATTTATTTAATTTGTTCTTAAAAACAAAAACTCACTTTTTCGGTTATCCAAATAGAGAATAGTATAGAAATAATAATATTAATTGGCCTATGTAGATTCTATCTTACTTAATTATACATAATTGCACCCGTACACTTACGGCGTGTAAAGAAATAAGCAAACAGAATACATAGTCCTTGGTATTGTAGGTGCGGAGGTTTCAGATTTTGCATGTATCAATGAAATACAAAAAATATTCAAGTTACAACATAACGATGATAATATTTTAACAATAAATTAATTCAATTCCATTATAAATTTGAAATAAATTATTTCCAGAATTCCCCACTAAAGAAGTAAAGAAGTATATCTAGAACCTTGGCCAATTTTCTTTTTTTATTTGAGTAGAAAACCTCAGCCACATACCTTAGTAATGTAGGTGGCAATTCTTTTTTTTTTAGGCTGTGTTTATTTTAATGGATAAATTTATACATGAAAAAAAATAGATAATAAAAATTTATGTCTTTAAATATTTTTTTTCTTTTCTAAAATTTGACACAAAAGCATTTTTCCTTTCTTATTTTCACTTCAAGGATGGATAATATTATCACACCTAAAATGGAGGGATAATATTATTCATCCTTGAAGTGAAAATAAAGAAGGAAAAATGCTTTTGTGTCAAATGTTGAAAAAAAAGGAGACATTTAAAGACATAAATTTTTATTATCCATTATTTTCAATGGATAAATTTATCCATCAAAATAAACGCAGCCTTAAGAAATTGTTGCGAATACAATTTGAATTATACTAACGATATATGCCCCTCTCTAGCCTACGTATGGCACATATGGACTTGGGGGGGTTGGGTAAGTAGTTCCCTTTCTTTGTAAAATCATATTAATAAATTAAGATATGTACTAATTATCTCCTTCTTTAGATAAGAAATATAGCAACCATCATATATGATGATTTACAATGTTTTTTCTCTCAAAAAGTTAAAAACACCTTTTGGGTTTGGGCTTGTGCTTGGCATGGTTCGTTGAGGTGATGATTAATCCGAAGCTTCAGAAGCATATTTCTTTTTTTTCTTTTCCTTGGTTTATTAGACATGCATACACTCTTTTTCCTTCTTAACATTTTTTTCATAAGATTTTCGTTAAGAAGGTTTAACGAGGTTTGACCCTTCGTTAGCTCCTGTGCTTCAAGAGTTTGTTTAAGTTCTTTTTTTCTCTTTTATCAATAAAGTCATATTAATGAAACACTTTTTGTGTGTGTGTTTTACCCGTTTTACAAGAAAAAACCAGTATCATCTTCCATCTTCACTTTCCCATTCGGTTCCTAAAGTCCAACAATGTATATAGAATTCCAAAATTAGTTTATCATGTGAATCTTGATTAGTTCCTAAAGTCCAACAATGTATATAGAATTCCAAAATTAGTTTATCATGTGAATCTTGATTAATTTGCTTCAAACAACTATTTATATTCATTCTCAAAAAAATAATAAAAACTATCTATATTCCTCAACTGTATAAAGTAGTCATGTGAACACGTGCATGTCACTATCATGATGTGGATATATTAACGAAAGTAAAAAAAAACCTACCAATTCTGTGTTTTTATTTAATTATTTAAATGGTTAAAAATTAAAAGTTCATATTTTTCTATTAAAAAGCCATAGATGTTTACAATAAAAAATAATTAAGTAATATTGTATCCAAATTTCGGAAACCCACTACTAAAAATCTATATATATATATCATTTGAAATGTGACTAAACTTGGTATCCATGTTGTAATTAAAGAAGAACCATACTAACTTACATACATAAGTAAAACAACTATAAAAATCTTAACCATTATTAATTAAAACCATAATAGAGAAGAGCACTAATTAAGCATGACATATATTGACAACACAAACATAACACCACTTATAGTTATATGTATAAGCAAGCTAAGGCGCTGCAACAACCAACAGCTGGAGTTAATGCATTAAAAATGAGACATCCAACACTGTATATTAGTAGGGCCTTTGTCCGACGTAATTTCCGGGCGGATCATAGCTGCAGATGACGAAGAGCCAGCCGTTGCGGCACTGCCGGCGCGCGCAGCCCAAATGGGTGGAGTCGCGCCACACCACCTGCGTGTAGTGCAGGCACTCATCTCCGACGCACGAGTTGGAGGCATAGTCGTAGCACGACTTCTCGCTCACCCACATGCCGACGGCGTCCACTGCCGACAGCCGCCCCCACCCCTCCGCCAGGTTCTCGCCGTACGGCCCCATCGAGTGCTCCATCTCGCAGTCCCCGTAGCGCTGCTGGGCGTAGCGGAGGGCGTAGTCGGCCACGCTGTCGTTCCACGCGAGTGGCTGGACGCCCACCTCCGCTCGTGCGCGGTTGTGGGCGTCCAGGAAGTCCTGTGGCGAGTTCTGTTGGGCGGGATCGATGGCGCCGGCGGTGATCAGGGAAAATAGGAGGAGGGAGAGGGTGGAGGAATCCATATTTCTGTGCTGCTTCTTTTGTTATGTTGGTGTATTTATAGAGATAAAATAATTGGTATCATGTCTGGAAATATTTTAATTTTAATTAATTGGAGGGAAAAAGTTACGGGCAGAAATGAGAAATCATTATTCATCCTTTAAAAAGGAAAAAAAAAATCAAGATAAAGAATGTATCATCATGAAATGTTAATGTTGATTTTGACTATGCTTGAGATTTGAGATTATATATTGATTGATGTTTTCTACATTTATGTATCAGCTAATAAAGCTGCTCATAATAGTCTAATTCAGTTGTTAAATTTTGCTGATGGCTAATATTTAGACCCTCGATTTTCCTAATACATGACATATATTTGAAATATAAAATTTCTCGGTCTTCTATCTTGAAAAAGGAAAACATGTCATCATTATAAAAAGAAGTATATAATCACGAATTGAGACGCTATTTGTGGATTGAGACGCTATTTGAAAAAATGATTTATTAATTTTATTTTTCAGGCAAATTTTCAACCTGGCCTTTTCAAATTGAAACGATCAGAATAGTTGTCTACATCGATACAGAAAAGATGAACGTAATATTAGGGTCACCTTGAAAAAGATTAAGGCTATTGTGTATATTTGTATTTGCATATTTTGATTCAATATTGGGTGATGATGTTGATTGGCATGTGGCAAAAAAATAATGCGTCTCGTGAATGATGCTGATTTAATTTTCATGATTTTATCTTTCATGTTTGTTTGTTTTTTTTTTGAGGGGGGATTTTATCTTTCATTTTAATAATTTAGGTTTCATCTAACCAGGGGGCTTAGCCCACTGGTCACCGGGTCCTCACTTAAGTGAAGTGACCCGGGTTCGATCCCTCTTGGGAGCGAATTGGAGATTGGAGATATAAGGTGGATTTTGGTGAATGGAGAGATAAGGTGGTTCTTGGAGTGGATGAGGAACTAATTACTAACATCTAACATGACTTTGTCCGATCAAAAAAAAAAAAAAAAAAAAAAAATTAGGTTTCATCCAAATACGTACCATACACTTGGTTGTTTGCCACCATAACATACGAGTGCAAATCCACGAGTCATATTCTGCTACTTTATATGATTATATCTAATAATTACAACAACCGGCCTTCACCAAAAATAAAATCTGGAACTCAAAAAGAAAATCTGGAAGCTACCTTAAAAATCTTAGTATAATCTCCCAACTTCGTAATTAAATTATTTGTAAAAGGTCAAGATTTTGTTGTTAAGTGTTAGAAATGGATATTGAGTTCATTCCTCCCTTATAAAGCCTTACAAGAGAGAGGGTTGTCTCATCTTATAAAGTGGCTCATGCCATTATCTCCAATCCAATGTGGGACACTTCAATATTAAGTGTTTTTTTTTTTTCGTATGTATTTGTAGCTTTAATTTAGTTAAAATATATATATTCAACATTGTGATATTTTTGAAAAAGGAATTTTATCGAGAATAGCTAGCTACTACATTGTAGGTGAAAGAGTTACACCCGGCGCACCAATTAGATTGGTCATTTTATTTATATGTAAATTCAATCTCATTGGAATTTATATTAATAAAGGCATTTACTTATCTAATGTATTTGTTTTTAATAACTTATGCGATTTAGATGAAGTCCTTAGACCATAAAGAGTTATAAGATATGATCACGCATATGATGGTGATTATGAAATATGTCTTTGAAGCTTTGGTCTTAAAATAGTTCCGAGTGAAATAACTATTCAAGAAAAGGATATTGAATTGTTGGAAATAGCTCGCACATATGATACATACTCATAAGATGAGAATGTTGCGTTTCATCAACATTAACGTAGTTGACGTAAGTGTATATATGTGGGTGCTTGTTGGAGAACAAGTACACCGAACTGACCCGATAGAAATTCTTATATGGAATTTGTTTTATCGAAATAAGAATTACTATATTATGATAGTATACGATTAGTCCTTTGACTTGAGACACCATAGTAATCTTGTATTAGTTCTATTTCATTTTGATATATTTTCTGATTGCTAGTCAATCACTAAAGATTTTATGTTGGATGAAATATGAACTTATATGGAGATTAATGAGTGGTCAATAAAGAATCTATTACTTGTGAGACAAGAGAATTTCCTATAGTTTTCATTGTTCATAACTTGAAGACCTTGGCCAGGGCATAATGAATTATGATTCATTAAAGAGTTATTGAATTCAATTGAAAATATGATTATTGGATTATATTGAGTTTTCGATTTAATTCCATACTCAATATCCAATTGGGAAATTAGATGATAGAAGGACTGTACGTGTATGACGATTCATAATCAAAATAGGTTTACTCGCTATTTCACACAGTGCTAGATAGCCATGCTACTTGCTAGATGTTCCCATGGTTTATAGGCTCTTGAAATTAAATAGTTCATTTCAAGTGAATTAATTTATCAGATAAATTAACTAAGTTGTAATGTGTTACAAACCTATTACTGGTGCTGGTTGTGAACCTAAGAGGGTCACACACAAATTAGTGTAACGTGTCAGATTGAATTGATTTAAATAGTTAAATCCAATTAATTAATTCGATTAATTAAATTGAGACTTGTTCTAAATTAATGAGTTAATTTAGATATTCAATTAAATTAGTTTTATTGAATATAATCGGATTAACAAGTCTGATTCTATATTAAATTAATAGGATTAATTTAATTAGAGATAAAGTTAATTAGATTAATTTTAAATCTAATAAAATCAGATTTATATATATATGGATATATATAACTGTATCCGGATATAAGATATCCGGATTGGAGAAGAAGAAAATAAAAAAGCGTCTGTTCACTAGACGTAACCGCAGAAGGATTTTAATTTCCATAATTTCCATAATTAAGGGAATTAATCTGCAGTGATTATTTGGGGAACGTGTTTCCTTAAATTCAATGGTCTTCTGCGTTTTATTCCCTCTCTCTCTGCTCTCGCCGCTCAGTCTTTTTCGAGTTTTCTGATTTCTCCTGAACACAAGAGTGATTAGTTTTGCTAGCGAAAAACTTCTCACTCGACACGAACACTAAGTGTGGACTTGATAGAGGGGATACGCTTGGATCCCTGTGAGCAACCGATTGCTTCCATACCCGACATCAACCGGAGAGCGAAAAGGTATGAGATTCTACTCTCGCTCTCTCATCATGTTAACGTGAAGTCGTTAATGCCGTTGGAATGAAATAATAGTTATTTCATTTATAATTTCAAAAAAAAATTATTTCCGCTGCGTTTTTCGAGCCGATCCCAACAGTAGGTTGGTGTGGTTTGATCTATGTAAAAGGTTAGAAATAAATTGATATTTGAGGGAGGTGTTTTTGAGGTGGCCAAAAAGGTTGAGAAAATTAAGATTAGAGTTTGGTCTTATACATCCCTAAAGGATAAGAAATCATGTAATGCTACGATGGTAAATTGAAATTTCGATCCTAGATCTTGTTTGAATTTGTAATTTCCTGATTCGCTTTCGAGGTTTTCTCCTCTTGACTGTCTTGAGCTTGTTTTGTTGTAAGGGTTGGAGTATCCTTTGTACTCTCTTTTAAAATATTTCTCTTTTTCTGATTAAAAAAATTATTTTATTTCCGAAAAATTCCCACTATTTTAAGAATAATAGTAGAAGTTATATTTGTGGTTGCCAAAACTAAAAAACAAAACAAAACAGAATTTAAAATGTACTGTTTATCATGTGAATCTTGATTTTGTTGAGATAGACCAACGATATCCGTTAACAGGTAAAGTCAGTCATGTGAACCGTAAACGCACGTCACTATCCTGCGATGCAGCCAAGCCAACCATAAAAACAAAGATTAATTTGTTTTGGCAAAGTAGATGTAATATTTAGTTTTTAATTAATATTATTTTTTTATTTAATTAATGCATAAGCTATAAAAGTTTAAAATTTGATTCGAATTAAATTTTTGAGGTACCATATTAAAGTTTGCCTATTTTATTTTGTATTTTTCCTTTTCTTCTCTTAATTTATATTTGACGCACCTTTTATACTTCTATTATATTTTGTTGTTACTCCTTCCGTCCACTAATTCAAGCCCTGTTTGCCTTTTTGGTTCGTCCACCAGTTCAAGACCTATCTATTTTTAGTAAGTATTTATTCATATTTTAATCACAAAAGTACACTTTCTCACTCAATTCATGCATTTTTGCTTTGACTTTAATAAAATGTGGGTCCCTTTCTCCACTCAATTAATAAAATTATATTTTTTCTTAAAACCCGTGTTTCCTCTCCTAGGCCTTGAATTAGTGAACGAATGGAGTATTATTTTTCTTTTTTCTTTTTTTTTCTTTAAAAGAAAAGAAGAAGAATCTATGCATTTAAAAGAAGGGGGAAAAATTAAAAAGGAAAAGAAAAAATAAAAGCAAAGAAACGAAAAATGAAGTAGAAAAGAAGCACCAAAAACAAAGAACAAAAAATTAAAATAAAAACAATTTTAAATGTGGCCCGAATTTTAATTGTCTAAATTCCAAAAAATTCAAAATTTATGTATTAATTAACCAAAAAATTAATGTTAGTTAAAAATTAATATACTCGTGTATTCACTGACAATTAAACCAACTTCCATTCCTGCATTAAATTTAATTTGTTTTTATTTTATTTATTAAGACATCTTTTATATATTGTCAAGGTAAAAAAAAAAAACTAAAATGCAAAGTAGGTACTAATAATTTTCTAATTAATATGGGTAATTTACAGATTATATATTCAACTTAACAAAAATATCTATCTTTTTTACTCGAATTGGATCGTCTAATTACTCTTGGATTTCAATGCTAATCGAGTTATGTAAAACTACGAATGTGTATGTCTATGTAAAGATGATGAGGCTATTAAAAGCAATATCATAGATTAGGCACAAATTATGTTTTGACTTATTGAGTTAATGATTTTGTGTAGAAGAAGAGATTATTGTATTTGGAATTACTTTTTACAGGGCGATAATTACGGGACATGTGCTTCGCTGCTTGTTTTCAAACCTCAATTTGCTCCACTTTTTCTTCCAACCTTAATTTTAGCAGGTAACCTTTTGACTATGGAATATGGAATGAAATTCAGTATATCATACTTGATGTCTTTGTGTCTTATTTTCAATTTTATTTATTTTTGTAAATATATTTTTTTAAATTTTAATTTTATATGCTTTAGTTTAATTTTGTGATGATTAATTAGGATTTATTCTATGAAGTTAGGGTATATAATTATTTTTATCATTTAATTGGGAATTACCAATTTCCGTTTTAAAATCACTCTTGATTAGTCTATTCTCTTATGCAGTATAACCTAACATCAACTAGAAACAACACCAAACAACTAGGGATCAAATTTTTAATTTTTGTTTGAGAATTAACTAGGGCTCAAAATTAACTTACTATAACTTAAATTTATAGTATATTTAATGGAAAATTTGATCTAGAGTTTGACATCGTTAGACTCGTAAACAAAATCACGAATAACATAAAACTAACACATAAGAATTCCCATATCATTTTTTTGGAGGAGTAACGATATTGTCGATCTCTTTGTAATGTTAGATGACGTATACTAACATATTAATAGATATCAATTTAACACGGTCTAAAAAAAATATATGAATTTAACTGAAGAATAGACATATCATGAGGTGATATATATCATTTAAATTTGATTAGCTTAATCATAAGTCATAATATAATTAATGATATAATTTAGATTCATATCTGAGCGAGTAATTTACCCATTGCCCGTTTCTCTGACGACGATTGTGGCGATGGAAGAAAAGGGAGCAGAACACGACTGTCGTTTTCTATAAGATCGAATATAAAACATATATGCTCAAATTTGTTGGAGATGGTCTTGGGTACAATCGGGTGTACCCTACAACCGGGTTGCACCCTCACTTAGATCCTGACCTGTACCCTGATTTGAATCCGTATCCTAACCTGAACCTTATAAATAACATTACTTTGGGTGCGGGTCAACCTGATTGTACGTTATACCTGGTTATACCCAAGTAGAATTAAAAAAAAAAAAAAAGGAAATAGAAGTTTGAGATGAATAATCAATAGGGACGCTCTCCGATATAATTGCCGGGAGGATCATAGTTACAAGTAATAAAGGTCCAACCATCGGGACAATGAGTATGAGCACAGCCGAGGCATTTGGAGTCTCCCCACATAACCTGCGTGTAGTGCCGGCAATCAAGGCCGCCGCCGATGCAGTCGCCGGTATTCTCATCGTAGAGAGGCTTCTCGTCGAGCCACATGTCCACAGCCTCCTTGGCGCTGACGTTCCAGCTCCCCGCCGCTAGGTTCTCGCCGTAGGGCCCATCGGAATGCTGCATTGCGCAATCCGCAGAGCGCACGTGGGCATATTCCCTGGCGTACTGAGTCAGCGTCTCGTTCCAAACAAGGGGTCCCACACCCACCGTCGCTCGGGCCACGTTGTGTGCATTCACGTAGTCTTTCGGCCGATTTTGGGCATCCGCCAATCCCATCATCACCCATACCAACACCACAATCACATTTTTACTCATCATCATCTTCCTATTCTTTCAGTATATGGCATTCTTTTCACTTCCATATTACTTTTTATACATTCAAACATCATTTCCTAAATTCAAGGATTGCCAACAATGGATTCCATGGTCCAAACAAATTCACTTATTTTATGCACACATTACTTATTATATAGTACTAATATTTATTCAATAGATATATATATATATATAATTGCTTTAATTAGGGTTGCTGCTACGCAAAATCACGAATAAACATAACGCATAAGCGTTTTCATATCATTTGAGAGCTCGGATACATGTATAATTTCTATAACTCATCTTCTGCTAACATGCACGTTGATCGTTGGAAATCTCCATTGTGTTTATATTCTTCATACACAACACACTCATATATTTATAAGCATAAGATTTCTTTAATTGTTATTTTTTGATTTATTTGTCAATTCACATAATATGGAATTTATATTTAATTTGTTATTTACGTAAACTATTTGAGACGGAACATGGTAAGAATTTTAAATATACAGCTTCATGTGGGCTAGCTCGTCAATAGAAATACTATAATATTCATAAAAAAATTTGATTTTTAGGTTAATCGGTTGGGTCCTCCGTCAATGGGCCTTGCCTGCTGTTCTTTGAGGCATAACTAAATAAAGGGCAAAAGTTTTTTTATATATATATATAATTATTATGGAAACTCACCATTATTTTTGAGCAACTGGATAGATTCTTGCTCATTGTTTGCGTTAACATGACTGCATGAAATGAATAACTATGATTTTCCACCACTTCATAAGAGGATCAACATTAATATATATATAAGCGCTAGATTGAAAATAGTCCTTAGACTATAAAATAGAAATAATTGTTTATACCGCTACGAGCATTTGTTTTAAAATATTTATTGTGCTTTCTAAACAAAATAAGTGCTCGTAGCGGAATGACTATCTTGAAAATCATGTTCAAGGCAGTCATTCCGCTGCAAGCACTTGTTTTGTTTAGAAATCAAAATAAGCGTTTCTCATTGTGATCTTTATATGTAAATTACATTTTTTGCTCATTATAATCATTTTCAATTTATAAAGTGAGACTTCTTTTATGTATTGGAGTTTTCTTTCGGTTTAGGCAAACATTCGATCGACCTTTATGAATTTATTTCCTTTTTCTTTATTCCTGCTTCTTAATTTCCTCCCTTGGTCATGATTTCCCGGATTAGCTATCCTTAGTTAAACTCGATTGTAACAGATAGTCCATATTATTCTCATTATTTATTAATTAGTTAATTTATACTAAAGGTCAGATACAAGAAAGAGGGTGAAACAATAGTTCGGAATTACTTATACGTCATACCACGATCAGGTGAGCTTTATTATACAAAATTTAAGGTTTAAATTACGTTGTAGTTAAACAAAATTTGTGAACTATTATCATTACCAGAGTTATGTTAATTGAATTCGGATCATCTTCCATCCAGATGTTAGACAGGATTAGTGTACACAAGGGACTGTGAACCAATTTAGCGTATCGGTCGGTCTGTGATCGTGAGCTCGTTTAGCGTATCGGCCGGTTTGTGACCGTAGAAGGTGGTCACCTTCTAGGCACACATTTATCATTGCAGATATGGTATAGTACAAAGAAACATAGTCTGATCAGATGAACTTCAGTACAAGTAAAATGACTAGTGGATACTGACTTTTTATTAAAACTTCTGTGCGCCATGAGAAAATGCATGATAATTTCTAAATATCGAGACACATGTTTACCTCATTTTTGGGTGATATTTGTGGGTTGTTGGGTGCACATTCGAGCATGCTCCGCGCATATTAGTGTCATTTCATATGTACTCGATTGCTTTTTGTGCATTCTCGTTGGTTTTGCATGTGGTAAAAGTGTTTTGGGTGTTTTGCGAAGTTTTGGACGCAATTCTTGAAGAAAAGTCGCCGCCGCCGCCCAGTCACGACCACCACCACCTCACGGTGCCCGCCGCATCGCGGCGCTCGTCGTCACAATTCTGCGAAGGGCTTAGGCACTGGCCGCCGCCCAAGCGAAATTCTGGCAGTTACGGGATTGAGTATTTAAACCCTTCTTCTAGGGTTTTGGAGCTCTCTGGACTTCTCCAGCCTCCACTGGCCATTTTATTAATTTTCCTTGAGTTTTGAGATGGTAGAAACACATTAGAAACATTTGGATTTCATTAGATTGCATTGGATTGTCATTTACATTGAACTATTGTAAGAATTCCTCAAGTGGTTAGTTGCTACGCAAGTTTATTGATTGTTTACCTTTCTTGATTATAGATTGATGTTGATTGATGCATTTGATTATCCCATTGCCTAGTTAACGCATATAGTTTGTTGTTCGATTCATTAGTTTAGTTCTCCATTGAATTTTGTGTTGTGGATTTCATTTACATGTTCTTAAGGGTTAATGGTGATGTGTATTCTCTATGGATTTGAATGCTTGTTTGAGTATCATTGATGTTAGATTAATGATGATTAGATTGATTAAGTGAGTTACATAATTGACGTTTTTGATGTTTGCTTACCCTATTGAATCGTTGCTCCTTAGCTTGATTATATGTTTATTGCTTGGTGATATGTTTACAGCCTTTGTTTCTTTATATTCTATTCTTGCCTAGGTAATTTTACATGTTTTATTTCAATCACGCATTAGTTATAAGAGAGTGAGTGTCAGACCCAAACTTTTGATTAGAGTGTTTAGGATTTACTGTTTTTCTGTACGTAGCATGATTAGTCGCCCTGCTTAGCCTTCCTTGTGAGATGACTTGGGTTAGCTTATCACACTAGGATGACCTCGTGCGATTGTGAGTCAATTCATTAGGTATTTTGGGTTGAGTCAACGCATGTGTTGAACATGCCTCTCAAGTTAGTCGTTTCGCTACGAGCACTTGTTTTGTTTAGAAATCACAATAAGCACTTCTCATTATGATCTTTATATGTAAATTACACCTTTTTGCTCGTTATAATCTTTTCCAGTGTATAAAGAGTGATTTCTTTTATGTGTTAGAATTTTCTTTCGGTTCCGAGCAAACATTCGATCCACCTTTATGAGTTTATTCCCTTTCTTATTAATCAACACCTAATCTAAAAAGCAATAATCGAGACAAGATTTACGTGGTTCGGTCATTAAGACCTACGTCCAAGGGAGTTATTCGGGGTTTTCACTATACTTCGATATAATTATATTTTACAAGTGTTGCTCCGAAATAAACCATGATCCCCCAATGCTAATGCTAAACCTTCTATTTATAGATAACTAATTGGGCCTAACCCTAAAGCCCACGAAAACAGAGAAATGGAGCCCAACTCAGTGGTAAAGCGGGCTTTGGCAAGGCTGTCTCTGGCAAGGCTGTCTCTGGTAGCGCTGCGCTCTGGCAAGGCTGTCTCTGGTAAGGCTGTCTCTGGTAGCGATGCGCTCTGGCAAGGCTGTCTCTGGTGAAGCGGGCTCTGGCAAGGCTGTTTCTGGTAGCGCTGCGCTCTGGCAAGGCTGTCTCTGGTGAAGCGAGCTCTGGTAAGGTAGTCTCTGGTGAGGCGGGCTCTGGCAGAGCTGTCTCTGGTAGCGCTGCACTCTGGCAGAGCTGTCTCTGGTATTGCTAAGCACAACGCTGATAAGTATTCTAGTCCTCATCACCTCTCAAGTTAGTCGTTTCGCTACGAGCACTTGTTTTGTTTAGAAAACACAATAAGCACTTCTCATTATGATCTTTATATGTAAATTACACCTTTTTGCTCGTTATAATCTTTTCCAGTGTATAAAGAGTGACTTCTTTTATGTGTTAGAATTTTCTTTCGGTTCCGAGCAAACATTCGATCCATCTTTATGAGTTTATTCCCTTTCTTATTCTCATTTCTTAATTCCCTCCCTTGGTCACATTTTTCCGAATTAGCTATCCTTAGTTAAGCCCGATCGTGACATTTTTTTCCAATTAGTCGTGCACAATGACAGACGTACATGGGTGCAACGGGGTACAACTGTACCCTAGAATATTTTTATATTTTTTTACTATATATATAAATAAGAAATATAAGAAAAAATATACTAATATATTGTTCGAGAGGACACAGACTTATCTATTCAACTAGTTTGGCAAAAAAAAAAAAAAAAAACTGACATTGTACGAGAGGACACGAGATGAGATCATCGCGATAATCAATTATGCCGATGAGAGTGTTCTTACATCTAGAGATTTCAAGATTAAGTTTGAAGAAGCAAAGAGGTTGTTAATCTATGCACATGTTCAATTACAAGCTTGTCTGTGGACGAGGTTCAAAATTCAAGGGATGATTGCATCAAAAGAATGTTGTTCGTGAGAACTCCAATATAGTGAGAACTATATTTTTTGTGAAAATGTGAGAACCATTATATTAATACATCCGTTGTTAAAATCAATGTACTCGAAAAAAATAAAATATTCGCTCCCTTTAGAATTCGAACATAGGTGATGCATTCATCATATCTTGATGATAGAATGACTTAAAGTAGTTTTTTATTCTTATTTTATTTAGTCATTATTGCTTGAATTTTTATGAGAAATTATTGATTTTACAATTTCCATTTTTAACTATTAGAAAAGAAAAGAAAAAAAAAGTACCAATTAGAAATGACATTTGATCCATTTAATTTTTTCAAACGCTACTTTTGTAATGGCACATAAAAAATAATTGAATGAAAAATTTAATCCTTAGTTATCAAATATGAACATATATGAGAATTTATTTTACGTACACTTCAATATTTTCTAATATATATATATATATATATATATATATATATATATATATATGGTTAGGTTGAATTGAGATTTCTAAATATTTTGCGAAATTGCGAAACGTTAAACATATTAATAATTTTGATGAACACGAGTTCGAATCTTGGAGTGAAGCGTTCATCAAAATTATATACATGTTCATCAAAAATTTTCAGCGAAATTAATAGTCATTAGATTACATAAAATAGATGGATCAGATCTAATCTCAATTCTATAAATATTTAGAAATCTCAATTGAACATTTCTCTCTCTCTCTCTCTCTCTCTCTCTCTCTCTCTATATATATATATATATATATATATATATATATATATATATATATATAGATATAGGGAGAGGTTCAAGAAAGAACCACTAAATAAAAGAAGAACGGAGAACTATTTTCAGTCATTCGATCATCAAGATCTACGGTGGATGTATCATCTTGTTGGATGAATGCTGATTCTGGGTTCGAATCCTGAAGGGAACAAATTTTTTTTTTTAGTGCACTAATTTTAACATCGAATGCGTTAATTTTTACAGTGAATGCATTAGATTTGATGGTTCTCACGTTCTCGCAAATAATGTAGTTCTCTCTAGAACCACACCCTATATATATATATATATATATATATGAAAGTGATTATATAGAACTCATTCCCTTAGGTAGTATATAGATCCAAATCTAGACCACACAATGTGTGTATGTGACGCGCTAGGAGCGTGACACGTGGCCGATTTCCTTCAAGAGCTTCCAAGGCAAAATACACACAGTGGTAAAATAATAATTTTTTTAAAAATTTAAAAAATATATTATTATTTTTTAATTTTTTTTTCAATGAACCATGAATGTTGCAGGATTCATTGCCGCGAGATGCATGGTTCAGTTTTGTAATATGCATTATTCTATTGTGCCATATGCAGTGTTCATTGACACGATATGCATTATTCAGTTACATGAATCCATGGTTTAGTTTGAATATTTTCTTCCAATTAGTCGTGCACAGTGGCAGACGTACATGGCTGCAAGTGGTACAATTGTATCCTCAAATATTTTTTTTACTATATATATAAATAAGAAACATAGAAAAAATATAATATATTTTTTTAATAATTATAGTATTCACGTTAATTGTTAATAATGAAATTAGTTTATATTTTAAGAAGATGAAACAATTTAAAAAACAAAACAAAAAAAACAAGCATGGAAGTAGGTACTTACATACTTTCAATACACTTGTTGAATTAAATGAATTACGAACAACTATTTATTATATTAAGCTACTAATTATAATTCTAAATCCATTAAAATTTTACTTTGACATAAAAATGAACTGTATGGAATGTTCAAAAAATTTTGCCTCATAAATTGTGCGTAGTTCTATTTTATAATATGCATTGTTCTGTTGTGCAAAATGCAGTGTTCTGTTTTGTCATATGCATGATTTTTGCAAGAAATGAAAAAATGACTGTTTTGCCCCTTCATGTTTTTTTTAAGCAATAAAATCTTTTAGTATCAGTGTCACGTGTCATTCAACTGTGCAGTCCGCCTTTTTCAATTAGTAGTCCAGATTTGGATCTCTATATCATCTAAGGGAAGGGGTTTTTTTAACCCAACCGGCCAACCCTACATATATATTGAGTGATCTTTATAATAAGGGTTAATAGCCGAAAAATACACGAAGTTTGCCCGAATTTGCAAATTGCACATGACCTTCAAAATTGGCCTCAGAATACATGACCTTTTGATTTTATCGTGATTTGCACACGCGTTGACCATCACCTTGATCGGTGTTGACGTGGCACCGGAATTTTCAGACGTGGACTCACCGGAATTCAAAACGACGTCGTTTTGAGTGAGTATAAATAAATAAATAAACAAAAAAACAAAAAAAAGAGGAAAACGTCGTTTCAGACGTGGACTCTCTGGATCTCTCTCTCTATGCAGATGCCGCCCCGTTCTTCATTTACCGGCGTTGATGCCGAGCACCACCGCCACCTTTTCCAGACGCACCACCGCACAACATCAGCGTCGCCCTCTCCACCCCCTCCCCCAAAAAAATCTAATTATTTGGAAATCTGCAAATTTGGAATTCGATTTTGAAATTGGATCTGCAAATCTGGAAATCGATCTTGAAATCGATTTTGAAGATGTCGTTGGGTGGTGGAAATCGATTTTGAACTCGATTTTGAAGCTGGCGTTGGGTGGTGGAAATCGATTTTGAAGCTGGTTGAAATCGATTTGAAAATCGATTTTGAAGTAGGTGGAAAGGGGGAGGATGGAGGTGGAAAGTAGGATGGATTTTTGAACTCGATTTTGAAAATCGATTTTGAAGCCCCCGCCGCCGCTGCCGCCGTCTCCGTCTCCGCCTCACCGGGTGCTCCAGATCTGGAAGGATGGAGGTGGAAAGGGGGAGGATGGAGGTGGAACTGGGTGGTGAGGACGGCGTCGAAGTCTCCTCCGTCGCTTACCGGCTGCTTCACCCCCGCAGCCCCCGCCGCCGCTGCCGCCGTGGAGTTCATCTGAAGCCACAATCCTTCTCCCCATGCGCGTGGAGTTCATCAGCTTCGTCACCGGCGATTCTCTCTCTCTCTCTCTCTGTATCTCTCTCTCTCTCTGTATCTCTCTGTATCTCTCTCTCTCTCTGTGTATCTCTCTCTCTCTTATGCCACATGTATAAAAAAATTACATTGTTTTTAATTTTTATGCCACGCGTATTGCCACAGCATTAAAAATGCCACGCGTATTGCCACGTCATTGCCGGTCAACTTTAATTATAGCCGGAATTCTCGCCGTGTGCAAATCACGATAAAATCAAAAGGTCATGTATTCTGAGGCCAATTTTGAAGGTCATGTGCAATTTGCAAATTCGGGCAAACTTCGTGTATTTTTTGGCTATTAACCCTTATAATAAACATCTGGCTTACTTTTGCACTCATTGATGATCTTATACAATATTTTTGAGGAATTGCTTCATCAGTTACTCCAAATACTTATGTAATTTTGATTCTCTCTACAGTGATCAAGAAAGGTACAATTGATTCATATTCAGCTGAACACTTATTATTGCCAGCATAACAAATACATTAATGAGGATACATTTTGTTGGTTGCTAAACTGGACCAGCAAAAGATTTCAATCAATAATTATGTTAAATATTTTTACATCAAACAAAATTAACTAACACAATTTGCACATTTGAAAATTAATTAACACTATGAAAAAGTAAAGATGCCCGTCGGTTGTCATAAAAAATACCTTGTTCATGATGAGATGATCAATGCAATGGTTTGAGATGAAAAACTTGGCAGGCTGACTTGTAAGGGTTCTTGGATACTGCCTGTTCAAACTTCTTCACAGCAGATTCATTCTCTTCTAAGCTGGTTTGAATAAAAAACCTTATCCACCAAGTCGAGCTCCGTAGTTTTGCCTATTCAACGAAAACCAACAAGCTAATATTAATGCAGATCAATATGCGAATACTTGAGAGATATAGGTGCTTGTTTAGAAACAATTGAAACTGAGTTGCAGATCACAACTTTTTCTTGGTGCTTTGATTTGATGATTTGTTACCCTAATCGTGAAACAGCAAATATCAGATATCTGACTAGCAAAATTTTCTATAAGTTGTAAGATTTTTCATAGACTGATCAGCTATAAACACTTGCATATGTATAGATACAAATAGCATTGGGATTATAGTCATTTCGTCAGGTATTTGAAGAAAAGAAGCCTATTAATAAGTGCCAAAAATAAAATAAATTTTGACAATTACCGGGCGCCCCCACTTGGAAAGCTCCGACACTTTAGCTCTTTGCTGACCTGGGTAACCTGCAAGCATTTATGTTACAGTTAGTAACACTGCCTTCTAACTTCAGAAATTTACAAAAGAAGACCTATATGCAATTGCAACGTTGGAAATGCTGAAAGCTGCTGTAAGTTATGTGAATGATTTAACATGGAACCAAGTGGTCCAATTGTAACCTCTGGAACCACTATGAAAATATTGTATGATATATGACTTTTCCAATATTGAGATGGAAAAACTATGACTACATTTATAAAATAGCTTAATCTCGTTCACACACTCTTTTTACTTATAAATCTCTAGAATTACGGAAGCACATAAGAAACCGGGTGCTGGAGTATTACCAGATAATATAACTAAGCCATCAGAAGCTACCCTCGCTAGCTGTGGAACAGTCTTGTTAAGATACTTAGGAGACAAGTAATCCAATGCATCTGAAACTATGACGAGGGAAAATGTCTTAGGCCTGTACGGAAGGGGAAATTTGATATCAGCCACTCGCACGATGCCTTTGCGAACTAGACTCTTGCAGCTGGCATCAGCATCATCTAACTCATAAGGCTCTATACCCCAGACTTCTGTATCCTCTTGTTTCAATAATTGAGAGACCACCGAGCAGGTTTCAGGACCAACATGCAATACCTTTTTCATGCTGTCACCATATGTTTTCTTCAGAATAGGTATTATTTTCTGAACTTCTAGAGTACAAGAAACACCACCTGCATAAGCATTAATGGGTTAACAAAAGTACATGTAATCTAATAGCAAAATTCATGTTTCATATAGATGAGAACAAGGAATAGGATGAAAAGCTAGACGGAAGACTGATTGGTAATTGATATACACATCAGACAAGCGTGTTTCTTTTATCCAAGAAAGAGGTATAGATCACACATGCAATGCTATATATATAACCGTAAAGCCCATTTTCCCACATAAAACAGCATTACGCAACATCATATGCAAAATTCGTATCTTGAACATCGATTACTTCTGGTGAAACCCCCGACATGCATCTTGGCACCAAAGAATATCACAATGTCAAAATCTGGTGAAACTTGTAGTACCAGCTTCATTAAACCAATTGAAAAACCAAGAAATTTTGAAGATATAATGGTTGCAAGTACAAGAATGAAGCCTTCTATACATGCATGCATTATTTATTCATAATTCACCAAAACAAATCGGGTAAATAGCAGATACAACACTTTTGAATCATAGGTACTTACCTTCAAGTCTACTTAAACTATTTATGTCACCACTCCTGCTACCTGTCAAGAACAAAGGAAAAATGATATAACCTCAATGGTTGAATATACCTCCAAACACTCTTTAACTAAAGTGACCTATTAAAAGGAATGTTTCCATCATCCTTATATTTTTCCTACCAGCGACCTAATATAATTATTGGAACAAGTACATAAGATTGATTTCCTGGGGTACAGCGGTGTGTGTGAAAAAACCAAGAACAAACCTGAACTGTGATAAAGATAACCAACAACCAGCAATGCTCCCTGAAATTCCGGAAAAAAGTAGCTTATCAGTTCTCTCATTTTAGATACACATTAATGCAACAAGCTCAACTATGTGACAAGGGTCATCATGACAAGTACTAGAAATAAGTGAACAAGCATCATCCTTAAGCCATCTCCTCCTCTCTCTTTTTTTAAAATTCAGATACACAAGGTAACTGTAACTCAATTCCATGATTGTACAATATGGAAAAAGGGATCTATGTGTGAAATGTATGTACCTATCCACTATGTGTATATGCAATAATGGTGAATAACTCATGCAAATATGTGTGCTCTCTCATGTATAAGAGGAGGCAAAGTGAAAGAAGCAAAGAGATATACCACAACAAAAATTCCAATGGATAATAGTGGAGAAGTTTGGGCCTTGGAATGCAATGCCCCGACAAAAGGAATGCTCCCGCCATCTCCAATACGGCGAGCAGCATTGGGTCTTCTTGACATCGCTTAAGAGTTTGAAGAACCTGCCGAGGATTGAAAGGACCAGAAGATAAGGACAAGTTTTTGAAGCCAGGAAGCACAGAGACCTTTAGTGAATGATGATCAAAACTAAAGACAGCCTTTTATCAATATCTCAACTCACTATTAACTAGCACACGAAGATCTCTACTGAATGATGATCAAACTAAAGACAGCCTTTACCAATACTGGTAACTAGCACATGAAGATCTCTACTGAATGATGATCAAAATAACTAACCAGAGAACAGAGCTATTAGTTATACACATATCGTAATCAAGCAAGACGACTTTCGTAAATTAGTGAATATTCCAATTTGAGAGTCGCTATGCACGCCAAAACTTCAAGAGAAAACACATACCTCATCCATTCATAATCCTAAAACATATGCATGTGATTAACAAAGTAGCAAATGCCGTGACAGGCACACGAGTTCATGATTCATGAATCCATAGAGAACTTATAGCGAGTGAATTATTCACAAACGTGCTCATACATTTTGCATCAATCAAAAAGATCAGCAAGCTATAGCACTTCCAAATAGAACAAGATCTGCTAATTCAAGCTCTATACAGGAAGAAGGAATCGACATAAATCTCAATCCCTAACAAAATGACGGATCAAAAAAACTATCTCAGAGTTCATAATTGACCCGATTACCATCAAAAGCGCGAAAGAAAGAACCCATTGATTCCACAACAGAACAAAGCAGCATTGAATAATTATGAAAAGGAAAAGGAGAGAGATCAAGGGAGCAAATAAATACATTTTTACCTAAAAAGGAAAGTAGAAAGAGTGAAGCAGGAGAAGTGAGAGTTCGGATCTAGATCTGCTGATGCTAGATTTTGGCGTAATCAGTGAAAGCTCAGATAACAGAGGAAACGCGGCTCCAGATTTAATTGCGGGGAAAAAATTCGATTTAATTTGTCGGTTTATTTCATTTCCTTTGACGTCATTTTCCATTAGTGAATAGTGACTGAGCGTGTGTGATTTAATTAGATTAAGATAAGATTTGAGGGTTTACCGTTGATTTATTGGGTTTTAGATAAGTGAAATGGAGTAGTTCTAAGAGGAAAAGGTGGAAGAAGAGAATAATACGAATTTAAAAAAAATATTGTTGAGAGCGTAGAAAAAATTATTAAGTAAAATACTCCATCCGTCCCACTAGAATTGACACACTTACATTTTTTGTTTGTCCCACTAGAATTGACATTTTCCTAAAATAGTATGTGGTCCCTACTTTCTCTACTCACATAAAATCAGTGGACCCTACCTACTTTACACTCTTAACCCTTTATTCTTAATCTCCGTGCCCAACTCAAAAGTGTCAAGTCTAGTGGGACGGAGAGAGTATTAAACATTGAAATATGTGTAATATATTACCTATTGGCAAGTTTTCTGCTTTGAATTTGAAAAAGGCGATGATATATGACTATGATAATCACACAAGATGCATCAAAAACTATAAAGTAAAATAGTACGATTTTCGTGTAATGGGAAATCTGGGTCTGAAATAAAGGAGATGAAAAATGTCATCAACTCGTCGACGACATCTAAAATACAAAAAATAAAAAATAAAGGTTTTTTACTTTAGTTTTTCGGTTGTTGTTGTTGTGGGAATTTTAAAAATAAATAAATAAAAAATTGGAGGATTGTTTTTAGGTTTATGTGTGAATGTTTGTTTTTTGGGCCCATGTAGAATGTTTTTGTTTGGACCTAAATAATAAGAGTGAACTTGAACTTCTTAAAAAAAGAGTGAACCTAAATTAAAACCTCAACAAACGTAAGTTTACTCGAGATTTCTTTTCTTTTTTTTCAAGTAAGGTTAGCCGCATATTTCCGACCATTTCTTTTTAGGATATGTTTATTTTGATTGTAAAATTTTTATTAGAAAATAGTAATGGATAAAAAAAAATGAGAAAATATTATAATTTTTTTTCTCTTTTTTTACTTATATATTTACTAGAGATGAAAATATGAGAAAATGTTGAAAAATATTTTCACACAACTACCCAAAGATAATATTATCCAACACGGGAGATAAAAGAAGTGAAAATAAGCTGTCCGAGAAAATATCTCACTCTGTCCGGAGAAAAGGAATGAAAATAAACCGCCCGATAAAATATTTCACTATGCCCGAAGAAAATTTTATTTCATAATAAAGATCTGAAAATGGTGAAAAAATGATGAAAATATATATTTTCTCTTCTGTTCCATCAAAGTAAACACTTCCTTAGCATTAGCATTTTTCAGATTGAATTGCTAAATGCTGATGATTTTTATTTTATTTTATTTTTTTACTTGAGGGAAGGGGGACTGTAGAGTTTGAATTCAAGAATTTGTTGTTCACAAAAAGAAGTTTGTATCGCTTAAATGTCTCATTGCAAACATGCGGTTGAATATGTACACTATGAAAATCACAGTTCCCTCTATAATAATAGTGCCACTCTAAAGTTTTTTTGTTCCCTGATCACATTCTCTCTTAATCTTGATCCAACTTTTTTTTTACTACTCCTGCCGTCCCACTGTATGTGAGACTTTTTTTTTACACGGAAATTAAGAAAAGTGTATTTTATTTGTAGATGAAAAAGTGAAAATGTGTTTAAAGAGTAAAATATTTACCAAAAAATGAAAAAGTCTCATTTACAGAGGGACATCTTAAATAGAAAGAGTCTCAGATACAGTGGGACGGAGGGAGTAATAGAAATGTTTTGGTTTATAGTTTTAAATTTTCCTTCACAACTCGTATATGTAATTGTATTCAGTGCTAAAGGCAATTTGACGTTGAAAGGTTTCGCCACTCCCATAAAAAAAATTAAACAACATAACAACTATGTATGGGTCATGTATAAGCTTGTTGAGAGTTGGATTAACTATGTGTCTCATTTCCATAAAATATAATAATAATTAATTCTTCAAAAGATATATGAATTGTATTACTTTTAATTAATTTACACTTTTTTCTTAATTCATATGCCGAAAATGAATGGGACGAAGAGAGTATACTACATAAAAAGCATAAAAATATGGGACAAATTTGAATGTTTAATATTTTGCTAGGTAGAATGAGTTCAACCTTGATAGCCATGTTCTTTTTTTTTTCCTTCTTAACTGGAGATCGATGCATATTTAGAAGTAATAATTAATATCCATAACTTACGTTTATTTCAAAGGAAATCATATCTATAGCTTTGTTATTTTAGTTTACATAAGAACAAGACATGTTCTATTAAATCCATGCAGACATTTTTTTATTTTTATTTTTGAGGTACATGCAGACATTTATTTTGTTTGTTTTATTGTGTTCAATATATATGCTCCCAGGGGATGGTTAAATGAATTTGTAGTTGTTAAGCTTGTAGCTGGCTTACACTTTACACAAAACACAATTTATAATGGTAGGTCATAGTCTCAATTGAAATACTATGTGATAAAAATATTTCTGACTTTGAGTTCACATCACACATCTCGGAGTAGTAATTAACATTTCGATTTAGTTTTGATGGTGTCAGTTCCTTTTTGCCTAACTCAGAAACTCTTTAAATTAAAATTGTATAGCAAAATAAGTTTTTTTATTGAGCTAGGCATCTCGCGAAACCTCTTTGGAATGTGGCATAAGTCCAAAAATTGCTACCGGATTTCTCCTAATAAGCATTGTATTAATGGAAATTATTATGGACTCTTTTAATTTACATATAAAGCATTATGCTTATTCTTATGAAATTTTATTTATTTCAGCAACTATATTATTAGAACCTTGTAAAAGCCGAATCTGCGTACTGCATATGTGCTACATACACAAGGGCTTTACGCTTTACCCAAACAATTCAAGTAGTTGTTATAAATTAGTACATTCATATCTAATATACTACTCCCTCCGTCCCACTAAAAGTGGCCACATTTCCATTTTGGTTTGTCCCACTAAAAGTGGTCACTTTCCTAAAATGGAAATATTTAGTATTTAATTAAGTTTAATTAATCAATTTAATTAAACTTATAATTAAACTTAAACCCTCATTAACTTAACAAACACACACAAAACACACACATTCATCTTCTCTCTCTACTTCAACGTGGCACAGCAAACTCCCCCCCCCCCACACAGCCCCTCCCCTCGCCCTTCTCTCTTCTTCTCCGGCGAGAAGCGGACGACACCAACGCCGGCGTCAGTCGCCGCCCCCGACCTCCCTCTCCCTGGCCTCTGCTCTCTCTCCCTCGCCCGTCGGTCGCCGCCCCCGACCTCTCTCTCCCTGGCCTCTGCTCTCTCTCCCTCGCCCGTCGGTCGCCGCCCCCGACCTCCCTCTCCCTGGCCTCTGCTCTCTCTCCCTCGCCCGTCGGTCGCCGCCCCCGACCTCCCTCTCCCTGGCCTCTGCTCTCCCCCCTCGCCCCACCCCTGAACTCCCTGTCCCTCGTCGCTACTCTCTCCCTCTCGCCCCACCCCTGAACTCCCTGTCCCTCGCCTCTACTCCCTCCCTCTCGCCACCCCCATGGCCGCCGCCGCCTAGATCTGAGGTGGCGTGGTTGACGGCGGCGAGGCGTAGATCGAAAATAGGAAGAGAGAATGGAGGATCTAGGGCGCGCCATCTTCCTCCTCAGAACACACACACCGCCGCTCGTTTCCCCAGGCGCCGCCCTTCTCTCACAAACCCTAGATCTACCGCATCAGCTTCGATTTCCGGCGGCCATAGCAGCAGCTTCAATTTGGAATTTGAAGAGACGAGTTCTATATTGCGATTTGGTCTGATTTTGGTTTCCGTCTAATTTGCGATTTGGTCTGATTTTGATTTTTGATTTTTAATTTTTGGCTGTGCGATTTGATAGAGGGGCGTAGGGCGATCGTTGCCGTCACCGGCGGCCAGAAAATGGTTCAGACGAAGTGAGAAGAAAAAAGAGGACCATACTTAATTAACTCTTTAATTTTGGTGGACCACTTAATTAAAACATAACAATCTTCTTCTTAATCTCCGTGCCGAAAAGAACGTGGCCGTTTTTAACGGGACGGAGGGAGTAATTTAAACCAGCTTATATACAGGGATAGAGATGCCAATCGGGTCACTCTATTGGGTTTCGGGCCAGCCCGGCCTATCGGGTTTCGGGCTAATCGGATGCGAGCTAATCGGATTGAGGATTTTATCGGATTATAAATTTCAACCCTAACCCTAAACGTTCGGGTTTCGGGCTAGCCCATCGGGCTAATCAGGTTGAAGGCGTAAAAATAAGATAATTATTTTTATTTTGTTATTCTTAATGATCTAATGTATAATGTATAAAATATACATAGAAATCAAAGATATAAATTATACTCCCTCCGTCCCATGAAGCATGACTCATTTCTTTTCGACACGGGAATTAAGAAATTAATATTTTGTGTGTTAAGTGTGGTAGGTGAAAAAGTGAAAATATGAATAAAGGGTAAATTTTTTGCTATTTTTAGAAACAGGTCAAGTTTCGTGGGACAACCCAAAAAGGAAAGTGAATCATGCTTCGTGGGACGGAGGGAGTATAAAGCATGAAATGTAAAAATATAAGATATTGAAGAAAAAAAAATCAAGATTACATAACATATAAAACAAGTTGGTAACAATAAAATGTTCAACTTTGTTAAATAAAAAACAACAAAATATCCAACAATAGTTTGAACCCATAGAATTAAAGCATCTCAAAAATACAGAAAAGTGAAATGATGAGACTTTATAATATTTTGTCATTTTTAAATTTTTATATCTAAATATTTTATGTTATTTATTCGGGTTTCGGGCTAGCCCATCGGGTTAGTCGAGCCGACCGTATCGGGTGTCAGGCTATTCAGTTACGGGCTAGTCGAGTTGTAATTTTCATTAGGCTAAAAATTTTCAACCTTAACCCTTTCGGATTGACGGGTTTATCTGGCCAACCCACGGGGTTCAGGCTGGATTGACATTCCTATACAAGGGAGCATTTCAATGAGATCTCCTATATATGGTGAGATCTTAGATTGATTTGTGGATATTAATTTCATATATCATATGATTGATATTTACCTAGAGGATGAAATTTTTTGCCAGAATTCTGGATGGAGCGAAAATTTTATCAAATTTTTTAATATCGTTATTCATCAGTATATACTGCCTTATTCAACAATATATATTGTCTTATTCATTGTACTCACGATCCCACAAAAAATAGCAATCTCACTGGAGTGCACCTCCTTATATAATCAGTAAATAAAATAAGAACGAAAAATCATTTTCAACTCTTCGATCATTAATGTAGCACCATTAATATATATATATATATATATATATATATATATATATAGGGTCGCATTCAATGGAGACCATTTCTTATATAGAGAATGAAGACCAAATCAAGGCCATTCATCTCAATCCAATCAATGATCCAGATTATTTCCTGATTTGATTTTTCATGTAATTAAATAATGGTTAATTACATTTATTTAATCCAAAAAGGGCAAAAACGTCCACTCAAACCCACGAATTATGGCATCAGGTTGAACAAATCCCGAAAATTACTCTCTTCCAATTCTGGGACCTGATCCGTCAATGAACATAATAGGTGAACATTAGTATGTTCATTTGTTTTTCGACGAACATATTGATGAACATTAGTATGTTCATTTGTTTTTCTACGAACATATCGATGAACATTAATATGTTCATTTGTTTTTCTACGAACATATCATCCAGCATTAGTATGTTCATTCATTTTTCTACGAACATATCAACGAACATTAGTTCGTTCATTAATATTTTCTACGAACATTAGGTTCAAACTCCTTAATCAACCAAATTTTTCCATTATTTTTGCAGAAATCAACCAACAGAATTTATACAAAGGTTCTACCTTTTAACACCCAACTGGACTTTACAACCAACAGAATTTACGAATTTTGTAGCACAGAACCACCAAAATGGTAAAATTCATCTCACAAAATCGAAAATAGGGGGTGATTTCTCTGTCCGGCGCTATTTTAACTCGGTAGGGGAGATCGGTCTCCATTAGGGCGTGGAGGCCGCTGCAGATCATGGAGGGGAAGCGGTAGATCTGGGATTGGAGGCGGCAGATCATGGACGGTGGTGACTGGAACTGGTGCGAGAAGGCGGCGACAACTGGATGGCGGTGGTCATGGCACCTGCGGTGGAGGCGGCGGAGCAGTAGGAGAGATGGGGAGGCGGCGGAGCAGCAGAGATGGAGGCAGCGGGGGAGGGAGAGAGTGATTGAGAGAGAGATAGAGAGAGAGCGTGAATGAGAGAGAGTGAGTGAGATTAGGGTTAAATAGAAAATGACATGCTTAACCTTTTGATTATAAAATAAATGAAAATTAATAAAATTAATCAATTAAATTACCACCATTAGATTAAGTTAGATCAAGGAACCAGATTTGGTCTTCATTATCTATATAGGGGAGTGGTCTCCATTGAACTCTCCCCTATATATATATATATATATATATATATATATATATATATATATATATATAGATCTTGGCGAAATTGCCACATATGAAATTGAGCACAATTTTGCAAAGAAATAGCCCACTTCTTTCTCGAGAGGAGATGGGAAACATGCTCAATATCATTTGATTGAATAGTTGACCCAGCCCTTTGTTGTTTGAAGAAACCCTCCACTTCAATTGGTATTTTTTCACGAAAAGCAGACATGAGATAAGAAATCCAGTGTTTCACTAAGATTTCGAATAGCGGTCCCGAATTCAAGTTGATTCTATTTCGCCTCTTCCTCAGAGAAAGACGATCAAATAATTCCCAATCACGGTCCTTGCGGATCGGATCATCCATATAATATACAAAAAGAAACTCCAAATATTTGATATCTTTCTCTTTGAATAAGATCTCAATTCCAGCGACGGTTTCATTAGATATCGTACAACTAGAATCCCTCTTTTTTCCGATCCAGTTCCTCCACCACCGCGAACCCCAGTTAGATTCAGGCATGCTACACTTTTGAGTTATTGGGAGAACCCAAGTACTCTCTTTCGGATTCAGGAAACAACTCTCAGAGATCTTTTTTCCTTTTGGAAGATACAGGAGCGAAACAATCAACCTATTGATATTGGAAGACCCAACCGATTCTTCCAAGGTATCATTTCTGGGTCCAATGGAATTCATAGGTATAGGAAGAAGCCCTCTCAAATAGAGATTTTTTCTTTCGACCATATTTCGATTGTTAATACGATATATAAGGACCGCTACTACAAATAGTATTACACCCTTGATCGTGAAATACCGATTGCTTGTTGAACCCTGTGAATTGCGTGAAAGTAGGATACTCAAAATTCGGGGGTCAAAGAGTTTTAGAAAACGTTCTTGGTGGAAAAAAATGTGAATGAAAGACCTCACTGAATTGAATTGGATCCATGAATCTAAGAAATGGTGAGAATTCTTGATCTCTCTCAATATCTCTCGCAATTCGAAAATCCAGGATTGGAATTGATGTCCTTTCATTGATTCCTCCTAAATTGCATTGATTTATCCTAAAGATTTCATTTCAATTGGAATTTGGTTATTCACCATGTACGAGGATCCCCGCTAAGCATCCATGGCTGAATGGTTAAAGCGCCCAACTCATAATTGGCAAATTCGTAGGTTCAATTCCTACTGGATGCACGCCAAGTCTATTGGAATTGGCTCTGCATCAATGGAATCTCATCACCCACACATAACGAATTGGTGTGGTATATTCATATCATAATATATGAACAGTAAGAAATAGCATTCTTATTGAGACTAGAACTCATAGGGAAGAAAATAGATTTATGGATGGAATCAAATATGCAGTATTTACAGACAAAAGTATATATATATATATATATATATATATATATATATATATATATATATAGGGGGAGGCTAAAATAAAAACCAAATTTAAACTATAAAATAAGAACCATCACAGGCCCTTAGATTTTATTTATTAAACGGACAGATTTGCAATCTAATTTCCTTAGATAATTAACGTCATATTAGGTATTAGGATAGAAAAGTAATTTTAGAATTTTAATATTATCGTTTCCTTAAATCAAGGGATTACTTTTAAGTCAATATCTAACATTCCATAGATACAAAATTAATCTAACCTATACGATCAAGGAAGGCTGCAGAATAAAAAATAAATAGTTCAGTAGTATATAATGCTTCTGAGTTGCATGAATATTTTGAATTAAATAAATATATGTATTATTCATTTAAATTTTTATAAAAATTCATATGATTATACTCTATAATTCATCACATTTTAGACATATTCCACTTTCGGTATTGGACTCGTTAAAGATTTTAGGATAATTTGTTATTGGATTCGTTAAAAGACTTTTTTTTATATTGGATTCATTAAAAATTCATACATAAATAAAAAATAATTCATAAAAAATAATTTGTACGAAAATAAAAAACAATAATACAATCAGAGTCGAGGCTAAAACAATTCGTACGAAAACCAAAATAATTCATACGTAAACTAAAAATAATTCGTATGTAAATAAAAAATAATTCGTACGATAATAAATAATTCATACATCAATAAAAAATAATTCACGCCGCCTCAGCCCCAGTTGAACGCAGTCTCCAAGCCACTTTCAGCAGGGTCGCTACGCTCCCCCACCACTCCAGTTCAGTCGGACACCATCAGCGCCACCCTGCGTATATCTTCCACGCCTCCTCACACCAAGTCTCATCGTCGTTCATCCGCACACTACTTCTGTTCGCCTCACCTGCACATAGCATCGCCGCCAGATCCAGACGCCGAGCAGCAGCGTCGCCACCACCACTGGTAACGCCTCATCACACCAGAACTTGTCTTCGTTTATCCGCGCACCACCTCTGTTCACTGCTCCTGCACATAGTGCCACCGCCAGATCCAGACGTCGAGCAACAGCGCCGCCACCACCACTGCTCAAGAGTTGCGATTCAATGAATTAAGGTTGATTGTTGGGTTTCTGAAATTGTTCCCCCAACTTAATTAATGTTGCGCAGTAATAGGTATAATCCCATTGAAGACGGTGAGTGAAATTGTAAGTTTTCGATTATACCCCTCGCTTCGTGAAATTGCCGTTGAATTATTATTTTTAGATGAATCACGCTGAATTTGAAATTTTAATCAGGACCATTCATTTTTATAAGATCTAGGGTGTGTATTTGTTCCTATTTTATAGTCTAAGAGGAGTTTTCTGAATAGCCCTCCCCTATATATATGTATATATATAACAAATCATTCGCAACCATTTATTGTGAGCACCACTAATATGTATCGTATATTAACATTTTTTTTCTTTTTATTTTCCTTATATATCACAAATTCCGACCATGATACTCAAATACAAATTATGTAAAAATTAAAGCCTAATTCATTTACTATGTACTTATATATGTATACCCCTCGCTTCGTGAAATTGCCGTTGAATTATTATTTTTATATGAATCACGCTGAATTTGAAATTTTAATCAGGACCATTCATTTTTATAAGATCTAGAGTGTGTATTTGTTCCTATTTTATAGTCTAAGAGGAGTTTTCTGAATAGCTCTCCCCTATATATATATATATATATATATATATATATATATATATATATAACAAATCATTCGCAACCATTTATTGTGAGCATCACTAATATGTATCGTATATTAACATTTTTTTTCTTTTTATTTTCCTTATATATCACAAATTCCGACCATGATACTCAAATACAAATTATGTAAAAATTAAAGCCTAATTCATTTACTATGTACTTATATCTTTGGAGTTAAAGAGGGACAAAAATAAGACAAAAGTCTCGTATAAAGATAAACTTAGAGCATTCACAGCAGATCTCTCAAAATTTTACTCCTAAAAATACTCCTAAAGTCTTCCCTAAATTATTTTTAACCCCAATTTTACAATTGCACACAGCAGCTCTCCTATTTTTCATCATCTATTTTATAAATTTAGGATTAGATTTAAGGGGGTGTAAATTTAGGATTAAATTTGAGGGGGTGTAAATTTTTTTGTGGGCCCAACTTAATATAGATGATCTGTTGGATGATCATTTAATCTCACTTTTTATTATTTTAGCTCAAATTTAAAGTTAGGATTACTTTTGAGAGATCTGTTATGGATGCTCCTAAAACTTTTGAGCACGAGGAATGGATTAAGGAAAATGTGTATATTTATTAAAAAGATTTGTATTTTTTTAAGGGTTAATTATTGTCTTTTATAAAATTGAATCATTTTTAATGAGATAACTCAAAAAAAATATTAATAACGAGACGCATAAAGTATATTTTGTACGAGGTGAACCCAATTATAATTAATAATCCTTCCGTTCATAAAGTAAATGAGATGAAAGATGGAGAGAATAGTAAAAAAAAATGAGAAAAGATATAAAAAGAGTAAATAAAGTAATATGTTTTATTTCTTAGGTTAATATTATAAATAGGATCATTTAAAAAGAAAATTTCAAATGGGAGAGAGTAGTAGTAAATTATAAGTGGCCAAAATATTTTTCTTTTCTTCAATCGATAATAGACCATTGATGTGGTACATTTGTAGCTAATAAAATAAAATAAAAAATATTCAATCAATCAACAAACCAAACAATGCCCATATTTCACGAATATTTGTAATATTCCAAAATCCACTATGACGATATCACATACTTGGGCAGACAGTTGTAATAAGGCAACGATGATTCACTAGTGTCGGTGACCTACTTGACTCGACAGAACCTACTTTTTATATGTTCGAGCATGATCTACAAAATTACATTCCATTATCAATGTGGATAGATTCTCATATTTGGACTATTATTTTGTATTTTTAATCAAGAGTACATATTTCTATATATATAATTACTGCAGCATTCTAGTTAGCTACACCTACTTCAACAAAGGGAATGGAATTAGGGAATTTATTCCCATCACCTTCTAGTTCTAGATTAAGGTCGACTCATGGGAAATTCGACATCACATTGCAATATTTACTTATTTTTTTACAATTTGGGACTAACATTTAAAACTTAAAGCTACCTAGGTCACAATATAAAATATAATGATTATTATTGTAAGTGTGTGTTTATTTAATGGTAAAGTGGTTAATGTTTGAGAATTAAAGATCTCAGAGTATCTCCAATGCTCAGGGCGAAGGGGGAGATCGGTGCGCAAAAACAGACGCACCGCGCGTTGGAGACCAGCGGCAGTGCGTCCCCAGGTTGATATCTCGCCTCGGGACGGAGAGGGCGTTGTGTGGGGTGCGTTCCTCACACGCGCCCTTTTTTTTAAAAAAAAATTGATATTTATTTCAAATTTCGACCGTTTTTCACCTTTTTCATTTTTTAAATTCTTTTGACCGTTTGGATTAAAACGGCTAGTAGCCAAAAAAAAATCTTTTTTTTTTATTTTCCTTTCTACCTCTATAAATACCCCTATTTATCTCCATCATTTTTCATATTCTCTCAATCTTCCCATTCTTCTCAAGTTATATATTTTTCCCGCGATTTTTTGCCAATGGATCGTGAGTTCAACGATTACCTAGAGAAATGCGGCGGAGGTTCGAATGTGCCTACTACTCAATCAATGATGGAGTTTGCTCCATTTTCGCAAGCTTCAAACGTCTTTGGTTTGGGAACAAATCCAACTCCGGCAAGGATACCAATCATTCAAGAAAAAGAGCCAGAGGCGAAGCCTAAAGCCAAGGGGGTGCGCTCACTACAAAAAAAAGAGCTTTTAGTGGCAACAATACGAGTGACGATCGTATTTGTGTCACTATAAATAACTTTATAGTGACAAAAAAAAATTGTTGTCACAAAATAATGTACCAGTGACAAATTTTGTTGTTGTCGATAATTATTGTCACTATATGTCAGTGACGAACTGAGTGTTGTCACTGTAAATATGCATGTAGTGACGATACGATATATCGTTGCAAAATAGTGCAGCAGTGACATATTTAATTATTGTCAGTATTTATTGTCACTACATGTTAGTGATGATCTTGTTTTTATCACTACAAAATATATATATAGTGACAATATTGTGTATCGTGACAATACTGTGTAATAGTGACAAATTATATTGTTGCGGATATTTAATGTCACTGTATATCAGTGACAATTATGTTTTTATCACTACAAGTTTGAATATAGTGACAACACGTATTAATATCACAAAATAGCATAATAGTGTCAACTTTTGTTGCTGTCATTATTTATTGTCACTATATATCAGTGACAATCCGTAAATTGTCACTATAAACATATTTATAATTACAATAATTTATTATCGCCACAATGATTATAACAGTGATAAATTATATTATCGTCGGTATTTAATGTCACTATACGTCTGTGACGATTGTTAAGTTTGTCACTGCAATCATATATATAGTGACAATATATTATAGTGTCACCACAAAGTGTAATAGTGACGTGTTTTACTGATCATCATTTGTTGTCACTAAATTTCTTTGTTAAGTTGTGACAGTTGTTTCACTCGTCACAAAAAATGCATTAGTGACAAACTTAATTGTTGGCAGCATATATTGTCACTATATGTCACACAAAAAATAACGATCTTATAAATATAAACGAATGCGATGATATTATACGAATTAATTTATATTTTAATATGAATTCGTTTGTATTATATTCTTCAACCTAACCACTGTAGATTAAATGTGATCACGTATCTAATAAAAAAAACATTTGTAATGAATTGATGCTAATATCACGTTTTGATTCACATAAGATTATTGCTCAGAAGACGTGATCACACTTATTATGAAATAAGAGTATTGCTCATAAGACTTGATCACGCTTTTTATCAAATAAGACTATTGCCCAGAAAACGTGATCATGTTTATTATGAAATAAGAGTCAAACTTGTTTAATGTAGCAGGATTTATTTTTTCAACAATAGGTGTGACCACGCAGAAAGTACTCATTCATTAAAAACTTTTCAAAGTAAGACAGGATCGTGATTTAAAGAGAGATAAAAGAGAATTGGGCCTAATTTTCTGTTGAGGATATTAAATTCAATACAAATAATAATGTTTTTATCATAGTACAACAATTAATATTTTTGTATCATATCTTTCTCGCAACAATTAAGAAACTTAAATCTTTTCCCCTCTCTTCTATTACTTTTTCATATTATCTTTTTTATAGCTTTTAATTTAATTTTATTTTATCTTCTATATTTCCTTTTATATTTTCGTTCATTTATTTTGGTTTATTTTCACAATTTTATTTTCTTTTCTTTATAGCAAAATTTGACCAAAATTATCTATATTTATATAATATATAAAAAAACAACTCAAATGTAATATTTTTTTCACCAATTATTATAACATTTTTCGTCCAAGTTTTTTTTCTCCATTATCTTCTCTTTATGTGTTTTAATTCTTTCCTAAAAATTCTCAAAAATAATCTTTAATTTGAAAATTCATCAACAAATGAATTTGAAATAGATAATTTATGGAAAATTGAAGTTTTAATCATTTTTTCCTATTTCCTCATTATCACATTAAAGTAAAATAATTTTTATGGATGCTCTTAATATACATTACTTTAAAATAAAAGAATATTTAAATAAATATAAATTATTCTTGACTATCTATTAATCTTATTATAAATAATAATACTCTATGAATTTTTTTATATATTTTCTTTAAAAATGTAAAATATGTAGTGGTCTGTGCATAGGGCTGTAAACGAATCAAGCTACTCGTGAGTTATTTAACGTTTGACTCGATAAAAGCTCGATCGATCATTTAATGACAACTCGTTTAGCTAAACGAGTTAAGCTTGAGCATGACGATACTCGACTCGTTAGCTCGTGAGCAAGCTCGTTAAGTGATTTATCTTAAAAACATAAGATTATTAATTAAATATCTTATATTTTATACTATATTAATATTTGGATTAAGTATCTAATTGACGTCATTTATTTACAAGAAAATAGTAATATATTACATTGTTGTTAATAAAATAACTTATATATTTGAAAAATAACTTATGCATTAGGAAAATAATTAAAATTTTAATTAAAAAATTAAATTTAAAAACCTCAATTAGGCTCGTCAATGTATTCGACTCGATTAAAGCTCGATCGATAATTAAAGCGAGCAGCTCGGTTAGCTAAATGAGTCAATCTTGAGCAAGACACTATTCGGCTCGACTCGGCTTGATTACATCCCTATGACCGTGCATGGCACGGGAGGACATACTAGTATAATAGAAAACCATCAAATTATTTTCTAGCACCATTATCTAAAAATCACATATTCACTTGTCTTTTTCTAAAATCAATTTATTACATATTCATATGACTTTTTCTCATTCTCTATACAATAAAATATTTTTTTTACGCTTTCAATGTAATTTTTCGTAAATACATGTGAATATGCATCTTAATTAAATGAAAGATAATAAAACGTCCTTTTATAAGTATTTTTTTAGGCGAGATTCAACTAATTAAATAGTTTTATATTAATAACTATTAATTCATTTTTTTCTTCAAACTCCACTCATGCTTATTTTATGAATTAATCATTTTAATTTACCATTGATTTATTCAGAATGATTTCTGTTAAATAAAATATTTTTATTTTTTAATGCATAAGTATAAGTATATCTAAAAAAGTTTTAATTTTATGTTGGAAGAAATCTGAAACGTAAGATTTGAATTTTTGGAGGAAAATTGAAACATAAAACTTACCGCCAATATCATATTTACTGCAAAAATAAATAAATATATATATATATATATATATATATATATATATATATATTCACACGTTCTCATCCACTCACGTTCTCCCACTCCAGTCTCCACTCAACAAATTAAACCCTATTCTTCTTCTCTCATTCTCAACTCACGTTATTCACTCTACATCAAATTTCTATACTTGTTCTCCTCACTCTCGTCTAAATCTGTTCTCTCCTGCAAATCACAAAATTATATTATTTTCTATTGCATCTTCTCAATATTATGTCAAGCGGTCGCATCGTGAACAACACATGTAAGTTGTTATTTTTGTTCATTGAATTTTTTTTCTTTTCAATTTTTGATTTCTTTATATGAGAAATATTTTTTTTTTTCTCTATAGTTGATGAAATGGACGAAAATTTGCAAGAAGAGTTTGTGGACCAATCAATGGAGGAAACATGATTTCACAACACGATATGCTAATGGTTTTATTATTAATTTCATATTTGTGTCTAATTTATATTTGTACTGTGATTGGTTACCTAAATAATAATATATATATTTGATATAGGTGCGCCCAAACGGAATGTCAGAGGCGTTACAGAAGGCTTATCATTTCAAAAGAAATGTCAGTGTACTTCGAAGTTAGACATGATTATACATTCGACATTGATTCTATTTATGTGGTATGTGATCTTTTGGTATTTTAGTTTCAATGAGTATATTTGGATTCTTGTAACATAGTATGAACTAGACGTGATCATGCCTTGTGTGTAATTGAATGTTTAAAGCTATTTCGAAAATATACGTGATCGCGCTAATTCTGCATTTGCCTGTTGAAAGCTACTTGTAAAATATGCGTCATCAAGTTTACTCTTAAATTGTCTTCTGCCCAACTATTGAAACCTAAGTCGAAAATATGTGTGATCACGTTTATTCTTAGACTATCTTATGTCTTTTTTTCGTTGCCGGAAGCTAATTGTAAAATTTGCGCGATAAAGTTTACTCCTAAATTGTCTTTTGCCCAACTGTTGAAACATATTTTAAAAATATGCGTGATCACGTTTATTCTTAGATTATCTTATGTCTTTTTTTTGGGCTGCTGAAAGCTAATTGTAAAATATGCGTGATCAAGTTTACTATTAAATTATCTTCGGCCCAACTGTTGAAACCTATTTTGAAACTATTCGTGATCACATTTATTTTTAGATTATATTATGTCTTTTTTTTTGCTGCTGAAAGTTAATTGCAAAATATGTGTGATTAAGCTAACTTTTTTTTTGAAGCAAGTGATCAAGTTTACTCTTAAATTGCCTTCTGCCTAATTGTTGAAACATATTTCGAAAATATGCGTGATCACGTTTATTCTTAGGTTGCCTTATGTCTTTTTTTGGCTGCTGAAAGGTAATTGTAAAATATGCGTAATCAAGTTTACTCTTAAATTGTCTTATTCCCATCTGTTGAAATCTATGTCGAAAATATGCGTGATCACGTTTTTTGTTGTTGCTGAAAGCTAATTATAAAATATGCGTGATCATGTTTACTTTTAAATTGTCTTATGCCCAACTCTTGAAACCTCTTTAAAAATTATGTGTGATCACGTTAATTCTTAAATTGTCTTTTGTCTTTTTCTACGTGTGCATATACATATGTATGAAATACAAATTCTAATATAAATTGTTATGTTCAGGAAAAGCTTATTATGTGTCAAAGTCTACCAGAGGACGATGGAGAATCTATGACCGACAATGAAGCATTCATAAAAGCTCTTGGTGAAGAAAAATCTAGCAGATTACGTGGATGTGAGGATGAGATCAAGCTAACTTCTAAAAGAGGAGAAATTATAAATCTTGATCTTCAAAAAGAGACTGAAGAATTAAGAAAACAAAATCAAGAATTGGCAACTCGATTTGAGTCCTTTAGAAGCTCAAGTTCGCAACAATGAAGTCAACCTACAAACTCAAGTTGAAGCTGTTATGAGAATGTGGCTCCCAGGTTTCATGCAAAGCTCGAGTCAAAATAGTCAAACCCCAAATTTCAATTAATGTCGTTTATGTGTCTTAATTAAAAGTATTTATTTTCAAACAATGTAATCTGACATTGAATGTGTTTTATGAAATACATGTAATTTATTTAATTTTCTCAATTTTGTTATATTATATTTCATATTTTTAATGAATGAAGAATTGATAATATTGTATAGTAACTAACAAATTAGATAAAAATATTAATTATGATAAATAATTTAATTTTTGTGACAAATTGTATAATTGACATTATATTAATATTGTGACAACCTTTAAAATTATTTTTTGTTACTAAATTATTATGATTTTGTGACGGTAATTATAGTGATAATAATTTATATTACTATAGAAATTCTTTTAGTCACTATATTAATTTATTTCAGTGTTAAAATAGATTTGTCACTAAAATAATATTGTTATAATGACAATAAAAAATACTTATTTTGTGACGACTATACTGCGTGACATTATTACGGAATACTAGTGACGATTGTATCATGTGACTAAATCGAGACACTTTAGTGACGGTAACCACATGCCACTATATACAAATTATTTTAGTGATAACTGTAAAATGTGACTAATTGATGAGTGACAAACATGATTTTTGTACCTCAATATCACATGAATTGTTGTCATTTTCCCCCATGAATTGATTGCTAATATGTGTTTGTATCCCAATTTTGAGTTTTGTTGAGTTTTGATTCCTTGGTGTAGTTTTGGAGTGATTTCAGGGAAAATCAAGGATTAATTGGAGGATTTTGAAGACATGAGATCGAAGTACGTCTCGATAGGAATTCGTGAGCGCAAACGGCGACCAATGAGGTTCTAGTGATGAGAAAGACATGCGACTATATACCAAATTATATAGTGACAGTAAATAGATGCGACTAATCGATGGAGTTATAGTGACGATAAAAAAATGCGACTATATATCGAGTAATTTAGTGACAATTAAAATGTGTGACTACATAAGTGATTTCTTGTGACAAATAATTCATGTCACTGGAACAATGAACTACAGTGACGATCATTGAACGTGGCTATAAAATTGAAATATAGCGATGACTAATTATTATCACAACATCATCATCTCCAGTGACAAGATCATCTGTCACTATACCTCAATATGCAGTGACGTTATTTTGTCGTTGTCACTAATACTTTTAGTGTCGGTGCATACAGTCTCAACTCAACGACGAACACAAAAGTCGTCACTAACCACTTATAGTGACAATTTTGATACATATAGTGACAAAAAACGTCGCCACTAAAAACTGTTTTTTTTTTGTAGTGGCACCAACTACACGAGCGAGGAGACGGAGCTCATATGCATATTGTGGGCAGAGGCTACCCACAATCTGATTTTGGGAACTTTTCAAAGGTTGCTCCAATATTGGGGCTCAATTGGCGAGAAATACAACGCCCTCAAACCGTCGGGATCATATCAAATCCCACTTCCAACGAGTCGCAAAGAAGGTGAGACTTTGGGCCCTGCAAGGATAATTGGGGTAGCGGGATGAGCAACGATCAAATCATTGAAGCTGCCCAGACGATGCATGAGGCTCACCACAAGAAGAGATTCGGCCATATCAAAGCTTGGATAGTTCTCTGCGATTGTCAAAAGTTCACGGCGCAAGCCACCGATGTCCACTCCGCCAAGAAGTCCAAGGGATCCGAAGGCGAGGCAACTACTACTTCATCGGATCCAAGCGTCACCAAGGCACGAAAGCGGCAAAGCGCAATAAAGGCAAGGGCAAGAACACTTCCACACAGTCGTCTTACTCCGAGGCGCTTGAGAAAGTCGCCATCGAAATGAAGTTACATACAATCCAAATTGGTGGCATTGCCAAAGCAAAGAAGGCGCTCGCCGCGGTGAAAATGGAGGAGCTCGATTTGAAGATCCTCAACATAGATACTTCGAAGATGAACGAAGCTCAATTGGCATGGCACAACCATTTGATCCAAGAGGTGCTCAAGCGTCGGGAAATTATGTAGTTTAGGATTTTTAAATTATATTTTTTTTAAGTAATTTAAATTATGTAATTTTTAGTTTTTATGTAATGTTTAATTTATTTTCAATGAAAATTAAACAATTTAGCAAAAATGTGTTGAAATTGAAATTTTGGTGGAAATGAGTATTTTAGCACCAAGGTAAGAACTTCGCATTGGAGAGGGAGGTGCTTAAGGTGGGGACCACCATTTTAGACCCAACTTAAGCACCTCCCATTGGAGATGCTCTCATATCCAATTCAATCATAATGCATGTGATCTTAAAAAAATTATGTCATTTTAATCAAAATAAATAAATATGTGCAATTTTTCCGCATCATCTAATTATATATGTAGACGAAATAATGTGGTATTAACTCTGTTAGGTCCCGGGGGTCTCGAATAGGTGTATGGGAGGGGAATACACCTATGGGCTATTTTTTTTCCTCAAAGTGAGGGATCTCAAGATAGAGATCTAAACGAAACTTTACACGCAAACAGTGACGCCTGTTGACTGAAAACAGTTTTGACCAAACAGGGTTGACGACTGATACTGAAAGCTCTTCAGTAAGGAGTTATCAGTTAAATTGCTGGAACTTAACTGATACACTTATGGGCTTCAGTCGAGTTTGCTAAAACAGAGATGATAACACTCTTCCTGACTATCAAAAGATAGATCAGTCAGACTGATATCATACGCAGCGGAAATTAAACTTAGTTTCGCAATAGCCTCGGTTGAGCACGTTGTTGGTCTTAGGTTTCTCTTTGCAGTTATTCAGTATTCGGTTTATCAATTGAAACAACACAAGTAGGAAAGTAAAACTGAAAGCTGTAAACAACACAGAGACTTTTACATGGTTCGGAAAAACCCTTTCCTACATCCACGGTCGGTTGATCGACCAACAATCCACTCCGCAAGTGCTTAACAGGTGCACTACAAACCAAACCGTGTGATTGCCGGGTGCACACAACTGTACCACTGAAGAAAACCCTTCTTCAGTACCCACACTTCACTCGTGTCGGATTTCTCTTACTTAGCACAACCCGCGCTAAGACTCTCAGAGTCAGAGTACCTTTCTGAACTCCGAATCACTCAAACACTCAAATTTTTCTGTCTGAAAGGAGGTTTGAACGTGTGCCAACTATACTGCAAAGAACAAGTTCTTTGTAGCAAGTTTGACCTTGGCTTCTGGGTAAACAGAGGTTTGCCTAAGGTCTAAGAGAATATGTGTAATCAGCAGTGACTGATTTTGGCTTTGGAATTCTCTTCTTCGATTCAAGCTTTGGGAAGGTTAAGCTTTAGGCTGAGTAGCGATTTCGGCAGAGCTTCAGCTTATGTCGTTGAATCGGTGAAGATTGAAGTGATCCTCGAGCGCTATTTGTAGGAGAACTCTTGAATAGATCCGTTGGCGTAGAACATCCTCAAGATTTCTTCCGTTGGAGAGCAATTCGAATTTGGGCTGAGGCTTCAATCTTCGAGGTTCATTGTCTGGTGGAAACGACTCTCTTGAGGGACAGGAGATGTGACGTCTCTGATAAAGTAGCCACCAAATAGGAATGACCTCTGCAGAGATAAGATCCTGAGATCTCTGCATTTAATGCGGCTGTACTTTTGTGAGTACGTGGCTTCCTTTGAACGTTGGAAGATCAGTCCGAGGAAGAATGTTCAACTGATACTTGACTTTAGTATCAGTCCGCTGAGTCCACGTGGCACGCATTAAGTAATCAGTTCCGAACTGATTCTTCAACTGATACTTCAGTTGGTATCTTCAGTCTTCAGTCCTTCGTCCTTCAGTCTTCAGTCTTCAGAACTGCAAGCTAAACTAGAAACGAACTCTAACACTTGAGTTCAAAACAGTTCTAGTCTATTACAATTACGACCTATGAATTTTGGTATCATCAAAACAAGGATTAGGATATTCCACAAGGTTCCCAAGAAACTCTTTCGACGAATAATAGTAAAAAATCGCCAACTTTTAACCCAATTCTTGTGGTGTTAATACTCCTAAATAACTATTTTGCTTAATAAAAAGTTAATATTAATCATAAAAATAAAAATATATTAATTCAAATCACTTTTTTGTGTAAATGTCTATTTTATCCTTAATAAAATTATAATAAAAATACATAAAAAGAAACATAAAATTAAAAGAAAATACTATAATTGAAAAAATGGAACAAAAAAACAAAAACGTAAGATCACTCTCAAGTAACCGCTCCTCCTCTATGTCGAAGTTACAGACTTTAGAACCCAACGCCACATAATCGGTTGGTGAATCGCAGAGGACAAATGTGGAAATCGATGATGCAAACGTTTGATTCCGGCGGCAATGATGCAAGTAGATATCAGCCATGGCGATGCAAGCGGCGACCAACTGTGGCGGCGCGAAGTCTGAGTATGAGAGGTAGGCGGGGATTGAATGGGGGAAAACGACGAGAAATTGGGGGAGGGTTCTTGTCATTTATGATTTTTTTTTTAGATTTTTAAATGTTTGATAAATTTTAAAATAAAATAATAAAAGGGTATCTAAGTAAAAATGTTTATAATTAATATATTATTAATTTCATGGTGTAATTAACTTTTACTTAATTAAAAGGGCTATTTTAATTAACTTGTATCTTGGGAATATATATAAATATATTGCATTAAAAAATGAAAAATACAATTATATAAAATAATAATAAAAAAATGAAAATAATAATATTATCTTTATTGATGAGCCGAGGCAAAAGTTGAACTCTTTATCTAATAGACAAAAATGCTCTATGCTAGTGCTTGAAATCAACAACATATGTCTCCAAGATACAACGGCTAGGTTGAATACATATATATATTGCACAACATATAGATGTTCCGGCGAACTACTCGATATTCAATACTGAATGTCACTCATATGACTCAAACTATATGCAAAATATGATAGAACATTCGAATACAATCGAAATGATATGCTGAATTTATTATTCTGACCATGAGAGAGACTCCTATTTATAGCCAAAAAGTGGTTGTTCATGAAGGGGTGTGAGGTGGTTCATGGTGGTCGAACCGAACAGATGCCTGCGATTGAATCCAAAACAAATGCGAGCAGTTGGGTCAAAACGAGTGTGTTTCCTGAATCTGGGCCAGGGCATATGCCATCCATATACAACTGCTGCCACATCTGCGCCATGTGGTGCGTGTCCGCCCTCTACTATGTCACCCGTCCACAAACACATTGAACCGCACTGAGTCTGTGCACGAGCCGTTGTTGAACCACCAGACCGTCACCGAGTCATATTCACGAGTCACTTAGCCAAATTTTTTGGCTCCTCAATGCTCCTCATGACGATGCCCATGTGCGCCTCAAAGTGTCCATTGCGACAAGGGCGACGTGCACATACCCAACACTAGCACCGGACTCGGACTCAGATGGTGCTACGCACCATCCTCATAGAAAATAGGCTAGCCATAAAATGACTAATTCAAAAGTCCCACTAGGGTGCACCATAGTAGTGCACACTTGATTATCTCCTTCTAATGGGATAAGACTTATAAATGACTTTGGAGTTTTTTATTTTTTCAATGAGGGATACTTAAATTTCCACATTCCCAAGCATTAAAATATTTCTCAAACGTCAAAATTCATGTATTAATTGCTCATTCATTAATACTTGAAAATGAACAATCAAATACATTATTTTAATGTACTTGAAATGTAGATTCCAAATAAGTAAATCTCCACGAATTCCAATGGATTTACCATAATTAATTTATGGATTTTCACCATTTATATACAATATTTTCAACAATTTCCCACATGAATGACAAATTAATGCAATGCATGAATATTCAGTCCCAACGATATATTATTATTGCATCTGGATTGATAGTTTTTGCCTTTGAACTTTCCATAGTGTAATGCTATCGGAGTTACTCGCTGCTCGGTGAACACGATGTCTTGAACCGGTAAGCTTTTGTGCAAACCAAGACAATAACACACATACAATAATAGATCTGATATCTTTCATTCTCATGGTTGTGTCCGTTTCGGCCTTGGATCATATCTTGGATTTATAAGTGTCGTTATCATTTGAAGCGGCCCCGCTTCTCACTTATATATGTGATCTGCTCATAAAAAGTTTTCTGTCATACTCCGTCTTTATAGAAGACTATAGGAATCATTAAAAGCTTTTGTAAGCTTAACCTTACCACACTCTACAGTTTAGCACTTGAGTAGCTAGATCGAGAATGAATTTAATAGTTGTGATTCCAAGTGCACAACTGAACATTCATAACTTAGTTGTCTCTTTGAATCAAGCTATTGAGATATCCAGTCATCATGGTTGAGTATTCACTATAAACGTTCTTTTAATTTGTAGGTTTTATCCATTCCTCTTCCTGCATAATTGATCATTTAATATTTCGTGATGATCATCTTTGATGAGTTTTGACATTCTCTTATCAAAATCTCATGCCTTATGATATTATTTATCGTTTTTCTTCTAACGATGTTTCATATGTTACTAAATGATACTCCCTCCGTCCCATTGATCTGGTCCCGTATTTCTTTTTTGTTTGTCCCAGCATCTTGTCCCATTTCTATAAATGACTAATATTAGGGAACAATTAACAATTAACCTAAAGGTAATTAAAACCCACTAATCCCTAATATAAATATCCTAAAAACCTACCCTACCCCCCTCATTCACTCCACGCGGCTCTCTCCTCTCTCCTGATCATTTCCTCTTCTCCTTCCTGGAAACCCTAAATCTAGGGAAATCAAACGTCGCCGCCCTCCGATCTAGCCCTCAGTTACCGGCGTTAGCTTGTTTTACACCTCGTCGGTGGTTCTTCACCGGCCTAGTGGCAGAATCACAAGCGGTGACAAACACGGATTTCATACCTCAATATCGCATGAATTGTTGTCATTCTCCTCCATAAATCGATTGCTGATATGTGTTTGTAGCCCAATTTTGAGTTTTATGAAGTCTTGATTGCTTGGTATAGTTTTTGAATATTTTCAGGGCAATTCAAGAGTTTATTGGAGAATTGTGGGAGCATAAGAGCAAAGTACGTCTCGAGAGGAATCCGTGAGCGCGAACGGCGCCGGAATCAGAGCTCGGACGAGGGAGAACGGAGCCGACGAAGCCAGCTGCGCAGGACCCACGGCCGCGGCAGCCGGCCGTGGCTGAAGAAGACTGAACCGCGGTCCCACCCGCGACCGCGGGCCTGACCGCGGCCTCCTGCGCCCGAGTACAGAACGTTTTTGAACGTCGACCGCGGTCCGAGCCGCGGCCGCGGTCCCCGACAGCGGCCTCCTCCCTTTCCAGCCACGTTCCTGACCGCGGTTTGTGCCGCGACCGCGGGGATAAGGCAGGGATCCGCCCTTTGGTGGGCCCAGACGCGAATTTTGACTCTAAAACCCCATTTTTCCCCCTTTTTCTCTCATTTTTCTTCATCACTCATCTTCTCCAACATTCATTACACACACCAACCCTTCCACTCCCAATCTTCCATTCACAACCCTAGCTCCATAACTACATTCAACCACCCATTTGAAGAAGGCATTGAAGAGGAGAGAGGATTGAAGCAAGCTATTCAATAGGATTTGTTCTTTCTTTCTCTCTCTTTCATTTATGCTTCCTTTGTTATTGGGTATGTTATTGTTGAACATGATAGGCTAGTTTCTCTTTGATTTGGGGATTAGGCTAGATGATTATTGTAATGGATTGATTATTTGTGCTCAATATAAATCTTGTTTGTTCCTTTGCACATTATCTTTTCAAACCCTTGTTTTAATTCTTGTATGGTTTGTTGGCCACATTCTATACATTCCTAATTTGCACTTTGAATCGGGAGAGGATATTTGCAATAGATAAGGTGTTTGAAACATACCAATTCGATAACCGGGAGGTTGAGAGTTGGGTGAGAGTATGTCGATCTTTGTGTGCTTTTGGGAGTTATATGTTAGAAGTTGACCGGGGACGGCAACTATGACCCGTAATCTACCGTTTTAGTCGTCCGGGAGGGGGCTAGAACTAGTTGGGAGATCACTCTAGATAATTAGGATCGTCAAGATTAGTATTGAGCTATAATTGATGTCCTTTGCTTAACCATTGATGCCTAGTCCTTAAATCGTCTTAATCATCTTATTAATCCACTTGTTTATTTGGTTTTATTTGTCTTTGCACTTGTTAAGTAATTAGTAGATAATCAAACCAATCACTCCATCGTTTAGTCTAAATAGTCTAGTAAAATGAATTAGGATAATCACTAGATTGAACTACTAATCCTTGTGGGATACGACCTTGCTTCCATATATTACAACTACCCGTATACTTGCGGCGTGGTGAAAATATTAGCGAACAAGCGGCGCCTTTTTGGATGGCCGATCTAAACCCTATTTCGCCGCCTACAGTCTTCAACGCTGTGATGAGTAATCAATGGAATGGTTATCTGAGCGGGGAATTCATTCCCGACACGGAGGACTCACTCTCTGATTGGGGCTCGCCTCCGGAGGTGTTTTTCCCTTGGTCTGTTACATTGTCGACGACAGATCCGGCGTGGATCGGGACAGAAGAGATCGAAGCTATGTGCGAGTGTTCACTGGTTGGAGCTACACCCTCGCTCCGACCTTCGATATATCGCCGTGTAAGCAAGAATTATGCGAGTCTTCTGCCCTCCTCTAATATGTACGTAATTGATGAATCTGACTCGGTTATTTCTTTATTGCTCTTGTGAGGAAAATTGGGATGAGGTTGTTTCCTTTCAAGGTTTGGATTTACCAGGCTTCAGGGGTTGTTCGCCACATTTAAAAGACTTTCTTTACCATCTGCTACCAGGTCTAAAACGGGTGAGATCCTTCCTATGGCTATGTATTCATAGACTTTCTGTGGTCTATGAATACAGGCTATGTTTAAAACGGGTGAGATCCTTCCTATGGCTATGTTTACAAAAGATAACACTGTCTTTACAAAAATATAGGCTTTCTTTACAAAAGATAACACTGCATTTACAAAAATATAGGCTTTCTTTACAAAAGATAACACTGCCTTTACAAAAATATAGGCTGTACAGCCTAAAGATACATTTGGCTATACTTGTTCAATAGCCAAATGATCCATTAGGCTCTCTTCCATTCCACTCACAATGCCCTTTTCCATCAAATATGTCCCTTGCCTTATTAAGGCCCCTTTCTTCATGTGAGGGATCTTATAGGTATTGTGACCCTTCACCTTCATTATTTCAACCATGCACCCTTGTAGGCTTAGAAACACATTGTTTAGAGTAGTGGGTGATAGTTCCTCGAAAGAACTTACCACTGCATTGACAAGATCATCAACATTTCTACAAACATTTTCAGTTTGTAGACTTTGTATTGCTCGAAACCACCCTAGATCATTGATATTGGTATCAAGGGAATTGGGTGGTTGATGCACTATCCTTATGTTGAATCCATCAGCACTTGCCACCTCTCTAAATTCAGGGTCATCATCCTTTATGTGAGGTTTTGCATTGTCTTGTTGAATAAAAATTATTTTGCTTGCAAAACATGGCCATTTAAGCTTTATGGCTGGAACAATCTGTACATAATTTCAAATTCAGAAAATTACTTGAATAAAATGCATATTTCTAGTACAATAAGATTGAGTTATGTACTCCTATCATTCTACTATTACAACTTGCACACAATTCTTTAGAAATCCATACCTTATGAATAAAGTTATCTCTGATTACTTGTTTCTTCACACTCTGAATTGGTTTCTACTCAAGTGTCCCTGCTGCTCTGTTTTTACTTGATCTTTTTGCTGGAACCCATTCTGTAAATGGGAAAATTCCTATCTTTCCATCAAACAAAACAGACCCATCTAGTGCAAATAAGGGCCTGCACACAACACACATGAACATAACCTTCTTAATAAACTTTTTTTACTTGCATGTCCTATGTAGTTCGACCTCCCCGGGGGTCAAATAAAACCTATGAGATGCTTTGGTTATGTAGAACCGCTTCTCATCAATATGTACCGTATTGTGCATATTCTTAAATTGAAGAACCTTAAGTATTCTATCATACTCAATGGCTTCAAGTGAAAACTTAAACTGAAGCAATTTGTTAGGGGCTGTCAAGTCTGGCTTGATTGCACTTGTATGAGCTTTGATCAAACCCTTTCGAATCCATCGCCCCACTGTACTCTTGCTACAATTAATTCCACTTGTAAGTCTTCTAATTGTGCTTCTCTTGCTTAATGCCAAACTTGAAATTAACTCCAAATCGATGTGCACCCGATTAGATCTTTTTGTACATTTATCACTTAATAAATGTATGTGATCACCCTCCTGTTGTTGCTTCTTTGCAGCTGACCAAAGCCGTCTCACGGTACGACGACATGCCCCAAATTTGACGACGGCCTCCTGCATTCGCCCATGTTTTGACTTACCATCCTTGCTATCAAGAAGAAGAAACTGGACTATAGCATTTCTTTGTGCAGTGGTGTAATCTGCCCCCTCATTTTTTCCCTTTTTTTTTTAAGTTTTGAGAGGATGATGAGTTATGTAAAATCTGAACTCTGGCAGATTATATAGGGGGGAGTCCCCCTTGCCTTTTGTAAATTTTAAGTGGGAAATTTGAATTCCCAATTTTTAATGAAGGAAAGTTTGAAATTCGCTCCTTAATAAATTTTGGCAGCATGTTAAATTTGTTTAACTTTCCAAGTTAGCGTCAATTCTTAATAAGGCTTACAGCATGTAATATGACAATTCTTAATTTTCGTCCAAGTGCTTTAATTGATAGTAGGTGGCAGCACTTTAATTAAGGGATGAGTTACTTTAATTAATAAAGTGCTTTTAAGTTGTGGGTCCCTATATTTACTACACTAATAACACTCTCCTTAATAACCGTGTCGGAACCAAATGGGACAAGCCCAATGGGACGGAGGGAGTATTTCATTATATTATTTTTAGTAACATCGCCATTTTGGCTCAAAAAAAAAAACATCATCATTTGTAAGAATAATCTGGACAAACTTTGTTTATTGTCATAGTAGTACTTTTCATGTTTACTAGTCAATATTCTTCTTTATTATTCTAGTAACATTTTCCGATGACCAAGTTAATTATATAAACAACGTTACTTTTATCGTTCTAATGATCACATGAATTTATGTAACGATATCGTATTTATCATTCTAACTTGATATTCTAAGCAAGTTCTTTAATGAGATAAGATTTATAAATGATATTGGAGTTTTTTTTTTTTTTTTCTAATATGGATACTTACATTTCCACGTTTCCAAGCATTAAAATACTTCTTAAACATCAAACTTTATGCATTAATTGTTCATTCATTACTACTTGGAAATGAACAATCAAATACATTATTGTAATGTGCTTGAAATGTAGATTTCAACTAAACAAATCTCCACAAATTTCAATAAATTTACCATAATTAATTTATGGATTTTCACCATTTATACAATATTTTCAATCGTTTTAATTTTAAATGAAACTTATAGTAATACATTTCAATAGTAACCCTATTTTTCGACTGTAACAAAATCGATACGCCTTAATATTCAAATGATTAAACAATGTCATGACATAGACCTTCTCAATAGCAAACAGTTTGTTTCCTCTGAATTCTTCTGCGTATAAAAAGTACACGTCATAACAATTTTCAGCCGTTGGAAAATTATAGCATGTCTTTTTCGTTAGAATCAAAAGGTGAGATGTGTTTTTCCATTTAATCCTTTCTCACCCTCAAAGGACAAAGACAAAATAAAATTTATTCAATTGTCTAAAAACAAACTTTTGTGAGATGTGTTTTGCCATATAATCATTTCTTTCCGCCAAAGACAAAATAAAATTCGTTCAATTGTTATCAAAGAGATTTAGGTAAGGTTGAGACCCCAAATATGGTCAAGTTCAAGACTCATCTTAAGATGCGTGAATTGTATTTTGTTTAAATATTGAATTATATTTATTTAAATATTTAATTTAATTTGTAATAACAATCAATTGTTATTTTATATATATATATATATATATATATCTAAAAAAGTATTCAATTGTTTAAAAACAAAATTTGATATGATTATCTAATTGGCGGTGCATATTAAAATTGATTTGTCGTTGTACCAATATAAACTTTGTTGCTCCAAAATACTATAAGTTTTAAAGGAAATTAGTATAAATTAGTTAGAGCAGTCAATATCATGACGTAAAAAAATATGTTGCTTTCAACATGAGATACGTGGTTTGCATTGCTGCAAAATAAATAAATGGGATACGTGGCGAGCAGCCGTGTGCACTTTAAAACAACAATTAATTTCGTTCAATGCAATATCCGTTTGAGATGATTATTTATTCAGATAATAAAAAGTGTTAATATACAAGAGTAGCCACTTTTCTTTAGTAAAAATAAATTTTATCCACTAATATAAAAACTTAAAAAAATACCCACATTTATCATTTTACCCTTGCATATAAAATTTTTACAAATACCCACGAATTCACAACCAGTGAATTCACAACTAAATAACAAGTATTGGTTGTGAATTCAAGTTTTAAAGTTTGAATTCACAACTATAAATAGTGTTAGTTGTGAATTCGCGTGAATTCACAACCCACACTATTTATAGTTGTGAATTCACAACCGATAAAACTTGAATTCACAACCAACACTTTTTCAAGTTGTGAATTCACAACCAATAAAACTTGAATTCACAATCAACACTACTTCAATTGTGAATTCACAACCAACGCCGATAATTCAGTTGTGAATTCATAAACTTGGTTGTGAATTCAAGAACATTTGTACAAAATTGCTCGATTTTCATCAACTTCTTCAATCTGTGATCCAATATACTTAGTATTCAATCAAAGCAAAGCTTATGCAGAAAATTTATTACATTTCCTTTCTCGAAACGAAATACATCGCTTGTAAACATCGAAAATCCCCAAAATAAGAAAAATTTAAAAAAGCCTCAAGTTCATCTCAAATTATGGCACGATTTCCCCAAATTAGGAAACTAAATCAAAAACCAAATCAGGAAACTAAATTAGGCCAGGCTCCCTTTCTCACGCCGACATTCGCGGACTTTCGCAGCGGACCGGTTGTACGCCACCTCCGGCTCGTAGCTGTCGGCGCCGGGAGGGAAGTAGACTGGCGAGCGCTGCAGAAGGCGAAGTTCTCTGGTGTTTGCTTCTCCAGACTGCGTGGGCGCTGCGATCCAGCGGCGATGCAGGTCCAGGGCGGCGGCGTGGTGACGGACGGGGCGGCGCGCGCCGGCGGCCGGCTCGATGGACGCGATAGGGAAGCGAAAGCGCGATGATAGGAGATAGAGAGAGAGAGATGGAGGAGAGGAGGGCACGAGGAGATATGAGTGAAGGAGAGGGGAGAGAGAGGGAGGAGGAGAGAGAGAGAGAGAGAGAGGAAGATCGGCGGCTGATGGGCGGCGGCGTGGTGAAGGACGGTGTTGGGAACCCCATGGAATATTAGGTTTTATTTTGATGATACCAAAATCCTTAGGATTAATTTGTAATAGACTAGAACTGTTTTGAACTCAAGTGTTAGAGTTCGTTTCTAGTTTAGTGAGCAGTTCTGAAGACTGAAGACTGAAGGACCGAAGGACTGAAGACTAAAGATACCAACTGAAGTATCAGTTGAAGAATCAGTTCAGAACTGATTACTTATTGCGTGCTTCGAGGACTCAGCAGACTGATACTAAAGTCAAGTATCAGTTAAACATTCTTCCTCGGACTGAACTTCCAACGTTCAAAGGAAGCCACGTGCTTATACAGTACAGCCGCATTAAATGCAGAGATCTCAGGATCATCCCTCTCTGCAGAGGTCATTCCTATTTGGTGGCTACTTTATCAGAGACGTCACATCTCCTGTTCCTCAAGAGAGCCGTTTCCACCAAACAAGGAACCTCGAAGATTGAAGCCTCAGCCCAAATTCGAAATGTTCTCCAACGGAAGAAATCTTGAAGACGTTCTTCGCCAACGGATCTATTCAAGACCTCTCCAATAAATAGCGCTCGAGGATCAACTTCAATCTTCACCGATTCAACGACCTAAGCTGAAGCTCTGCCGAAATTGCTACTCAGCCCAAAGCTTAATCTCCCCAAAGCTTGAATCGAAGAAGAGAATTCCAAAGCCAAAATCATTCACTACTGATTACACACATTCTCTTAGACCTTAGGCATATATCTGTTTACCCAGAAGCCCAGGTCAAAACTTGCTCCAAAGAACTTGTTATTTGAAGTCTAGTTGGCAAGTTTTTCAAACCTCCTTTCGTAAGAAAGAAACCGAGTGTTTGAGTGAAAAGGAGTTCAGGAAGGTACTCTGACTCCGTGAGATCCTAGTGCAAGGTCGTGCTAGGAGTGAGAAATCCGACGTGAGTGAAGCGTGGGTACTGAAGTAAGGTCTCTTCAGTGAAACGGTTGTGTGCACCCGGCAAGCACACAGTTCGGTTTGCAGTGCACCAGTTAAGCACTTGCGGAGTGGATTGTTGGTCTGATCAACCGACCGTGGATGTAGAAAAAGGTTTTCCGAACCACATAAAACTCTCTGTGTTATTTACAGCTTTCAGTCTTTCCATTCTTATCTGTGTTCTTACTGTTGATAAACTGAATACTGAATAACCGCAAAGAGAAACCTAAGACTAACAACGTGCTCAACCGAGGCTATTCCGAAACAAGTTTATTTCCGCTGCGTGTGATATCAGTCTGACTGATCTATCCTCTTATAGTCAGGAAGACTTATATCATCTCTGTTTTAGCAAACTCGACTGAAGCCCTTACGTGCATCAGTTAAGTTCCAGTGACTTAACTGATAACTCATTACTGAAGAGTTTTCAGTAACAATCGTCAACCATGTTTGGTCAAAACTGTTTTCAGTCAACAGGTGTCATAGTTTGCGTGTAAAGTTTCGTTTTGATCTCATACTTGAGATCCCTCTGTTTTTAGAGGAGAAATTGAAAATAGCCCATAGGTGTATTCCCCCCCCCCCATACACCTATTCGAGACCCTCCGGACCTAACAGACGGAGTTGGCGGTGGCCGTGCTGAGGCGGCGGCATGGTGAAGAGCATGCGGCGGCACAGCTTGGAAATGAAAGATCGAGAGAAAGAGAGAGAAGAGAGAGGGCGTGTATAGAGAGAGAGATGAGAGAGCGGGTAGAGAGAGAGAGAAATGAGAGAATGAAAGGAAATTAGGGTTTGCCCATTTATATAGAAGTGTAATTTAGTCCTTTAACACTAAAAGTGGATATTTTTTTATGTTTTTATTTGAGTGGGTAAAATTTATTTTCACTATATAAAAGTGGCTATTTTCAAAATCCACTCTAATAAAAATCATAAAAACTCGCAATTGTTAATTTTGGTGTGCATTTGATAACTAGCAAGTAGCAATCCATATGACTTAATTTAGTGGTAAGCGGTTAATATTTAATACCTAAGATGTTATTATATTTTTAGAATTTATTTATTTATATTAAAAAAAAAAATAGCAACCAATCCATGTAGAGAAGGTAAATTTCTTTTTTATTATTTTGACAACGGCTGCCAATTGACGTCCACCATCGCATCAAACTACAAGAGTAATCTTTTAAGAGTGCGTTTATTTTAATGGATAAATTTATTACTTAAAAAAGATGAATAATAAAAATTTATATCTTTAAATATCTTTTTTTTTAAATATTTGACACAAAATAGAAGTTCATTATTTTTTCTTCCATATTTTCACTTTAAGGATAGATAATGTTATCACACAAAAAATGGAGGGATAATATTATCCATTGAAGTTAAAATAAAGGGGAAAAATGGTGAATTTTTCTCTTGTGTCAAATATTGGAAAAGAAAAGATATATTTAAAGATATAAATTTTTGTTATCTCTCCTTTTTCAATGATAAATTTATCCATCAAAGTAAACACACCCTAAGTGGTTTTTTGATTGACATCCTTATGCTCTATTTTAGCAAGTTCAGTAATTTCTTAAACACTGCAAACAGTGAGTTTACTTGGACAATATGATGGCAGTTTTTGGATAGCTTCTCTTATTTTATGAGCTAATTTGTACTCTCTTCGTCTCACGAATCTTGACACGTTTGGTTTTGGCACGGGAATTAAGGATGTCACGACCGCACTTGCTAAGGATAGCAAATTCGGGGAAACCGCGACTAAGGGAGGGAATTTAGGAGCGGGATTTAGAAAGGGGTATATTCGGTCTCTTAATGACTCGACTTGTATAAGGAAATCAATCGAAATATCTAGATATCAAGAAGGCCACAAGGGGACCGTACATAATAATATCCAGAAATGGGTGCTCAATGAGTTTGAGTACATTATTAATTAATACATATTGTTTGACAAATGACATAATATCATAACGAAATCAGTGTTCGCAGCGGAATAACAGTTTGAGTATATGTATGAAGACATATACTCTACTCTGAGGTAATCCTCCTAGATCGACAAAAGCTCCGCTTGCACACTACATCCTCGATCACAGCTCAACCTGCACATTTATAAATACATACAGGGCTAAGTACGAAAGTACTTAGTGGACACTTGCCGAAATTTACATACATGCATAATATTTTATTGTCAAGCCTTTAACAGTAGTAAGATACGAGGGTTTTCCTTTAGAGACTCGTATTTACCAAACATAATATCATTTCTTTCATCAATAACCCGCGCAGGCATTTTAATATCATTAATCACCATATCAGTAACTCGTGCCGAGAGGGAGGCCTCCCTCTACGGACACTATGATCGGCCAACCCGCTAGATGACTCACGATCACAAGGTGTACACTAATTCCGAAGGGATTTGCGGTCCCATCCAGAATCCGAATTCGATTAACATCAGATAGGCAATTAATAATAAAACATAAAGCATTTAGGCATTGACAATATCATTTAAAATTCATAAGCATAAAGTCTTAACAATTCTAATATATAATTTTAGTTTATACGTAGAAAGCCCACCTGAATAGCAGACTCACGGTTTAGCTCTAACTCTGGTGCTTGACCTTTAATCCGAGAAAATAAAATAAGATTCTAATCTTCGAAAAAGAAAAATCTCAATAAATGAGGATGCGTGAAATGATTATGCATGACTCATATTCCTTTAATTAAAAAGAGATGCTAATCCTATTTAAGGAATTAAAGCTCGTCTTATGAGGTCGGATTATTAATCTTTAATAATCTACTCGTCTTAAAATAATCTAATTCACTTACTAAATAAATAATTAGTAAGTCTTAAAAAATTTATCACTAATTAGAATTAAATAGGATTAATAATGAGAGCCTAAAATAATAAATCTCATTGAGCTTAACTAAATAAATTGTAGGAGCCCAATCAAAATAAATAGTAAGAGCCCATTTATATAAATAATTGAGTCCAAACAATATATATTAGCCCAATAAAATAAGCAAAGCCCAAATGAATTAATATCCGGCCCAACAATTAAACTGAACCAGACCCAATAAGAAAGCCCAAAAATTCGGCCCAAACCCGGCCCAAACCCGGCTCCCTTTTCTTTCAAAATCAATCACTGATACACTCTTTTTAATTAATCAACAAAATCCCTTTTTTTGTTAAAGTCGTCGATTCTTTCTCTAACTTTTTATTAAAAACAGAATTCTTTCCTCTCAAATATCATTATCAGATCTCTCCTTTTATTAAAGCAGAACCCACTATCTCCTAATATCAATACTGCATCTCTCCTTAATCAATTAAAAAAAAACGTAGCTGGTATCTCTCTCTCTCAATCAATCTGCTCTCTCTCAATCGATTTCCGGCCATCGCCGCCCGCGTCCTGGCCGTTCCAGTCGCCGGCGAGGAGTTCCGCCTCCGTGGCTCCGTGCTCTGTTGCTGCTCGCCCGTTCCAGAATTCTTCCCCAAACTCACGATTCCCCTCATTTCAAAAAAAATCAGACACGCTTCTCTCTGTCTTCCTCTCTCTCTGTAATGCCCCGACTTTTTATTAAGGATTATAGACTTTTAATTATTGATTTAAGGATTTCTTATGGTAATTAGGGTTCAGCATCCATTAATAAAATACGGACTTATGTGAATTTGATGATTACATACGTGATAATTTATTTTTATTTTTATTTCAACGGATGATGCACTCAAAATATATTTTGAGTCCATTAAGAGAATGATGGAGCTCAAAGATTTATTTTGAGTTTTCAAATCGAAAAAAAAAATTATGTATTTATTTATTTTTACCGAGAACTTTAGGAATGATGAGTTATAAAAATTTTCCATCAATATTTTTCTCAAATTATTTTCCTATGATGTATTTATAAATTGAGAGAGAGCACTAATGTTAGTGCTATTTATTCTAATTTTGATCACAAGAGTTTTATGCTCTAGCATTTTATCAATTGATGATTAGTCTTACATATATATATATTTTTTTTTACACATGGGTTATTACTACACCACATTTTTATATTTACTTAATGTAACACCCCATTATCCTCCACTAATATTTTCTTTTCCCTACCACTAATCTTTTTCCCTACCACCACTAATATTTTCTTTTCCCTACCACTAATCTTTTTCCCTACCACTACTCCTACCTTTCCACCACACTACTCCTTTTCCCCCACCACTACAATCTTTCTCCCACTCTCACAACTTTTCTCCCACCATTATCACACTCCATAGAAGCCTTTGAAGCCCCAAGAGAAGTAGCAAAGCAAGGGAGAGTGTGGGAAAACTATAGAGTGAAGGTTGTGCTTCGAGGGTGAGTTTTTCTTTGCTTTTTCTCAACTGAAAATGCTTTATGGCCATGGATTTTTACACATTTGTGTGCTATATTATGTGAGGATATGTTTTATGATTTTGGATGATTATTTTGGTAGAGTTTATTGGGTGAAAAACCGTGCATGAGGTAAGGCAGCGAATCTGCCATAAGCACACTGCTCGGCAGTGTTTTGCAAGGCGATTCCATCCATCCAAACGGTTCCCAAAAATTCCCAAATTAATTGTGTATCATATTTCATATGTTTTCTAAACTTTGGTAAAATTTCAGAAGGTTTGGAGCTCTTATGATTTATTTATGAATTTGTAAACATCACTGCCTATCTGGAATACATTTTTGGTAAACAATCTTTGGGAGGCCATAAGTAAAGTTTCAATCGGTGAAAACCTTTGAAACTTGAATATGTCACTCTAGACTCCCGTATCTTTCTTTTGACATCGGTCTCACCATTTTTGAGTAAGGGAAACAACCGGTATAAATTCTTGAAATCTAGTTCTTATTCCTTGTACCATCCAGTAGATTTTACAAACCTACGACTTTTAGGTGGCAAAGGCCGACTTAAATCTTTGATTCTCAAGCCTATCTTTCTACTGAATATTCACTGACATGTTGGGAACTTACTTGTTCAGTTTTAGAATTTTTGGTGAAGCCTAAAGTGGTTTTTCTGATTTATGTTCTAAATCTGCCAAACTTGAACTCTTTTTGTGCACTGAACTTTAGACAGTCATATCTTCTAAACCATGAATGTTCTTGGAGTAAATCCAACTGTAGAGTGTTATGATCTCTCCCTAGTTTCCAGATTGACCCTTGGGGTTCCCAGTGGAGTTTTGTAAAGGGAGATATGAATTTTTAAAGAAAGCCCACTGACTTGGTTGTAATCTGGAAATCTGAAATTTTCAGATTTTTGCTTGTTAAATACCCATCTTTGAGAGGGCATATCTTGCTCGTTTGAATTTTTTTTCATTCGATTCAAATTGGAGAATGATCCTTGAAATGTCTAGTTTCCAGAATTTCTTTTGGAGCCTCATTTGGAGATCCGAGGCAGATTTGATGTCTGTTGCAAAACAACCTCTTAAGAGCTCAAGTTGTTGAATTATTTTCTATGTATCAAAGTTCATTTTAAAGGATGTTTCATGAAAGATTTAGTATATGTGCGTAACGAGTTTGGGACTATTTATTTTAAATGAGGTCCGTTCTTTTATTTAAATTATGATGGACTTTTAATGAATATTTTTGGGATTAAACTCTTATTTCTTGATTTATATAAATTATTTTTTTAAGGACTTATAAATATGAATTTCGTAGGCCTACTGACCTACTGTGATCGACGGTTTGTCGATGTCTAATAGATTTGACAATTTTATAGCAAGTCCCTACATGAGTCTTGAGTACCCTGGTAAAATTTCAAGCCATTCCAACTTCGTTTGATACTTCTTTAAAATGCAAAACCTAAACTGCACATTACTACCGAGAATTTCAGAGAACAGAGGAAAGAGTCATTCATTTCAGTAGCTTCCTGTGTGATCTAGATTTCCAAATTTTTATGGTATTAACCTTATTGTGTTAACTAGATATCCACCAAAGTTGAGCCCAGTTTGACAACGTTTACTATTTTTTCAAAAATCCAAGTTTTCGATTGTTCAAAACTGCCGAACATGGTAGATCGTGGTAAAAACGTCATATCTCTCAAACCACTTGGAGTTTTCGACTCTACTTTTTTTTTATATGAAACTAGACTCGAAGATCTTTCTTTCGGTATGAGTCTCGAGTCCAGGAGATGTCGGAGTCAGAACAGATTAAATTTTGAAGTTGAGTCAGTGTAAAAACAGAGCATGTTTTGATGATGTTTGATTGTGATTCTTATGTGCCTTATGTGTTTGTGTTGCCTATGTGTTTGAATGAGATTAGACGAGGTATGATTGATTTTTGACTGTCTTTAATGTAATGAATTATGGATGCTAGAACCCTAAAACATTAAAAGATACCCTAGGCACGTAGAATTAGACTTTGTCTTATGACAATTTCTTCACGAACTTATCGACTCTTCATCAATGAAGGTCCGGGCGACAGAAAGTGAAGCCGAAGAAGAAACGACTCCACGCCAGCTTTAAGAACAATTGAGGTGGGCATTACTTTTACTATACGTATATAGAGATCCCCTGCGTGTCGTAGGCCTCTTATACGAATATATGCATGAGATGATTTTAACTGTTAATTTCAGTTTATTATTATGCCCAAATGATAAATGACTCTTATGAAATGAAAATGAAATGTTCATGAAATGAAATGAAATGTTTATGAAATGATTGACTGCCAAAAATGTTTATGTTTTTATATGTATCCTATCTGTGTTGGTTCGCCAACTTTAAAGGAAATCCAATTGGGATCCTATGCTAGACAAAGGTCGCTAGCTAGGGTTAACGTGTACACTCATGGAGACCGCGAGTCGCTTGCGACCGGTCTTGGCGTCCGTGGTAAGGAGGCCTCCTTCCCGGCGCGTGACAGAAAGGACAGATATGGATCATATAGACTGAAAATGGGATGCGCATCCACCTTTATGAAAATGAATGAAATGTTTTAGTAAGCGCAGGTCATTCAAGAAAACCCCTGTGTGTTACTGTTGGCAGTTCAATTTATATATGTATGCATGTTGTATTTTCGGCTTATGTCACTGAGTATTTTTATACTCAGCCCTGCATGTATTTCTAAATGTGCAGGTTGAGCAGGCGATGGAATGGATCGGTGTTGAGCGGATTTCCCTTTTGATGTTTATGTAATGAAACCTTGAGTATGCATCTCCATATGCATAACTCACACGTTTTTCCGCTGCAAACACTCTGACTTATTTATCATTTCTACTTGAACTTATTACTACTTCATTTTAATTAACTTTCAGTTGGGGTCTAGTCGTTATGGCAGACTCGTTTGTGAATTACCCAAGTGGTTATATATATATACCACTAGTTTGTTATTAATGTTGGTTACTTAGTAAATCCCCTTTAATTTCCGTTTCTTATTGTTCATCCCAAGTCATAACCCCGGTTAACCCGTCATTGGGATAGTGGGCTGTGACAGAGTGGTATCAGAGCAGTTCGTTTGCTCTGGCACTAGAAACCTTATTCTAAAAAGCCAAGTCTAGTTTGATTCACTAGACATACGTGGGTTAATACGACACCGCTCAACACTCCATTGCATCGTGCTCAATCAAGGAAAAAGGTAACTGCAGTTACAACGTTTTAAAGATGTTATTATTCTAAACTGTTTCATGAAGATGTTTATGTAAAGAGCATGCTATGATGAAATGTTGAATGTTTTGCCTTTCATGGCATATCATTGCAGTTATGATGATATAATAAGAAGAATGATAGAGAATTGACACATGCTTTCCCCAGAAAACATAGATTGCTATAAGTTGCATGATCACGATTCTAAAAGAACATAGACTGCTGGATTAGTAGGATATCTCTACAATCTAGATTCTTGAAGTGATGATTTAGAAGAATGATAGAGAACTTAGAGCATTTCAGCTTCCACAAGAAAACAATGGTTCTTTTGAATTACAAAATGGAATGAAAAGACATGTACGCGTTGAAGGAAAAGCACGGAATGATGATACAAGATGAATTCAAGGCAAACATTGCATCAAGGGTTTAAGCATAAGTCTCTACGTTCGAATGTTTACACACGATGGAACATCGAATCGACTTATGTTACACGATAGATTATAAAAAGGGCGTGATTTGATTGTTTGCGGGTTATATATATATTTGTGACATACATGGGAAATGGGATCCGAGTCCACTAGAATAGAAGACCTTAAAATAAGTTTAGTTGTCTTAATGAAACTTATGTTTTGTTATGCATAATATGTTCATAACCTTGTACATTTAAGAGTTTTACGTCTACTTACGTATAAGAAGACTCACACTTTCCCTTATCTATTAAAGAGGGTTACGTCCAGGCATATTCCGATAGTTAGGAAAGCTCCGCGTTTGACCCAGCAGAGACTACCCGGGCATATCGGGATTTTAGTATAGCTTTTGATGACGACATAAGAATTGTTATAGCTCAGTATACACGCCTTTGGACTGTTGCCCATGTCTTTGGGACTACAAGTTATATAAGAAAATATGGTTCGACTGTCTGTATGTAGACCTTGGGGAATAAGAGTCTAGTTCAATAGGACTAGAACCTTAAGTTTGAGCTTTAAGCTGCCACTACGAACTCAAGTTTCGTTATGTATAGTATGTCCACGACTTCTCAAGTTCGGGACAATGTTTCCCGTGTGACTGGGAAGTGATGATGTTGGACCTGGCCAGTCCACATGATCCAAATCTCAGTAGACGTCTTTTGGGTTGAAAACCTATATGTTTCAACTTTCGGTTGAAAAGCCAGACGGGTTCTTACTCGAGGTCATTTTGTTCGACCTTGTAGTTAATCATTTCATACCCTCTGGTCATTCTTTTGAATCTCTTGAACAATTTCTACAACACCTTGCTTTGATGTTGTGTTGATTTTGAGCCTTGCAACTCGTGAGTTGTCATAGTAGATTCCCTTTATCGATAAGACTAAGAAGTATTAGTCTACTGACCTAGTATACCACCCAAACTATAGCTTTGTATAGTTGTCTCTCATTGTGTTTAAATTAGTTGAGATTAGTCTTTGTCCTATGAATATTATCGACCATTCATTATGATAGAAATTCAGAATCCAAATTGAGACCGTAATATAGTGTTTGCGTACATGAACGACTTTCTGTGTTGCATTCCAATTGACTGAATTTGCAGATTTTGGTTGAAGGCCAAAAGAAAAGCGATGACTCAAGAAGAGCTGTCAGACTTGTCTTAGAAGATTTTCAGACGGGGGTATATGACAATTATATTTCTAATAGCCGTTATAAGAGGAAAGGAAAAGAAGTGTTTAATCCAAAGCAAAACAAGATGGGATATGACCAAGTATGACCATATTTTCTGCAGCATGTCCGTTAGGCCCCACAGTAGGTGGACATAGAAGAAAAGATGATAGACAAGTTTCACTCCGGCCTAAGGTACTCGACAATTATACTGAGTTTATGAACTCTGAATTGTTCAGCCAAGCTCTGGACGCCGAGGTAGTAGGCCCGAGATTTGCCCGACCCAAACTCAACTCAGGAAGCAAATGATCAAGGACGAAGGCAAGACTACTATGATAGTCGAAATGGCAAGAGGCCTTGGTAGGAAACATAGTGCCCAAAGGCAAGGACAAGGACATCAAACAAACATAGGACCTGCTAAGGATAAGTAGGGCCAGCCTGGGGTACCTCCATGGCCGAAGTTTTCCAAGTCATATTATGATATATGTTTGGATGATAGTAATACATGTTTTAAATATGGTCAGAAGGGCCATTTTGCTAAAGATTTCCAAGCGAGGCCACAAGGAGGGATGTGAAGATCAAATCAACCGGGTCAAGCACAACCATTTAGGGTCATTCTAGGCCAACAACTACTCTATCCACCACAACCCCCTTAAGTTAGAACCTATGCCCCGCACAAGAATAAATAAGGAAGCAAACAAGGAAACCTAATAAGTATGGGCACGCTACTCAACACACCTGTTATACTTCTGTTCGATACGGGTGCCTCGCATTCTTTCTCTGCAAGTGCATGTGCAAATACCCTAAAACTCATACCTGAAAAGGGCTAATCTGGACATGAGAAATTCTTTACCCATAGGAGGGGCGACGATAGAAACACATGCTTACTCAAACCAAGAGGTAAACATAGGATCATTTAAGGTCATAGTAAACAACTTGCAGTTTATACAATATAGGACATTGATGTAATCCTAGGGATTGACTGGTTAGCTAAGAACTACGCCACAGTTTTATGCAAGGAGCGGAAGATTGCTTTTAACTTTTCGGGGATGGATGCTTTGAGATAAACCTGGGGAACAGGATACCAATTATTTCAGCCTTACAAGCGAGGAAGATGATGAACAAGATAGACTGCCAAGCTTTCCTGGTATACCTGATCGGAGGAGTTGAGACCAAAGGGATAATTGAAGACGTAGAGATTGTACGGGAATTCTGAGATATTTTTCAAAAAATTTACCAGGGCTGCCACTCGATAGACAAGTAGAATTTACCATCGATTTTGAACCAGGATCAGCACCGGTATCCAAGGCACCTTATAGGATGGCTCCAAGGGAATTGGAGGAGCTAAAGATCCAATTACAGGAATTATTGGACCTAGGTTTTATCAAACCTAGTGTATCCCATGGAAAGCGCCTGTGTTATTTGTCAAGAAGAAGGAAGGCACCTTGAGGATTATTTATTCGACCAACTCAAAGGCGTGAGTGTAATCTTTAAGATCGATTTGAAGTTTGGGTATCATCAGTTAAAAGTTAGACATGAAGATATACCCAAAACGGCTTTCCGAATAAGATATGATCACTACGAATACGTAGTTGTGCCGTTCGGATTAATAAACGCGCCAGTGGTGTTCATGGACCTCATGAACAGAGCATTCTATCCTTACTTGGATAAGTCCATCTTGGTATTCAAAGACGATATCCTTATCTACTCCAAGATTAAGAAGAATATAAGAAACATTGAGAATCGCGTTGCAAACACTAAGGGGTGAATGTCTTTATATCAAATTCACTAAATGTGAGATTTGACTTAAGGTCAGAAGGTATCAAGGTTGAAGCAGTACAAGGATGGAGGTCACCAACAACTCCAAATGAGATAAGAAGTTTCTTAGGATTAACTGGCTACTATCGAAGATTCATTGAAGGATTTTCAAAAATAGCAAGACCAATGACGCAGTTACTTGGGAAAGGAATCAAGTATACTTGGACTGATGAGTGCGAGAGAAGTTTTCAGCAGCTCAAGGACATGTTAACTACTGCACCAGTGCTAGCAGTTCCAGAACCAGACAGGGAATATGTGATCTACACGGATGCGTCGAAAAATGGACTAGGTTGTGTGTTAATGCAAGAGGGAAAGGTGATAGCATATACATCGCGATAACTTAGACCACATGAACTGAATTATCCAACCCATGATTTAGAATTAGCTGCAGTGGTGCATGCACTGAAAATATGGAGACATCACCTATACGGAGTTAGGTGTGAGATATTCACCGATCATAAAAGCTTGAAATATTTTTTTTCAAGCAAAGGGATCTGAACATGAGACAAAGAATATGGCTCGAACTAGTAAAGGATTATGATTGTGGTATTAACTACCACCCAGGCAAGGCCAATGTAGTAGCCGATGCATTGAGTCCTAAAGTCTCGTCTAAGTTAGGATACTTTCTCACGAGGGAAGATGAACTCATTAAAAACTTTGACAAGATGAGGATAGAAGTGATTAAACCACCTAATACAATAGCGAGTGTTATTGCGACAATACCCAGTATGAGAAAAATGGTGGTAGAAGCAAAAAGGAAGGACGAAAAGATGGAGAAGCTACGAGGAAGAATAAGGAACTTAAGAATCAGATAATGCTATCTTCTTTGAAGGGAAGATATGCATGTCCATGACAATGAACTTAAGAATAAGATAAAGCCATGGCACCCATATACTGTCACCAAGAAGTACTAAGATGTATTAAGATCTAGAAAAATTCTAGTTAGGAGGCATGAAACGAGATGTAACCTCATTTGTTGAAATATGTCTTGCGTGCTAGCAAGTGAAGGTTTTACAACATATCATATTGTTACTTTGAGTCTTAGAGCTCATAAAGTCAAGCTTAATGTCGTGTTTGGGACAAACTGAGCCCTTAACGAACCAATGAATTTCGTTGTCGAGATGGATTTTTTTCGAATCCATCATACTTAAGCAAAGGTTGTCACGAAAGGGGGCAGTCAATGCCCACATGACTCGAGATTCCTTCGATGAATGAATAAAAGTTTATAACGGCGTTTTAGGCAGACTGCCTACATGCTCGAAATGGTTGGTCTCCTTACAAACTGTTTAAGTTGCCTTAAGAATGCTCTAGAGATATTAGTCATTATAGTTCCGCTTAAACGACATAGAAATTACTAATAAGGTATGTTGAGGACGACCGAGCTAAACCGGGGTGAAAGCTGAGAACATGTTTTTGCCACTCATTGTGAGACATATAATACCAGTTATCAATTGACTATCGATAAATTGGCAAATGAGGCGTTATACCTGGGGAAATATAGATCACCACTTTGTTGGGATGAAATGGCGATATGATTGAGATCGTCCGTCAAATCAGAAAAAGGAATCAAGGAGGCCCAGGATAGACAGAAGTCATATGCTGACAAACGCCGAAAGGACCTATAGTTTGAGGATGTAAAGAAAGTTTTTCTGAAGGTTTCTCCATCAAGAGGAATCGTTAGATTCGGTGTAAAGGGTAAACCTAAACCCCGTTTTATAGGCTCATACGAGATTGTAGAAAGGATAGACCCAATAACTTACTGGTTGGCGTTAGCGCTAAGCTTTGAGAATGTGCGTAATGTATCCCATGTGTCGCAAATAGAGAAGTATGTTTACGATTCAAAGCATATGATCCATAAGAACAACATTATTATTAGTCAATATTTGAGTTACGAAGGAATATCCAAATCTATCTTAGATCGGGAAGTTCAGGTACTAAGGACTAAGTCAATACCGATAGTAAGGGACCTATGAATATATCATGGTCAATAATAGACTACCGTCTAACAGGAAAGTGAAGTACTCAGAGTTATTTTCTGAGGTACAAATTTCGGGACGAAATTTATGTTAAGGGGGATAGTATGTAATGCCCCGACTTTTTATTAAGGATTATAGACTTTTAATTATTGATTTAAGGATTTCTTATGGTAATTAGGGTTCAGCATCCATTAATAAAATACGGACTTATGTGAATTTGATGATTACATACGTGATAATTTATTTTTATTTTTATTTCAACGGATGATGCACTCAAAATATATTTTGAGTCCATTAAGAGAATGATGGAGCTCAAAGATTTATTTTGAGTTTTCAAATCGAAAAAAAAAATTATGTATTTATTTATTTTTACCGAGAACTTTAGGAATGATGAGTTATAAAAATTTTCCATCAATATTTTTCTCAAATTATTTTCCTATGATGTATTTATAAATTGAGAGAGAGCACTAATGTTAGTGCTATTTATTCTAATTTTGATCACAAGAGTTTTATGCTCTAGCATTTTATCAATTGATGATTAGTCTTACATATATATATATTTTTTTTTACACATGGGTTATTACTACACCACATTTTTATATTTACTTAATGTAACACCCCATTATCCTCCACTAATATTTTCTTTTCCCTACCACTAATCTTTTTCCCTACCACCACTAATATTTTCTTTTCCCTACCACTAATCTTTTTCCCTACCACTACTCCTACCTTTCCACCACACTACTCCTTTTCCCCCACCACTACAATCTTTCTCCCACTCTCACAACTTTTCTCCCACCATTATCACACTCCATAGAAGCCTTTGAAGCCCCAAGAGAAGTAGCAAAGCAAGGGAGAGTGTGGGAAAACTATAGAGTGAAGGTTGTGCTTCGAGGGTGAGTTTTTCTTTGCTTTTTCTCAACTGAAAATGCTTTATGGCCATGGATTTTTACACATTTGTGTGCTATATTATGTGAGGATATGTTTTATGATTTTGGATGATTATTTTGGTAGAGTTTATTGGGTGAAAAACCGTGCATGAGGTAAGGCAGCGAATCTGCCATAAGCACACTGCTCGGCAGTGTTTTGCAAGGCGATTCCATCCATCCAAACGGTTCCCAAAAATTCCCAAATTAATTGTGTATCATATTTCATATGTTTTCTAAACTTTGGTAAAATTTCAGAAGGTTTGGAGCTCTTATGATTTATTTATGAATTTGTAAACATCACTGCCTATCTGGAATACATTTTTGGTAAACAATCTTTGGGAGGCCATAAGTAAAGTTTCAATCGGTGAAAACCTTTGAAACTTGAATATGTCACTCTAGACTCCCGTATCTTTCTTTTGACATCGGTCTCACCATTTTTGAGTAAGGGAAACAACCGGTATAAATTCTTGAAATCTAGTTCTTATTCCTTGTACCATCCAGTAGATTTTACAAACCTACGACTTTTAGGTGGCAAAGGCCGACTTAAATCTTTGATTCTCAAGCCTATCTTTCTACTGAATATTCACTGACATGTTGGGAACTTACTTGTTCAGTTTTAGAATTTTTGGTGAAGCCTAAAGTGGTTTTTCTGATTTATGTTCTAAATCTGCCAAACTTGAACTCTTTTTGTGCACTGAACTTTAGACAGTCATATCTTCTAAACCATGAATGTTCTTGGAGTAAATCCAACTGTAGAGTGTTATGATCTCTCCCTAGTTTCCAGATTGACCCTTGGGGTTCCCAGTGGAGTTTTGTAAAGGGAGATATGAATTTTTAAAGAAAGCCCACTGACTTGGTTGTAATCTGGAAATCTGAAATTTTCAGATTTTTGCTTGTTAAATACCCATCTTTGAGAGGGCATATCTTGCTCGTTTGAATTTTTTTTCATTCGATTCAAATTGGAGAATGATCCTTGAAATGTCTAGTTTCCAGAATTTCTTTTGGAGCCTCATTTGGAGATCCGAGGCAGATTTGATGTCTGTTGCAAAACAACCTCTTAAGAGCTCAAGTTGTTGAATTATTTTCTATGTATCAAAGTTCATTTTAAAGGATGTTTCATGAAAGATTTAGTATATGTGCGTAACGAGTTTGGGACTATTTATTTTAAATGAGGTCCGTTCTTTTATTTAAATTATGATGGACTTTTAATGAATATTTTTGGGATTAAACTCTTATTTCTTGATTTATATAAATTATTTTTTTAAGGACTTATAAATATGAATTTCGTAGGCCTACTGACCTACTGTGATCGACGGTTTGTCGATGTCTAATAGATTTGACAATTTTATAGCAAGTCCCTACATGAGTCTTGAGTACCCTGGTAAAATTTCAAGCCATTCCAACTTCGTTTGATACTTCTTTAAAATGCAAAACCTAAACTGCACATTACTACCGAGAATTTCAGAGAACAGAGGAAAGAGTCATTCATTTCAGTAGCTTCCTGTGTGATCTAGATTTCCAAATTTTTATGGTATTAACCTTATTGTGTTAACTAGATATCCACCAAAGTTGAGCCCAGTTTGACAACGTTTACTATTTTTTCAAAAATCCAAGTTTTCGATTGTTCAAAACTGCCGAACATGGTAGATCGTGGTAAAAACGTCATATCTCTCAAACCACTTGGAGTTTTCGACTCTACTTTTTTTTTATATGAAACTAGACTCGAAGATCTTTCTTTCGGTATGAGTCTCGAGTCCAGGAGATGTCGGAGTCAGAACAGATTAAATTTTGAAGTTGAGTCAGTGTAAAAACAGAGCATGTTTTGATGATGTTTGATTGTGATTCTTATGTGCCTTATGTGTTTGTGTTGCCTATGTGTTTGAATGAGATTAGACGAGGTATGATTGATTTTTGACTGTCTTTAATGTAATGAATTATGGATGCTAGAACCCTAAAACATTAAAAGATACCCTAGGCACGTAGAATTAGACTTTGTCTTATGACAATTTCTTCACGAACTTATCGACTCTTCATCAATGAAGGTCCGGGCGACAGAAAGTGAAGCCGAAGAAGAAACGACTCCACGCCAGCTTTAAGAACAATTGAGGTGGGCATTACTTTTACTATACGTATATAGAGATCCCCTGCGTGTCGTAGGCCTCTTATACGAATATATGCATGAGATGATTTTAACTGTTAATTTCAGTTTATTATTATGCCCAAATGATAAATGACTCTTATGAAATGAAAATGAAATGTTCATGAAATGAAATGAAATGTTTATGAAATGATTGACTGCCAAAAATGTTTATGTTTTTATATGTATCCTATCTGTGTTGGTTCGCCAACTTTAAAGGAAATCCAATTGGGATCCTATGCTAGACAAAGGTCGCTAGCTAGGGTTAACGTGTACACTCATGGAGACCGCGAGTCGCTTGCGACCGGTCTTGGCGTCCGTGGTAAGGAGGCCTCCTTCCCGGCGCGTGACAGAAAGGACAGATATGGATCATATAGACTGAAAATGGGATGCGCATCCACCTTTATGAAAATGAATGAAATGTTTTAGTAAGCGCAGGTCATTCAAGAAAACCCCTGTGTGTTACTGTTGGCAGTTCAATTTATATATGTATGCATGTTGTATTTTCGGCTTATGTCACTGAGTATTTTTATACTCAGCCCTGCATGTATTTCTAAATGTGCAGGTTGAGCAGGCGATGGAATGGATCGGTGTTGAGCGGATTTCCCTTTTGATGTTTATGTAATGAAACCTTGAGTATGCATCTCCATATGCATAACTCACACGTTTTTCCGCTGCAAACACTCTGACTTATTTATCATTTCTACTTGAACTTATTACTACTTCATTTTAATTAACTTTCAGTTGGGGTCTAGTCGTTATGGCAGACTCGTTTGTGAATTACCCAAGTGGTTATATATATATATACCACTAGTTTGTTATTAATGTTGGTTACTTAGTAAATCCCCTTTAATTTCCGTTTCTTATTGTTCATCCCAAGTCATAACCCCGGTTAACCCGTCATTGGGATAGTGGGCTGTGACACTCTCGGTCCGCCCTCATCGAGGCCTCTGCTGCCGTCGCGGTCTTCTGCAGTCCGGCGACCTGCTGCCGGCGTGGCCGGCGTTCACCTGCCTCCTCAGACCTCCCCCTTCCTCGATTTGCCTCTCAATCGAAAACCCCAAATGAAGAATGGAGTAAAAACCCTAGAGTTCCAAAAATCAGAAAATCGCCTCCCTCTGTTCGACGCCATCTCTCAGCTTTGTCGCCGCTTGAAGGATGCTGTGCCTCCGTCCGTCGCCTCGGTGTGTGATTTCCGACGCGACTGCCGTATCTGGGTTTCATTCGCCACCGCTGGCCGATTTCGGGAATCGGCGAAGTCGCCACAGCTCTGCCTTCTCCTTCCTCGACTCAAGTCCGAGGCTTCCTTCGGCGGAGCCGAAGGTCGCTGCTGCTGTTTAGATCCGACGAGCAGCGGGCTCTGTTGCCTACGTGCATCGTCGATTGATCTCGCTCGTTTGTCGCCGCTGACTCGAAGCCGAGTCGAGCAGAGCAGTCGGCTGCTTCCTTGGACTCGACTGAACAGGGCCGCGTCCCTCCGTCGATGCCGCTGCTGCCAAGATCTGGTTCCAACGTGTTGGAGAAGCTCACCTCCGTCATCTCCTCGACTAGATAGGGCAGGACAGAGTTCGATGCTTCCCTATAAGCTAAGTCATATAAATTACTTGCTAGTAAAAGTGTTTGATGTGTTGTGATTCCTGAGTTCATCCAATGATCGAGACATAGGTGACTTCCTTATGTGGTTTCCAAAATGAGATATGTACAACATGTTGTATGTTCTATGCTTTGCTTCAGAGTTATGCCTTTGCTCAAGATTTCATACACACTAATACTTACATAAGTAAAATGTAACTGGTGTTGTGCGATAAAGAACATGTCAATGCTAAGTCTCTTATGCGCATATAGGCCCTCTGTCAATATGAAACTGATCATGCTTGTTGGTATGAATGTGGACTGGATAAACTGGGATAGTATATATACCTTGAATGATGCTTGCTTTGGTTAGAGGTTGCAGTCGGACCAAAAGACGCGGCAGATCGAACTGAAAAAATGACAAGTATATGTGGTTGCTTAATGAATGCAGGTGAATATCAAGGTGGGGGTGGACGAATTTACACAAGGTCTCACCTTGAACTTGGCAGGGCACCGAATGAAGAGCTCCTTCCTGTTTTGCTAGAAACCTTAAGTGTGGAATGAGAATGAAGTTCTTGTTTGCAAAGAGAGGTAAAAAGGGAGGAGGGCTGTATTGTTGGGTGCGAGAATGCAGCAGGCTCAAGAGAAGTTAGGGGAGTGTGCAGCACATGTCTCCACCCCCTTTTCCTTTTTCCCATTTTCTTGAACTTAGGGGGGGGGTGGCAGGTGGTGGAGTAGGAAAGTGGTAGAGTGTAAACCGTAGGGAGTGCCTTTCCTTCTTCATTTTTCTTTGTTGCAGATGGTAGATAAGCATAGGTGTGTATGGTTGTAAAGTATGATGCGATCTAAATATGTGATCTATGTAAAGTCTGATATGATCTAAATATAATCCTTCAGTGTTGGTTGCTCTATAAATCTAATTTGTATTATTATCGAGATTGCTAAATTAAATTCATAGATTTAATTCGTTCGTCATTCTAATACCTAAATTAAATCCGTAGATTTAATTGGCTTCAAAGTCGGAAATAATTCACGACTTAAGTAACAATATGAAATAAACTCCATCTTGACTAATAAATAATACAACTTCGCTAAGTTGGTTATAACTTCGAATAATAAATATTCATCGGTTCAAAGATTAACGTCGCGATTTTAAACACGCGAAGATAAATAAATGCATACTGCTAGTGTAGCGAATCTGTTTCCAAATTACGTAATTCAGAATCATAGTTGGAATTCATAAAGCGTTTCATTTACTAAAAATAGATTAATAAACACGCAATATTGGACTAAAATAAATATAAAAGAGCGGGTTGTTACATACTACCCCTCTTAACAAAAATTTCGTCCCGAAATTTGCATACCTATGTGAAAAGTTCTGGGTATTTTTCTTTCATCTGGTCCTCAAGTTCCCACGTTGCTTCTTCAGGTCCATGGTGTCTCCACAGTATTTTGACTGACACGATCGATTTATTCCTCAACTCTTGCACCTTTCGGTCCAAAATGGCTTCAGGTTTTTCCTCGTACGTCAAGTATGGGTTAAGAATCATTTCCTCTTGGTGAATCACGTGTTTGGGGTCAAACACGTACCGTCTCAGCTGTGACACGTGGAACACATTGTGGACGTTTCCAAAGCTAGGTGGCAGCGCCAACCTATACGCTACGGGACCTATTCTTTCAAGGATCTCATAAGGTCCTACAAAACGGGGTCTCAACTTACCCTTAACACCGAATCTAACGATCCCTTTCGAGGGTGACACTTTCAGGAAAACCTTGTCTCCAATTTGAAATTGTAGTTCGGTTCGTCGGGTATCGGCATAAGACTTCTGTCTATCCTGGGCCTCTTTAATTCTTGCTCTAATCTGGCGGATGGTCTCGATCATCTCGCTTACTGCATCTGGCCCAAGGATTTTTCTTTCACCCACCTCATCCCAGTAAAGTGGTGATCTACACTTCCTTCCATACAGCGCCTCATAAGGTGCCATATCAATGGTCGCCTGGTAACTGTTGTTGTAGGCGAATTCGATCAACGGCAGTACTGATTCCCAACTTCCTCCTCGGTCTAGTACCACTGTCCTCAACATATCTTCAAGGGTCTGAATTGTCCTTTCTGATTGTCCATCTGTTTGAGGATGAAAGGCGGTGCTAAAGTTTAATCTTGTTCCCAACTCTTTCTGCAAACTGATCCAAAATCTAGAAGTAAATTTTGAATCTCTATCTGAAGTAATGGATATTGGTATTCCATGTAGTCGTACAATCTCACGGATGTACAGTTGGGCTAGTTTCTCTGATCCATAGGTAATTGGAATCGGTATAAAATGAGCACACTTCGTGAGACGGTCTACTATTACCCAAATAGCTGTGTTGCCCCTATTTGTCTTGGGTAGACCCGTCACGAAATCCATCGCTATGTGCTCCCACTTCCATTCTGGGATTTCTAATGGCTGCAATTTCCCATATGGTCGTTGATGTAAAGCTTTCACTTGCTGGCATGCAAGGCAGCGCTCTACAAACGAGGCTATATCTCGTTTCATTCCGTCCCACCAAAACTTCTGTTTTAGATCTTGGTACATTTTGGTACTCCCGGGATGAGCGGTATAGGGCGTGTCATGAGCTTCACTCATGATCTCATTTCTGAGTTCCTCGTTATGGGGAACACACAATCTTCCTTCAAAAAGAACGGCGTTATCCGTTGCCTCTTGGTAGCCTCCTGGCGTGCCTGTTCGGATCTTGAGATGAACTTTTTCCAAGTCCTCATCCGCTCTCTGGGCACTGACGATCCTTTCTCTGAGGTCTGGGGCGGCTACCAGAGTTGCAATAATCGCTCTTGTCGTTGCTGGTGGCTGAACAACTTCTATCTTCAATCTGTCAAAATCCCTTACAAGTATGTCCTCTTGAGTGAGAAGAAGTCCTAACTCGGATTGAGTTTTACGACTTAAAGCATCAGCTACTACATTAGCTTTTCCCGGGTGGTAGTTGATACCGCAATCGTAATCCTTCACGAGCTCGAGCCATCTCCTCTGTCTCATGTTCAAGTCTTTCTGCTCGAAAAAGTACTTAAGGCTTTTGTGATCAGTGAAGATTTCACATCTAACTCCGTATAGATGGTGTCTCCAAATTTTTAAAGCATGCACAATTGCTGCTAGTTCCAGATCATGAGTGGGGTAGTTCAATTCGTGTGGCCTTAGTTGCCGTGAGGCATAGGCGATGACCTTCCCTTCTTGCATCAACACACAACCTAGCCCATTTTTGGACGCGTCCGTGAAGATCACGTACTCTTTATCAGCTGCTGGAACTGCTAGCACTGGTGCAGTTGTCAATTTCTTCTTCAGCTCTTGGAAGCTGGCTTCACACTCTTCGTTCCACTTATACTTGATTCCTTTGCGAAGTAATTGCGTCATTGGTCTCGCTATTTTAGAGAATCCTTCGATGAATCTCCGGTAGTATCCCGCCAAACCTAAGAAACTCCGGATTTCATTAGGTGTGGTTGGTGATTTCCACTCGCGCACTGCTTTCACCTTGGCGGGGTCCACCTTGATTCTATCTGCTGATACGATGTGCCCTAGAAACATTACTTCTTTCAGCCAAAATTCGCACTTGCTGAATTTGGCGAACAACTTCTCCGTCTTTAATGTCTCCAGGATGATTCTCAAATGCTTTTCATGCTCTTGGTTATTCTTAGAATAGATGAGGATATCATCTATAAACACTAAGACAAATTTGTCTAAGTATGGATGGAAAACTCGATTCATGAGGTCCATGAATACTGCCGGTGCATTGGTTAGACCAAATGGCATGACAACGAATTCATAGTGACCATATCTTGTGCGGAAGGCGGTTTTGGGTATATCCTCTGGTCTGATCTTCAGCTGGTGGTACCCAGACCTTAAATCTATTTTTGAGAATACACTGGCTCCCTTGAGTTGATCGAATAAATCATCTATCCTTGGGAGAGGGTATTTGTTTTTAAGCGTCAGTTTGTTCAACTCCCGATAATCAATGCACATTCTCATGGTTCCATCTTTCTTCTTGACAAAGAGTACAGGCGCTCCCCAAGGCGAGACACTGGGCCTGATAAAACCCAAGTCCAAGAGTTCCTGTAGTTGCACCTTTAATTCTTGTAGCTCCTTTGGGGCCATCCTGTACGGTGCCTTTGATACTGGGGCAGATCCAGGTTCTAGATCAATGGTGAAATCTAGTTGCCTGTCTGGAGGTAGTCCTGGCAATATTTCAGGAAAAACTTCTGGAAAGTCTCGTACTATTGCCACATCTCCGACCTTCTTGTCTTCACTAGCTTCCCCGTTTAGGTAGACGAGATAAGCTGTGCTTCCTTCCTTCATCATCTCTTTTCTGGCTTGTAATGCGGATATCACTGGTACTCTCTTCTTCATACTGATGCCGTGAAATTCTGTCGGTTCCTTTCCAGGTGGTCGAAGAGAAATTTTTCGTTCACTACAAAGGATGGTGGCGTGATTTTCAGCTAGCCAGTCCATTCCTAAGATTATATCCACATCCCACATGAGCAGAATATTAAGATTGTTTGCTACCATCTTAAGTTCTCCTATTTCAAATTCTACGTTCGAGCAAACATGTGTGGTGGTAGATCTTCCTCCCGAGGGTGTAGTGATTCTTAAGGCACATTTAGCTCGTTCTGATTCGATTTCTAAGGTATCTACGCAAGGGGCAGATATAAAAGAATGCGAGGCACCAGTATCGAACAGAATCATAATGGAAAAACCTTTAAGCTTGCCCATACCTGCCAGGTTTCCCTGGTTTTTCTCGGGCTGGTTTTGGGTGAGAGCAAAGGCTCTCGCCTGCTGCGGCAATGGTTGCGGCCGCCTCTGTTGCTGTTGGCGCTGTGGGTGCTGGTGTTGGTATTGCTGCTGGTATGGCTGTTGTTGACGGGGCTGGTGTTGCCCTTGAACTGCTCGCAGGGGCTGGGCATAAGTGGCCCTGATTGCCGCGCCCTGCTGTTTGTTGGGGCACTGTGAGGAGTAGTGGCCCTTCTGGCCACACGTGTAGCAACTGTCAGTTCCAGCCCTACAGACACCACGATGTGGTTTGTGGCATTTTGGACAAAGGGGAACTTCATTTTGTCTTTGGCTGCCTCCAGCCGGGGCAGGACCCTGTTGCTTCCCTTGTCCTTGTTGCTGATATTGTCCCGACGGCGCATTTCCTTGCCATGGCCTCTTGTTAGTCTGGTTTTCATTCCTTCCCTGGTCGTTCCAGTTACGCTTCCCTTTAAAGTTCTGAGGGCGTGCAGGTGGGTTGGCTGGCGCTGAGGTCGGTGGCGGAGCCAACCTTTCTACTGGCATCGCAGCTTCGATGTCCAGTGCCCTGTTCAAAGACTCAGTGTATGAGAGTCCACCATGACTAGCTAGAGTCATCCGAATCTCGTGCCTCAGACCGGCACAAAATTTCTCCGCCATTTTCTCATCAGTATCCACCTGCTGTGGAGCATAACGCGACAGATCGCAGAACTCTCTGTCATACTCCGTCACCGTCTTCTTCCCTTGTTTTAGGCTATAGAACTCAGCCTCCTTCTTCTTTCTGTAGCTCTTGGGAATATACTTATCGTATAATCCCGTCTTAAAGTCTTCCCAAGTGTATGCCGTCCATTGTTCGGCAGTCAGAGTCTTTCGGCGGGCTTCCCACCAAAAGTCAGCCGATCCGGCTAGTTGGAAAGACATGCACGGAGTCGCTCCTCTTCCGTGCAGTGTAGGAAGGTGAAGATACGCTCCAAGGCGCGTATCCAAGCTTCGGCCTCGGCTGGGTCGCCTGTCCCGGTGAACGTGGGCGGATTCTGTCGAAGAAAAAGTTCTTCAGTCCTTCTAGCAGGGGGTGGAGGGGGTGGGGTAGGTTCCCTGTCGTTTCGCTGCCCTTCAGGTATCTCATTGCGATTTCCATCATTGTTAATGTTCCTCCTAGCGGGGCGACCTCGTTTAGGCGGCATTCTGTAAATTACAAACACCCATTAACACATTCTATACAGGAGTCTCTAAGGCAAATAAATACAGCATTGTTTGTCAAAATTAAAAATATCATAACTCCAAAACTAAGATATTCACAGGAACCGTTGCATACATAAGTCACCTTATTCAAAGTTACTACATTCTTAACTGACTTGTGAAGATTAAAACCCGTAGAGAAACATAAAATATACACGAGATCGTCGTAGAAAGCCCATGCTAGGGTCATATATATAGATATCCTGGAAAATTTGCCTCATCGAGGGCTTTTACATCGTCAACCAAAATGTAAGTAAAGTCGATCCGAGTACTCCCTATGGTGTACCGGCTTACTAGCTATGCAACCTCAAAATGGTACTTAATCATGGAACGTCAACGTTTTCGTACTAATGCTAGCTAGAGACAACATAAATAAAATCATAGTCATAGATTACAAAAATATCCGAACGAATCATCGTTTCTGGAAAAATATCAACAAGCTTAAAAATTATCAAATCCGCGAACCCTGAGTCGCGGTACTGCTACTCCTCGGTGATGCCAAGGGGTCCTCCTCCGGATCCTCCTCGGGATCCTCCTCCTCCTCCTCACTGGGCGACATGGTCTCTCCCTGACCTTCACCTGTCTCTCGCATGATCTGGGCTATGCGGAAGATGTCGTCCGCAATCTCACGGATCGGATCGTCCCTGGTGCGGATCCTGGCCGTGGCACGAGGCTTGATCAGAGCTGGAGATGGCACGGGCTCGGGACGAGTAATCCTCATCGTACCCTGCGGTGCTGTATCATCATCCTCCTGCATAGGGTATTTTCCCTTATCTAGGAACTCCCTCATGTTGGCCATGACCCTGTCGACGTCTGCCATGGCAGCCGCAAGCTCTGCGTCTACCGTGGGTATCGGTGGTGGTGGAGGAGTAGTTGCCCGGAGAGCTGAGTCGGGAGGCGACGGGAAATCCCTGCGAGCCCGTGGACGAGAAGGGCCTGCCTCGTCATCGTGCCTACCACGGCGCCCTAGAACTGAGGCACGTGGTGGAGGGTCTCGTGGCAAGGCCATCGGGGGCTCGGGAGCAGTAGCGGGTGCCTCCGCTGGCAACGGCGTCCCCACCTGTACGTAGTCTCCCGGAATGATGTAGGGCCCTAGAGGGGCGCGGCCCCACAAGGTGAAACAGGCCTGAAGCTCCGCCATGAAGCTAGGGAAGTCTCCTACGAGGTCGTGGTAATTCTCCCGGCGGAAGATGTAGTGGGCAGAGATCTGCCTAGCCCATCCCTGCCACTCGGAAGGTAATAGTAAGATCAACCTATGGATACCGTCATACCCTGATACTCCATGTACACTTGCTTCGATCCAATGTCTGTGGAAACCTGCGAGAAATTGTCCGAGGTTATCCCCGTGACATGGAGCATAGGTGCGGTAGGACCGCTCAATCTCCTCTGGACTAGCCCATCGGGGCAGTGGTCGTCGTCGGGTGAAAACAGTTCTCGCCATCTAACAAAGGAAGTTCTATCGTCAAAAGTAACACACGACAAGTAACTTAAAGCGATAAGGCTCTAAAATCGAAAAACAAGTTCGGTTCGATAATCATAACGTGCAAAAACACCTCATCATTTAAATCTAGCATTTACACAAGTCATACCGGTTCTTAATACTTAATCACATATTACCAATTTGACTATCATATAGTTCTAGTGTCGTTGTTTACCAAACTTAGGGCTTGTTATGCGATGGTGATACACTCTTAGATCTAGCAACGAGCACTAAAAGTTTCAACAAATAAGTTCAAAAGGCCAAGCCAATTCGAGATCTCATCATAGAAAAATACTCGAATATTTAAGCTATGCCCATGCTATCAACGTACTATTAACGTTCGTTACGCTGCTCAATCTTCATGCTCGTGGTTTCATCATGTGACTCTTCGTGTGATTCCTCTTTCTCTATCTCAATCGTCATTATTGATGTCATCGTAACATGAAGAAAAGTTAAGGCATCTCCCTAAGTTCTCTTCTATGTTCCGTCGTGTGAGTGAGCATATATAACTTAACAGTTCTAAGTTCTTGTGATTCATACAATAGTCATACTTATTCATGCTTCATACATTTCAAGAAATTAACTTAATTAAGACTTGAAAGTACTTACCATAACCTCCGTTGAGCGTGACGAGATGTAGTGCCAAGCTTTTGTCAACTAGTTTAAAAGTATATTGACTTACTTAATCTAGACTCAACTTAGAAGGAATGATTAGTACTCAGAGCAAAAGAAAAGCTCTGATACCATTCTGTCACGACCGCACTTGCTAAGGATAGCAAATTCGGGGAAACCGCGACTAAGGGAGGGAATTTAGGAGCGGGATTTAGAAAGGGGTATATTCGGTCTCTTAATGACTCGACTTGTATAAGGAAATCAATCGAAATATCTAGATATCAAGAAGGCCACAAGGGGACCGTACATAATAATATCCAGAAATGGGTGCTCAATGAGTTTGAGTACATTATTAATTAATACATATTGTTTGACAAATGACATAATATCATAACGAAATCAGTGTTCGCAGCGGAATAACAGTTTGAGTATATGTATGAAGACATATACTCTACTCTGAGGTAATCCTCCTAGATCGACAAAAGCTCCGCTTGCACACTACATCCTCGATCACAGCTCAACCTGCACATTTATAAATACATACAGGGCTAAGTACGAAAGTACTTAGTGGACACTTGCCGAAATTTACATACATGCATAATATTTTATTGTCAAGCCTTTAACAGTAGTAAGATACGAGGGTTTTCCTTTAGAGACTCGTATTTACCAAACATAATATCATTTCTTTCATCAATAACCCGCGCAGGCATTTTAATATCATTAATCACCATATCAGTAACTCGTGCCGAGAGGGAGGCCTCCCTCTACGGACACTATGATCGGCCAACCCGCTAGATGACTCACGATCACAAGGTGTACACTAATTCCGAAGGGATTTGCGGTCCCATCCAGAATCCGAATTCGATTAACATCAGATAGGCAATTAATAATAAAACATAAAGCATTTAGGCATTGACAATATCATTTAAAATTCATAAGCATAAAGTCTTAACAATTCTAATATATAATTTTAGTTTATACGTAGAAAGCCCACCTGAATAGCAGACTCACGGTTTAGCTCTAACTCTGGTGCTTGACCTTTAATCCGAGAAAATAAAATAAGATTCTAATCTTCGAAAAAGAAAAATCTCAATAAATGAGGATGCGTGAAATGATTATGCATGACTCATATTCCTTTAATTAAAAAGAGATGCTAATCCTATTTAAGGAATTAAAGCTCGTCTTATGAGGTCGGATTATTAATCTTTAATAATCTACTCGTCTTAAAATAATCTAATTCACTTACTAAATAAATAATTAGTAAGTCTTAAAAAATTTATCACTAATTAGAATTAAATAGGATTAATAATGAGAGCCTAAAATAATAAATCTCATTGAGCTTAACTAAATAAATTGTAGGAGCCCAATCAAAATAAATAGTAAGAGCCCATTTATATAAATAATTGAGTCCAAACAATATATATTAGCCCAATAAAATAAGCAAAGCCCAAATGAATTAATATCCGGCCCAACAATTAAACTGAACCAGACCCAATAAGAAAGCCCAAAAATTCGGCCCAAACCCGGCCCAAACCCGGCTCCCTTTTCTTTCAAAATCAATCACTGATACACTCTTTTTAATTAATCAACAAAATCCCTTTTTTTGTTAAAGTCGTCGATTCTTTCTCTAACTTTTTATTAAAAACAGAATTCTTTCCTCTCAAATATCATTATCAGATCTCTCCTTTTATTAAAGCAGAACCCACTATCTCCTAATATCAATACTGCATCTCTCCTTAATCAATTAAAAAAAAACGTAGCTGGTATCTCTCTCTCTCAATCAATCTGCTCTCTCTCAATCGATTTCCGGCCATCGCCGCCCGCGTCCTGGCCGTTCCAGTCGCCGGCGAGGAGTTCCGCCTCCGTGGCTCCGTGCTCTGTTGCTGCTCGCCCGTTCCAGAATTCTTCCCCAAACTCACGATTCCCCTCATTTCAAAAAAAATCAGACACGCTTCTCTCTGTCTTCCTCTCTCTCGGTCCGCCCTCATCGAGGCCTCTGCTGCCGTCGCGGTCTTCTGCAGTCCGGCGACCTGCTGCCGGCGTGGCCGGCGTTCACCTGCCTCCTTAGACCTCCCCCTTCCTCGATTTGCCTCTCAATCGAAAACCCCAAATGAAGAATGGAGTAAAAACCCTAGAGTTCCAAAAATCAGAAAATCGCCTCCCTCTGTTCGACGCCATCTCTCAGCTTTGCCGCCGCTTGAAGGATGCTGTGCCTCCGTCCGTCGCCTCGGTGTGTGATTTCCGACGCGACTGCCGTATCTGGGTTTCATTCGCCACCGCTGGCCGATTTCGGGAATCGGCGAAGTCGCCACAGCTCTGCCTTCTCCTTCCTCGACTCAAGTCCGAGGCTTCCTTCGGCGGAGCCGAAGGTCGCTGCTGCTGTTTAGATCCGACGAGCAGCGGGCTCTGTTGCCTACGTGCATCGTCGATTGATCTCGCTCGTTTGTCGCCGCTGACTCGAAGCCGAGTCGAGCAGAGCAGTCGGCTGCTTCCTTGGACTCGACTGAACAGGGCCGCGTCCCTCCGTCGATGCCGCTGCTGCCAAGATCTGGTTCCAACGTGTTGGAGAAGCTCACCTCCGTCATCTCCTCGACTAGATAGGGCAGGACAGAGTTCGATGCTTCCCTATAAGCTAAGTCATATAAATTACTTGCTAGTAAAAGTGTTTGATGTGTTGTGATTCCTGAGTTCATCCAATGATCGAGACATAGGTGACTTCCTTATGTGGTTTCCAAAATGAGATATGTACAACATGTTGTATGTTCTATGCTTTGCTTCAGAGTTATGCCTTTGCTCAAGATTTCATACACACTAATACTTACATAAGTAAAATGTAACTGGTGTTGTGCGATAAAGAACATGTCAATGCTAAGTCTCTTATGCGCATATAGGCCCTCTGTCAATATGAAACTGATCATGCTTGTTGGTATGAATGTGGACTGGATAAACTGGGATAGTATATATACCTTGAATGATGCTTGCTTTGGTTAGAGGTTGCAGTCGGACCAAAAGACGCGGCAGATCGAACTGAAAAAATGACAAGTATATGTGGTTGCTTAATGAATGCAGGTGAATATCAAGGTGGGGGTGGACGAATTTACACAAGGTCTCACCTTGAACTTGGCAGGGCACCGAATGAAGAGCTCCTTCCTGTTTTGCTAGAAACCTTAAGTGTGGAATGAGAATGAAGTTCTTGTTTGCAAAGAGAGGTAAAAAGGGAGGAGGGCTGTATTGTTGGGTGCGAGAATGCAGCAGGCTCAAGAGAAGTTAGGGGAGTGTGCAGCACATGTCTCCACCCCCTTTTCCTTTTTCCCATTTTCTTGAACTTAGGGGGGGGGGTGGCAGGTGGTGGAGTAGGAAAGTGGTAGAGTGTAAACCGTAGGGAGTGCCTTTCCTTCTTCATTTTTCTTTGTTGCAGATGGTAGATAAGCATAGGTGTGTATGGTTGTAAAGTATGATGCGATCTAAATATGTGATCTATGTAAAGTCTGATATGATCTAAATATAATCCTTCAGTGTTGGTTGCTCTATAAATCTAATTTGTATTATTATCGAGATTGCTAAATTAAATTCATAGATTTAATTCGTTCGTCATTCTAATACCTAAATTAAATCCGTAGATTTAATTGGCTTCAAAGTCGGAAATAATTCACGACTTAAGTAACAATATGAAATAAACTCCATCTTGACTAATAAATAATACAACTTCGCTAAGTTGGTTATAACTTCGAATAATAAATATTCATCGGTTCAAAGATTAACGTCGCGATTTTAAACACGCGAAGATAAATAAATGCATACTGCTAGTGTAGCGAATCTGTTTCCAAATTACGTAATTCAGAATCATAGTTGGAATTCATAAAGCGTTTCATTTACTAAAAATAGATTAATAAACACGCAATATTGGACTAAAATAAATATAAAAGAGCGGGTTGTTACAAAGGAGTTGTAGATTAGTGTTTTAAGTGTGTAGGTAATAAAGTATAAAAGAGATAAAGTAGCAAAATGATAAAGTAGGAGAGAATGTAATTAAGACCCCTTATGTTTGAATTAGTTATTACCTTATTTGGAAATGTGTCAATATTCATGGGACGGCCCAAAAAGGAATACGTGTCAAGGTTCGTGAGACGGAGAGAATAACTTTTAGTATTTTTGAAAAAGAAGATTATATGTTACAGAATTTGAAAATGAGGACTATAAGTTATAGAATTAAAAAATGAGGACAATAACTTTCATTTTTTATATTTACACTCCTATTTCGGACCATGATGAAAGCTAGAGTCCTCATTTTGATGTGTTAAATAAGAGTGTAAATGTAAAACGTTGAAGCTATAGTCCTCATTTTCAAATTTCGTAACATCGTTCTTTTTTTCAAAAACACAAAAAGTTATGTTCCTATTTTAGCAATTAGCTATTCATTCCATTATGATAACTTAACAAGTAAATAAATAAATTTAAAAATTACGTTACGATAGACTCTATCCCAAAACCTCTTATACTGGATATATTAATCACACTTCTCTCTAGATGGATAATATTATCCCTCTATTTTTGGTGTGATAATATTATCCATCCTTGAAGTGAAAATAAGGAAGGAAAAATGATTAACATATCTTTTTTGTCAAATGTTGGAAAAGAAAAAAGACATTTAAAGGCATAAATTTGTGTTATTCATCATTTTCCATAGATAAATTCATCCATCAAAGTAAACACAGCTTACAGTTTCTCTTAAGTGCTAGTACCTTAGATGTCCAATTTCCTACATTGATTTGATGCACAAATTCGAAAGTAGAATGATGGACGGCAAAACAAAGAGGTAATTACATATATTAGATCTTTTTATGCTTAAATAAACTTTATTGCTTTAAAAGGCTACAGAGGATCAAGTTTGTAAATATCATAACAAAAAAGTTAGAAAAGCAAAACAATAAGATTAAAAACATGTAAAGAAATATGGCTAAACAATATTCATACATATATCTATATGATATTGATCTTATTTTATGTAATAAAAATAAAGCGATTTAAACAAAACTTAGACATACTCAAGGGAGAATAACCAGTGACTAGAGAAATGACTGAGTTAGAAATGACTCCTCAATTTAAGAGTAAAAAGGCCGAATCACATTCAAGAGTGTGAAGGCCTCATCAAAAAGTAAATGAAGATCCTCACGTCCAAAATCAAATTGCATATAAGTGAGGCTTGCGAGCTCAAATCTATATAATATATAAAAGATGAGTTTTTTTCCTCTCTTTTTCTCTCTCTTCTTCCACCAAAATTTTAACTATTTTTTTTTCTTTTTACTTTTTTATATTGAATAGTTATGTTTTAAACGTCATCAAATTTGATCATGAAAAAATAGTTAATATGCAGTATAGTATAAAAATCATCAAAAATGAATTTAAAATGAATAAGTTATGAAAATTTTAAATATTTTATTTGCTTTCTCTTTATTAAAAATCTATAACTTTTTATTTATGTTTGTGTATAAAATTACTATTTATTATGATGAATAATAATATATGCATAATGCAAATTTTCATTATCGAACAATTTTTAAATTTATATAATAACTATAATTATCATCACACTTTTTATAAATTGAAAATTTACATTTTTAAATTTAGGATTTTATTGAGTAATTAATGTGAATTATTACATTTTATTAAAACATACTTTTTTTATTTGTTTATATTTTGAATTTTTTTTATTATTTATTTAAATTTATCGTTAAATTTGGATGTCCGTCGTACATCGCACGAATGAGCGTATACCAGTGCCCAATAAATCGGTGAAAGTTTATTAGTTGCGCCGTCAAAATTGGAATGTATACTTAAATCGTAGTAGTAGATTCTTTTATACTCCCTTCATTTTATTCGAAACATCTTTTTTTTTCTAGGCATGAATAATATAAAGGTGTATGTAAATTTTTGTATGAAGTGAATTGTTTAATTATAATTAAAATAATTTTTTTATTAAAATTCGTGTTGTTACCCATATCTATGAGAAATGGAGGAGGTATAATTTGTGAATTATGTTAAAAATATTTGTTATTTGTTGAATGTCTTAAAATAAAATACTCTCTTCGTCCCACTCTAATAGGCTCGTTTTTTTTGGACGTCCCACTAGAATAGACTTGTTTTCCATTTTAAGTAACACATAATACTTAATTGGTGTAGGCTACTCCACTTTTCTCTTAAACAGTAAGTTTTTTTAATTTTCGTGTCCAGAAAATGTGAGCCTATTAGAATGAAACGGATGAAGTAAAATATTTTAAGTGAGATAATACAAATAAAAACGTAAAATGTTTCAAGTAGAATGGAGGAAGTACTCCATGCGTCTCATTACAAACGTTCTACTTTCCATATTGAGATGTCCCATTATATATATATATATATATATATATATATTGGTAAATAACTAAAAAGATTAATTAACTAATGAATTCACCACTTACTCTCTCTTTATATCTATTTTTATAAATTTCAATATATATATTTTTTATTTTTATTAATTCACTTTATCTATTAATTATACATTCCTTAATTTTCGTATCCATTTGTAATGAGAATTGATAAGCAATTAAAGCTAATGATTGATATATAATTTTGGGATGGTATTAGGACTTAAGTCAAATGTAGTGGCTGGCGGTGCCACATCAGCGGAGTGATGCTATTTCAGTTTCAGGAAGAAGGAAAATTATAAAGTAAAAAAAAAAAAAAAAAAAAGGAAGAAGCAGTGAGAAATGATAAAGCTTTGGATGATAAGGATGCAGTAAATAGTTGTATACTTTCTCTCTACCGTTTCTAGATTAGACAAAAAAAAAAAAAAAAACACAACTATAAATACCATTAGAAGGCATTTGAGCAGCAGCAGTAGCATCACGCCCTTCCCTTGGACAAAAGCACAACTATAAATACCATTACTCTCCCGCAAAATCCTGCACTTGTTCATATTCTGCCTGCCACATATATAATTTGTTCAGAATCAGGAGGCGCAAATTCGGCTGAGAAGTTCGCCGGTGGCGGCGAAGCGGTGGTGTGACTGGTTGTATGGCGGTGGAGTACCGATGTTGCGAGGCGGGGTTCTTCATTCGCATTGCGGTTGTGGCTTTTCTCGTGCTGTTTGCTGGCCTCATGTCCGGCCTCACTTTGGGCCTCATGTCTCTCAGCTTAGTCGACCTTGAAGTTCTCGCTAAGTCCGGCACACCCACGGATCGAAAGCATGCTGGTTTGCCTCTTCTTCTTTTTCCACATTTTTAGTGCCTCTTTTTTTTTTTTTTTTTAAATACATAAATTTGTTTTTGGTTGAGTTCGCTGATTCAAGCGCGGCTGGTTAGTTCGATTTTGTTTATTTAGTTAGAAGTTGCAGTTTATGATCAATTTCAACTTTGGGGATTGATGATCGACTTCTGCCTAATTTAGGTATCGTTCCGGAGACTGTTTAACTATTTCTGATGAAGGAAAAATTAATCTGATTAGGCTGTTTTGGAGATTGATTGCGTTTCTTCGTTATTGGCCTACTATATAGCAATTCTAAGCAGAAAAAAAATTATGCATGCTAGAAGATTTGCATGACGGATGAATGCTCCCTGCCGTAGTTTTTGGATGTTAATATTTGGATGCGACCAGATTTTAAATGACGATATCATAAAATATTTTGGCGACCTTGAAATGTATAGTGCTTCTCTTATATTTATGCCTGCTTCGCTGTTTACTTTCCTTTAGCAAACGTGAACTAAGGTATAAATTAATGAAAGTCTGATATAGTTGCTTTATGTTTTGCTGGTCTGGGTTCGTAGTTTCTGTTAAAAATATTTAACTCACTTTGCAGAAAAGATATTGCCCGTTGTTAAGAATCAGCATTTGTTGCTTTGCACACTGCTTATCTGCAATGCTGCTGCTATGGAGGTAATGATAAGTTGAGGTATTCTGCTTTCTAAAGCTAGTTAGTCATTTCAAAGATTATTTGAAGTGCCAGATATTTTACCTTGCAGGCTCTTCCTATTTTCCTTGACAGTCTCATCTCAGCTTGGGGGGCAATCCTGATATCTGTGACATTGATACTTCTGTTTGGTGAGGTAAGGAATTCTTCCAGAGACACTTATTATGAAACTTTGCAGATAATTTACAAAATATGTTGCCCCCACTGTTCACTGACGGATACAGATGAAGAAAAGACAATAGATCTCAATGTATAGCTTCTATGTACCATTTCCTCTCTAGTATCTCAAAAATAGTCTGACAGTGTTTGGTTGTCACCTGCACATGATTTTATCATGCTTATTAAATCACAGGAATATACAAACTTGAAGTTGGATTTTCATTGAATTAGAACAACCAAAACAGAAGGCTGAATGTAAAGTATTTTATAGCTTTCTGTACATGTGATAAAACATATATCTAATCAGAGGTTGTGAGGTGATATAATTGCTCATGGCCTCAAGGAGATTAAAATCTTGCAACTGTCATTAGCTAGCTGAAATATGGACTTGGAATATAAGGCTGGTGCTTGCAACTCTCATAATTAATTGATGGTCAAGCTCAGTCGTGACGGAAACACATCTTAAGCCTTTTTTCCTTGCATCATTCTTAACAAGTTGACAAACAAAACTCACTTGAAGGTGCATTTGAATATTAAATATAAGTAGCTACGTATCATGTGGAAATTGAAAGTAAGGCCAAATGATGATCTGCTGGATTGATATGAAAGCAGATATGTCACACATTACTTTGTTTTATTCCCAGTTTCTTTTCAAGTATTAAGCAAGATAGCAATCTGCAGGACTAAAATGGATTCTTCACAAACTGATTTAATTGTTTGTATTTTCAGATCATCCCACAGTCTGTTTGTTCCAGACATGGGTTAGCTATTGGTGCGACTGTGGCCCCAGTGGTTCGTGTTCTTGTCTGGATCTGTTTTCCTGTTGCATATCCTATAAGCAAGGTACAGTTATATATATTGCTCATTTAAATTTGGCTAATTCCATTAACAATTTTCATGCATATATGTCTCTAACTTCCAGTTGTTGGATTCACTACTTGGCCATGGGCATCGAGCTCTATTTCGACGTGCTGAGTTGAAAACCCTAGTTACTTTACATGGAAATGAGGTACGAGAAATAAAAAATGTTTGGTTTCCATATGATTATCTTAGTTAGTTGTTTTCTTATTCTTTCCTGCAGATGCTCTTTATATAGAATTTTTAGTAAATTTGTTTTGTTGTTTTTGCATATTGCTGTTTTGTTCTATGATATCCTGGAAAAGCTCTGATGTGTACCTTTACTCCACTTGCTGCTTTTATACAGGCTGGTAAAGGTGGAGAGCTCACACATGATGAGACGACCATCATTGCAGGGGCACTAGAACTCGGTGAAAAAACAGCAAGTGACGCAATGACGCCAATATCTGAAATTTTTGCTATTGATATTAATGATAAGCTAGACAGGTATATATTCATGATTTTCTATCAGCAGCTTTAGTAAGCTTTTGTCCTTATCTGAGTTGTAAAATGCTGAACATAGTTGTTTGTGACTGTTATGGTGAAGGGTTTTAGTGAATCTAATTTTGGAGAAAGGACACAGCAGAATCCCTGTCTACTATGAGCAACCCACAAATATCATTGGGCTTATTCTGGTACTTGTTTCATATTCTGTTCAGTTCCATTTATGAACTAGATGTTGTATTTGTATTCTTTGTGAGTTCGGAGACATTTTTCCTTAGGTTTATTTCAGGTGGTTAACAGATCTCTAAGTTCTCTAGGAACTATCCAATACATTGCGGTGTTATTAATCCAATACATTTGTGGTGTCTTTACATAATTAGAACTCATTAGATAGCTATTCTTCATGAATTCTAATTTACTAAAATACTAAAGAAGCATCTTCCTTCCGTCACGCTTCTATGAATTCAATTTTCCTCCTATAGTCCTAACTCCTATTAGCCATCACTGTTACAAAAATTCCTGTGAACAAGTTGAAATTGCTACTCGAGTTATGACTGATTATGAATGATCTGTAATCTGATTTAGTATATTAAACCTTTTCCTAATCTTGTAGGCGAAAAACTTGTTGACGATTCATCCTGAGGATGAAGTCCCAGTGAAAAGTGTCACTATTCGCAGAATTCCAAGGTAGATGAAACTCATCACTATTGCTTCATTGAGTTCTTCATATAGTCTTTTCATGCTCAGATAATTCATGTAGCGTAGAGGTTTGAAATTCATATTCTGTGCTATTAAAAGCACAAACGCTTTATTCTGTTTTGGTAACTTTCTCTTTATTGTCAATTCATGGAAAATCTGGCCTTCTGTTATTTATGAAAGAAACTTTTTTGACATCCTATCCTGCTATAGCTCATCATGATAATTGTTCTTCCATTCGTTATCCTTGTTAGGGTTCCAGAAACTATGCCATTATATGACATCTTGAATGAATTCCAGAAGGGGCATAGTCACATGGCTGTTGTTGTGAGGCAGTGTGACAAGGTTGCGGACAAGCCTCGTAGCACGGATGTTGCAGGAGGTAAGTTTCTTTTGGTTTTCTGATGAAATGCCAAGGTCAAAATGTACATTTATTCAACACTACTCTTCCATGTTTGTGGAAGTAGATGCAGCCAAAGATGTGAGAGTCGACATTGATGGTGAAAAGCCTTGGCCAAATAAAAATGTTAAGCCCAAGAGGCCTCTGCAGAAATGGAAGAGTTTCCCAAACACAGGAAGCAATTCCTTCAAGGGTACACCTAGGAGCAAGAAGTGGACGAAAAACATGTATTCTGATATCCTGCAAATAGATGAAAATCCACTCCCAAAGCTCCCCGAAGAGGAAGAGGCGGTCGGGATAATAACCATGGAAGATGTCATTGAAGAGCTCTTACAGGTAAAGTCAATTATGATGGAAGCACAAGTTTGGATGATTCCCTAATTTGATCTATTGCTTCCTTGTTGCAGGAAGAGATATTCGACGAAACAGATCACCATCTCGAAGATTCATGACAAATCCTATGTAATGTAACATGTGTTGTGTTGATAGGTACTTCTTTAGTGTGGTGTTGATGGCGCGGTTATACTTGGAAGAGGAAACACTTTCTTATTGAGTTGTTTACAAGAATGACTCAACAACTTGTGTGCAGATTGTATGGGATCCTTTTCATTATCTACACTTTTAGATGTATATAGTCGTTGAGCAGTAAAATTTCTTTTACTGTTTGTAATTTTTAGTAGGATTAATTGAAAAAAAAAAAAAACTTTCGGGGGAAATTATTTTATTGTATTACCGAAGTTATTATTACAATAATATTGTTTCGACAAAATATGTTTTAATAAAAAATGGTTAAATATTTTTAAAAATTTATTTATTTAAATTTTTTGATTCAAAATAAAATACTTAGTTTTATTATTTTTCCTATATTGTAGGTTTTTTTATAATTTTTAAATTTTTATTAGTATTTTTTTAGTACAAAAAATATCAAAAAAATAAAAAAGTTTATTAAAAATTGCAGAAAAACTATAATGTGGAGAAATAATAAAATTAGCGAAATCCTTTTTAATTTTAAACCATTTTTTTTAAATAAATTGATTTTTTAAAGTATTTATATAACATCCTAATCTTTCATGTATTTATAAGATGTTTGATTCGTCTAATTTATTGAGATGAATCTTATAAGTTGTTAATTTGTTATGCTAGTTGATTATTTCTATTTCTTTAATATTTTGGATCTCTATTTAAATTTTAGGGTGAGAATTTAAACTACCCATTTTCATATTATATCTATCAAAACTACTCACTCAAATAATATGTCTATTAAAACTACCCAAAGTACAATGATGTTGATAGGTTTGCTTTGTCTTTTGTAAAAGTTCTTACACAAGTACAATTGTGTAAGAAAATATGTACGATATGTAGTTAAAAAATGTACAAAATCTTATAAATGTGCATTTATTGTAAAGTCACGTCACTTTGTAACCCTAGTAAAAACCCTAAGTTTGAAAAAATGAGGGCACATTTGTTTGTTATAAAACATTTATATGCAGGCTAAAAAATTCAAATTTATGTATATTGTGAACAAAAAAAAAATCTGAAGCCAACGGATAAACAAGCCGCCGAGAAACCCTACCTGCGCAGTTGTGCCGGCGGCTAGGGTTTCTCGGTGGCTTTTTTATCCGTTGGCTTCAGCATTTTTTTTGTTCACAATATACATAAATTTGAATTTTTTAGACTGCGTATTAATGTTTTATAACACACGAACGTGCCCTAATTTCCTATTTTTTTTATTTTTCATATTTTGTTACACATCTATATATAATACTCCCTCCGTCCCTGAAATAGCTTCCTATTTGGGGACGGCACGAGTTTTAATGAAAAGTTGTAAAGTGTATTGCTAGTGGAGAAAAAGTGATATAATTATTATTGAAAGTTGTGAAAAGTGTTATAATTAGTATTGGGAGTGGTGAAAAGTGAAAAGTAAGAATAAATAAAGTATTATTAGTGGTGGGGTAGGTGTCCAAAAATGGAAAGAAATAAAGAGGAAGTTATTTGGGGGACGTCCCAAAATGGAAAAAGAGGAAGTTATTTTGGGGACGGAGGGAGTATAAAAGATCAGTACAACGGTAATTTTTTACCGCCAAATTTTCTATCTCCCATTTTCACTAAATTTAACCAATTTCTCTCACTTCTAACCAACTACCCGTCACTCACTCTCTCCCTCTATTTTCCTTTTTTCTTTTTCTTTGCAAGTTTTCAATTTTTATTTTCTTTTCTTTAATTTTTTTTTACATTTAGAATTTTTGTATTTCCTAAAATTTATACATTTAAAGTAATTAAAAAATTTAATACGTATATCAAATTAAATATCATGACATGAGCTTTAATTTAATTTATAATAGTATATAAAAAAACTTTAAACTAAAAAGAAGATATTCAAATTAATTTTTTTTTAAATTAATCTTTTTCTCCCTCTTATTTTATAAATGAAGTTAGTTTTTTATCTTTTTTGTTATTTGCATAAAATATTTTATGAAATCATGAAAATTATGCACATTTTATTATACAAGACTGCAATTGTTTTTATTACTCTTTTATTTCAAGTTTTTATTTTATTTTTTCACGATATTCATGTTTTAAACTTGCATGAGTTTTTCATAATTTCTTTTTGCGTTATACTTATAGGTTTTTTTCTATTGTTATTAGTGTAGAGAGATAAGGACCATAGTGCGTTTAATTATTTTCATATGTTTTGTCGTATGTTTGGATTGCTTTAATAGATTATTTCGTATTGGTTAGATATAAAAATATGAAATTTAATGATATACAATTGAGTTTTACATGAGTTTTAATTATAATATTTTTTTTAAAAATCCAACTTGGTGTAGGAGTTTATATTGGTTTATTTTAGAATTCTTTAATCTAATAGAAAAAAAGATAGATTCATAGATTTGTAATTTATTTTTCCTCTAAAAAAAAGTAAAATTGAACATATGATTTATATTTATTTAATTTAACAATAATTTTTTTGGTAATATATATATTTTAAAATGCATTAACTTTATAAATTCAATACAGTATTCTCACATTCTTACGAAAAATATAATTTTCACAATAACCAATCCATATAAACTAGGCATGTGAATAAATTTTCATATAATATTTGAATCCCCTACTTTATGAAGAATGTGTATTAAAATATTTTTCATAAAATTTAAGGATAGTTTTATTTAAAATTTACCAAGCTCCTTAAATTTTTTAGTCTGAATACCTCTTAATTTCGATGTCAGTCGTGCATCGCACGAATGAGCGTATACTAGTTTGACATAAAAATGCACTTCCAAACATTGAGGACCGAAAATCATTGTAATGTATTAACTTTTTAATTTAATTATGTAATACTATATCGCATCCCCATTTTTATTTATTTTTGGCTATTGTAATTAATTCACGGTTGTCACTAACACCTAATGCATATATACATCTATAATAAAAGAGGAATAAATAACAATTTTCAAGAAGGAATCTCATGCCTTCTCAGGAAAACCAAAATCACACCTAATATAAGGAATTTCACGGCTTTTGCAGCCAAAATTGCGGCTGGTTTGACCAAAAGCTGTGTCCAACTGCCTTCACGGGTTCCTACTACTATTGAGACGTTAGTGGGTTGGGAAATAAGGAAGTTAGGGCCCACTACTTAAACTTAGGTTAAATAGTAGTGATAGGAAACGGCTACAATCACTTGCATTCTCAAAAAATTAGAAACCGAAATATTTGAAGTTTTGCTTGTCGCACTAGTGTTTGGATAAAAAATACCGTGAGTGGGGCGTCGGTAAAGAGAGTTGCAACAACCGGTAAAAAAGATTGGAGATCAAGGTAAATACATGCTACAAACTTTCATTTCCGATTTGCTTTCTATGTATTTATCCGATTTTTGAATGAGTACCAAATTATGTAGAAACTTTTGGAGGTTGGAGGAACCCAAAGTAGCAAGTAGAACACAACCATTCACGGATATGATTTCTTCTTCAAACAAAGTAAGTATTTCAACTTTTAATATCGTGATATTAACGAAAATGCTATTTAAAAGGTAGTTTGAGTGACATTGACGAAAACTAACTTTCTATGTGTGTGCAGTGGTCCCGCCTGCCTGCGAGTAGTTTTCCACCTTTGTATGGTATAGAGGTTCCGCTTGTGTGTAGGTTACTTATTTGATTAAATATTAATCAAATAAGTTTGGTGATTTAGTGTTTACGTTTATCATTTTTTTTATAGAAGTCCAATAATGATTTCATAATTGATAGGTCCAATTTTTAATAATAATAATAATAATAATAATAATAATAATAATAATAATAATAATAATAATAATAATAATAATAATAATTATTCAACTACAATCTGATTTTATAGTCCTTAATAGATTGATATCTCCCCCAATCCTAACAGGCTGAAGAATGACGCTAATCCTAGGGTTTCCTGAAAAACCCTAATCTTTGTGCCGCCTCTTCCTGCCATTGTCCGATGGCTTCCGGCGGTGGCATTCCTTTTCGTTCGTCTGGTGTGGATGGTCTGAATCTACCCAACCTCACAAATAACTTTTCTCCTCATCCGAACTCTGTTCCTCATGAAGGCTCCAAGGCCTTGGGTGCTACTACTTGCGCTGCTTTGCAGCAGGAAACAACGGCCGCTTCTTTTCTTATCGGAGGTGGCCTGCGTGGTGACGATGGTCCTATTGGTGACCGTACTGCTAGAGAGCCTATTCGTGGAAAGAATATTATTGATGGAGCTGTTACGGAGGAAGTTCTTCCCAAGCATTCCTACGCCGGTATCACTACCAACCGAGCGCCGCGCCAATCGGATCTGCCTGCGCATCGTTTCCAAGCGCTTAGGCCTACTAAGGAAGGCGATCAATTTTCGATTAAAATTCCGCGGGAGATCTTATTAAAAGAAGTTGCGGAGTTCGCTCATGCCTTAAATGGAAAGTTGTTGCTCAACAAAGGAGACAAACCTAAGCCTGCCATGGTTGTTAAGAATGAGTTGCAACGTATGTGGGGGATAGAGTCTTCATGGAAACTCATTCCGTTGGGCAAAGGTTATTATACGATGGTCTTCCAATCAGCTACGGATAAAATGCGTGCTAAGGCTAAACTTATCTGGGATATTTTTGGTGGTCATCTTCGTCTACGGGAGTGGACGAAAAATTTCGATCCCTTTAAAGAACATTCTTCTCTGACGAATGTTTGGGTGAGGATTCACTATCTTCCAATTGAATACTGGAATGTGAAAGTTCTTACTGGTATAGGAAGATTCGTTGGGCACCCTCTTAAGGTTGATAAGGCTTCGGTTCAGAGGGCTTTTGGACAATACGCTCGTCTTCTTATTGAGATTGATATGTCTAAACCCCTTCCTACTACGCTTCTTGTTGATGGAGATGATGTTTCTTTTCACGTTGAATTCACGTATGAATATTTGCCTCTTTTTTGTTATAGATGCAAAATAACGGGACATTCTGTGGATAAATGCCGCAAAGGGAAAGTTGAGGAAGGTGGCTCGCGTGTGATAAATTCTGGGAAAACACCGGTGATTCAACAAGTTCAAAACTTGAATTTGGGTCAACATTGGCAGGAAGTTTCAGAGACGGCTGCTTCTCGGGCGATACAGGTTAATAGTAAGGCTTTTAAGCATGTTGGCGAGCAGAGTGGAGTTATTCATTCCCGACAGGATGCTGGCATTTCTCAGGAAACGGGATTGATGCTGGAAAATCCTCGAGAGATTTCTCCCAAGCGAGATCCTGCTGCTACTTCTTTACAGGAAGTTCCGGTGGAGTCGGTTGTGCACAACATTAATTTGCGGGGAAATCCTACGGGGGTGCGTGATTCTCCCTCGGGCACAGGAAATCGGTTTGACGTGTTGGCTGGTCTTGATTTAGAAGGTGGTGAGGCAAATGCAGACAGTGGCTTGCAGAAGGAAACTTTGGTGCTTGAAAAGGAAATGGCAGAGCAACAGTCGGGGGTTGCGGCAGAATTTTTCGAGAAGTCTCCAACTCAAAAGGAGGTTGCTGGTGATAAGTCCAATCCCACTCCGGAGGACATTGCTAGCCGTATAAGTCGGTTAGAAGATCAGGTGAGTCAGGGGATGCAATTGCTCTCGGAGCCGAAGCGAGGACGTGGACGTCCAAAGGGCTCGGGAAAGGGCAGGGAGCCTGTGATTGCAATTCCAGAAGGTTGCATTAAAAGTCGCCTTAGGAATGCGGAAGAAATGGGTTACAAGCCGAGAGATTTTGTTGTTGACCTTAGCAATAGTCCCAGTATGCGGACAATGAATAATATAGTGCATGGGCGTTGGTCGGATGAAATGGATGATTATCCTGAACTTCGGTTCTGAGATGTTTTGGTTTGGTACTTTTTGTTTTACGATCTCTTTTCGAGTTTCGTGCCCTTAGTCTGCGTCTTTGTGCTTTCAGGGGTTTTTTCTCTTTTCTTTTTATAATTAACCTCAATTTAATATAGTCCTTAATAGATTAGGTTATTATATTTAGTTAACTACTCACATTAGAACACAAAAAAGATAATACACAAATAAATTTTCATTCTAATCAAAGTTTCCCCTTAAAACTTGTATAAATAGGGGATCAATTTCCTATCCAAGGGAGACTAGAGGTGAGCATTCAGTTCGGACCGAACCGATCAAATCGAGAACCGACGAAATAAAATTAACTGAATTGACCCGGAACAAATTCAGGAAGGAGACCAAACCGAAACCGACCATATGCGATAGATTTTTTAAAAAGCCATTTTTTTCATTTTTAAACATGTTTTAATCTATTTAACAACAATTCAATTCAATACGTTTTGGGGACGTCACACTCAGTGGATGAGTGACTTGATGTATGGCTACTGAGAATTGGAAGATGGGATTTCTAGGGGCAACTTTGATAGCTCTGATTGTTCCCACTTCAGACCATGTCCCTATTGTGTTGAAGATGATCGAGAATAGTAACCTCAATGCCCGTGGGGGTTTTGTTTTGAAAATAAGTGGTGTCTTGAACCGGAACTGTCGCACATTATGTGAGAGTGCTGATCGAACTTAGATGTCATCAATGTGCTTGAGCGTTTGACGGCAGTCTCAGATTCACTTACCATTTGGGCAAGACACTTAAGTAAGGGGGAGAAGGCGAGGAATAAAATAGCGGAAGAGCAAATTTGCCATCTTTAGGGACGATATGATGAGCGAGCTATTGAGGCATTGTTAAAAGCAAGGAATGAGTTGGCAGTTTTGATGATGCAAGAAGAGATCCACTGGAAGCAAAGGGTGAAGCAACATTGGTTAGAAGGAGGAGATAAGAACACAAAATTTTTCCATGCGATGGCGTCGGCAAGACAGAAAGTGAATGAAATCCCCAAGTTGCAACGCGATGATGGCAGTTGGATGTCCTGCGATGAAGAGCTGCATGAGGTAGCTACAAACTACTTTCTCACAACTTTTCAGTGAATCCAATAACAACCACATTTCTAATCAAATGTTAAATCACCTTCAGCCTGTTATAGATGAGGCACAAAATGCTGAATTGACAAAGGAGTTTGTGCAGGATGAATTCAAAGAAGCTCTCTTTCAAATGCATCCGGACAAGGCGCCGGGTCCGGATGGCTTTAATCTAAAGTTCTATAAGAAGTTTTGGGAAGTACTAAAAGATAATATATTCACAAGTTGTTGTACGTGGTTGCAAGAGGATTTTTTTTTCCACCTGCTCTTAACCGGACCAACATTGTTCTGATCCCTAAGGTGGAGTCTCCCAGAACCATGAAGGAATTGTGCCCTATTGCCTTATGCAATGTGATCTATAAAATCATTTCCAAGGTTCTTTGCAACAGATTGAAGTCGGTGCTTCCTAATCTCATTGATAAATCGCAATTTGCATTTGTCAAAGGGTGTATGATCTAAGACAATATTCTGATTGCCTTTGAAGCCATTCATACAATGAAGAAGAAGACCAAATGAAAGTTCGGGGAGATGACTTTGAAGGTTGACATAAGTAAAGCCTATGATTGAGTTGATTGGAATTATCTTGAGACTATCCTTGCACGTTTGGGATTATGTGAGAAATGGCGGGGCTGGATCCGTCTTTGTGTTTGTAGTGTGCAGTATGACATTCTCGTGAATGGCACTGTTGTCGGGCCAGTATTACCAAGCAGGGTTTACGCCAAGGAGATCTCCTATCTCCATTTCATTCTGTGCGGTGAGGGTTTGTCGGCGATGTTGAACCATGAGATGGCCAGGGGAACGCTCCATGGGATTTGATTGGGGAGGGGTGGCCCGACCATCTCTCATCTCATGTTCACCGACAACTGCATATTCTTTTGTAGAGCGTCAGCTACTGAAAGTCTGATTTTGAAAAAGGTTGCTATAGGATTATGAGAATGTGCCAAGCTAAGCTATTAACTATTAAAAATTTGACATCTTCTTCAGCTCTAATGTCAACGAGATGGATAGGAAACAAGTCACAGATATTCTAGGAGTGACTCAACCCCTAAACACTAGAAGATACCTCGGTTTACCGTCTCTCATTGGGAGAAAGAAAAAAGAAGTTTTTCACTATCTCCGAGACAGACTTTGGGAAAGAGTACAAGGATGGAATGGCAAGAAATTATCCAAGGCTAGAAAGAAAATCCTAATTAGAGGAGTGACGCAGGCTATCCCTACTTTTTGCATGGACATTTTCTCGTTCCCTATTTATATCACTGATAAAATAAAACGTGTGATGAATAGCTTCTGGTGGGGAAACAAAGCGGGTGTTGGGAGGGGATTAAATTGGATTAAATGGGACAAACTATGTGTGGGAAAGGATGAAAGAGGCTTGGGTTTTCGAAGTATGCAATTGTTTAACATCGCCATGCTTGGGAAGACAAGATGGCGGCTGATTTCTGACCCGAATGCACTGGTATGCAAGGTACTAAAGGTTAAATATTTCCCCCACGATGATTTTTTGAATGCAAGAATTAGGCACAATCCTAGCTTCACATGGAGAAGTATATACTCCGCGCAAGACTTGGTCAGGCGAAGAGTTAGATGGAGGATTAGAGATGTGAATTCAACCAGAGTGTTTAAGGACCCTTGGCAGAGATGTGATCAGAACTTCCACATTTCATTCTTTTATCCCTCAGGATTGGAGAAAATACGTGTCTATGACCTCTTTATTCCAGGTACTTGAAGTTGGGATAATGATCTTATAGAGGGGCTACTAGACGAGGCAGATATGGAAGAGGTGATGAGTATCCACGTTCCCGATAATGCAACTCCAGATAGACCCTTGTGGCACTTTTCAAAGAATGGATAGCACACAATCAAATCTTCTTATAAGTTAGAGTGTTCTCTCACGCTAGATGTCACCTATGGTGTTGAGGGAGATTGGAGAGGAATCTGGCCGCTTCGAGTGCCACCAAAAGTGAAGAGTTTTTTATGGAAGCGTGGGATTCAAGTGGGAGAGGAATGTGGAATCTGCAAGGCTGGGTTCAAGAATACTTGGCACACTTTTGTGGTGTGTTCGTTTGCCATAAGTTGCTGGAGAGTGGGAGCTCTGGAGGGTTTTATGGAGTAGGTAACAAAACGTAGCGAGTCATTTTCGGAGTTTGATCTTCACAGTATTGGGCAGCATGGATGAAGAGGTAAAAGTTAAGGTTTGTATGTTGATGTGGCGCATATGGAAGGACAAAAATGAAGCCATTTGGAAGGAGGTTTTTCCCACCCTAATCGATCGTGTGCGCTCGCGGAGTGCTACCGAATAGAATGACTGCTCGCCCAACCATCTCGAAGTCCGCCATCTGCTCGGGTAGGCAGAAGCAGCAATTCTTGTCGCGGTTGGCATGATATTCCAAAAGGATGGATAAGGTGTGGAGTAGATGCAGCTTTCTTCAAGAATGAAAACTCTACTGGGCTCGGTTTTGTTATCGGAGATGATGGGGGATACTTACGAGGCCTATTGAAGGTTGCAGAGGCAGAAGCTATGGGTTTAAAAGAGGCTTTATCTTGGATAAAATGATTGAACTTCACAAATGGAGTAGTAGAGTCAGTTTGCAAAGTAGTGTGTGATGGGATTCAATCGAGTGTAGCTGATATATCTGAGTTGGGAGTCCTCGTTGCACGTTGCCGGACGGAGCTGTCAATGCTACCCGGGATGAAGTTGATAAATGTTAGTAGAAATCAAAATGCTATTGCTAATTGTTTAGCAAGATCGGCGAGAGATATTGATACAGTTCATGTTTGGAATGTACCCCCGTCATTTGTGGAGGGTTATCTCCATGTTCCATGTACTTTCTCTTAATAAAATCTCTCCTTTGAGTTTTTTTTTTATAAAAAAAACAACAATTCAATACAATAAAATCCATAATTTGAATATATCAAGAAATAATTCGCAGCAAATTCCTAACCTCAATCTGAATACATATAAAGTTGCCCAATCTAAATATATCAAGAAATAATTCCCAACAAATTTCGGTTCTTACTTCTTAAGACCGACTAGCAAAAAGTAGCAAATTTTTGTTCCCAGGATATATGCTAAGAACAACAAATATATTGAACAAATTTGCTTCTTAAAAGTTCTGTAGCGAGTCTTGCGATAGGTGGTGGTGCGGTTCCACTGCTGAGTTTGGCCGAGTGGATAATGCACAATCTTAACCGAGTGGTGCAATTTGCGACCAGAGAAGAGCCTGCCAACCGGATAAGAAGGTCTTCGACGATTGGCCGAAGCAGTTGCACAACATAGAGGGAGTCACGAGAGACTGAGAGAGGAGAGCGACTGTACTGTTTGAATTTTTAAATGCAGAGGAAAACCTTAGTTTTTTCTAGGGTTTGAAAAACAAATTACTTAAATTATTAATAATATTAATAAAATATATATTTATTAATTATAGCGGTTTAGTTCAATTTTTCGGCGGGTTTGGGCAACCTGAAACCGAAACCGAAACCGAACCGATGGAATTTTGGTTCTAAAATATTAGACCGAACTGAACCGATTCTTGCTTTGGGACCGCCTCAAACCGATCGTTCGGTAGTTTTGGTCCGGTTCTGCTCACCCTTAGAAGAGACCGCATACTTTGAAAGGAAGCATCAAATTTATGTATTTTCTTTTCTTTTTCGCATATAGGAATCGTTAAATGTTTCAAAGTAAGGTGAATGTGGAGAATTTATGCTTGTTGTTTATGTTATTCATGTTATAGATGAGTATAGTAAAGATTATTGCTCTGTATTTTCAAGTTAACCTCATTATGAAGTTATCATCGTAAGATAGAGCATGTGAATTTCTTTGCTTTTCTCAATATCACGAATACAATCTATCACACAATTTAAATAAGTTAATATAAAACAATGAGTGGACTTTAAAAATATCCAAATTGAGAGCAAAATAAAAACTACTCCCTTCGTCCCAATAAAAGTGGCCACTTTTTTTTGGGCACGGAGATTAAAAAAGGGATTGTTATGTTTTAATTGAGTGTGACCCACCAAAATTAGTGAGTAATTTTTAGAAAGTGGCCTATAATTGTTGACCAAATTAGTGAGTAATTTTGACATTTTTAGAAAGTGGCCTACAATTGTTGACCAAATTAGTGAGTAATTGTTGACTTAATTAAAGTAAACTTTTGCCATTTTTCGAAAGTAGCCACTTTTAATGGGACACCCAAAAAGGAAATGTGGCCATTTTTATTGGGACGGAGGGAGTATCTAATAAGATACAATTTTTAAAAATAATCGTACTTACTTATTTACCCCCGAATTCACAATCAGCCTATGACTTGGTTATGATCTAACTTTAAAACTCGAATTTACAACTTGGAATACTCTTGGTTGTTGACGAGCCCAACTTTTGTGTTATTTTTCTTGTCGTGTCTAAGTCTAGATAGAATCATTTTTTATTTGTTTTTGTATGTTTCGTGTCTGTTAGGACACTTTTTAAGGCAGGGACTCGTGGAAGCCAAATTGGGCACAATGGAGCAATTTCTATGAAATCTGGCACTACAAGAAAAATAGGTTCTTGTGACGACAATCTTAGTGGCGATAAAAATTTTGTCACTACAAACAGCTGTATTGTGACACTAATTTTTGTCGTCGCAAAATACCGTAACAGTGACAAATTTTATTGTTGTCAATAGTTATTGTCACTATATGATAGTGACGACCATAATTTTATCACTATAAATATTTATGTAGCGACAATAAATGTTGTCGTCACAAAAATGTGTTACAGTGACATAATTTTTTTTTGTCAGTATTTTGCGTCACTATACGTTAGTGACGATCATGCCGTTGTCACTACAAACATATATGTTGTGAGGCTATTTCTTTTTGTCACAAAAAAATATAATAGTTACAAGTTTTGTTGTTGTCAATATTTTTTGTCACTAAAAGTTAGTGACGATCTTATTTGTGTCACTATAACCATATATGTATAGGGACGATCTTATTTATGTTACTATAACCATATATGTATAGTGACGATTATTTGTCACGTCACAATAAAATAAATTAGTGATAAAATATATTATTGTCAATATTTATCGTGACTATATCTCAGTGACGATTATGATGTTGTCACTAAACACACATATATATAGTGACAATATTTTCGTTCGACACAAAAACTCTATATTAGCGACACATTTTTTTGTTGTCAATATTTTTCGTCACTATATGTTTGTGACAATTTTTTTTGTCACTCCAAACATCTCTATATTATAATAATATTTTTCGTCACAAATGATAACAATGATAAATTTTATTATCGCTAATATGTATGTGTCACTATATGTCAGTGACACTTTAAATTTTTCATTATGAACATCTGTATGTAATGTTGATTTTTATTATAATGTATATGACACTTTAAATTTTTCACTATTAAGATGTATATATAAGGTTGATTTTTATTAAAATTTATATAATACACAATTCCAGCTATATATAACATTTATGCATTCGTTAATTTCGTAAGATTATAGAATTTTATACCTGTTACCAATCTAAATAAAATGAGTATATTCTATATAATGTTATAATTAACTCCAATAATAATATAAAGTCACTGTAATCAGTCCACGTAACAAGACAAATTAAAATTTAAAGTTAATCAGCATCAAAATCATCTTCACTTTCATGTATACTATCTTCTTGAGTGTTACTAGGATCATCTTCATCATCATCATCACCATCTTCTTCTTCTTCTTTTTCTAGATGTTCATCTTCTTCAGTGTGCTCTTTTCTTGGTGTAACTGTAGATGTGGCGATAGTTGATACTGGGATAGTTGTAGACTGGGATTCATTCTGCTGATAAGACTCATTAGACGTGATACATTCATTATCTTTATTCTCAACCACATTCCATAAACTTCGAGCTTGTGCTGAGATAACGACTTTATAATCATTGCCCAATTTGATGTCATTAACATAATACACCTGTTCCGCCTGAGTTGCCAACACATATGGTTCACTAGTCTTCCATGGCTTTGACATGTTCACACTTGTGTAATTGTATTTGTCCTTCTGTATTGCTTTACCTTCAAACCAATCACAGTAAAATAATGTCAAGCACACCATAATTTTGGGTTCGCTTGGAAAAAGGGCTCTGTATAGTTTTTTTGAAGGGAAGGGTTCTGTATTAGAAAAAAGAAATCACTAGATGTAGAAAAAAGAAATCGCCGGGTTCTGTATTAGAAAAAAGAAAATCTACCAGCACACCATAGTATTCTTTTTAGGGTATGAGCTGAACGTAATATATATAAACGAATGGAATTAATGTCAATTGAATTGGTAGCTCACTTGGATAAGTGTTTGGGAAAAGAGAGGATGGTGCTGTGTTCGAACCCTAATTGGGGGGATGTTTTAAAACAATAATATTTTATTTTATCTTTTATATTTTCATTCATTTATTTTGGTTTATTTTAACATTTTTATTTTCTTTTCTTTATAGCAAAATTTGACAATAATAATAGTATATTTATAAAATATAAAAAATAACAATCATGAATTTTTTATTTTATCTTTTAGATTTTCGTTCATTTATTTTGGTTTATGTTAACAATTTTATTTTCTTTACTTTATAGAAAAAATTGACAATAATAGTAGTATATTTATAAAATATTTTGTTGGGAACCTTGTGGAATATCCTAATCCTTGTTTTGATGATACCAAAATTCATAGGTCTTAATTGTAATAGACTATAACTGTTTTGAACTCAAGTGTTAGAGTTCGTTTCTAGTTTAACTTGCGGTTTCGAAGACTGAAGACTGAAGACTGAAGAACGAAGGACTGAAGACTGAAGACTGAAGATACCAACTGAAGTATCAGTTGAAGAATCAGTTAGGAACTGATTACTTAATGCGTGCCATGGACTGATACTAAAGTCAAGTATCAGTTGAACATTCTTCCTCGGACTGATCTTCCAACGTTCAAAGGAAGCCACGTACTCACAAAGTACAGCCGCATTAAATGCAGAGATCTCAGGATCTTATCTCTGCAGAGGTCATTCCTATCTGGTGGCTACTTTATCAGAGACGTCAAATCTCCTGTCCCTCAAGAGAGCCGTTTCCACCAGACAAGGAACCTCGAAGATTGAAGCCTCAGCCCAAATTCGAATTGCTCTCCAACGGAAGAAATCTTAAGGACGTTCTACGCCAATGGATCTATTCAAGAGTTCTCCTACAAATAGCGCTCAAGGATCAACTTCAATCTTCACCGATTCAACGACATAAGCTGAAGCTCTACCAAAATTGCTACTCAGCCTAAAGCTTAATCTCCCCAAAGCTTGAATCGAAGAAGAGAATTCCAAAGCCAAAATCAGTCACTGCTGATTACATACATTCTCTTAGACCTTAGGCAAACCTCTGTTTACCCAGAAGCCAAGGTCAAACTTGCTACAAAGAACTTGTTCTTTGCAGTATAGTTGGCACTCGTTCAAACCTCCCCCCAAAAGAGTGTTTGAGTGATTTGGAGTTCAGGAAGGTACTCTGACTCTGAGAGTCTTAGCGTGGGTACTGAAGAAGGGTTTTCTTCAGTGGAACGGTTGTGTGCACCGGGCAAGCACACAGTTTGGTTTGCAGTGCACCTGTTAAGCACTTGCGGAGTGGATTGTTGGTCTGATCAACCGACTGTGGATGTAGGAAAGGGTTTTTCCGAACCACGTAAAAGTCTCTGTGTTGTTTACAGCTTTCAGTTTTACTTTCTTACTTGTGTTGTTTCTTTTGATAAACTAAATACTGATTAACGGCAAAGAGAAACCTAAGACCAACAACGTGCTCAACCGAGGCTATTACGAAACTAAGTTTAATTTCCGCTGCGTATGATATCAGTCTGACTGATCTATCTTTTGATAGTCAGGAAGAGTGTTATCATCTCTGTTTTAGCAAACTCGACTGAAGCCCATAAGTGCATCAGTTAAGTTCCAGCAACTTAACTGATAACTCCTTACTGAAGAGTATTCAGTATCAGTCGTCAACCCTGTTTGGTCAAAACTGTTTTCAGTTAACAGGAGTCTTTGTTTGCGTGTAAAAGTTTCATTTTGATCTCTCTTGAAGATCCCTCTACTTTAGAGGAATTTGCAAAAATAGCCCATAGGTGTATTCCCCCCCCATACACCTATTCGAGACCCTCAGGACCTAACAATTGGTATCAGAGCAGGTTGTTCGCAAGAACACTCTGTGTCTGATTAGGTTCTAATTGAACTAGATCCTTTTTCTCAAAGGTCTCGAAAAAGTTTTTCTCTTTCATTTTGTGCTTGCTATTTGCTCTATCTGTTGTTATCTGTTCTCTCTTTTTGATGGAGACTAACCACAGCAGATTATCTTCTCTACCTATGTTTAGTATTGAAAAATACGACATATGGAAGTTTCGGCTTGAAAGCTTCCTCACCGCCCAACATTGCAGAATGTGGGAAGTCATCACCAAAGGACCAATCATCATCACCGAAACCGTCAAACGGATTCCTGTTGACCCACATCAGGATCCTTACGATGAGGTCCAGCCAAAGCAAAAAGGCAGACTTCACCACCGAAGAAAGGAAGCAAGATGAGCTAGACAACCTAGCCAAAAGCATCATCTCCGGCACCGTTCCCGACAAGCATGTCATGAAGATCATCAAGTGCGGAACTGCAAAGGAGATGTGGGACATTCTTGAAAGAATGTGTGTAGGTTCCGAGGAAATCAAGGAGAATAAGCTGTCCATAGCTTGTCAGAAGTTCGACTCCTTCCTCATGCTCAAGAATGAATCTGTCGAAGAAATGAAACTTAGATTCAATCAAATCCTGAATGAAGTTCAATCCATTTCTAAAGACAAATACACTATTACACACTTTTTTTGTTTCTAAAAAGTGTGTAACGGTATATTTTATATTGTTACACACTAAAAGAGTATTTTAGTCATGTCACACCCCAATTCTTGAAACAATAACTATAATTGGGGTACGACTAATCATCTAAATGAACAAGGGAGAATCCTTGTGAAATCCGAACAAAAGGGATAACAATCGGGCTTAGCCCCTTTGGATGAAGAAAGACAGGCATTCAAGTGATACGAATCAATCAACAAACATAATAACTTCAGGATCACAAGTTTAGTGTCATGCTTCAGATAACCAACATTCACTGATCGAAATACTTGAGAGTCAATAGTCTAGGCTCAACAAAAGATATTATTTAGAGCCACAACATAATAGGTCTAAAGTTGAGGAACAAAAGACAGATACTGGCTAGTTCTACAGCGGAAGTCAAAATAAGGAGTTGAACTCTAGCCTCAGCTCTGCCCCGTCCTCACCAGCTATTAACCTGAAAACATTTGAAAGTATTTTTGGGCTAAGTACTAATGTACTTAGTGGGCTGCAACTTTTAAAACATTTCACAATCTATAAGAGCAGTTTATCCAATCTTACTGACATGACATAGAAGGTTTTAAAGAGAAATAACTTCTATGCATGTTAAAACATTTATATATATATATATATATATATATATATATATATATATATATATATATATCTTTGATTGTGCGCAGTTGTCACACTCTATTCTGTTACTCGCTGTGATCCCGAACCTTTTAGCCACCGACGGATCCATTACTCCTGCTTTACTTTAACTGAGGGCGTAACCCAGCCAAGTTCCCATTTGGGACCCAATGCTCCGGAACACATCCCGTCGAGCACCCTTATAACGCCTCATACATGATTAGTGCCTGAATGGAGATCAACCCACCGAGTCAACTAATAGGTGTACACAATTCTCAAATAACGTGTTAGGTCAAGAGAGAACCTCGATCGATTAACTTATGCGAGCCTTAAACAGAGCAGAGTGCACAAAATATTTTATCGGATAAACAGTTTTCATTTCATTGAAATATTTAAGCTCAATAGCTAAATCATACATTTGGAAAATAAGCCCACCTGTATAGGCAATGCCTGTCGTTTAACCTTATCTCTGAATCGGAATAGCAGTGCTAATCCTCCTGATGCTCAAAGCCTACAAGAAATCTATTCTTAATAGGTCTCTTAAATCTAAACTTAAGTCATGGTGAAGTGCTTAACATTCTATGATTCACTTAGCCGGGTTTTCAAAATTTAATGAATAAATAATTGAAAACATTTCTCTTGAGTTAAGAACACCAACAATATTCTTACTCATCTTTCTTTAATAATTGGAATTATAATTAAAACCAATTAAATACTTTTATTACAAAATAAATGCAATTTCATGTCATGCTTAGCATATAATAAGTAATTTACTTAAAATATGCACATAATAATAATTTAATATTATCATGAAAACTATTCTTTGAATAAATTAATTAAACTAATTAATAGTTCAATTAATAAAACATAAGACAACCCAATTTAATTAATTGAAGGCAGTCCAAAGTCCTTAAATAAAACTGACCCAAAGGATATTTAAATAAGGGCCCAGCTGAATTTAAACCAATCAAAATCGGCCCAACTGAAAACTTAAAACAAAAGAAAAATCGGCCCAAATAAGGAGCCCAACTCTCAAACCCAAACCTAGCCCAACTCCCAACCTTTTCTCCCCTTCCTCTCCCCCCTATCAGTCACGCCTCACGCACATCAGTTTCTCTCTCTCGACTGATCGAAAATCGCCCCCCCTCTCTCTCAGCCATCAATCCCGCCGCCGCGGCTTCATCTCCGGCGAAGGGCCACCGGCCTTATCTCCCTCTGACCTAGCCACCCGTCGATCTCCCCTATTCTCTCTCCTCCTTGGCGACGACGGGACGTCGCCGCCTCTCTCGGCTTCTCTTTCTCGGCGACAGCAACCCATAGCTGCCGCCGTCCTGACCTCGACAACACTCAGCCCAGACCAGACCACTTCTCTCTCTCCAGCCGTGGCCGGGCAGCAGTGGCACCGCCGCCGTGCCCTGCCTCCCTCCGCTGAACCCATCGAAGCAGTCGCCCATCCCCCTACTCTCTGCTCACTCCGGCCGACATCAGTAGATGGAGCAGACTGCCGCCGCCGTCCCGCCCTCGACAAACCCAGTCCAGACCAACAGTGGCACCGAGCCACCGTCGTCGACTTCCAGCCCAAAATCGACAGACATAAACAAAGCTTAAAACTTTTCTTTCTTCTTTTATAAATCATGCTCTGATGTATGTATATGAAATAATGAAAGTCATACTATTGAAATGCTTGAATGTGTTGCTGTGTATATTGGTTTACTGGAATGGCACAAATGAAGTGCTTGATTTAAACTGTAAAAGCTAATGAGACGAAGGGGTTCAAGAGGGAACCTTTAGGAACTTAGGATGTGAAATGGGTGCTGCCTGATTCTGGATTTGCTTGGTTGCTGGAATCGAGCTGCACAATATTTCAGATTTTTGCTTCTCTTCAATATATGCAGAGGAACTAAGAATGAGATGGAGAAATCTCAAAGTTGAGAGGAATTTACCTATGGCTGCTGCGCACTTCAGGGATGAAGAAAGAGCTTGTGAGGAAATTTCCAAATGGATTGACTGTTGTAAAATATCGATTGGCATGGGATTGCCTTAACAAAAGTATGGCTAAAAGTTGAGTTGCAGGTACACATAGGGTGGCTACAACAGGGTAGGGTGGCTGATGGGAGAGGTGAGTGTAAGTGAGTTGAGTGAGGATTTGACATATAAAATCCCTCAGGATAAAATTATCGAACTGTAATAATTCTTCAGGGTTCGCTAATTAAAAGCTCGTGAAAAATGCTTGAATGCTAAATTAAATAAATATGCAATGCATACAAATTTAATAACTAAATTTACAAAAGTTTTTTGTAAATCATTTTTGTTGGAATTAAAATAAATTCATTTTCTTTATCCGGCGTGAATCATCTTAAATCTAAGTTCAAAATTATTCTAAACTTAGCTCGAGGAAACGGAGTATTACAAGTCAGAAATGCTATTATTTCCATATTTTTATTTGTATGACTAGAATTTCCTATGGCTAAAAGGTTTTGGCTAGACTAGGGTGCTGCCTTGAAGAATGCGAGAGTGAGAAGAGAGAAGCGGCGTAGGATTTAGGTTTTATTTTTTTGAACTTTATGATGTTACTTTTTATTTTTGTTGGGTTCAAGGGGACTACAAAATATTTACGGGCCAGAATTTGTCCATTAATCTAAATAACGAATTGGAAATTAAAATTAGTCCATTAATCCAAATAATTTATTTTTTTTAATTAAGTAACTTTTAGCCAAACTTTACCAACATAATTTTGATTAATAAAAGGAAGATTAAATGGTAAAAAATAATTAAATATCCTAATTAGATAGAATAAACCTTAGTCTAGCCAAATTAGATAGAATAAACCTTAGTAAAAAATAATTAAATATCCTAATTAAATATCCTAATTAGATTAAATGGTTAAAATCAGGAGTCATTATTCCCACCAAATTATTATTATAATTATTATTTGGGTTATTTGAATTTATGAACTACACATGGAAACAATATATCTACAAACATATATGGCAGAATCTGGCGTGCTTTAATTTGTTGCCCATATAAGGGAGATGAAACCCTAGGCTGAAACCCTAGGCAAAGTCGAACCTTCGTTACTCCTCTCTTCTTATACAACTCCAACCTTCAATCCATCTTTACCGATCAACTTCTTCTCTCTCTCTCTCACGTAAGTTTCTCATCTCTTCTTTTGAAAACATAGAAGAACGAACATCGATTTTATTATTTTTTATGAACCTAATCTTCTACCATTTTAATATTCTGATTATATATATTTGTGTTATTGCAGGTTATAAAAAAATGAACAACGTCGTTTTTGTGACGCGATTGAATGGCGGTGCGAAAGGCTGTTGCTATTTACAGGCAATTTGCGAAGGTGATAATGACCAGTTCAATGGTTTCTCTCTTGACCTTTCATTTTTGGGCATATCCCATGGTTACGTTGAGGCTAGTAACTGTGGTGGGGTTTTCTGTTTCAATGCTTTTAATGGTTGGATTGTTCTGTGCAACCCGCTTGCAAACACCCTCAAATTCCTTCCCCCGACCCTCCCCCCTCCCCCTTTGTCTTATATCCGTTTTTATAATTGTGGTTTCTGTTATGATGCTAAATCTGACGACCACAAGGTCATTAGAATCTTTGATGTTGTTGACCCCGAGAAGGAAGATGGAATTACTCGTTATTGTCGTCCCACTACAAAATCTGAGTTGTTTTCGTTCAGACGTAATTGTTGGAAAGAGATTCAGTCCGATCACCTAGAAATTTTGATTCATTGCACCTATAGCGGTTATGCCCTTGTGGGGTGTAGTTATCATTGGTTAATTGCGGGTGACGACGATTTCATTCTAGCATTTAATTTCAGTGAAGAAATTTTTTCTCGCATCTCCTTACCATCATCTAATAATAGATGTACTTCACTTTGTCACATTATTGTCAATACTCCAAACAATCTGTTAGGTGTCATTTTCTATAGCGGATTTGGAGAGTTCATCAAGGCTTTTGAGGTTTGGGAATATGGAATAGATGGAGAATGGTCTAAATTATACGATGATGCCATTATCATTAATGTTGAGAAACCATTGAACTTGAATGGTTCATTGATGTATGTTTCACGAGAAACTTCTTCGGGCTGCCGTCAACTACTAGTCTATGACTGGGTTGGGCGAACATCATGGAAGAACTAGATATTTATGATTGTGAACGTGTGCTGGGGATTTCTACTATTACTACTTCATTCCCAACTCCCAACTTGCTGAAACCGATGCCAATTAAGTATGTATGAATTAATCCTCTAGTCTTCTGCTTATATTATCAACATTGTAATTCTTAGAGCCCCCCTTTCACAATGTGGGTTCTATTGAGGGGCATTATAGATTTTAATTTCATTAAAAAAATTCATCATTAAACATAGGACTGTAAAAAAAATAAAGCCGCTTGCTAATTATTCGAAATTTGGTTCGAAAAAAGCCCGTCCAAGTTCGTTTAATGAAGTTTGAAAAATAAACAAATCAAACTTGAGTTTGATATTATTCGTGAACATACTTTTTAAGTGATTCAGATTGAAAAATATAAATAATTAGTAGTCACAACTCATATTTATCTAGTAAAATTGATAATAATTGTATTAGATCACTAATTAACTCTATTTGTTGAACTCATTTCAGTAGCAAATTCCACGACGTGGTCCTACATTTTAGATTTTTTCCACTTTTTTTTTTCCTTGGAATAAGACTGCCATTAATAGATGCAGTATGACTAAGTCTTCTCTCTACCCAAATAATACTGCACGGGAAATGGGGATTTAAGGTTTTTAAGTATGTAGAACAGGGAAAACAAGGTAATTTATGGAAAATAAATGCTTATTGATAAACGCCTCTACAATATTTCGGTAAAACTTGTTACTCAAAATGAGTTATTTTTATGGAGTTACTCAAAATGACCAGGGGATCTAAATTGCAATTTGCCAAAATCCAATGCAATTGCAATTATATATAATTATTTTTAAATCCATACCTATTATAAAAAAGTCTTAATTTATAAAATTTGATTGATCTATTATATTCCTCATATATATACTTAATTTAAGGTCAATTGAGTAATTTAATGTATTATATCTTTTACTAATGTTTTGAAATTAGGATAAATCAATATTTTGTAAATTCCACAAGTAGGCCTACATGATTGGGATTGGAAGAAAATGATATAACTGATATGTGGCTTTAACGTGGGCCACACATCGTTGACTTGAGACTCTTCTAAGTCCTAACTATGAATTATTTGGAAAAAGCATATAAGCTTGACGGCTCGACCAATCAATCCTTGGGCTAAATTCTAGCATTAGAATTTTGAATTGGTCTCCACCTTAAGCGTGTTAATGGGGTTAGTTGCTAATCAGACAAAACCCTCTTTCACTATTTGTAATTTCCACATACACGTATACACGATAGCGATTTTTCCTTTTCTTTTTCTTTTATTTTGCTATTCAGATATTGATTAGTGAAATTTTCTTGTTGATAAGAATTTTCCGAAACCATTTTATACTGATTCCTAAATTTATTACCTTTAGCTTTTTAATGCCAGCCACTCAATGCAAAAAGACTATATTTTTTGCAAAAAATCTTTGCATTAATTTCTTTCTCATCAAAGGATCAACAAATGGCTACTTATATATAAACTACATGCATGCATGGTTTGTCGCAAGCTGCTTTTTAATAGAGATGAACTTTTTAGTTAAGTTCAAAATGAGACACCAATTATGAACTAAATTATTAAAATGACTGGATACAAATATTAATATTATACACGAATTGCTTTAGTCATCCAAGTCAACCATTTAGCTCATGTTTGATTGGGTGTTTTTAGAATCTGAAAAGGGATTCAATTGAATCCATTACTTGTTGTTTGATTTGAGTAATGAGTTAATCATCACCCTTAATTAAAGGTAACCCAATCACCCAATTTGTTGCCCCTCAAAATAGGGAGAAACAAAAGAAATGGAATTCCTTACCAATGATTCATTTCCTTTGTTAAATCAAACACTCAATAAAAATAATAGTTATTATTCTCATTCCACTCTTTTATTTGATTCTATTCACTTTTCATTCCTCTACTTGAACTAAACGAGCACTAAAAAAAAGTCTTCCTCTCACCTCATCCACATATCAATGGCAATTTCTTCAATTTCCCACTTTTTTTGTCTTTCTCTATATTTACGATTGCTCGGATTGGCCTACCTGTGGACCTAGACTTTTATCAACTATCAATTCAACAACACTATGTTAAATAAGGTAGGAGACTAAAAATCAATGTACAATAACGATTAAATTAATAAAAAAGAGTATATATTTTGCAAAAATTTCGTTGCATTAATTTCTTTCTCATCAAAGATCAACAAATTGCCTACAAGTCTACATGGTTTATTAGAGATGGAACTTTTTAGTCAACGATTAGTTCTTAATTACAAAATCAGACACCAATTATGAACTAAATTATTACTCACTCTGTCCCTAAAAATTATATGGACCAAAAGAGATGACACGAGTTTTAAGAAGAAATGGATAGTTTTGTTTAACCTGCAACCATTTAGTTTTAAGTACAAAATGAGACACCAATTATGAACTAAATTATGATACATATATTAATATTGTACACGAATTAATTGATTTAGTCTTCCATGTCAACCATTTAGTCTTTCCTTCTCTAAAAAAAATAGTCTTCCTCTCACCACATCCACAAGCATATCAATGGCAATTTCTTCTATTCCCATTTTTTTGTGTCTTTCTTTATATTTATGATTACTAGCTACAAAAATTCGTTACGCAGATTGGCCTACTTTTGGAATATATTTGACTAACTATCAGCTAGACTCTGTAATCCTTATAATGCAATAACGACTTTTATTACTTAGCAAACTCTTGCAAATAACTAATTAATTTTTAGTAATTATTAAATTCAATTTTTGAGTGATGCTATTAGATAAAACTACCTATGGTCCATTCTAATACCAAGCTTATTGCATTAATTAACAAATCAACTCATCCACCTCCTAGAACAATTGAAGAAATGAAAGTTGCCAAAAAGCTCGCACTAAATTAATTATATAGTAATAGATAGTTTATAAGTGCAATAGTCTTTGTAGTTGCTTATTTAAAGCCAGTTGCACAAGTTTGTAGAAAACACAAATCACAACACTATCAATTAATAGCCTCTTCATCACAATGCTTCCAAAGTTGTTCTTCGTCATTTCTACGCTAATTTCCTCCTTCATTTTCAGTACTCATTCTTATAATACCCAATGCCTTGACGATCAAAAAACCTTGTTGCTTCAGTTCAAGAACGACTTGACATTCGATTCTTCTCTTTCAACAAAATTGGTGCGATGGAATGAAAGTGATGAGTGCTGCAAGTGGGCCGGTGTGGAATGTGATGCTGCTGGCTATGTCATTAGTTTGCAGCTGGATGATGAGTCTATTTCTGGTGGAATCGCGGATTCATCGAGTCTCTTCAAACATGTGCATCTGCAGAAGCTAAATCTAGCCTACAATGATTTCAACAGCACTCCCATTCCGAAAGGTATTCACAATCTCACCTATTTGACACACTTGAATTTATCCCATGCTGAATTTGGTGGGCAGGTTCCCGCTGAAATTTCTTCCTTGAGGAGGTTGGTTAGTCTCGATATCTCCTATGGTTTTACAATATCTGTGAAACTGGAGATGCTTGTCCGAAATCTAACAGGGCTTCGGGAGCTTTATCTTGATGATGTGAATGTTAATTCCTCTCATGAGAGGAGAAAATGGAGCCACATTATATCATCATATTTACCCAACCTCACCACCTTGAGCTTGCGTTCTTGTGGTTTGTCTGGCCCTTTAGCTAAGTCCTTTTCGCAACTCCATTCCCTTTTCTTCCTTCGTCTAGATTATAACGAACTTGGATCAGAACTTCCAGACTTGTTCGCCAATTTTCCAAGTTTGGCCACCTTGAGTCTTTATAACTGCAGTTTGAAGGGTTCGATTCCACCCACCTTTGCTAACCTAACCAACCTGATTCGTCTCGATTTGTCAAGTAACTTCTTCACAGGCTCACTTTCTTCTATGCTGTTTGAAGGTCTTTCCAATCTTGTTTATTTAGATTTGTCATATAATTCATTCTCTGGTAACATTCCCCACTCTCTCTTTGCTCTCCCTTCATTGTTGGAACTTGATCTTAGCAGCAATCAGTTGAATGGCACTTTTCAACTGGACAAGTTTCAAAGTCTTGCCAATCTAACCCGACTTCATCTATCTCACAATAGATTGTCAGTAGATGTTGGCAACCTCAATTCAACTTCATATGGAAGTCTCCAACTAAAAGAGTTAAGTCTAGCTTCATGTAACTTGTCCCATTTTCCTAATTTCATCAAACATTCTGATGATTTGAGAACACTAGACCTCGCATACAATCGGATTGGTGGGGAGATACCTAGTTGGATTTGGGAAACACAACTTTGGTATTTGGACCTCTCTTATAATCTTCTAACAGATCTGCAAAAGCCTTACCATATCCCTGCTTCTCTTGAATGGCTATATTTGGACTCTAACAGTTTAAGTGGATCGATTTCAACCTCCCTTTGCAGTGCCACGAGCCTCCGTGTTCTTGATTTGTCTGGCAATAGATTAAGTGGCAGCATACCCCCTTGCTTACTTGAAAACATTTTAGAGTTAGATCTAAGCCAAAACAACATCAGCGGTAGCATTCCAGATGATTTTCCTATGGATTGTTCGCTACTATATTTGGATCTTAACAATAATACTTTAGAAGGGAAAATCCCAAAGTCCCTTGAAAGATGCGAGCGGTTGCGGCTCATGAATGTTGGGAACAACAACATCAATGACAGTTTCCCGTGCATGCTATCATCCACGTGGTTGCGAGTTCTTGTTTTGCACTCGAACAGATTCCATGAGGAAGTAAGATGTCAAAACATGAGCTGGCCAGATCTCCAAATTCTTGATATATCTTCCAATCAGTTCAGCGGAAATCTGGAATCAATAAACTTTTCTAGTTGGGAGACAATGATGCTACAGAGTGATGAACCCAATTCAGATTTCCAGTACTCAGAATTGTGGAGTTCATTAAGCATCACATTAATCATGAAAGGGACAAATTCAGAGTATCACACGATTTGGTCAGAGTTTGGTATCATTGATTTCTCTTGCAATAATTTTGGAGGAGAGATACCAAATGCAATGGGTGATCTTACCTCACTTCATCAGCTCAACCTCTCCCACAATGCCCTCAATGGAAGCATCCCAAACTCATTTGGTCAGTTGAGGAATCTCGAATCACTCGACCTCTCTGTAAATCGACTCATCGGGCCAATACCAGTGGGGCTTGTAGGGCTCACATTTCTTCAAGTCCTGAATCTGTCCTACAATAAGCTGGTTGGAGAGATCCCAAATGGGCGTCAGTTACAAACATTTTCAGCTGATTCCTTCAAAGAAAATGCGGGGTTGTGTGGTTTCAATCTCAACATAAGCTGCAGTACTGATAGTGATGACAATGATCATTTGTCGCCAGAAGAAGATGAAAACGGGGAAGAGAAGAGTGAGATCGAGTGGGAGTATGTATCTTCTGCGCTTGGTTATGTTGTGGGATTAGGAAGCATTGCATGGACGTTTTTATGCCGCAGAAGCTTCAGAGAAAGATATTTCGAGAAAATAGAAAAGATTGTTGACAAGATTTTCTACGAGAGAGCCAGGAGAAGAAGACATGAAAGAAGAAGAAGAAGAGTAGAGATGAGGAATGAGGTTAGGAGACAGCAGAGAAGATGATATACAATTTAGATACTTAAATAAACAAGGCTGTTTAGAGTTTAATGTGAGTGTCAAGGTTTTTGTTTTGCTCTTTTTTTTTGACGCGTAATTTTCAAAATGACTAGAATTATAAAGTTGATAGAGATCTATAGTTTCTATCCCATCATAGTTGATAATGATTACATTTTCCCAACTAAAGAAGTTAAGCCTATCTTCCTGCAACCTAAAAAGATGTCCTGATTTTTTTAAACAATCCAACTTGATTTCTATCACTCTTTTAGTTGGACAAAGTTTACATCAGTTGATTTCTCACGCAATAAATTGACAGTCGAAATTAAATCACATATATTAATTTTTGCCTTCTTAAACCATTTGAGCTTCTAAATACTCATCATCATCAGAAGTTATTAGACCAACAAGTGAACTTTCGACTGTCAATTAAGCTCTAATTTTTTCGAAAATCAAACTCAGGTGAAAATTGCAATAAAAATATAAATTCGTAGCAGATTTGGAGAGGTAAAGTCTTTTGAGTTTGGGAATATGGAATAGATGGAGAATGGTCTAAATTGATAATGTTGACAAACCATTGAACTTGAATGGTTCATTGATGTATGTTTCACGAGAATCTTCTCCGGGCTGCCGTCAACTACTAGTCTATGACTGGGTTGGGCGAACATTGAAAGAACTAGATATTTATGATTGTGAAGAAGTGTTGGGGATTTCTACTATTACTACTTCATTCCCAACTCCCAACTTGCTGAAACCGATGCCAATTAAGTATGTATGAATCCTCTAGTCTTTTGCAGCAGAATTAGAACATCACCAAATGTGATTGCTGCTGAAGGTGATGAACAAGGGGATCAGGCTGCAAATGGTTCAAAATAATTGTATGGCATTCTTTTTCAATGATCCTTCTTAGCCTATAAGTTTGTTGTTGTAATTGGAAACATGTAAATTAGTAAGAAGAAAGTGCATATAGTATAACTATTTTATTTTTTTTCAATTGATTTCTTTTGTTACTATCGTCATTGCAATTAACGGAATCTTATAAATTACTCTCTCCGTCCACGAAATGAGTACTCATTTATGGACGGCACGGGTTTTAAGAAATGTATGGAGTGTAGTGTGAATAGTTTAAGGGTCCCACTTTTTTAGTGTATTAATTAAATAAATGTGTGTGGTACACTTGCCAAAAAGGGAAATGGGTACTCATTTCGTGGACGGACGAAAAAGAAAATATGGGTACTCATTTCGTGGACGGAGGGAGTAATTAATTAAGCAGAAGTAAATAGAAATTTTAAAAGTAAATAAAATTCGAAACATTTAGCCTCAACGCAGCCATTAATAATTAATAATATTCAAAAATAAAAATCACACAAAACCAACAAGAAACTATAGTACTCTCTCTTTCTCCCTAGGCCTCTAACGGTGAGACTAAACTTTCAATGTAAATATCAGAAACCATAACCCTAATCCCTTTCCTATCAAAAACCATCAAATTCCCAATCTTGATCAACAAAAGCCCACCACCCCAAAAAGGAGCCAAGGCCGGAGAAATATGGAGAGGATTGCACAGCTGATCAAGAACCACCACTTTCTCCCAAGACTCCTTCTTCTTCATCCAAATATGAGTTCGAGGATTTTTTAGGACAGTAACTTAGATTGATTTGGAAATTAGGACAATAACTTTCGGACTTGTAAAAATAGGACACTAATTAATAAGTATTGCATCCGCGGGACATTTTTCAGCCTATTATCGGCTGGATAATGTCCTATTTTTACGACACTTATTAATTAGTATGCCGAAAGGCATTCTCCGATCACCCCAATACCCAGCCACCGGCAGCCTTCCGAGCACTCCGGCAGCTCCACCGCCCCGATCAGCTCCCTCTTCAAGTCGAAAGCAACCACGCCTCGTCTATCACACCTCTCCCAGTGAAGACTCCCACTTGCTAACATCCCCATCCTCATTGTATCCCTAACTATACCAATAGACACCTCAATGATTAAGTCCAACCGAAAACCACAAATTGGATGCAGTTAGGGCTGTCTAATTGGTTATCGGATTTTGGATAATCCGTTAACCGAACCGAAATTTCCGAGTTTGGGTATGCAATAACCAAATTTTTTGGGTATCGGTTCAGTTTCGGGTATCATTTTTAGAAAAATTTCGGGTATCAGTTAACCCAATAACCGAAACGGGTTAACCGAAATAACCGAAAATTATTTAATAAATTATTTAATATATATATATTATATATATTAATTATTAATTCATTAATTAATTTATTTTTTATTTAAAAATCGAGTCTTAGCTAAAATAAAATTATGATATGTTTAAAGTTTAAGAATAAGCTTTAGTCTAGTGGATAAATTTCTTTGTGTATTTTCTAGAGACTAAGGTTCAAATCCTTTATCTAGCAAATTATTTGAATTTTAATTTTTTAAATGGGTATTTCGGATACCCAAATAACCGAATCGGGTAATCGAAGCGGTTATTGGGTAACCGAACACCTAAAATGGTTTGAGAACGGTTCGTGAAATATAGTAATTTCGGGTTCGGGTAACCGAAAATTCGGGTATGGGTAACCGAACCCTAACCGATCGACAGCCCTAGATGCAGTCTAAAGTTTGGAAGTTACTTATGCGATCTGTTGGGCACAATGTTGATCAAGAGGTAGCACCGCTTAGAGGAGGAGTTCTGTTGGAGTCAGAGCAAGATGGAGTTGATTCTGGGAGAGCGTGTTGAAGCCAAGGCTATTGTCATTGACCAAAATGTCAACCTTACTACCGCTCAGAATCAAGCTTCCACCACAATGGACATCGAGGACAAGACAAGGCAAGACAGATGACGGAAAGGTGAACATGAAGTAAGGCGGGAATGACCAGGCACTTGGGGCAGGATGCTGACGTGGCAGATTTGATGTGAGAAAGAGAAGATGCGGGGAATATTCATTTTCACCCACGCGTAGAACAAATATACTCAACTCCTCCTCGATATGCACGAATCGCTGGCAAGCTAATCCTGAGAGAGTCCAGGGACGAGAAAACTCAGTCTAGGGCTAAACCTAGACACGTGGACTCTCCCAAGCCCAGCCACGTGATGACTTTTGGCCCACACCCAAATTTTTCTATATATACCTTGTTTCGTTTCATTTCCGGTGTGCATGCTTTTAGAGAGAACCGATAGTGTACCAAATATAATATTTTTATTTTTTGCATTTTAGCTGTTCTAAGTCCCGTTTAGGGCAAGACGATTTAGCTTATGTTGTTGCTGGCAGATTAGCATCCTGCCTTATTTCCGTTTAATCGTAAGTTTTTTTTATTTTATTTTCATTACTTCTTTATCTTTTATTTTCGTAATTTATTTTATGTTCGGCTAAGTCTTTAAATCTGGGCAAGATAAGATGAAGTGGATATGATCTAATAAATAGTGAAGTTGAAATTATGTGCTTAAGTAACTGCATGTGTATTCCCGATGTGCTGAGCAAGTTAAGTGTTTAAGTCAGCTTGAATAGTTAACATGCCATTAATTAATTGAGTAGAATTAGATCACCAATAAATCAAGATTAAATGGTGTGTACGATCACAGTGCATCTTGAGAGTATTGGTGGGCATAGGAGGTTGAAGTGGACTACAGTCTGCCTAAGTCAATATCTCAATGCTTCTTGATTTAATTTCACATACTGAGGTGTCCTAGTGTGTGGTTGGTCAAGGTGGTTTATTGGCATAGGGTGTCCCATGCCTTTAAATGCAAGTAAGAATAGATTTTATTACATAATGAAAGTACAGGTGACAAGTGAGAATGAGAGCACATGCCATTGGTAATTTATAACTAGTTCGTCAGTTGTGAACGAGAGTTGAAATCAACATCACAACCAAGGAGTGACACAGCTGAACAAATAGTAAAAATCAATCATAATAGAATGAATTAATCCATAAAGAAGCTAGCAAAATCAGCCCTCAAGAAAAACAAAATGAGCCCTGAAGACACATATCAAACTCGACAACCCTGAAGGAACAATAGTCGACGTTGAAAGATAGAAAATACATATAATTTAAATTATATCATTTTGGCCAAATACTTATTTTCCTTAACTGGTATTTTTTTTTCCATTAAATTTTTGTCAAAAAGATTATAACGAGACTTGGGCCAAGGAACCTAGGGACTTTGCTAATTGGTCTTGGTTTAAGCTTAATAAATAGTGTATGAGGGGGGAATACACCTGCAGGCTATTTTTCGCAAATCAAACAAACTTAACCAGTTTCAGTATGAAATATGTTGTAGACTGATACTGAAGATACTTCAGTAAGTTGACATCAGTCTAGCGCTGGGCTTAACTGATATCCAAGTAAGGCTTCAGTCTAGTTTGTAAAACAGAGTAGAGTTATTAATCTCTCTGACTATCAGTCGTTAGTAGGATTAATAACTCAACAATGAAATTTAAACTTAGTGCGAATAGCCTTTAGAAAATGTTTGTCACTTGTAAAATCCTTAGTTACATTTTTCAGTTAATCCAGTTTAGTTGAAAACTGTTAGGTCTGGAGGGTCTCGAATAGGTGCATGGGGGGGGGAATACACCTATAGACTATTTTTTAAACCAGAAGGATCTCAATACAGAGATCAAAACGAAACTTTAATCTCAAACACAAACACCTGTTTATTGAAAAGAGATTTGACCAAAACAGGGTTGACGACTGATACTGAAAGACTCTTTAGTAAGGAGTTATCAGTTAAGTCATAAGAACTTAACTGATACACGTAAGGCTTCAGCCGAGTTTGATAAAAACAGAGATGTTATAAATCTTCCTAACTATCAGATGATAGATCAGTCAGACTGATAACATACGCAGCGGAAATACTTTTGTTTCGCAATAGCCTTTGTTGAGCACGTTGTTAGTCTTAAGTTTCTCTTTGTAATTAATCAGTATTCAGTTTATCAAAGATAAGAACACAAGTAGGAAAGTAAAACTGAAAGCTGTAAATAACACAGAGATTTTTACGTGGTTCGGAAAACACTTCCTACATCCACGGTCGGTTGATCAGACCAACAACTTCACTCTGCAAGTGCTTACGGTGCACTGCAAACCGATGCTAGTGCTTACGAGTGCACATCAAATCGAACCGTGTGCTTGCGGGTGCACACAACCGAATTCGTGTGCTTGCGGGTGCACACAACCGAATCAACTGAAGATCCAATCTTCAGTACCAACACACCTTGTTGGATTTCTCACTCCTAGCACGAACTGGCACTAGGATCTCACGGAGACAGTGTACCTTCCTTAACTCCTTTACAACTCAAACACTCGATTCTATCGGTCGAAGGAAGGTTTGAAATCTTGCCAACTAAACTTCAAAGAACAAGTTCTTTGGAGTTAGTTTTGACCTAGGCTCTGGGTAAACAGAGGTTTGCCTAAGGTCTAAGAAAATATATGTAATCGGCAGTGACTGATTTTTGGTTTTGGGATTCTCTTCTTCGATTCAAGCTTTGGGGAATTTGAGCTTTGGCTGAGACGCAATTTTGGCAGAGCTTCAGCTTATGTTGTTGAATCGGTGAAGATTGAAGTGATCCTCGAGCGCTATTTATTGGAGAGATCTTGAGTAGATCTGTTGGCGGAGAAGGTCTTCAAGATTTCTTCCGTTAGAGAGTAATTTGAATTTGGGCTGAGGCTTCAATCTTCGAGGTTCCTTGTTTGGTGAGAACGGCTATGTTGAAGAGCAGGAGATGCGACGTCTCTGATAAAGTAGTCACCAAATAGGAATGACCTCTGCAGAGAAAGGATGATCCTGAGATCCCTGCATTTAATGCGGCTGTACTTTTGGAGTATGTGGCTTCCTTTGAACGTTGGAGATTCAGTCCGAGGAAGAATGTTTAACTGATACTTGACTTTAGTATCAGTCCGCTGATTCCACGTGACACGCATTAAGTAATCAGTTCAAGAGTGATTCTTCAACTGATACTTCAGTTGGCAACCTCAGTCTTTAGTCTCCAGTCTTCAGAACAACAACTAAACTAGAAAAGAACTCTGACACTTGAGTTCGAATAGTTCTAGTCTATTACAAATGAAACCTATGGATTTTGGTATCATCAAAACAAGGATTAGGATATTCCATTAAGTTCCCAACAAAAACAGTTAAGCACAGATAAAGGAAATAACTGAAAGCAAGTAAAGAACACAAGGATTTTTAACGTGGTTCGAAGACATCTCTCCTACATCCATAGCCAGATTATTTGTCTAACAAACATTCTGGGCTTATGCTTAGAGGTGCACAACAAACCTACCAATCCACCCTAAATTGAATTTAACATTTAGCACGCCCTGACACTGTCATGTCCACTCAACTAATGCTAAGGTAATTGGAGCCAACACCTTTAAGCTGAACTCCTTTTTGGCCTTCTGGGTGCCAAGGAAACCGAACGGTTTAGTTTTTGACTGGTACTAAACCACAATCACTTGGCTTACCAGGTGCCAAGGAACCGAACAGTTTAGTTTTTTGGTACTAAACAACAACCACTTGGCTTGACTGGTGCCAAGGAACCATTTGTTTAGTTTCTTGGTACTAAGCAACCATTCAAACACACTTTCATTTTATTTGAAAAGAGGTTTGAACACTTCCAACTTAGACTATTGAGAACAGGCTCTCAAGTAATTTATACTAGGCTAAGGATATAGCATGAGATGCCTAGTCTATTAAGAGAGTTTTAATAATCAGCTAGACTGATTTTACAACAATGAATTACTCTCTTCTTCGATTCGAAATTTATCTATCTATGGTGATGCTGGCTCTTTAATTTGACAGAGCTTCAGCGTATATCTTTGAATCGATCATCTCCCTAGATTGAAGGTTTTCCTCGAGCTCTATTTATATGCGAAGTCTTGAATAGATCTGTTGGAGAGATAATCTTCAGGATTTCTGCCGTTGTGAGACATTCCATACATTGGGTTGAGGCTTCAATCTGCTTTGCTCCTAATTGGTTAAGAGTTTGAGTCCTCTTTGTCCTAGGAGCATGGTGCGTCAGTACTTTGGCACCAAAAAGGAAAGTTGGCGTACTGGAAAGGACGATCTTCAAATCTGATGCATTTAATGCCATTGCAATACATATCTCTGAGCTTCAGTCTGAGGACAAGAGTAGACTGATAAAGTTTCGTCAATCAGTTGTGCTTTAATCTTTTACTTGATCAGTCGTTGACTTCAGTAGGGTTGTCCATTGTATCCAGTAGCTTTCCTCAGTTGATCAGTCTTCAGTCGAGCTTTGATCTTCAAGGTCTTCAGTCTTCAGTTTCTTCGATCTTTATCGCCAAGAAACTACATCTATCAGTTATCTTCATTCTAATCAAGAGACTGAACTGTAACTAGGGGTGTCTAAACGGGGCGGGTCGGGTACCCTACCCGAAAATTGCGGGTACCCGACCCCGAATTTTGCTCAAATGTTAGTCCCGATACCCGCCCCGCCATGTATGTCGGGTACCCTAATACCCGATGCGGGTACCCGGCGCGGGTATTAGGGTACCCGCAAACCCGGTCGATTTTCAATTTTTTTCCTTTTTTTTTATCTGCTTTTTCGATCAATTTTTTCATTTTTTTTCTTTGTTTTTCGATCAATTTTTTCCTTTCTGCTATTGGTGTTTACAATTACAGTTTGCAATATCGTTGTAAATGGAGTGGAACTATTCTGACCCAATTCTCCATTAACACAATTGTTCATTTAGACATATATAATCTATGAGTGCGTCATTTAGACATATACAATTCTCATAATTCATCAACATTTGATTTAAGACCATACAATGTTGAAGTGATGAGCGTCAATGCGTGAATATGTTGTCCTTGAAGCCCTATGCATTATACAAAAATAGAAAAAAGGCTACCTTCTAAGTTTTGAGTCTTCTGACCGCCGGACGCCGGAAACGAGACAGATGAGGTGAGGCCGGAGATGGAGCGGGCCTGAGACAGAGGGGTGAGCAGCAAAGGAAAAACTAAAAAGTACTTACCGACGTGAAGGCGTCGGAGGACGTCTCGGACGACGGACGGCTCGGAGTTTCGGACGGCGGAAGGGTGGCGGTTTGCAGCAGCGGAGGTGGGTGGGAGGCAGTCCAGCGCGTCGGGTGGGAGTGGGAGGGAGTTTGAATTTCACGTCTGTAGTGATTTAGGGTAATTTTTAGTTTTAGTGTTTTACTATTATTAAAAATTAATAAAAATATAAAAATTATATTGAATTAATAATATTAGCGGGTATCCGGGTATACCCGATACCCGACGGGTATACCCGATACCCGCGGATTTTCAGAGCATGAATCCCGATCCCGACCCGATTCCCGTGAATTGCGAGTATCGGGTATCCGATACCCGATCGGGTATCGGGTTCGGGACGGGTAACCTGATACCCGCATCCCGTTTAGACACCCCTAACTGTAACAGTTGAGTTCAAGCAAGAAGTCTAGTCTAAGGAACATAAATCTAAAGGTTTTGGGATCATCAAAACTGGAATCTGATATTTCTTCTATTTTCCAACAGTTATTCAAGCTATTATAATTAACTCTTCTTCTCTCTACACGGACATTCTTCAAAATTCTAAACAATTTTTATATTGATTTTCCATTCTCTTCATAATATGATGTTGAATTTTAACCCGATTCAATAGTTGGGAAATTAAATTTGTATACTATTATTCTCAACCCGAAATCCTCTTGGTTATGAATTTAACTTTTTATATTTAATTTACGATGAACCTAAATTTGAATTGTGAATTTAAGAACATTGATCTCTTTTGGGTGCTTGTGAATCTCTTTAGATGACGAAAACAATGACAAAGACAAATGATCTGCATTTTACTTGTGAAAATCATTAATACTGAATTTAGTAACAATATGATCTATAAAAGAGTTGTTCTGCGTTCCTTTTCTCACTCTAGAAGTAACAGAACACATAAATAATGTCAAGAATACAACAAATACAATTCTCACCAAATACTACTAGTTTTAGCATTGAAATTATAATTTGTAGTCATTTCAAACTGAAACAAAGTTAAAATTAGGAAAAATAAAAGAAATTGTTTAGTAAATACTAACCAAATAAAATCATTCATGCTGCTGGAGATGTTGCAATCGGAATCTACGTAAATTTAAACATTTTCAAAATTTTGCAACAAAAAATAAAAAGAAAAAACAATTTTTTTTTTTTTTTTTTTTGCTGAAATGGAAGTTTAATATAAAAAGAAGAAAAAAAAACCCTTGAATGCACAAGACGCAAGCAAGGAACAGAGACTCTAAAAGAGTCCGATAAAAAAAACAAAACGCTCAGAAAAGTCTAAACGTTTCCGCAAAAACCAACAATCAAATATTAAAATCCATATTGGAATGATAATCATCCTTGTTGCGATCATTTTCCATGGCAATTACATCCGACCAACGGAGGTTCGCAATATTGTTCATAGTACGCATCGTGTTGCTGCTACTATGATCAACAACGAAGTTGCTCGGCTGAAATCCAAGACCCTCCGCATTTCTGAGGCGGTTTTTAATGCTATCAGTCGGAACTGCATGACCAAGCTCACTTCCTTTTCCCGAGCCTTTTGGACGGCCACGTCCGCGCTTCGGCTCCGAGAGCAAAAACATCCCTTGATTAACCTGCTCCTCTAACCGACTTATACGACCAGCAATATCCTCCGGAGTAGGATTGGACTGCTTATCTCCAACAACCTCCTTTTGAATCGGAGAATGAACCTGCTCACTCACAAAACCATCTGTCCCAACCTCCGACTGCTTCTCCGCCACTGCATCCTTAAGCGCCAAAGTTTCATTCCGCAAGCTATTGCCCTCCTCTGCAGCAGCTGCCACATTCTTCGCAAGATTCACGACTCCATTCGGTGTCTCCATCTCTATATCCTCATCCACATCCTCATCGTTGCCATCCAGTTGATGCTCCGAAGTTACCGGGACTAGCACAACTTCCAACGAATCAGGCCCTGACAAAATACGGTCATCCCTCTCGTTCACATCCTCATGGGACGTCACAACCTGCTCCATAACATTCGACTGTAAAGCAGCAAACCTATTCTCAATAAGAGTTGCAGCGCATGATGAGACCTTCTGCTGCACCGCATGCTGTTCCTCGACAACCTCGTGTCGTATCAAGTTATTTCCATGTGGTGGTGAATCCTGTACCTGTTCAGATTGTAGCCCTACCGGAATCGATTTACCCCAAGAAATCCCTGGCTCAGAAACCTCCTGCCATTGTTTCGCCATTGCTTGTTGCTTTCCAGCCGGCTTCATAGTAGTCTCCACTTGCGGATTAGCTTTACGACACTTATCGGGAGAATGCCCCGTGATCTTACACTTGGAACAATAATACGGTAAGTACTCGTAAGTAAACTCAACATGAAAAGAATAGTCACCCCCATCAAATAGAAGCGTAGTAGGGAGAGATTTGGACATATCTAACTCCACAAGAACACGCGCGAACTGTCCGAAATCTCGAGTAATCGAAGCACCATCAATCTTCAGCGGATGGCCCACGAAACGTGCAATTCCAGCCAGCACCTCCGCATGCCAATATTCGATAGGCAAATAATGTATACGAATCCAAACGTTTGCCAACGACGAGAGTTCTTTAAACGGATCAAAGTTCTTCGCCCACTCGCGAAGGCGGAGATTTCCATTAAAAACTTCCCAAATCAACTTGGCTTTAGCTCGTTCTTTATCCTCTGCGTTCTGGAAGACTATGGTATAGTATCCTTTACCCAAAGGAATGAGTTGCCAAGGCGAACTGATATTCCACATGTTCTGAAGCTCCGTTTTAATCATCAACGCAGGCTTGGGCTTCTCCCCTTTGTTTAACAACAACCTTCCCGTCAAAGCATGATTAAGGTCAGAAATCTGCTTCAAATGAAGCTCTGTAGGCATCTTGAAACAGTAGTGATCACCTTCTTTTGTAGGGCGTAGAGCATGATAATGATGTGCAGCAACATCCGGACGACGCGGCGTCCGATTCGCAGTAATATCGACATATGATTTGACAAGAGCCGTCTCAGCCGTCTTCTGTTGGGAGCGGTTATTTGTTGGAACAATATAAGAATTATTCCCTGGAAGATTGGCATTAGGAGCCATGTTTCGACTGCGCTGATCGGCAGACGAGCCATCTACACGAAACTGGTGTGACGCAGGCTGAACAGATGCCGCCAACCCCACAGGCGGGCTAGGGTTCCGGTGCAGCTGAGATGCCTCTGGCAGAACAGAGCTTGACACAGTAGCAATTCCCCCCGATGGGCTAGGATTTTTCTTGTGTGGCAGGGAAGAATTATGAATAAAATTGTTGGAGACAACCGGTAGGTTAAGCCCACCCGTCGACATGATTGCAGAAGCAGCGGCGGCGGCAAGAGATTTCCGAGCGAGCAGCGTCAAACAGCTGGTGGCTGCGTGTTGATTCCTCCAGCGGCGGAGGCGAGCAGGGGCACGGCTGGCGGCGTAGGCGAGCAGCGGTATAGTTTCTCGCTGAAACGGCGTTCCGCCCAGATGAACTCCAGATGTTACGATAGAAAGCAGAAGACTGCCGTCGTGCAGTTACGGAGGCAGCGGTTGAAGGAGCCGAAGAAGGCGGAGGAGGCGGACGGCGGTCCTCCTAAACTCAGATCGGTGTACAGACCGGACCTTCCAATCGGAAATCCAGAGGAAAATTCCGGTTGATCGGCGGAGGAGGCGATTTCCGGCGCCCAGATGTGGTGTGAATTGAAAGATCTGTCGCCCAGATCTGATGTGAAAAGGAAGAAGGAGGAGCGGCAGTCACGCCCCTCTTCTAAAATTCTTCTCCGACATTTTTCAAAACAATGAATGGTTGCGAAGGAAATAAACGAAGTCTAGAAATTGGACACCAGAAAAAAAAAATTAATTGACTTGAGATAAACTTTGACCTTCCATAAATTTTGAATTAGTTAAGCTCTAGTAATACATTACAGAGCAGACTGAATTCATCGGCGATTGGCGATTTAGGGCAATTATGGTAGAATTCGAATAATCCAAAGGGAATTTGAATTTAATAAAAAATGTAATGCGAGTGAAGCATGGACAAAAATTAGGAAGCACAAGATTTGGAAATAAAACTACATTGAGCGTTTAATGAGAGGGGAAGAGAATTGGAGAAGAGTGAGAGAATTGCATAAAGATAGGAAAAAGTGAAATTGACAAAAGAATAAAATAAAAATAATGAAATAATTTTATATAAAAGTTAATTATCTTTTAAATTTTTTAATAAATATATTTTTTATTTTTATTATATGGAAATGAATAATTTTATGCATTGGGTCTAAAATAAAACCCCGTTTTATAACCAACGACTTCACTTTATTTTGGAAGATCCCTCTTAAACCAACGTATTCCTACGTTATTTTAATGTAAAAAACCCGGCACTGCACATGACACGTCATGAATCCGGACCTTCTTTATCTCCAGCCACTGATTTCTACACTTGATCCAACGAACATTTAAACTGCCACGTCAGAGATCCGCGCATACACATAAGTAAATCACAGCTGTTCATTACGAAAAGCAGATATCAACGGTCAAGATCGTACTCCATCCCGCCTTAACCAGAAATAAATACTCCTTCAAATCTCTTCCCACTCATCTCAAATTCCAATCGCCGAAATCCCCATCTTCTTCCCTTCCAAATTCCGAACACAAACCCTAGTAATGGCTCGCACAAAGCAAACCGCCCGCAAATCTACCGGCGGCAAGGCGCCGCGCAAACAGCTGGCAACTAAAGCCGCCAGGAAATCCGCTCCGGCGACTGGCGGAGTGAAGAAACCCCACCGCTTCCGCCCCGGCACCGTCGCTCTACGTGAGATCCGCAAGTATCAGAAATCCACCGAGCTCTTGATCCGGAAGCTCCCGTTCCAGAGGCTTGTTCGCGAGATAGCGCAGGATTTCAAAACTGATCTGAGGTTCCAGAGCTCCGCCGTGGCGGCGCTTCAGGAGGCAGCCGAGGCATATCTCGTTGGATTGTTTGAGGATACGAATCTCTGCGCCATCCATGCGAAGAGAGTGACGATTATGCCCAAGGATATCCAGCTTGCCAGGAGAATTAGGGGTGAGAGGGCCTAATTGTGAGTTTGATTTGGGGCTGGAAAATATGTGGTTGCATAGTCTCCGTTTTCTAATCCGATGTGTAGTGGTATTTTATGTTGAATGAAAATCGTTTTTCACATCTAATTAGTTTTCATTTTGCAATTGATGTTTTTTGTGGTATGCTTTATTAGCCCTTGTTTTTCTCACTCATTAAGAAGCACTAATATATAAACAATCAAATAAACTATAGGAGTCACGAATAAACATTTTCCAAGAATAAACATGGTAAATAGATAATGGGCTAATGAGATACTAGAATTCAAGAGAAGATGTAACAAATAGTATTGAACAAATTTATTCCCAATAAGAGAGTATATATAATACAAGTTGATATGAAGATTTACTCCCGATTAGTAGAAATTTAGATCTACGTTTTGGTAAATGCTTTACACTGTAATAATATTGTGTTGGCACTTCTAGCTTATTGTATTGGTGTTGCACTTCTGCTTCTTTGAGTGAGACAACATACAGAGCTATAGTACTAGTATTTCTTCAGGCAAATCAACACACTATTTTTCTTTTCATTCTAAAGCAAAGAACAAAATAATGAATATGATAATTTGGCCGTTTATCTTCTACTTAACAGGGGCTGCTCTGTAGTACGCTGGCACAGTAGCAGGGAAGAACATTTGTCGAACGCCTTCTGCTTTTATAATTGGGAAAATGATTCCAGATGCACCCTGTGAATTCAGAAAAATATGAATTGTTAGAGTTGCACAATAGAAAATGATGTAGAAACTTAGCAAACACAACGCAATGCAACGATCTTGAAAAAATTGACATGAAAGTTACTCACCGAAAGCAATCTCGCTCCCAACCAAACCTTGCTTGGTGAAGGGTATGGAAGTAGTAAACGACCTACTCCATAGACAGCCACGGCGAAGAAGTGGAGAAAGAGGCTCAATGGGCGTGGGTTCAATCCAGAAAGTAAGGAGATTGGGCCTTCTGAGAAGATGCCTCCTAGGCTCAGGTAGTCGAAACAAGCCTCACGCATTTCCTTCCTTGCTGGATCAGGTGAAGCACAGAAAACTTTGTAGAGCGCTCCGGCCAATGTGTTGATGGTAGATGCCACTGGCTGCAATCAAATTCGCACATCAAATTTGAAATTTCTATGTCGTGCTTCAATTCGCTCACTATAAAATGCAACAGGAATGTTCAAAATCTATAGCTTACCTTTCTTAGAGTGTAGAAGGATTCGAGATATTGGCAGAGTGTGGATCCATCATTTAAATTGTCAATAGGCCTAAGAAGATTGCGAAGGAGAACAATATCAGACAGAGCCACGGTCATTCCTCCACCGGTTAAAGGGTGGCGCATGTTGAATGCATCCCCCAACAAAAGAGCGCCAGGGGTGGGAAGAGGATTTGCTGGCATGCTTCTGTTTGGCATGGTCCTTATATTTCCTTTCTCGATTGCAGCTATAAATGAATTATGCAGCTGAGGAGGAACCTGTTGAAACATTGATTTAAGTAAGCTTATACAAGTAGAACCAAGTAAGGAAGAAATTCAAGTCTGAGAGAGAGAGAGCATTCAAGCACCTGAGGAGCCACCACAGTTTTCAGATAATGGGCCATATCACCATTGGAAATGGATGGAACCTTCTGCCCGGGAACGTCAACCAAACAGCGTATCTCTGTACTGCTGATGGGATAAAACAGGATAGGTGAAGGATCGCCAAGAACAACATGTCCATGATTAGCATGTGGGAGATCACAGTTTTCCAGGATCAGACCGACGAAACAAGAGGGGTTCTCTACCTGACCATGTGAAGAGAAATCATGTTAGAAACTTTTTAGACATGTCAAAAACAACATACAAGTTGTAGAGCGTGGAGTTTGGTGTCATCGTATTCACCTGAGGAGAACAGAGAGAGCGCCTCAAGTTCGAAAAACATCCATCGCAAACAATGGTAAGAGGAGCATAAGTTGTGATCTCTTCGCCTTTCTTGGTCTTGTATTGCACACCTCTAACAATTCCCTCTTCTTCAAGCAACGACGTTACTGTGCCTTGTTCAAGCCTTACACTGCACCAGGAAACTATTGAGTTAAAATCTTTATTATTATTATTAGAATTTAGAATTGCAAGGGATTTGATATTTGATTCGGTAAATATCCATCTACTCAACCTTGCATCTTTTTCAACTTTTAGGTATCAGTCAATATAAACACAGTAGACAAAAATTGCAAAATTGACCAATTGATGGAGTTAGAAAGCCCTTCATAGGAGTGCAACTAAGTATTACTCCTTATGGTAAAGTCTGCCAACTTAACATAGTAGAATTCACAAAATCCATATGTAAGATCATTAAATAAAGTGTTACGAAATTGTACTTTTGAAGTGTTGCAGCCTTCTCTCTCATCCTTTGGATGAACCGGCCATTGTGAAAGCTTCTGCCGGCGACGTCGGCATCGAATCTCTCTAAGGGGTAAGATAACTTGGTGTCTTTACCCTCCTTGTAAAGGGCATATCCAAATACTTGTTGAGCATCGATTTCTCTCACACAATCTGCAGTTGGGTAATCAGAACCAATTTTAGCACAAATTCAATGAACACACCAAACTTTTCCTGCTATTAATAAATTTGGACCTAACTCTTCCTTCCCATATAAATATTTATGGTAACAATAAATATGGAGTTGATAAAAAAGATTAGATTGGGCCACTGCAGCTGTACCTTCAAGACCTAACTCAATCAACTTCAAATAACCGCCAGGCTGGAGAAGTTCGCCAACGATGCGATCTGGCTCGGTCAAGTCTCTTTCAATGACATGAACTCGACGTCCATCCTACAATTATGTAAATGAAAGATGTTAAGAGTAAAATAACGTGTCGAGATTAGTGCTTCATTTGACCATATTAGTAGCATAGTATTCCACAATCAATCATACATCTTGACATGTAAAGTTTGTAGATCTACTGCTGCAGTAGGTGGATGGCTTGATTTGCCAAGTTATATAACTAAATGCATATCCCAAATAATCAACGGCAAAGACAGTAATATTTTGTGTAAAATTCAACAAACATCATCTTAAAAATTGGAAAAAGGCCAAATTGTCATAGTTTGTTATAGTTATTAACTGAGGAATCAAACTTTTCTTTCGTTAAATGGCAACTAAGATCCGTAGGTGACTATAGAAAAATCCTGCTGTCGCCGTCTAAATCAATTTTTTTTTTCTTAATTTCGTTGCACTCCATTTCTTGCCATATTCGAAATCAATTTAAGAAAAATTATTCCCAGCTATGCATTAATCGTATTTCTTCAAAGATTGAAACCAGCAAATGTTAGTAGTTGCTATTAGATACTTGTGAAAGTCAAGAAGAATACGCTGATAAATAGATTTTTCACAGAGGAAAGGAAACAAACATGAAGCTTACAAGTTAATGACAGATTAAAGACCTAATTTCCACACAATTGTCCAGCATTAAAATACACAATCATTTGCATGTTTTGAGCTCTTATAAATCCTAATCGAGTACGTTAGATGCAGTATTTATTTGAAGACAACATTTTTTATCAGCTTGAAAGCTTTAATCAATAGTAGAATATAAGACGGGGAAAATGATTTGAATCGTCAGCTCCATCCTAATATAATAATACAAAAGTGAAGCACTAATTCTCTAGCAATAATTAGTGTTTATTCGCATACGTCTACACACCTAGCCTGAATAATATTTTACAGATGCAATAGTTTCTAGGCTTCATGAAATTTAGTGAATGTAGCTAAGATTATAGCGAAACGAAATCTAATTAAGAAGGATCATATAGCTGTGGAAGAAACTAAAAGACTCCCTACCTTGCCGAGGGTATAAGCCAGCGCCGCCCCCGCAACACCGGCACCGACAATGATAATGTCGGCGTCGTCGCCGGTATCCTGCCTCAATCCAGCGCTGACGGCGGCGGAAGTCTTAATGCATTCATCCTTTCCGGCAGCCTTGGAGCCTCTATTCCGCCTTATCTTCCGGCGCAAGTTGTAGAGCAAAGCGAATCCAAACAGCGAAGCGGCGAAACATCCAAAAATATACTGATCTATCATCACCATTTTTTCGTCGTTACCGATAAAAAATGCGCCACGAATTCTCACGCTTCACCTCTTCCTTTTTGTGTAGTTTTCACGTTCTTTGTGCGTACTCAAAATTTGCGTGTGAGTTTTCGGAGTTGTTGTGTTGCCCTATAAATAGGAAAAACAACATATCCGGCTCCAACGGCTCGGCTTGGGCACGCGGAAAGCGTGAATCGGCCCACACTAAAGTACACACACACACACACAATATATACTTATTTTATATAATATATAGTATTATTTTTTTTTCAATTTCTTTTTGTTCTGTTAGAAAATATTCAAATACGGCTGTGCTACAGTGTGCCGAGGAGTCGTAAAAGTTAGTTGTGTTGTGCCCATTTATTAGCCCATCATAATTGAACCGACCCGAAACCTCTTTTGGTGTTTGCATGAGATACGTGGCAGAAGATCAGTGGAGCTAGACTTTCGATCAGGGGAATTTAATTTCTTTAATAAATTAATAATTAAATTAAAATAAAAAATAAAATAAATTAAATTAGATCGTATTTTTTATTTTTAATAATATATTTATGAAATTACGAATATACGCATACTATTTCTGAAAATTTCTGAGCCTCTGCCCTAAAAAACTATTAACGTCACCTAATAATATAATTGTTGGTGACAAATCCACATATAATTAAACTTGACGTTTTATTTTTTGAAGAGAATTCAAAATTATATCTAGTATTATACCTTTTAGATGATATTTATATTATTTTGTTGAATGAATGTATTTTATAATGTCTCTATACTTTTTTTTTTGACTTGATAATGTCTCTATACTTAAATTTGCAAATAGAAGTTATTTTTATTTCTTTGAGACATATGCATTAAGAATTATCATTACGATAGAGAAATTAAGTTGTATACGTAATTAAACCGTTGCAGTTATGAACCGCTAACTATATGATAGGTTGGGCGCCATTCATATTGTATACATGTATATAAGAGGTTTAGTGATTGGGTTTATGAGTTACAATTAATTTGATAGGCACCCACTATAAATACTTTCTACATTAACATATACAAAATTACTTCACCAAAAACTTGCATGTCACCTCATTTTATCACATATAAAAGCATATATATTAGGTGTACATACAATACACACACTCATTTCATGGTGCGAATGGCTCAGTAATTAATTAAATATTACTCCACTTAAAATATATATTGTCCATCTAAAAACATTTGAGCGGTGAAATCCTCTCTGTTAATAGAGTTTTTCAGGGTTAGATCCTCATTGGTCCAATTTCCCCCAACTTAAAAAATATTACTTGACTATTAATTAACTATTAATTGATTATCATTTAATTACTGATAATTAGTTAATTTGAATTTATTAATGTTTTATTGGAATTTATTAGCTATCAATCAGATTTTTATTAATTATAGTTTAATTAGAGCAGAATCACATGAGTGTGCATCCACTCATTTTTTGTTGTAACACGACAGGAATGGCGTAATAAAATACGAATGACATAAGGCAACTAAAGCTCAAACAGAATTCATTAAAACTAAATTCTTTTGAACATAAAAAATCTTTAATCGTTTTTAAGCTTGATACAAATTTATAAATAATTGAAGATTTAGGGATCCATTTCCAATTTAATTCCAGTCATTTAGTGATTTTTTTTACCTTAGTTAATTAGATCTTAATTAGATTAGATGTTTTGTATGATTCATCGATTTTTAAGACAAGATATAACATGATTTTATAGCCAAAACGGTTTTTCTCGACATCATGCAGTGTTCCCATTTCATGCTTCATTTTCCTCTATTTACGCAATTATGATTGTTTTTTTTTTTTTTTTTTTTTTGAGGGAACGCAATTATGATTGTTAATACTTCAGTCTTAACCGAAAAAAAAAAAAAACCCTCAAACATAAAAAAAGATAGTACCCAATACTTTTTTTCCCTGAATCGTGTCTTTGTAAGGGTTTATTATTTATTTATTAGAATTAAGTCTGTGTGCGTGTGTGAAAGAGTCTCTAAACTTCCACTTGCATTAATAGTGGGCTGTTATGCATCTTATTTTCTCATTACAATTAGATAAAAGTATATGGACCCAGTCCAGAAATAAGAAAAAAAAATACAAATAATTACTCCCTCCATCCCACGAAACTTGAACAACTTCTTTTCGACACGAATTTTAAAAAATTGATATTTTGTGTGTTAAATGTGATAGGTGAAAAAGTGAAAAATGTGAATAAAATGTAAATTTTTTGTCATATAAGAAAACTGCTCAAACTTTATGCGACAACTCAAAAAGGAAAGTTTCGTGGACGAAGGGAGTAAAACAAAGGACCTAAACTAAACAGATAATATAAATGAGAAACAAAATGTTAGATATTCGCCTAAAATAAATGTAAATACCAAATCGATTAATAATTTGAGGCAGATTGGAGATGGTGTTAGGCCACATATATAACGTGGGCGGTCAAAGTTTGGAGCAAAAAACTTCCACTACACATACTCCACAGTCAAATTCTTAAAAACTTTTGGTCAACGCCATGGATTCAAAATGCATGTTAGGCTCCACTCCATATATATTGTTAATTTTTAGGTATGGAGGTGTGCATCTCATTGTACATGATTTACTATATATTGTTAATTTTTATTCGATTAATTTTAGAAGATGCATGGTAGATTTTCACCAAATTCATTATTGAAAGAGGATAGTCGATCTTCTCCCTAATTTGATATTTCAGTAAATTAATTAATATTCTAGTTTGTGAATGCTACACTAATTAATTGAAGATTTTATTTGGTAGATGTAGTTTGCTGCACGTTTATAAGTACAAAAGCGCATATATAGTTCTATATGGTTTGTGTTAGGAGAAAATACAATAAAATAGAAGGAAAAAAAATGGATAATTATAGCTGTATCTTTACATCAAGCTGACAGCCAATTTCAAATGTTTGAAAAATCTTGTATAAATTATTAGGCAGGCGAAATAATAATTTGAAGTAAAAGAAAAAAAGTGTAATAAATTCTACTGCGACCTTTTCCATGCGTTGACATGAACTAGTCTGGTCAACAATTTGCCATGTGGAGTTAAAGGGCTAAAAACAAATTCATACTAATATTTTGTACTTGCTCCCAGGTTGGCCTTAAGAACTCACTTCACTTCAAAATTGCTTCACACTAAAACACCAGACCCTAGATATTATCTAGTACTATTATTTAGTTAAATTTTGAAATCCAATCATTAAGTTATGTTAAGGTAAATTAATTAAAACTTCAAAAAGATCCAACTGAAAATTAATTTGTTTATTGTTTTAAACTTTTAATCCCTTGGAGTAACAACTTATTAACTCTTTTTATATATGCATGCACGTATTGTAAAATGTAGCAAATTATATAGTATATATAAGCTACATAAAATGATCCTAGACAATCATCCGCTTATGAAGAAATTAATGCAATTCAACAATGAAACTGATTAAATACAATATGTTTTTCTTAATTAATTAAGAAGATAAAACAAAATACTTATTCGGCAGCTTGCTCCTATATATATATGCTTGTCCAGATTCGGTAAGTACTCAACCAGATCGTAACATGTTAAAATTAAGATTAGTTATATGCACAAATATATATTATGGTTAAGTAGTAATATCTGTTATTATTAGAGAGAGAGAGAGAGAGAGTCAAAAGGAGTGTACTTGACCAAACCACCTTGACCTTATTTGGCATCTTTTTTTCATAATTTTCATGCAGGAAGAAAACACGAGTTCCCATGGGCGAGTCAACTTTGTGCTGCTATCAACATTAAAATTAAAATACTGGAGTAATTAATAAATCAATTCAGCACATAGGCTTATAAAACTGCACTATACCATCATATTGTGGACTCCAAAATTAAACAGTTACTAGTGTCTAAGTTAGATTTACATGCATGTGAGCTTTAATTAGTTTGAGTAAGTCATGTTTTAACAAATTAAATAAAAAACGTTCCGAAATGGATATATATATATATATATATATATATATATATATATAGTTTGAGTAAGTCATGTTTGAACAAATTAAATAAAAAACGTTCCGAAATGGATATATATATATATATATATATATATATATATATATATATAGAGGAATGAGTTATATTAAGAATGTTATCTTTCGTGAGAAATGAGAATGATTGCATAAGTCAGTATATAGTGTTGCATAAGATGCAGTATAATACTGCATAATTTTTTTTACCTGAGTTTGAATCCTAGAAGGAGCGAAAATTTTATCTAATTAATTAAATTTCATTATGCAGTCATTACAAGCAGCTTACGCAAATTACAAGCATATTTTATGCAACATACATATTGGTTTATGCAATCATTCTTTATTTTCTCACCACATTTGTGCATTCTCATTTGATCTTCTCCATGTATATATATGAACCTATGATGCATGGATTCTTCAAAAATTAGCATGTACGGCGAATCGGATTCTTTTAGGGTGCGATTCTCTCGGATTCTCGTCGGATTCGCACCCGATTCGCCACGTGACGTATCTTTTAAAACAATTTATAAAAATAAACCGGATTCACAAATTCCAAAGAGAAATTCACGTATCTCGTGCACGAAGGGGCTACACAAAGTTATTTTGATAATTTTATTTTCAGTTATGACTTATATATTGGACTAATAATATTTGAATCGTTATATTGTTGCTCAATTAACTTATATAATTGAAAATGCTTAACTTTTGGGTAAAATAAAATGTAAATTACATATAATTAATTTAAGAAAATTTAAATTGTATATATTTTATAAGCATTATATATCATAAAATTTTAATAATTAGATGTATCATTGCCTAATCGCACCCTATAATTTTTAAAAACTCGTATCCCCGTACTCGTATCGTATCGCCCCCGCATCCGCACTTCCGTACCTATGCAACATAGATATGAACGGAGAACCACATCTTTTTGTGAAAACAGAGAACTATGAACAAATACATAAAATACATGAACAAAAGATAATAAGACATGAACATCATTGTTCATGTGTTTTTGTTCATGTATTCTATGTATTTGTTCAAAATAAGAGTGGTTACCTTATTGTTTTTTTAGGATACAAGGGGAGGCTGCTGCATATTATTAGTAGACGGCAAATTAATTCATAAAAAAGTTAGATAATATATACTCCCTCCGTCTCACGAATCTTGACTAAGGTATTTTCCATTAATTAATGGCAATTCGATTGCTCCATTTTTGACTAAGGTACGTAAAGTGGGTGTACCCCACAATTCACAAACAAAGCTAATATATCGCAATTCAAGGGTTCACACATGTATAGTTTCTTAATTTTTCGCTTAAGTTTTTCAGTGCTTGTTACGGTTTATCTATTCTATCGACGCACAATTGGAATGAAACATAATGTTATATATTATTATCGAAATAAAATATAATCACAATAAAGCATATCATATCTTTCTTTTCTTTTTTCTTCTCTTATTTTTGTTTCAACTTAATATAATGCCATGATGCCTTAATTAATTAGTAGATTCAAGGAACCTTCTTGGAAGTTAATACAAGACATATATATGCACACACGCACATGGTACATATAAGATATACGTGAAAACACACACACACACATGTAAATATATACATATGTGGTTCATTCATTCATATATCACGAATTATCTATTCTCTAAATATTTAGCATTCTCTGTTTAACTTTTCTCTATATATATATATATATATATATGAATTAGTTATATATGCATAAGATGTGAATATCCGTATTTTACATGACGTATAAAAACCTATTTTATGCTATATATTAACGCGTAAATTCTGCCTCAGATCATTAATTAGGATTGTGTAAGTAAATTTTTAGGTTTTTATAATTACTATACATATTAATATCGTCTTTTCAGTGTGTTTAGTTGCAAACTTGGTTTGAAGTTAATGGAATTCTACGATGTGAAAGCAACAATAGTTATTCAAATATTTATAGAAGAAAACAAAATTAGAGGTGGACCTCATAAATTCCTCATTTCCCTGTGGGCGTGTGAATGAATTTCGGGATTGAGGCCGTAAAGTCTTGTTTGGCAGCTTAGGGCAGGTACATTTTTCGCTATTTGTAACGCAACTATTCTTGTCTAATCAAAATGTATTTTAATTTGATTTATTGAACTCAACCTAACTGGATTTTAGAGCAAAAGTCGTACAGTTTTCATTTGCACTGCAATAAATACTAAGTCAAAATAACAAGTATGTGACAAAGAGTATTTCTTTTTTGGCTATATAAAGTTTTTTGTGGTAAAAAACTATATAAATGAAAATATGGTGATAGGGGACGTGGGAGTTGGAAATATTTCGCGTAATTCAGAATCACCTTTGAAATACCAAAATAAAATAAAAATAGGATTAATTTTTGGAAATAACTTACGCAATATGATTTTAAATTTCTTTAGTAATAAAATGACAACGTTTTTCAGATAAAATAGGACCAACTTAATTTGCTGAAAAAATTGGAGATCATGTGCTAATATTATTAGGTGATGTTGTAATTACGACATATCAAAAGTCATGCGTGAAATTTATGAGTAGATCTTGTGTTATTTTTAATAATTACATGACTAGTATTTTGTAGATATGTACACTTTCCATCCACAATATCATCACAATTATGCAATTGTTTCTTTTGTTTTCCAACTTTTACTCATGAGTATTAATAAAGAGACGACCTTTCTTTCCTTTTGCAAGCGTCGTTGGTTTTACAAGGGTTATAAGTTTTTTGTTTTTTCCCTTTTCCATTTTTTCTAATAAAATCGCATTTCAATTAATTAATGCAGATGACCTTGACTTTGACGTTGCTTCTAAGGAGTAACTTTTAGATCAATATTATTTTCTTATGCAAATACCGAATCCTCGCATTACTTTCTATATATGAATAACACAGTTAGTCTTATTATAAATAAATTTTAATGTTTTGAATTGCAGCAACTCACACGTACCATAGCTCATGCACATTCGAACCCCTTACTTCTTGATTAAAGGTTGAATGTCTTACCAACGCCCTCGCACCAAGAAAGGCTCCTCTCCTATGACTCCATGCAGCCATATCCCTAATAGAGGTTATTTATTATTTTCCATTCTATTGTTTGACAGCTTAAACTAGGCTCCCCTTTATTAGATATAAATAGGTTTTTGCTTCTTCTTCTTTTTATTTTATATATATATATATATATATAGAGGTGGGCTAAAATAAAAACAGTATTTTTTGTATAAAATAGGAACCGATCTCAGCCATTGATTTGTCAAGATCCTACTGCCATAGTTAATCCCAATTGATAGCTTATGTTTACACGTCTAGATGCTGAGAGGATAGGGATGTCATTTTAATTATTCATTATTGGTTACCATATCTTATTTAATTACTCACATATTATTGCCATATCAAATCAAATCAAATCTTCACACCTTAGATAAATTTGGACGTCACTTTTTCATATAGACGCAAAACACAGAGCAGATCAAAAATTGAATAAATCAAAAATTAAATTGAACAAATCGAAAATTAAATTGCATGAGTTACCTGTTGATACAGAACAGATCGAAAATTAAGTTGTATGAATTGCGTTTTGATACAGCATGAATTGAAAATTAAATTGCATGCATTACGTGTTGATACAACACGAATCGAAAATTATTTTAATTTGCATTACGTGTTGTTAAAATTATTCATGCAATCAATTGTGTGATTCATTACTCGTGTGAATATCATAGCCATATTAGTTATAAATTACGTTTTGATACAGCACGAATTGAAAATTAAATTGTATGCATTACGTATTGATGCAGCACGAATCGAAAATTAAATTGTATGCATTACGTATTGATGCAGCACGAATCGAAAATTATTTTAATTCGATTAAGGAATTGCTAAAATAATTCATGTAATCAAACGTTTTAATTCATTAAAAAAGTTTAATGAATCGATGATTAAATAACCCACCGGAAGATAAAACTTTTTAATTCATTTAAAACAAAGAATCAGAAAATCGGTGACGAAGCCTCGTCGCACTCATCGCGCACAGAATATAAACTTGGGCTGCTTGTATTTTTTTCCGATTAAACTTGACGAATGAGATTCGCAAATTTTAGAAAAATCGCCTGCGAAAATAAAAACCAGAAACCCTAACTCTATACCGCTTCGTTCATACGCAGATTGTTTTTGTACTGGGTTTTTTAATTTATTAAATGCAATTGATTTGATACACATTCATTGATTCAAATATTTTAATTGATTCACTCCCTGGCTCCCTGCGAATATGCATGCAGCCACCAATTGTAATCACAACAAGATTTAATTTCCTTATTGATTGTGCACAGTTTTTGGAGAAGAGTAATTGAGATAAAGAGCCACAAATAAAATTTCCAATATACCCTTAGCTTTAGAAACGTATGAATATTGATTAAAAAACTTCGAATTAAGTTAATTGGTAAATCTAAGATCTTGGCCGTCCAACTACTACATATCTATGGTTTAGATTAGTTCCTATTTTATACACTAAAGGGTGTTTTCACCCTAGCCCTCCCCATATATATATATATATATATATATATATATATATATATATATATATATCAAGATAGGTCAAGAGCGTGTCAGAACGCTCTTGATCCTTTCGAAGTAGATATTCGTACGCCATTGGGTTATTTGAGGTGGCTTCAGCTTTCCGAAGGGATAACTCTTAATTAAAGCCTTAGGCTAGCAAGGTGAATGGATTTAGGAAAAAATTAGAAATTCCAATTTTAAATAATAAAGAAGGCTATGGGAAAAGATTCCACACTAGGCGATGCCTATTCTTTTTTATGCAATTCATCCAACTAACAGGGAATTTGTTACAAGTCGGATGCTTCCTCCTTTCAGAATTTTCGTTTGCGCTATCAAATAACTTCCCAAACAACAGGCATTTGATGCATCTACCAACTGAGCTGTGTCATTATATATACTTGGATTATTCTTTAATTAATAATTACTCATAACAATCTTAAATCTCTTGACTACCAAAATCTTTTTAAATACTCACAATATATGAATACTATTTCACGGTATTAAGATATATATAGTCAACTTGGCCATACAACCTATATATATATATATACGTACATCTGTGAAGTCTTTTTTAATAGAAATTAATACAAGAAGTCTTGATCTTTGAGAAATTAATGTGTCAAACAATTAAGTGCAGTTTCCGAAAATCTTACAATTTTATATAGTTGGCATTTTTAATATTTGAGATCTTGATTATATTATACACATATGCTAAAATCTATCTATCTATCTATTATTAAATAGAATACATATTGAAAATCTCTCCTTCATTCTCTATCCTATGTGGCACTCCCACAAGTTGGTATTTTGATCATTCTCAATTCTATATTATATGGCATTTTTACATCTTTTCTTCATCCATCCCACATTGAAATTATCCTAAACTCCATCAATTCATAATCTATATAAAAGACTCAATCTTCATGTAGACATTAGGCCATCTATTTTTTCCAATCATTGGAAAATATAGATAAAGAAATACTTATAATTTGTATTTTAAATAAATAGTTTTCCACATGTTTTTATAACTGCAATAGATTTTCACATTAAATTTATAATAAACTTCATAATTCAAAATCAAAAAGGTCGAAATTAAATTTCAATATTTGCAAACCTAAATAAAAGTATAGATGTTTCTGAAATAAATAGGTTCTTAAACTGAACTTTGATCGCTAGATATATTTTAAATAATTTGAAATAAACTTCACTCCCCCACTAATCTCATAAAGATATATCTAAATAAAAGGCATAATCTTCATTCATATATTAGCCATTCATCTTTCGAGTTTTTGTTGAGATGGATGATCAGTTAAGGTAACAAATTATATTTAATTATCTATATATTTCAATAACTTAAATAAGTATGAGTAGTAGTGGGTATTACTATAAATTGGTCCTCAATCAAAATGTATAGTAAATAATTCTTCATTAATTTTCAAAGAATATGGGTATGGATTTATAAATTCAAAATGAGTTTAATAAATTGTATAAACGAATACGGGTTGGACCTTCAGTCCTTTGACTGATCTTCTGATACTGAAGTTTTTCAGTATCTTCATCTCTTCCTGGTCCCCACACCAACACTTCTGTAGGTTCGGTGCTTTTCATTTCAGTATTGGAAACCCCAATGTTCTTAGCATTTTCTTCAGTTTCTTATTTTCCGAAATCATCAAAATACTCATCAAAAATAACATGAGAAGTTTCTTCCACAACTAGAGTTTGAGAGTTTGACACCAGATAGGCTTTGCTGGATTCTTCAGTTCCAGAATATCCTAGGAAAATTCCTGGATCAACCTTGCTATCAAACGTGTTTAGCTTTCTTTTGTCATTGTTATGAATGAAACACCTATATAGAACCAAAAGCATGAAAGTAAGAAATTGTTAGCTTCCTGTTCTTCCATAGCTCGTATGGAGTTTTCCCATGTCTTTGAGTAAGGAATGAGCGATTCTGGGTATAGCAAGCATTGTTGACAGCTTCAGCCCAAAACTTTAGTGGAAGTTTCGATTCAGCTAGCATCGTCCTTGCTGCTTCCTTCAAAGACCTATTTCTTCTTTCAGCTACTCCATTTTGCTGTGGAGTTCTTGCTGCAGATGTTTGATAACTGATCCCTCGCTCCTCGCAGTAGTTTCGAATAACTAAATTGAGGAATTCAGTCCCCCTATCTGATCTGATACTGATGATGTTGACATCTTTTTCAACACTAAGTCTTTTCATCAGTCTTGGTAGTTCATTCAGTGTCTCACTTTTCCTGTATAGAAAAACAACCCAAGTGTATCGAGAATAATTATCTACAACTACTAAGATATATTTTCTACCGTTATAACTTCTGGGAGACACTGAATCGAATAGATCCATGTGAAGCAGTTGAAGAATCCTTTCAGAGGAGTGTCCGGTTTTTGACTTGAATGAAGCCTTGATTTGCTTTCCTCTTTGACATGCTTCACACTCTTGCTTCTTCTGAAACACAATAGAAGGTAAGGTAATCCTTCTACCAGTTGATGTTTAGCAAGTTTGTTGATCGTTTTGAAGTTGAGGTGGTTGAGCTTTCTGTGCCATAGCCAGTTGAGCTCTGAGTTGCTTTTACTGATGATGCATGTTTCAGGTGGGCTATCTTCCCATGATACGACGTAGAGATTTCCTTGCCCGATTCCTCTCAGCACCACCTTCTTCTGGTTGTTTCTCACAGTGAACTCATCCTTCTTGATCTTCACTGCGAATCAGCTGCCATAAAATTGACTCACAGACAATAAATTATGCTTTAGTCCATAAACATAGCTAACATTACTGATACTGACGTTACCCATATTCAGGACACCATAGCCTTTAGTTTCTCCAAGTAAGTTGTCTCCGAATGCAACTTTTGATCCAGCTTTCTCAACATATTGTGTTAGATATTCTTTGTAGCCCGTCATGTGCTTCGAGCAGCCACTGTCCAGATACCATGTTTTGATTGAAGCTTTAACTTCTTTCTTCTTTTTATGTTTCCCAACTTTGCCCTGCAAGGAAGAGTTACTTTAGGTACCTAATCAATGTTTGGGTCCTTTATCGTTGGTTAGTGTTTCCTTTGGAACCCAAATCTGCTTTAGTACTGGTCATTGCACTAATCCTCTGCGGTTGACTGATCGTCTGACTGAAGTTGTTGATACTTCAGTTGGCACATGAGCTTTTGTCGGTTGAGCTTTCTTCTTTGAAACCTCTTTGTTGTAGTAGTTTTGTCTGGTGTAGATCGGAGGTCTCCTTTGCTTTGCTGTGTATCTTCCTTGAGATACTGGTGTCAATCTTGGCTGATGAGGTCTTGACTGATAATGTGTAGCATAGAACTAATGTTGTCTGAGCAGAGACTGATGGGGTCCAGTCACATGATGTTGTGAGTGATATTGATCTCGCCTGGACTTGTCATTGTTTTGTCTCCATGATTGTTGCTCTTTTCTGAACTGAACTGATTTCAGTTTCTGGTTGTTCTTGTTGCTCTTCCCCCTTAACTGATGAGGGAAACTCTGTTTTTTTGCTCCATTTGCTTGTTGTCCTTTCAGTCTGGTTGTTCATTTCCTATTCTTTGACTGAAATCTGCTCTCCAGTCTTTTCAGAAGAGAGAATTGATTTGGTGCCTCTTTTGCTCGTCTGTAGTTCGGTGGAGGAGGAACATTCCTAGTCACCATCGGGTTTCTCTTCTTAATTTCTTCCTTGTCAAAATCCCTAGGCTCTTCTGCTGCATCGTCGTTTGATACTTCAGTTATATCCTGAATTATAACTTTATTTCATTTGTCAGTGGCGATCACCTTTCTTCCAATACTTTCCACAAGGGCTTTTGATGGAAAGTTGTCCATTAGAGGAGATTTCTTCATACAGTCCTTGACTGTTAGCTCTAATTTGTAATTGAGCCTCTTGATCTCATAGGAGGCCCTCTCACATTCTTCTGTTGATTTCTTGAGCTTTGCTTTCAGTTGGTGATTCTCCAAAATCAGTTCTTCAAGACAGTTTTTATCTAGATAGTAGATGACTGTCTCCTTCTGACATTGATCTTTACTGATCTCCTTTTTCATTTCCTGATTCTGTAGCAGAAGTTTCTCGAACATTTTTCTCAACTTTCGATGATCATTTATGAGCTGATCATACTCATCAACTTCATTGACTGAGCTGCCTCCAAATTCTGAATTATCTCCTGTAAACAACAAGGAGTTATCAGTATTAAGAGTTCTAGAGTAAGACTTTACCTCAGGCCCATTCATTCCATTGTCATAGCTGTTGACTGAGTTGTCAGTCATGCTTTCAGCATCCTTGGCCATGAGGGCTTGGCTCTCGTCATCTGAGCTGGTGGAGTTGAAGACTGATGATTCAGATGCATATTCAGAAGATCTAGCATCTTCAGCTACCATTGCCCTTTTCTTCGCGTACTTGCTATCCCTCTTAGCTCTCAGCTCTTTGTGCTCTTCGTGCGTCAATTCAGGGCATTCTGATCTGTAGTGCCCTTTCTTTTTGCATCCAAGGCATTCCACATCTTTGAGATCAGTTGCGGATGATTTCTTTTCTCCGCTTCTGTCTGTAGAGTGTCTGGACTTGTGTTCTCTCTCTCTTCCCTTGAAGTGTTTCTTGTGAAACTTTCTGTACTTGCGGAATTTGGATTCCATCTTGTTGAACCTTTCAGTCAACAAAGCATATTGACTGAAGAAGTCTTCCGGCTTTAGTTCAGTTTGTTCCCTTAACTGCTTCTTGCTCTCCTTCGCTGAAGCTTTCAGTGCATCTCATTTTGATGTCGATGGAGCATCTTCATCTAATCCTCCAGCTTTCTTGGTTTCTCGATTTCTCTGGATATCAAATTCATTTGCTACGAGATCTAAGAAAAGCTTGTTGGTTGGAGGCATGTTGAATCCAAGTTTGTTCTGATGAGTAACTGCATAAATTTGCCATTCGCCTCGCGGAAGTGCTCGTAGAATCTTTAGATTGATTTCTCGTTGGGTATACTTGTCCTTAGAGATGGATTGAACCTCGTTCAATATTTGGTTAAATCTATACTCCATCTCCTCGACTGATTCGTTTTTGAGCATCAAGAATGTGTCGAACTTTTGACAAGCTATAGATAGCTTATTCTCTTTTATTTCCTCTGATCTGATGCACATTCTTTCAAGAATATCCCACATCTCATTTGTTGTCTTGCACTTGATGATCTTGGTGACATGTTTGTCTAGGACAGTTTCGGAGATGATACTCTTGGCAAGATTATCCAACTGATCTTGCTTTCTTTCTTCAGTGGTGAAGTCGGCCTTCGGTTTGATCTGGACTTCATATATGGGTCTCGTGTGGTGTCCAGTGATATCTTCTTGACCACTTCTGTGATGACGATTGGTCCTTTGGTGATGATTTCCCACATCCGACAGTGCTGAGCTGTAAGAAAGCTTTCGAGTCGAAACTTCCATATATCATATCTTTCAATACTGAACGTCGGGAGTGATGAGGCTCTGCTGTAGTTAGTTTCCATTGAACACAGAAAAGAGATATAACAGATAAAAAACACAAAGTAACACAAAGAAAACAAAAACGATTTAAGACCTTCTTTTTGAAAAGGATCTAGTTCAGTAGAGCCGGGTCAAAGCAAATTGTTCTTGCGAACAACCTGCTCTGATACCAATTGTTAGGTCCCGGAAGGTCAAGATAGGTGTATGAGGGGGGGGGGGAGAAATACACCTACAGGCTATTTTTCAATATAAAAAACAGAACAACCTTTTGACTATTGAAAGAGTTAAAGAAAACTTTAGTTACAAAGGTTGAAGACTGATACTGAATCTGTCTTCGGTATAGAGATATCAGTTAGGCGCAAGGCTTTAACTGATATATGTGAGGCTTCAGTCTTGTTGTAAAACAGAGGAGTGTTATGAATCTTACTGACTATCCGAAGATTTATCAATTAGACTAATAACACTGGCAGCAGAAAATTTTTCTTTTGAAATAGCCTTTGTGATTAACACGTTGTCAGGTTAAGGTTTCACTTTGCGATTAATCAGTTTCAGTTAAAAGTAGGTTTGAGCACATATAAGACAGTAAGAACTAAAAGTGATAAAAGATTAAGGAATTTTTACGTGGTTTTGAATAATTTCCTACGTCCACGGTCAGTTGTCACACTGACAAACACTCTGGGCTTGTGCTTACGGGTGCACAACAAACCTTACAACTGAAAATCAAATTTTCTGTACCAACACACTGGGTTGAATTTCTCGCTCACTCTTAGCATGCTAAGACACCACAATGCCTTTGCTAGCGCTGGCTAAGATCTCTTGGGTCAGAACACTGGTCTGAACTCCGCTCTACTCAAACACTCTTTTCGCTCAGTTGAAATGAGGTTCGAAATACCAACTAGATCATAGAGAACAGGCTCTCTGTAATTGGAACTTAGGCTTTGGATATACAATGTATTTGCCTAAGGATCTAAGAAAATGTAGGTAATCGGTAATCTGATTTTGGCTTTGCGTATTCTCTTCTTCGATTCAAACTTTGATGGCTTTGAATAGTTGCAATTTCGGCAGTGCTGCAGCTTGTGTTTTTGAATCGGTTAAGATTGAAGTGATCCTCGAGCTCTATTTATAGGAGAGGTTTTGAATAGATCCGTTGGTGGAGATGGTCTTCAAGAATCCATCCGTTGTGAGAGTAATTTGAATTTGGGCCGAGGCTTCAATCTTCGAGGTTCCTTGTTTTGTGAGAAACGGCGTCTCGGGTACATGAGGTAAGGTGCCTCTGAAAAGTAATCACCAAAAAGGAATGCTCTGCAGAGAAATGACGATCATCTGTATCTCTGCATTTAATGCGACTGTACTTGGAGTGTGTGGCTTCCTTTAAACTTTTAGAGTTTCAGTCCGAGGAAGAATGTCAACTGATACTTGACTTTAGTATCAGTTCGCTAAATCCATGTAGCCAGCATTGATGAATCGGTTATGACTGATTCTTCAGTTGAGAAACTCGTTCAGTCAAACATCCGTATTTTACTTGGCCTTTCATTGCAACTTCAGTTGAGTTCATCAGTCTTCCGGTCTTCAGTGTTCAGTCTTCAGAACACTAGCTAAACTAGAAAAAGAACTCCAATACTTGAGTTCGAAAAGTTCTAGTCTATTACTAAGAAAACCTAAGGATTTTGGTATCATCAAAACAAGGGCTAGGATATATATTTCATTAAGTTCCCAACAGAATCCACCCTAAACTAGTACAAACAAAAAAACCTCGAAATAGTTGCCGTTGGAATATCATATCCAAAACTAAAGAAGGTCTTTATAAACCAATATTGTCCTTTCACTTGTCAATCTACAAAGCAAAGTAGTTTAAAGAGTTATATGCATTATTTAGATATTATAACAGTGAGACATAAATTTTATGGATTATTTGACAAACCTCATGGATCATACAAGAAGCCCAATCTCAGGAACCTCGTCAATCTCACGTTAAGAATACTCAGATTTATGAAACTGGAACAACATAAGTGTATAACATTGTTTTTAGTAATTATAATAAACATTAGCAACAAATAAAATGCATTTTTGTTACTAGTTTGGTAACAGAAATGGAGTCATCACTTTCAAACGTCTATACTATCTCCTTCACAAACCCCATCACATAAAACCCGCATTGCTTTAAATCAGGTTAACGTTATGTTAGAAAAAAATTTAGGTTTGCAAAAAGTAAAGAGTAATATAGCTACCAATAAGAATACTGACCTTTACAACTTCCCAACTTGGTGCTTTCTTGAATTGTCTTTTGTCCTTGTTTGCATTGAAAAAGGTCATTGCGCTTCAAATAAAAGTCATGGTACATTAACATTAATATCTTTTAAGAAAGCAATGAAATTACTGCAAATTCTAAAACATACGTGTCGACCAAAGATTTCCATGTTGCATCACGATTTCGATGAGAAATAGGGTCCATCAAATAGACATGATCTTTGAAGGGTTGAATGACTATCAAGATCCAATATTCACTATCCATAAAATAGTTGAATTAGTACCATAAATATACATTTTAGTCACACAAGTGCGGAGTACTTAGTACCTTAAAAAGAACAAGAATGTAAGAGCAAATAAATACTTACTTCACGTTGCAAGGCACCAATACAAGCTGATTTTGAGTTGCATCAAGTAATCTATCAGCTAACTTGCGCGCCCGATCATCACGAGTGGCCTTAGATCCATATGTTATACCAAATGGATTCACAAATAAAAATTTCGCGGTCGTGCTATTGTCCTTCATCTTCTTATATAGGTGCCTACCGATGCAATAATGATTAGCAAAACACAATTAATTTGGTATGAGATATTAGAATCAATATTTGTGTTTGATGATTTTCTTACCATACATAGGCAACAATACAGTTTCCTGTGATTGGGTTCATTTCACAAAAGGGAATGAAATCCTCACGCATGATCCAAATATCAAGATCGTTGCCAAAAACTTCATCATCTAATTCAACATGCAATCCACGTGCATCACTAAATCTAGACTCCATTATGCAACATAATGCTTTCAATGTTGTTGGCAACGATGAATAACACTTAACCATCTTATCCTTCACATCATTTTTCTCATTCTTTTTCTTCTTTGCATGTTTCTAATTAATGTAGACCATGTGTTAGAGGTAATAATATTTTCCGAAATATAGATAAAAAACATAAAATATAAAATATACCTCATCATTCACAATCACCAATTCTTTTGGCCACATGGGTTGCCAATGCACTCCCTACGGTGGTTGAAATTGCGTCGTCGGAGGTGCGATGGTGGTCGAAATCACGCTGTTGGAGGCGTTACATCTGGCGGAGATTGAAATGCGGCAGAGATTCAAATACGGAGATGGAGACGGTCGAAGATTGAAATGCGGCGGAGATGGAGATGACATGAGATGCTAACTTGCAACGATGGTCACAATGGAGAAGGATGCGGTAGTGGTCAATAGCGGCGGTTTCAGATTAGGGTTTGCTGAGGACAAGTCTTTTTTGCTGAGGACGAAGGGAAAATCATTTTTTTGCTGAGGACGAAGGGTAAGTAATTAGACCAGTTTTGTTAGGGGTGAGCAGAAATCGAACCGAATCGCAAAACCGAACCGAATCGAACTATTTCGGTGCGGTTCGGTCCCGATTCCACTGGTTCTGATACGATCCTTTTCAGACCGTTCAAACGAACACGCAAGCGGAAGACTTGAAAACAATCTAACGAACGATAGATGATCGAAGATCCCAAAACCTTTTAATCTAACCCACGGAATGATATTGGCGATGAAATCCCCAACGTGACGTTGATGCGGCAACTCAAGGACAATGAATGACACCCGACGAGGGTTGGTTGACTCGTCGTTACGCCGATAGATGAATTCTCTTGGAATATTCAAGAGGAATTCGAAAACTCTCAAGAGAGAAATAAACTCACAAATTTTGTAAATCAAAGGTTGAATTTTCGTCCACCACAAGAGCCATATATATAGGCGAAAATAAAGAGACCTAGTTTAATAAGAAAACAACTAAACCTAATCAAACCCTAATTTCGAAAATAACTAATTCAGCCAAACAAGACCCTTACTAATTAAAATTCGAAAATAATAAATAAATGCAAAATAAATAAAGTCTTCAAAATAAATTAAAATCTTCAATCTTCAGCCCCTCGCACGGAAGTCCAACTCACCAACTCCATCATCTCCCGGGTCTTGCACGAACGAACCTTGGACTGCATCAGGTTCGGTTCCGAAAATCAAAAATCAATAAGTTTCGGTTCGGTTTTGGTTTTTAATTTTTGGTTCGGTTTTAAACCGAACCGAACCGAACCGAACCGATAAATATTAATATTTAATTATATATTTATATTTTATAATATATAATTAATTTTCTAATTTTTAACCTATAATATATAATTAATTTTCTAATTTATAATATTAATTAATTTATCTTTCTATATTTTTTAATATTTTATTATATGCTCTTGACTTGTTATGTTTTTTTTAAGCTAAGACTTGTTATGTTGCTATTTGTTAAACTTTGAAACTTGAATTTGTGTTTTTGTGATGTCTTAAATCCTTGAAACTGGTACTCTTGTAGACTAAGTATTATAATGTTGTGGGGATTTGGCATTTGAAATTTGTGATTTTTACATTATTTTACAGGTTTTAATTGGTTTTAATTTTCAAAAATAAAAATAAAATTGCATCAGTACCGAACCGAAACCGACGGTTTTATTGGTTCGGTTTGGTACCCCCAATTGGTGCGGTTCAGTTCCAATTTTAACCATCGGTTCGATTTTCAATTTTGGGTTTTTGGTTTGATTTTGCACCGAACCGAACAGATGATCACGCCTAAGTTTTGTTTCTTATCCAAGGTGACAATTTCAGATATGAATACATTCAGAATCGTTTTTATCAACAATGTACTTAGATAGTGCATTTGGTGGAGGGCGCCAATTTAAATTTATTCAAGGGACATGGGTTCAAGCGCCCCATTGGAAATGTTTTTCAAACATATTTTTTTCTTTTAATTTTATAAAAATATTTCATCATAATTTCTATAATAAAAATTGACTATATCAAAATTTAAATAGTTTAATCAATAATAATAAAATTATTAGAAACACTACTTAAAAAAAACCCGATAAATTTTTTAATATTAATATCAATAATAATTAATTAATGGTGTTGTAGATAAAGGATTTAAATGTTAAAAAAATAAAATTAAAAAAAAAATTATAATAACATTTTGAAGAACGCTATACGTTTTTCACACATATTTTTTTCTTTTAATTTTATAAAAATATTTCATCATAATTTCTATAATAAAAATTGTCTATATCAAAATTTAAATAGTTTAATCAATAATAATATAATTATTAGAAACACTACTTAAAAAAAACCATATAAATTTTTTAATATTAATATCAATAATAATTAATTAATGGTGTTGTAGATAAAGGATTTAAATGTTAAAAAATAAAATATAAAAATAAAATTAAAATAAAATTTTGAAGAACACTATCATACATGACGCTTTTCGTAAAGCGTAATCTATTTTAACTCAAAAACACGCACATAGATGACGCTTTTCATAAAGCGTCATCTATATGCGTGTTTCTGCTGAATTAGAAATATTATTAGAAAAAGGGAAAGAAAAACAAAAAACCCCAAACGCCGGGGTCGAGCCACGTCCAAACCCCTTTAAAGGGGAAAAAATAAAACAAAGCAGACCACGTTGGATGAGCTGAAAAGAGAAGACTTCAGAGATTCCGACTGTACCATCACCTCCAAGCCTCTCGGCCCAAACCAACAACCCAAACAACAAACCAAAAAGAGAAAAAACCCGACCACCAAGACGACCAAAGGCGCGCCAGCCAACTATCGCACCATTCTAATGAAAGAAGTATGAGCGTCATTATGCACAAGCTGCGAAATCTCCGGCAGCGAGTGATACCAGAAGCTATCTTGAGAGACCGAAGACGCCATGAAATCTGCAACCTTATTCCCCTCGCGAAAAATGTGAGAACACATGATGCTGCAATGAGCGACACCCTTAGGATCAGCAAGCCAACGCCCACGGAAATGCCACGGCACCAAAGTAGATCGGTTATTAAAAACGTTGACGACGTAAGTAGAGTCCGACTCCACCCAAAGATTATACCAATTATTGGTAGCAGCTCAGCGAGTGATACCAGAAGCTATCTTGAGAGACCGAAGACGCCATGAAATCTGCAACCTTATTCCCCTCGCGAAAAATGTGAGAACACATGATGCTGCAATGAGCGACACCCTTAGGAGCAGCAAGCCAATGCCCACGGAAATGCCACGGCACCAAAGTAGATCGGTTATTAAAAATGTTGACGACGTAAGTAGAGTCCGACTCCACCCAAAGATTATACCAATTATTGGTAGCAGCTCTTTCCAAGATAATCAAAAGTGCCAAAAGTTCTACTTCAAAAGGAAACCCCGGCCCCACGGAGAAATGATAGCACACAATCACCAAATTAAAAGCATTTCGAATCACACCACCCGCATGCATGGCAGCCGGTTCTCCCCGTATGGAACCATCAATGTTAGCTTTGAGCCAAAGCGGCGGCGGAAGCTTCCAAATAACGTCTACAATCACCGGAGTCGGTCGTGGGTTGCCCGGGACTTTCAAGCGGTGAAACACCTGTAACTCACGAATAGAATTCGCCATACACCCAAGTCTAAAGTTACTCGAAGTCTCCTTGAATGAGAGAAAGAGCAGGCTGACCATAGCTTGAGTTTTCGGTTGAACATCATGAAAAGCCGCCTGATTGCGTGCTGACCACAACCCCCAAATTAGCGTGACAACACCAAGTCTCCAAAGGCTGGTCATCTGCGCACTAGCCTCAAATCTCATAGCTTGAATAATCAAACTCCCCACATCATGAACCAAAGGAATATCGACTCCAAACCAGGAAAAGAGATTGCTCCAAACCTCTTTAGCAAAGAAACATTCCCAAAAAATATGTTCAATCCTTTCCAGTGCATTGCGACAAAGCGAGCAAAAACTGGGCCCAACAAAACCACAACGCCGAAGGGTATCCGTTGTTGGCAGGCGCCCCAAGATCACCTTCCAACACGTGATCGAACGGCGTACCGGAATAAAAGTCGCCCATATCCACTTGCCCCAATCAACAATAGGGTATGATGGAGCAAGATAATCAAAAGCCAAGGCTGCCGAAAGCTCACCAAACCGCGAGTGAGTCCAGGCTCTATAATCAACATCATCAGAAAACGGAATATAGATGATATCAAAAGCCACCTCCGAAAACGCTTCAATGAAGGAATCAGTGAAGTGCCAAGTATCATTAAAGAAATAATTTGAAACCCGTTGAGAAAAAAACGGGAACATGTAATGTGGAATATGCAGCCTATCCACCAATTTATAACCCAACCAGTTGTCAAGCCAAAACGAAATCGAATCCCCATTGCCCAGGATACAGAATGTATCCTCAACGACCTGCTGAATTGGCTCACGAACCCCTAGCCAAATAGAAGAGGAAAACCAGCGAGAACTCACGAGGAAAACCAGCGAGAACTCACGCGGAAAACAGGAGAGAGATAACGCTGGCGAAAAAGCTCAAACCCCAAAGACCTCTCCTTAAGAATCTGCCAACATAAACGAAAAATGAAGCTACGGTTGATATCTCTGAAACTCTTGACTCCCAGACCACCCATAACCTTCGGCGCGCAAACGCGATTTCACGCCACCGAAGAGCGAGCCGTGGTCGTGCAGCAACCAGTCCAAATGAACAACCTGCAGGCCTTATCAAGTTCATTCAGAAAACTCATCGGCCATTTATAAATAAGCATACTGTGCACCGCCGTACTTTGGATAATCAAAGAGACCAAACAAACCCGTCCAGCCATAGAAAGATGAAGACTTTTCCAGCGAGAGAACTTAGACAGAATAAAATCCTTTATCTTTCGGAGCTTCGAAGTACAAGCCCGTCCCGTGAAGACCGGCACCCCCAAGTAAATGAACGGAAGCGATGCAGCAGCGAACCCAAGAACTCGTTGAACCCGCCGCTTCATCGGAGTACAAACACCCTTACCAAAATAAATAGTCGACTTAGCAATATTACAATGCTGCCCCGAAACACTAGCATACAACTGTAAAATAGAATTAATCATCACACAAGATCTCTTCGACGCCCGACAAAAAAGAAGGACGTCATCCGCATAAAGTAAATGTGATGGGAAAAGCAGCTGCCGCGACATACGCATCTGAGCAATAAAATTATTATCCGCCGCATGGAGGAGCAACCTGCTCAAGACCTCTTCCGCTAAACTGAAAATGAGTGGGGACAAAGGATCGCCCTGTCTAACCCCCCGACCGCACGAGAAAAACCCATGAATTGTTCCCTTGAACATAATAGAAATCCGGGCAGAATAAAAAATTATCTGAATCCAATTTCTGAAAGTAGCAGGAAATCCAAACGCCTGTAACACCACATTCACAAATTGCCAATCCAGAGTATCAAAAGCTTTCTTAATATCCACCTTCAGAGCTATATTATTCCCCTTAAGAGATCGATTCATACAGTTTACACCCTCCGAAGCAAGAAGAATGCCTTCATGAATCGAATGCCCTGCCACAAACCCAAACTGGTTCGGCGAAATAATAGAAGGAGCAATAATATTTAGCCTAGTAGCTAAGACTTTAGTAATGATTTTGAACAGAAAATTCCCAAGAACAATTGGTCTGTAATCCGAGATAGATGACGCATCCACCTTCTTAGGAAGAAGGGTGAGAAAATTAGAGTTAAAACCCACAGGTAAATAGTGACGAGTGAAGAAGCGCTGAACAGCCGCTATGATGTCCGCTCCAACAATCTCCCAAGCCACCTGAAAAAATTTTCTATTAAAACCGTCTGGGCCCGGGGCACCATTACTGTTCATCGAGAAAACCGCCGCCCGTATCTCATCCTCAGTCGGACAATCAATGAGCGCAGCTCCCTGTTCAATCGTGAGAAGAGAAGGAATATGCTGGTGAATCCAGGACCTATCCACAACCGTGGGATGAGCAGCGAAAAGATCAACATAAAATTGAACCACATGCCCAGCTATGGCATCATGATTATCAATCACGATGTCATCAATAACAAGCTGCTTAATGTTCAGGCGAGACCGCCTATACTTTACCTTATTCTGATAAAACTTAGTATTCCGATCCCCATCAGAAAGCCAAGTAATACGACTTTGTTGCTGCAGCAAAGAAGACTGTCGCGTAAGCATAGTGCTAATGGACCGCCTATATGCGTGTTTCTGAATTAATATAGATGACGTTTTATGAAAAACGTCATCTATGTTATGAATACATGACACTATGCACGACACTTCTTGTACAAGCGTCATCTATTTCAATCTTAACACTTCATACATGACACTTTTTTTTATAATAGTCATCTAAACCAAAAATGCGCTCATAGATGACGCTTTTTTTTAAAAAGCGTCATCTGTCTACTATCATCTATGTGCATTTTTCTAGTAGTGGGTTATGTTCCCATATGAAAGTGATACTTTCTTGTGAGACGAACGGAAATAGAAAATGTGATACTTTGTTATGAGACGAAGATGACATTATTTTTAATTATCCAAAAAAAAAAAAATACCCTCACACTTTAGAGGACTGAAACCCAGCCACCAACCTATCAGGTGGAGTAGAAACGTTATAAAAGCTTAATTCTTACCGGATACTATGTATCTATATCTGTTTTTTTTATTAACCCAATATTTATCTGTTATGAATGCATAGTTGGTGAATATTTATAAATATTAGGCATGCATGATTGTTGCATTAATAATAAAATTTCTAATAATTTTTTTTGCCCAATCTACTTCACTGAAGAGGATTTTTCGGACGCAACTAGCAAATTCTGAAAATGACAATAATTAAAGAATGACCACATGAGACATGACAACATGATCTCTAACCAAAACTCAATTTATGTGGGCTTTATATAAACAATTTTAATTCCTATTTTGATGCTCTGTGTAATTTTTTATGCCTGATCGCTTCACATTTATATTTTTTATATTTCTATGATCAGTACAAAACCAGATTTAGCGAGATGCCAAAACATTAGGTTTTTTTAAAAGAAAAAATCTACTCTATATATGATAATTTTAGATAGGAATCATACGGAGATGCCAACACTTTAGATTTTTGTAAAGAAAAAACCCTATCTATATTACTATATATGATAATTTAAAGAAGTTGTGCTAAAGTTAGTTATTTCGTCGTCAGAAATTGATAAATATAATAGTTTGTGGACCATATCTTGATGAAAGCACCATATGATATCACGGTTTATGGACTTTATAAGCATTTTAGTCATAAATGGAGGTCTATCCCACACTGCATCCAAAATTTCAGCATATTGTTTCTTTTTTCTTTCCTCGATCAAAAACTTGGGTGCACAGTGCATACAATCAGATTGCACCCATACCCAACCCTGACCAATATTTTGATTCAAACTCGTATCTTAATCTAAATTGTGTAAATAACACTATTCGATTATATAAATAACAATGTCTAGCTATAATTGACACTATTCAGTTATATAAATAATACTGTCTATAATTAACACAATTCGGTTATACAAATGACATTACCTATAATTGACACTATTCGGTTATACAAATAATACTATAAAATCTTAAATTGTTATAGTATCATTTGTATAATCGAATAATGTCAATTACAAATAGTGTCATTTATATTATCGATCAAATATATTATTTACACAGTTTGGAGAGATTTGAATTTAAATTAGAGTACGAATCAGAATTTGGGTGCGGATACAATCCGATTGCATGGTGCAACTGATTGCACCCAAAACATCCTCTCTCTTTTTTGTTTTTCTTACTTTTTTTTAGGGAGGAAAATTTCAGCATTGGTATGCTAAGGATTGGTAGGTAGAGCTAGACATACGATGTCAGAATTAGAGCAATCATTTGAATGGACATACGAGACTCGCTATTCTAAATTAATTAATTATATTGAAAAAAAATATATATTTTTGAATAAACCCACAGATACCACATGTATCTGATTATGCTATAAGAAATACACAATATTGAAGTTTAAGAAAAAGTTTTCCACTAATCGACGTGTTCGACCAAAACGGTAGCTTACAAAATAATACTGTATTTAATATTTATTATGTTACATTTTTGCATAATGAAATAAAAATTGTTATTTATTTTCAATAAACTCGTTGGAGTTTCCATTCATAAAATTGAACCATTAGGAACTTAACTAGTACGACTATAAAAATACTAATAGCATCTCCCGTTGTAGTAGCCCGCTCTTTTAATTATGATTAAGATTAGTAAATGCGATATTTAATTATTGCAACCTCCAGTAATGTTAATCCAGCTGAGATTCTGAATTAGATATTTCCACGTGAAATGATCGTGATTTATTCATTGAGTAGACAATGATTTATTTTCTAGAATGATAACTGACTTAGCAAAGTCAGGTCATTAATTTTATATGCTATAGAATATTAGTTCTATCTATTATTGTTACTTGAGTCGTGGATTTATTCCGACTTGTTAATCTAATTAAATCTACGGATTTAATTTAGATATTAGACGACATGTGAAGCGAATTGAATTTACGGATTTGATGTAGAATTAGCAAGCAAGAAATTAGATATCGATATTCAAGATACGTGATTAATGGGAATAATCAATGTTTGATTGCAAACACGCAATTTTATTAGCAAAACTCGAGATTAGTATTACAGATACACAAGATATAGATTTATCGAAGACTGAAGGATTTTCTTCACTTTACTCCTACCATATAGCTAGTACACGCAGCAATAAAGAAAAGAAAAAGGGGAAAGGAAAGAGAAAGGTGCGTGTGTGTACATAGACTAAAATAGCTGCAACAACAGTAGTTCTGATAACACTCATGTCCCATCCTTTCCCCTCTAGCTTGCGGCGCATGCGGCTGGAGCAGTAAGGGGTCTTTCAACCACCCTCTATCAGCCACCCTATGACAGCCTATCTACCCCTTTATACTACACCCAACAATCCCTTCAAATTTCCTTAGTGCACAAGAATTTGAAGAAAGAGAGAGAGAGCAGAAGAATTTGCTGTTGCTACCAGACTTCAAGGGAGGGTAAGCTTTGGCTTCAACTCCCCATTCCATTCTTAATCAACCTGCATTTATTAAGATGAAACCACAATTCTTTTCAGCTTCTTCCCCAATGAATTCAACAGCAACAACAGACGGCCAAACACCAAACAATTGCAAGGTAAATACTAAGCTCAGCTCCAGTTCATGCATCATATCATCAAGCATATGTTTAGAAGGAAATACATAGTATACAGGTATGTATATATATGCATAAGAGGCTTAGCAATCACGAAGTCAGTAAGAATTCCTATGATATAGAAATAACTACATGTTTAGTTTAATCTCTTGCATAATCAAATAGGAAACAAGATGATTTATGGGCTGCACCAACTGGAATAACACTAGAAACCAAACTGATGGATTTTCGTTTAGAACACCTTAAACCTGTGTGAGTGAGAGACTTGAAATCGGACGGAGGGGAGGCTGCCCTGTTCCGCCGAACCGAAGAGCGTCGACGGAGGCACAGCTCTGCTGCTCGCCGGACGCGGTTAGAGAAAAACCCCGACGACGACCACAACTCGCTGATCCCAGGGTCGGCAACGCGACGACGCGGCGACCTTCCCTGCTTCCAGAGCAACAGTCGCAGCGACAACGTTCACAAAGGAAAATAAAAATCGGCGGCGGCTTCGGCTTCGCTTCCTGGGAGAGAAGGGGACAGACGATGGGTCGGACTTCAGGAGGCGGCGATGTCGCCGGATTTTCAGAGCCGAGGTGACAGCGGCAGAGCACGGCTCGAACCCACCGACTCCGGAGGGCAACAACAGGCGGACCTTTTCCTGGTCGCCGGATGAACGCGAAGGAAATGGCGGCGCGGTCAACAGATGAACGCCGGCCACGCCGGCAGCTGGAACGACCGGAAAAGTCAGCAGCGGCATCGCGGACGAAAATTAGGGCTCGATTTGGGGATCTGCTCGTACAGCGGTGAAGAGAGAAGATACGGAGAGAGACGGGTGCGGTCGCGCCGGACCTAGGATCGGCGGTAGCCGACGCCGGTCGGAGCAGAGGCGGCGGCTGCAACCTTGATTGAAAGAGAGAAGTCGACTGTGCTGGAAAGGGGAAAAATTCTCGACTGATGAGAGAGAGGAAGAGCTCGACTGATACTTGAGAGAAGAGAGAGAGAGAATTTCAATTGGGCCTTTGTTTTTATTTCTAATGGACCGATTAATTTGAGAAGAAATGGGCCTTGCTTATTATAAATTTGGGCCCTGCTTTATTTTATTTCAGTTGGGCCTTATTTATTTAATTGCAGCTGGGCCTTGCATACTTGTTTTAAACTTAGCCCAACTGTTCATTATTTATTTATTTGGGCCAAGATTTATTTAACTACCTAAGCCAATGAATTATTTCAATTGGACCTTTCATTTAATTATTCAGGCCCACTTTTACTTAAATAATTATTAGGCTGCCTTATGTCGAGCCTTTTAATTATTTAAACTTACAACAGTACTTTCTCCTATTTATTAAGCCCGATTGAGTTTTAAGAGGCTTATAAAGCGAGTAAATCGAAGTATTTATTTATTCTTTTCTATCGACTACGAGGAGCGGAGTTTATTTAATTGGCGGATTAGAGCACCCTGAAGAGAACGAATTAATTTTAGTTAATTATCCGGCTTCATGAGACGAGACTTAGCTTTTGTTTAAATCTGATAGCCTGGATTAACAATAGAAATTCCCTTATTTTTATCTCAGAATAATAGTTCACGCATATGAGATTCATGCATAGTTAAATTACGTATTCTCATTTAATTGAGAATTTTCCCTCAATTTAAAGTCTTACATTATTTTCTCGGATTAAAGGTTGAGCGCAAGAATAAGAGCTCGTCAAGGAGTTACTAATCTGTAGCAAAGCTTTGCTATCAGGTGGGCATTACTTTCATATATATCAAATGAGTTTAAATGTTACGTTCAAGCAAGTTATTTCATGATAAAATCTTTGAGTTAAAGTTATTTCAAGTATTGTCTTGCCATAAAATGTTTAAATTTTAGTATGATATCTATCTGCTTTGGCTTTGCCAATGATGCAATCGAATTCGGGTCCTGAGCAGTTGATAGCTATCCTGCCAGGGCTAGTGTACACCAGTGACCGTGAGTCATCTAGCGGGTTGGCCGGTCAAGTGACCGTGAGAGGTGGCCACCTCTCCGGCACACAGTTCCAGATATGATAGATTACAAGAGAACTTAGTCTGCAGACGAACTTTAAGAATCACAAATGAATTTAGTAAGCTTGGGCCTTTTAGCTAAAACTCCCTTGCTGTACTGTTTATGATGGCATGACAATTTATAGTTTTTACGCAACGATGTGTATATTTAGGCATACGTGCCCACTGAGTACTCTCGTACTCAGCCCTGCATATATTTCTAAATGTGCAGGTTGAGCAGTGGCTGATGAAGATGAAGTGAAGAGTGGAGCTTTTGTCAAAAGTTAAATGAATGAACTCTTGGATACATGTCTTCATACATGTAATCAGATTATGTTATTCCGCTGCGTATTCTTAAGTAATAAGTCTTTTGAATTAAGTCGGATTCATCCAAACTTACTAGTTAATTGAATCTTTGTGGCTAAACATAAGTTATATTATAAATGTCCCCTTCGCTGTCAAAGATTAAGTTCGATCCTTCATTATATATTTACCCTTTCTATCCCCGCTTCTAATCTTCCTTCCTTAGTCATGGTTTCCCGGCTTAATTATCCTTAATTAAGTCCGGTCGTGACAGAATGGTATCAGAGCAGTTCGTTTGCTCTGAATCCAAGAGTTACCCAATTAGTCCTAAATTTGATATTAGTATAAAAGAGTCAGTCAACAAAAGCTCATCACTTCATCACATCGTCACGCTCAACAAGAAAGAAAGAGGTAATGATTTTTTTTATCAAACGTTGAAAAGTTCACGTTTCATGCGAATGTATAGATGCTTATATTTAAGTTTTATGTCTTATTGATTGATTAGATATCTCAATAAACTTAGAAATATTAAGAATGCATGATCACTGTTACGAAAGAACAGTAGAAGGTAGAAATTCAGTTATCTTTCACTATAGCCATAGTGAAGAGCTAAGCAAGAGGAAGAACATCAAATGTCACTTGAAGAGACACGAGAATTCAATGAGAAAAATGCAATGAGACGAAAAGAAGAGTGTCACACATGAGTCTGTGATACGGGCATAGTTCCTTATTCAGACTTTTCGCCCGTGATAAAATACCGAACCAACTATTGCTTGACCCGACAAGAACTTACTTGAGACATTGCTCATAGTGATGAGTAGCTAGCAGTTGCGTAATGAGCTAAGCTTCATTTCAAACCCCTCAATTATCACCAGTTATGGCGTGAAGAGAACCTTCATGATTTATGATTGAACTTCATAATTAGACTCACATAGAGTCATAAGGCTTTGTGTAAAGATGTTATAGTGTTGCAATTAGAACTGTCACCTTGCAATTTCAGATATTCGGAACCTTTTTACTACAGTTACCAATTACATTACATACGAGCATGATTTAGAACCCTTATTGATTAGGATTGCCTACTACGAATCGGAAAGACGAGATGTGACGTGGGTAACTAGAAGTTACCGACTATTATAATTGACCAGAGAAATCTACACAAGTGCGTAAGACGATAGGAGTTCCCGAAGATGGTTTGGAGTTTAACAAGAGCTAGAAGTATCGACAACGGTTCGATGCTAAAGTCAATATATTGAGATTCTAATGAGACCCTGGGGGTATACTCAAGTTAAATGTTCATACCTTAGCTGATCAGGGACATTTCCCCGACTAGAACGTCTCGAGTGAAACATCTAGTCTAGTAATCAGAATGAAAGCAATAACTAAAGTCGTTCCATGATTTAGTATTGTGTGTGGTGACACATACCTTGCAAAGATGCTCAGAGATGCAAAATCCATTTCCTGTAAAGGCGGGAGAGAGTGCTTCGAATTACATAAATGCATTACAAGCATTATGAGAATGAACGCTAGATAAAAGAAGTACGATATTAAGATCGTTCAAAGGATGAATATTGAATAAGGTCGAATGTGTTTGAATGGTCTTGTTTCGTGTAAAGAAGATTTAAAAAAAAAAGTGTTGATTTTAGGAAGAAAACCCCAAGCTTGGGAAGCTTCAGCGTATTCTCAAGGATAAATTTTAGATGTGAAAAAAAAAAAAAAAAGTAGAGATCTCAGACCAGAAGTACCTTTTGCAGCCCAATAAACAAAGAGTTACCAGGTTCGGAAAAGTAATTCCGTGTGACTGAGAAATAATTATGTTGGACCTGGCCAGTCCACATGACCAAAATCTCAGTAGTCATCGTATATGGGTCTCTAAACCTATATATTCAAACTTTCATCTGAAAAGCCAAACGGGTTCAGATTATTAGGTCATTTCGTTTCGACCTTCTAGTCAATTCATTTCTACCCTAAGGTCATTCATTTTCAATCACTTGACAAAATTGTTGAAACACTTTGCCTAATTATCTTTTGTGATTTCAATCATTGTAGTTTATTAGTTGTTAGTAGATTTCCAGTGACCTAAAGACAAACGAGTATTCACCAGATTAAATCCATCTGACACGTATGCCTCGACCGAAGGGTCAAGCACGTGATCCAACTAGACCATCTCTTATGGATTTAGTAGAACGTTATTTGTGTTTTTCAGAAACGTTGATTGTTCTGATATTTTTATGCCCTTATGCTGGCTTAGTTGTTTGACTAGTACTAGTACTGAAACGCTGGTACACAGGGCGTAATGTGACTAAGTTCTTTTGTGATAACTGCTAGACAACCAATCCACCACATGTAGTACTTGGATAGATGAGTAGATCTATATCCAAATGTCGATGAAATAGTCTTTATTGATGTAAATTTCCTATGTGTATTTAGCAACCTATTTGGTCTTTAGCGGCAAGTCACTTATGCCACGTGTTACTTATATGCTTGCATGAGAAAGAGTCCGAACAAGATTTGAGAATCAAGAAACAATTTACGGAAGTGATGATATGCATCTGTATGTTTTACAATGCGTTAATGACTATATGTCAACTCATCAGTATGCCACTAAATGGGGGTGTCCGAGAGGAGGGGGAAGAATTCCCCGAGATAATGAAAGAGGCCCAGTACCGGGGCCAGAACAAGCCCCACTAACCATACAACAAATGTAGAATAGAATAACTATTTCTACGAGAAAACCCACTTGTTTTCGATAAGATAGGAGATCCAACGAAGGCTGAGAAGCTAGTGAGCGCATCTTCAATTTCTTGCGCAGGAATGTCTCGTGTATCCTTTCAGCTGACTTATGGTGGGAAGTAAGGAGGAAGACAATGACATCTAAGCAGTTAGAGAATTTAACGTGGGAATAGTTTAAGACTGGAATATATGACAAGTATACACCCAAAAGCTATCGCAAAAAGAAAGGAATGGAATTTTACAATCCGAAGCAGGGAAGAACAATAATTACCCCATACGACAGGATGTTCTGCGATACGTCAAGATATGCGCTAGAGCAAGTAGACACATATGAAAAGATGGTTAAAAGAATTCTGTGACAGACTGAGGCATGAGATTAGAATGGCTTTGGCAAGCCATGGTGGATCGTCTTACGTGGAGTCGCTTAGCAAAGCGTTAGGCATTGAGGCAACAATGATGGGAGAGAGACCAGCAACTGCGCCTACGTCTGCACCTCCACAGACTCGGGCTCAAAACCTTTGAGAAAGAAAAAGAGAATGGGATATAGTAACCCTGGCCAAACTAAGAAAAGAGCCATGGCAGGGGCAGACGTCCCAATAACGTGGCTATGACACATCAAAACAGATGGGGGATAACAAGTATGGGACTCCACCCTGCCTAAAGTGGAACAAGAACCATGGGAAACTCTCCAGGACTGGTAATGAAGGTTGTTGCATAGCAAGTGGAATGAACATTATACAAATCGTTACCCGAATAAGCAACAAAGGGCGGGTCTCAGGCTAAACTCGCCTGTTCAGACTCTGCATTTGAGCAATCCAAGCTTTGCCCAACCATACCAAGAGCAGTAACCACGCCAGCGATAGCAACAACAACAATAATAGCACAGGTGTGCTTGAATTTAGAGCTGAGCATAAAAATTATTCAAAGTTGGAGTGAATAACTCGTATGTTATGCCGATGAGAGACATATACATAATTTTAGGAATGGAATGGCTAGTTGAGAACTATGCCACCATCATTTGCCATGAAAGTCAAATTTCTTTTCGACCACGGGGAAGAAACCAACACGTTTTCATGGGATCAGCATGGGTAGGAGAAAGACGATCATCTCCGCTCCTCAAGCAACAAAGATGATGAGAAAAGGGTGCCCAACCTACCTTGTGTAGTTGCACAGAAAACCAGAAACCGAGAAAAGTATAAGAGACGTGACAATCGTACGTGAATTTCCAAATGTTTCCTAGAGATTTTCACCGGGGTGCACCCGTTCTTTTGTAAAGAATAAAGATGGCACATTGAGAATGTGTATCCTCTACCGAGGATATACATCAACTTATGGAGAGTTGAACAAGGTGACACTCAAGGACAAGTATCCTCTATCGAGGATAAACGACTTCTTCAAGCAGCTCAGAGGAGATAGTGTGTCCTCAAAGCTAGATTTAAGGTCTAGGTACCATCAACTATAAATTTGATAAGAAGATGTACCCAAGATGGTCTTCCGAACCAGATATAGACACTATGAGTTTGTAGTGGTGTCATTTGGATTGACCAATGCACCAGCCATGTTTGTGGACCTCATGAACCGAGTGTTCCATCCATACTTAGGCAAGTTGTCTTAGTTTTCGTAGATGATGTCTTGATCTACTCGAGGAACGAGAAGGACCATGAGAAACACCTGAGGATAGTCCTAAAAACATTGAAAACAAAGCATCTTTATGCTAAGTTCTGCAAGTGCGATTTTTGGCTCAACAAAGTCACGTTTCCGGGACATATTATCTCATTAGAAAGGATCAAAGTGCACCCTGAGGAAGTACAAGTTGTACATGAGTGGAGATCGCCTACTAACCTCAATGAGATCAAAAGTTTCTTGGAATTAGCAGGATGCTATAAGAGATTCATAGAAGGATTTTCCAAATAGCAAGACCAATGACCCAATTACTCAGGAAGGGAATTAAATTTCCTTGGACATAAGTATGTGAGAAAAGATTTCAAGAAGCTCAAGGAGAAGTTAACCATAGCTGTTCCAACAGCTGACAAAGAATATGTGATTTATACAGACGTGTCCAAGGAGAGTACTTGGTTGCATGTTAACACAAGAAGGAAGAGTGACAACATACGCATCACGGTAGCATTAACCACATGAATTGAACTAGCCAACTCATAAACTAGAATTAACTGCAGTAAGGACAACACCTATATGAAGTCAGGTGCGAGATATTCACAGACCATAAAAATCTGAAATATTTTTTTTGAGCAAGAAGACCTTAACATGAGACAGTAAAGATGGCTCGAACTAGCGAAGGACTGTGACTGTAGTATTAACTACCACCCATGCAAGGCTAACTAGGTAGACGATTCCTTGAGTCGTAAGACTCAACTTAAGTTGGGATCTCCCCTCACTCAGGAAAAGGAACCCATGAAAGATTTTAGTAGAATGAATTTAGAAGTGGTTCAACCACTAGAATCTGTAGAAGGGATTATTGCCACGATGGTAATAACACCCAACTTTATAGGAAAGCTGATAATGCGCAAAGAAGGAATGAGACTTGGAGAAAATACGTTTAGCAATAAGATCAGGCAAGCCTAGACGTACCATGAGACGTGGATAATGCGTTAATGTTCATGAAAGATTGTATATCCCCCATGATGACAAACTCAAAGATGAGAAAATGAGTAAGGCTCATGACCCGCCGTATACTGCCCACCCGGAAAGCACAAAATGTATCAGGACTTAGAGAAAATTTTTGGCGAAAAGGTTCGAAGAAAGATATAGCTTCATTTGTTGAGGGATGCCTAGCATGCCAACAAGCGAAGCTTTGCACTAAAGACCATGTGGAAGCTACAACAATTGAACATTTCAAAATGAGAATGGGAGCACATTACAATGGATTTTGTAACTAGTTTACAAGTCGAAAAGAGGAAACACCGCCATTTGCGTAATAGTGGAGCGACTCACGAAATGCACTCGTTCTATAACAATACCGATTAGTTACAGATCGAACAAGCTAGCCCATCTGTATATTCGAGAAATTGTGCATTGCACGGCGTGCCCATGTCAATCACTTCAGACCGGGATTCAAAGTTCACACCCAGACTATAGATGAACTTACAGAAGGAATTGGGCACAAGGTTTAATTTCAATGCTACCTTCCACCCACAAACAGATCGATAGTTTGAGAGAACAATTCAGATTTTCGAAAACATGTTAAGAGTAGTAGTACTAGACAGAGGTGGAAGTTGAGAATTAGTGCATTCATTCATTGATTGAGTTTGCCTATAATAATAGTTATCAGGCGATCATTAATATGACACCTTATGAGTCATTATATGAAAAAAAAAAAAAAAAAGAGAGCTACGCGAGAACTTGAAAGCAAGACGAGAGAAAATACCCAGAACTTTTGCGATGATATGCAAATTTCGGGACGAAATTTTTTTTAAGAGGGGTAGTATGTAGTAGCCCGCTCTTTTAATTATGATTAAGATTAGTAAATGCGATATTTAATTATTGCAACCTCCAGTAATGTTAATCCAGCTGAGATTCTGAATTAGATATTTCCACGTGAAATGATCGTGATTTATTCATTGAGTAGACAATGATTTATTTTCTAGAATGATAACTGACTTAGCAAAGTCAGGTCATTAATTTTATATGCTATAGAATATTATTTCTATCTATTATTGTTACTTGAGTCGTGGATTTATTCCGACTTGTTAATCTAATTAAATCTACGGATTTAATTTAGATATTAGACGACATGTGAAGCGAATTGAATTTATGGATTTGATGTAGAATTAGCAAGCAAGAAATTAGATATCGATATTCAAGATACGTGATTAATGGGAATAATCAATGTTTGATTGCAAACACACAATTTTATTAGCAAAACTCGAGATTAGTATTACAGATACACAAGATATAGATTTATCGAAGACTAAAGGATTTTCTTCACTTTACTCCTACCATATAGCTAGTACACGCAGCAATAAAGAAAAGAAAAAGGGGAAAGGAAAGAGAAAGGTGCGTGTGTGTACATAGACTAAAATAGCTGCAACAACAGTAGTTCTGATAACACTCATGTCCCATCCTTTCCCCTCTAGCTTGCGGCGCATGCGGCTGGAGCAGTAAGGGGTCTTTCAACCACCCTCTATCAGCCACCCTATGACAGCCTATCTACCCCTTTATACTACACCCAACAATCCCTTCAAATTTCCTTAGTGCACAAGAATTTGAAGAAAGAGAGAGAGAGCAGAAGAATTTGCTGTTGCTACCAGACTTCAAGGGAGGGTAAGCTTTGGCTTCAACTCCCCATTCCATTCTTAATCAACCTGCATTTATTAAGATGAAACCACAATTCTTTTCAGCTTCTTCCCCAATGAATTCAACAGCAACAACAGACGGCCAAACACCAAACAATTGCAAGGTAAATACTAAGCTCAGCTCCAGTTCATGCATCATATCATCAAGCATATGTTTAGAAGGAAATACATAGTATACAGGTATGTATATATATGCATAAGAGGCTTAGCAATCACGAAGTCAGTAAGAATTCCTATGATATAGAAATAACTACATGTTTAGTTTAATCTCTTGCATAATCAAATAGGAAACAAGATGATTTATGGGCTGCACCAACTGGAATAACACTAGAAACCAAACTGATGGATTTTCGTTTAGAACACCTTAAACCTGTGTGAGTGAGAGACTTGAAATCGGACGGAGGGGAGGCTGCCCTGTTCCGTCGAACCGAAGAGCGTCGACGGAGGCACAGCTCTGCTGCTCGCCGGACGCGGTTAGAGAAAAACCCCGACGACGACCACAACTCACTGATCCCAGGGTCGGCAACGCGACGACGCGGCGACCTTCCCTGCTTCCAGAGCAACAGTCGCAGCGACAATGTTCACAAAGGAAAATAAAAATCGGCGGCGGCTTCGGCTTCGCTTCCTGGGAGAGAAGGGGACAGACGATGGGTCGGACTTCAGGAGGCGGCGATGTCGCCGAATTTTCAGAGCCGAGGTGACAGCGGCAGAGCACGGCTCGAACCCACCGACTCCGGAGGGCAACAACAGGCGGACCTTTTCCTGGTCGCCGGATGAACGCGAAGGAAATGGCGGCGCGGTCAACAGATGAACGCCGGCCACGCCGGCAGCTGGAACGACCGGAAAAGTCAGCAGCGGCATCGCGGACGAAAATTAGGGCTCGATTTGGGGATCTGCTCGTACAGCGGTGAAGAGAGAAGATACGGAGAGAGACGGGTGCGGTCGCGCCGGACCTAGGATCGGCGGTAGCCGACGCCGGTCGGAGCAGAGGCGGCGGCTGCAACCTTGATTGAAAGAGAGAAGTCGACTGTGCTGGAAAGGGGAAAAATTCTCGACTGATGAGAGAGAGGAAGAGCTCGACTGATACTTGAGAGAAGAGAGAGAGAGAATTTCAATTGGGCCTTTGTTTTTATTTCTAATGGACCGATTAATTTGAGAAGAAATGGGCCTTGCTTATTATAAATTTGGGCCCTGCTTTATTTTATTTCAGTTGGGCCTTATTTATTTAATTGCAGCTGGGCCTTGCATACTTGTTTTAAACTTAGCCCAACTGTTCATTATTTATTTATTTGGGCCAAGATTTATTTAACTACCTAAGCCAATGAATTATTTCAATTGGACCTTTCATTTAATTATTCAGGCCCACTTTTACTTAAATAATTATTAGGCTGCCTTATGTCGAGCCTTTTAATTATTTAAACTTACAACAGTACTTTCTCCTATTTATTAAGCCCGATTGAGTTTTAAGAGGTTATAAAGCGAGTAAATCGAAGTATTTATTTATTCTTTTCTATCGACTACGAGGAGCGGAGTTTATTTAATTGGCGGATTAGAGCACCCTGAAGAGAACGAATTAATTTTAGTTAATTATCCGGCTTCATGAGACGAGACTTAGCTTTTGTTTAAATCTGATAGCCTGGATTAACAATAGAAATTCCCTTATTTTTATCTCAGAATAATAGTTCATGCATATGAGATTCATGCATAGTTAAATTACGTATTCTCATTTAATTGAGAATTTTCCCTCAATTTAAAGTCTTACGTTATTTTCTCGGATTAAAGGTCGAGCGCAAGAATAAGAGCTCGTCAAGGAGTTACTAATCTGTAGCAAAGCTTTGCTATCAGGTGGGCATTACTTTCATATATATCAAATGAGTTTAAATGTTACGTTCAAGCAAGTTATTTCATGATAAAATCTTTGAGTTAAAGTTATTTCAAGTATTGTCTTGCCATAAAATGTTTAAATTTTAGAATGATATCTATCTGCTTTGGCTTTGCCAATGATGCAATCGAATTCGGGTCCTGAGCAGTTGATAGCTATCCTGCCAGGGCTAGTGTACACCAGTGACCGTGAGTCATCTAGCGGGTTGGCCGGTCAAGTGACCGTGAGAGGTGGCCACCTCTCCGGCACACAGTTCCAGATATGATAGATTACAAGAGAACTTAGTCTGCAGACGAACTTTAAGAATCACAAATGAATTTAGTAAGCTTGAGCCTTTTAGCTAAAACTCCCTTGCTGTACTGTTTATGATGGCATGACAATTTATAGTTTTTACGCAATGATGTGTATATTTAGGCATACGTGCCCATTGAGTACTCTCGTACTCAGCCCTGCATATATTTCTAAATGTGCAGGTTGAGCAGTGGCTGATGAAGATGAAGTGAAGAGTGGAGCTTTTGTCAAAAGTTAAATGAATGAACTCTTGGATACATGTCTTCATACATGTAATCAGATTATGTTATTCCGCTGCGTATTCTTAAGTAATAAGTCTTTTGAATTAAGTCGGATTCATCCAAACTTACTAGTTAATTGAATCTTTGTGGCTAAACATAAGTTATATTATAAATGTCCCCTTCGCTGTCAAAGATTAAGTTCGATCCTTCATTATATATTTACCCTTTCTATCCCCGCTTCTAATCTTCCTTCCTTAGTCATGGTTTCCCGGCTTAATTATCCTTAATTAAGTCCGGTCGTGACACCCGTGGGGGTGGGGGATGCATTGGAGATGCCTCCCTAAAAGTTATAGTAAGAGTTACCATTGAAGGCAATATATAATTATAAAGTTTTTTAGAAATAGAAAAATAATTTTGGCAAGAAAAATATAAATTACTATAGAATATATTAATTCATCCAACAGGGTTACGAATCAACCGTAGATCTTGATGATCTAAGGGCTTAAAATCATTTATATTTTATACACTTAAGAGTGTTTTTATTCTAGTCCTCCCCTATATATATATATATATATATATATATATATATATATATAATTTTATTATATGATGTATATATCAAGCATGTATAGTGTATTGTGGGTGGCCTTTCTTTCCTTTGTGAAGCCAAATGTTCTCATTTAAGTTCGCCCATCATTTGAAGAATTAAACTACTTCACCAGCTCATTCATTACTTTATCTATTTTGAATTCTAGGTATGATTTTGTCATTTATATTTAATTTAAACTTTGATTAATGATAATTAAGAACTCTTTTTATATGAAATTCCTTAAAATTATGACATAAACTTATCTCTCTCTAATCTCTATATATATATTGCAAATTTGAAGCTCGCATTTAATGATAACTAGTATGCCCGCATGTGCGATGCACAGAAAGCATCAAAATTAAATGACATTTTCTTACATCCTCTCGTGCAATGCACGACATCTTGATATATTTTGTAATATATATATATACCTGCACCAAAAATCATCATTTATGATTTAGATCAATTGATAACAAAAGAATAATTTCTATTAATATATATCTTATTTTATTTGAAGTAGTGTATGATAATAATATTATCAACTCAACTTAATATTTGAAAAATTAATATATATACATATCAAAATTTAATATATATGCATATCAATATAAAACTAAATTTAGTTGAGATAAGATAAGATAATATATATATATATATATATATATATATATATATATATAGACAAAAGTTCAATTGAGAAGGTATAAATGTAGTGAGAATTGAGAAATAATCTAGACCCTTCATCTAACTTAATCTAATGGTCAAGATTTCGTTTATGATTACACGGCCAATAAACATAAAGAGGACATCTTTGTAATTTACTGATTAAGCAAATCCATAATTACCATTAATACTACTAATCATATCTTCTTATTTTTAGAAGATTTTGGATGAAGATACGTTATACACGTTCAACTATCCATTGAAAACCTTAATATTCTTCTTGCTCATGCATATTTCCAGAATTCATTGCATAATACATTAAATCTGATGATTTTTGAAATATATTAATTAGAAATCAACAACAACAAAAATCAGACATCAAATTGCGATGCCGCGAAGAATTATAGCAACATAAACAGCATCAGAAACGTCATCAACGAAGAGCTCATGACGCATGTGATAGATCAAAATCGACGATTCAAGGACGATGATGAAGAAGAAGACAACGATGCCGCAAGTCTCGTCGAACATGGTTTATATTTTGTTGAGCTTATCCATTACTGTAATGAACTTTAATGGATTTTTATTCAACTTATTTATGCTGCAATGACTAATCGAACAGAAGTAAGTGGGCTCCCTTCGCTGGCTCGTTTCTGCGCCGATCGGCCACTAGGCCGTGAGCCGTCAACACGTAGCCGTTCCTTCATTTTCAGGCTACCACTATCATAAATCGAAAAGCCGAAATACTATCTCCATCTCCCCAATCAACGACCGCAACATCATTTGGCAACCAACGTCGTATTCCTGATGTAGCAACCAATCGATTTATGACCTCTGTTTTTCTCTCTCTCCCTACTGTAACGGAGAGCCGAGAAACCACCATCGTGTAGTCTATTCTTCCACGCACACAAACGGCTAAGCCAAGAGACTCCATGGCCGAACACCATCGCGAAACGACGACCGGAAAACCACTCGGCGAGCAACATAATAATCTGCAACGAACTTATTGATTCAGTTTATTGAACGTTGTATCATAAAATAATAATACTAAGGGCTGATTGTTTTATATTGCAATCTCGTGGAACCTGGTTCATATTTTGTTGAACTTATCCATTACTGTAATGAACTTTAATGTGTTCCATGGTTTCCTTAATTAGAGTTGATCGATGTATATTTAAGAAGGTACCTCCATCATTAGTGCGTTCCATGGTTTTCTTCGTTGAAAACCATAATTCGACGAACTAGGTAAATTTGAGAGTGAAACCTAAAGAAATGAAATTCGTGGAGATATCCATAATATCTCCAACCGAACGTTATCAACGACAAATTCGGGATTTGATAAGAGATTTCTTATTCAGAATCAAGATTAAATGACCTAAATCTCCTTTTCGATTTTTAAATCTATTTTAAGTATGATATTTAATTACTTAAATCTATAAATCAATTAAATATAGGGCGTTGGATCTAATAATATTAAGGGATAAGATTGATTCTTAGTTCTTAATCTTAGGGGGTTTTTTTATTGAAGCTAACCCTATATATATATATATATATATATATATATATATATATATATATATATATATATATCTGTGAATAGGCGAAAGTACCCACTTTCATAAGTTATCTTACAAAAGTACCCACCCAAGCCAAAGTCCAAAAAGTCAAAGCCGACATGCTTGGTTTTTTGTAAAAGCAGACCTGACATGCTTCGTTTTTTGTAAAATGTCTGACTCACGTCACTTTCACAAGTTAAAAATGTGATGAAGAGTCAATAATTGCTCAACTCACGTCACTTTCACAATCTAATATATACTGTATGTTTGAAAATTTATAAAAAATTAGCTTACGTTTGCGTTGTAAAAACATTAGTAAGAGGACTAAAAATTTTACTATTATGTCTATTATGCAACAAAAAAATATTCTGAAACCAATGGCATAACTAGCCGCCGGAAATTCATAGCCGCTGCCCAGTAGCCGCCGGTCCAAAATATACACGGCTACTTGGCAGCGGCTATGAACTTCCGGCGGCTAGTTACTCCATTTGTTTCGTAATATTTTTTTGTTGCATAATATACATAATAGTGAATTTTTTAGCCCTCTTAGTAATATTATATTATAACACGAATACCTTAATTTAGAGTTTTTATTTAAATTTTATTTTATTTTTTTTATATTAAAAGAAGTATACATTGATGTGAAATATGAGAGATACTGAATCTGCATAAAAATTGGATTATAGTGGGGTAATAATACTCACTTTATGTATGATTTGATTGAACACAAAATAATACAGTAAACACATAAAATAATAGGCTATTTTTGAAGAAAACTCTTGAAACTCCTGAAATGTAAACAAAAAGATATTTGAGCCCTACAAAACAATTAGCCGCCAGAAATTGAAAGCCGGTCGTACTAGCCGTGAGAAATTTTTCACACACGGCTAGTGACGCCGGCTACGATTTTGTGGCGGCTTATATTTTTTTTGGGACAAAAAAATCATTTTGAAGTAATACATATGGTTGTAAAATTTTTTACCTTGTTATGAATGTTTGAAAGTAACATATGTATCCCTTTTTTGTGTATTTCTATTTATTTGTTAATGTTTTAGTCAAAAAAGTACATGTCCACATGAAATACGAGATAAGGTGACTGCACAAATTTGGATTGTAATGAGGCTTTAATGCTCACTTTCTGCATGCATTTGATTGCACATTGAATCATAGATTGAAGTGTACTGAATGAATGAACAATACATTTCACGTGAATTTGTACAAAGGACTCTAATATTAGTCTATAATAGGGCTGCATTTGTGAATGAGAAAACATAAATCCAAATACTCGTAGAAAGAGCATTTAGTTAAAAAATTGAGAAATTGAAACCCTCAAGATTTGAGAAGTGGTTTGTGCGATAGTTGGTGCAATTGGTGTTCAAAATCTACTTGAAGAGGTGATTTTCTCATATATTGTTTGTGTAATTAATAGTTTGAATGTTTTATGTTATATTTATGAGAATTTTTAAAGTGTTTATGCATATTTTAATACTACATTTTATGTATTTTTATAGATGGAATTCGTTAGATACATATATGTGAGATACAACGGACTCGTCGATGGTATACACTATGTTGGTGGGGCTACAGATGTCCTTCCCCTCGTCAACGAAACTATTGAGAGCCTGATGTGCAGCGTCAACAATATTATGAGGACGCATTCGTTGAGCTCGAGCTACCAATTGTATTATTTGGCTACCAATCTATTTGGTAGGGAGATGAAATGTGGCTTGGCCACAGACGATGACGTGGAAGCCTTGTTGGCAACTGCCGACTATCCCATGGTGTACGTTGAGCACTACAACAGTCCGATTGTAGAAGAAGCCTACATCCCTACTTTTGATTTTGCTGAACCTTCGGGACACGTAGATGAAGCACAATGCAGTCAGTATGAGACGCCGTATTATCATCATACGTCGTTTCATGGTGTCCAGAGCTCGCCTCCACGACAATATTTTACATGGGATGGACAACCGCTAGACGAATCTGCATGGAATCAAACCGAAAGGCTTAATGAAGTATGTGGGAGATTGAACGATGTGCGGACAGATGATGAACCTGAGCACGAAGCTGAAGGCTCGGTTGCATCAGGAGACGATGATGATTCTGAGGAAGATGACGAAGAATTTGACCCTGCGCTCGCGGTGGGCACTGCTTCTGATGCCTCTGAGGATTTATTAGACGACGATCTAATCGATTTCACGGAGACCGAGCGAGCATGTTGGATCCGACAAAGTACAACACGTGACGGAGATCCGACAGCCGAGACCGGTGATCTAACTAATTGGTTAGTTCCCTTGATTCCAGTGGACGCCTCGGCTTCGCTGGTTGCTCGTGAGAGTGACCCTTCTAGAGTTGATGATCTGCAGAAGAATTCTTTTTACAACAGCAAAGACGACCTGATCATTGCTGTTGGTTTGTGGAACATGAAGCGAGGCACTGAGACAAAAGTTGTCCGCTCAGATCCGGGACGAGTCTATTTCTCGTGCAAGCACTCTGACAACTGCAATTTCGATCTTCGTGCATCTAGTCACGGCCGAGAGATGTGGAGAGTGCATAAGTTGAAAGAGCATTCATGCGAAGGGGACTTGCGCACAGCTAAAAAAATCAAGGCGCACTCGAAGGTGGTGGCAGCGTTTGTGGCAAACAGAATACGCGATGATGGAGAGGTCATTAAGCCGAAATCCATCATGGCTGAGTTAGTACGCGATTTCGGCATCAAAATCAAATATGATGTCGCGCTGCGTGCAAGAAATCTCGGGATGGAGATGATATACGGTCGAGTTGATGATTCGTTCCTCCTGCTCCCAAGATATCTGTATGCCCTGAAGGAAGCGAATCCTGGCACCTTATATGGTTTGGAAGTAGACATAGACTGCCGGTTCAAACATTTGTTTGTTGCTCTTGCGGCTTCCATCTCACCTTTCTACTTTCACCTTCGACCAGTGATTGTGGTTGACGGCACACACCTGAAGGGAAAAAATAGTGGCATTTTGTTTGTCGCAGTGACAAAAGACGGAAACGAGGCAGTTTTTCCCTTGGCGATCGGTGTCGGTCCGATCGAGAATGATGAGTCGTGGAAGTGGTTTATGTCACATCTGAGAGGTGCTTGCGGCGAGCCCGATAACTTACTTATTGTATCTGATGCGCATGTCTCCATCGCTAATGCTGTGAAGAGCGAGTTTCCAAATGCTACTCACGGTATTTGCTACTACCACTTGTTGAACAAGATGAAGGGTTACGGGCCCGGTGTTGCTGAGCTTTTCCGCCAAGCTGCATACGCCTACGAGCAATCAGATTACACGCGTGCAATGTCAGCCATGGCTGCTCTGAAGCCAAAGGCGTACGAGAAGTTGTTGCGCGTAGGCCCGGAGAAGTGGGCACGATCACAATGTCCTGTGTCCCGTTACAGTTTCCTTACATCCAATGCCGCCGAGAGTTTTAATGCACGTTTGCTGTGGGCTAGGCGTCTTCCAATCTGCTCGATGTTGGAGGCAGTTAGATTAGTTGTCGAGCAGTGGTTCAACGACAGGCTTGCGGCCGCACAAGAGAGCGATGAAAATCTGACTCCGGAGGCAAAATAGAAGCTCAGTGCAGAACTTGTAAAAAGTCGTCGTTACACAGCCAAGAGGACCACCGAGAGAAAATACAGGGTTCGTGCTAGTGGTCGCCATTATATGGTTGACCTTCAAAAGCAGAGCTGTGAATGCAACGAATTCAACGAGGACCAGATGCCGTGTTCTCATGCGATTGCAGCCATTACGTATGTCATTTCTATTCATGACCTCAATTACCATTATTAAATAACAAAAAGTATAATCGTTTGTTTTGCAGTGAGGCGAACGAGTCAGTGGAGGATTACGTGCACTCTTACTACTGGAACAGTTCACTAGTTGACACATACTCTGGTGACGTTAACCACTTGCCTCCCATAGAGAATTGGAATATTCCTTTCCAAATTGCATCTCAGCTTGTTTTACCAAATCTCTCTCGGCGACAAGCTGGTCGTCCAAAGGAAACTCGAGTTCGATCCGCAGGTGAAAGGCCGACTCAAAACACATCAACAGCGGAGGCATCAACTAGTAGCAAGAAACGAGCACCCAAAACGTGTGGTCTCTGTGGCGGGTCTGGTCACACACGTCGATCGTGCAAGGGTACGGCCACCGATGCGTAGTCGTATTTATGTTTAAATTGAAGCTTTTTTAAATATGTTTTCAGTTGTACCATGTCAGCGTATGACATTAATTTATTTTTATGTTTTATTTAAGTTCATTTAGAGTTCCCTAATTATTATGATATGTTGTCCTATAGTTTATTATATTATTCTAATTATTATGATATTATTTCAATTTCATTGTTCTTTTCTTCTAAATATTAAATAATAATTTATAATTTTTATATATAACTCATAGACTCACTATATTCTATAATTATTATTATTACATTAGAAATAGAAATGAATTACTATATAATTTTGAGAAAAATATCATAAGTTGACCGGATTGATGGATTAAATCATAAAGTTGTAATTTGAATGTATTCGATAAATTAAGTTTGAGTTAAACGATTTATAATGAACTAGGAACTAAAATGATTGATAAGCCGCTACAAAATGTGCCTAAAAAGGGAGTAGCCGTGGGTAGTTACATTAGAACGGCTAATCCACACGGCTACACTTTTGTGGCTGCTAATTGTTCTATTTTGGTTTGTTTGACGTTGATAAAGATATTCAATTGTAATATTTGACAAATTCAAACAATAAATCAGACTTACTTAACAATGATCACCATTTACATGTCACTACAATTATGAGTTGGAATTATGAATGAGAATTTGGGAAAACGAACAACTTGTACTAATAAATTTAGAATATACCATTACAGAGCTTGAAATTATGTGATTATGAATTAAACATGTCATTAAAGTTTGAAAAAATAATTAGCCGCCACTAATTAGTTTTTAAAGCTGTAGCCGTGGGTAATGAAGCTTGCCACGGCTAATCCACACGGCTACACTTTTGTGGCGGCTAATTAGTTTTTTCATCTTAGCTTACAGTGTTATATGTATCACAAGTCATCATGGCAGTAAATATAGATAAAATGATACTAGAATGTAATGTAAAAATATTGGTAAACAAAATAGTCATAAGGATGAAAATACACTATCAAAGTGTATTGGGGGTCGTGCAAAACTCATAGATGGCACTGCCTATCTTGTGCCTATACTCCTGAACATGGTCATTGCCCCACGACAGGCTCGGCGAGTCTGCGATCAAACGCTCCACAGTCATGCACGCGAAAATACCAGAGCTCCATCGGTCAGTCTGTGTGAACTGCTCGGCAGGATCGACATACTCGATCTGGAGCTGACGCCATTGGAGATTCTGATTCGGGTTCTCCACAATGCGTGTCCGCTCGAACCAAAGGGACACCTCAAGCACCCGGTAGAAAAGGCGGCCCAAAGGAGCAAGAGCGCGCAGCATGTCGTGGCGTGGCTGTGCCAGGATCCGATACAAGTTCGGATCAAAGACGCGGCATTTACCCGTGAGCATATCAATGCTACAGATAACGAAACGCTGCTCGACAAATACAGGAACAATGACCTGTACATGAAGAAATAATTGATCAACAATCATTATTGATCAACAGTCAAAGTTATTTATGATGTAGGTGTAATTGTGTACCGCAATGGCATCCATCCAATCTCCCTGACTCGATGAGGTACCCCTGCCATACACTGAATACATACGGTTGGCGTGCGGCTGCCACCCCAACACCGGAGCCTCAGAGTTTATAAGACGCTGCTCTGAAGGAGAGCTAAACATACGGCGCGCATTCTCCATCATCTCCTTGTATTCTCTATCCAAATAAGTCTGCAAAGAAGAAAAACATTATTTCAAATAATATTTTATTATAAACGCAAAATATGTTAATGCTTACGAAGAATTCCGCATCCAATATGATATGCGTCCTGTGATCGATGTCCTGAAGCAGGTCTGTACCGATCACCAGCCTATGCCTCAGCGTCATCATGTACGCATCTACATGCTGCACATACTGATAACACTCATATTTCCATGGTTTTTAATGTTCATATGATGTTAATTTTATAGGAAATTGAGTGTTGGATAATTGTTTTGTGCTTAATTTGCTTTATCTTGTGAAACATGATTCTTACTCGAACTTTGAAGGAATTTACAGATTTATTGAGTTCGAATTTGGAACAATGTTCTGAAATAGAAGTTGTAGATCATCTCGATACGAGTTCGTGAGCGCAAACGGTTCGCAAATCCGAGTTCGGACGAGAAAGATATGGCTGAAACAAGAAAGTCGCGCGCAGCAGTGAATAGTGCCCGACGGGAATTTCCGAATTTTCGGGATTTTGCGGGATTTTCGGATTTTATCAGTATTTTCGAGTTCTACACTGTATTTATCTCTTGTGCCTATATATAGGTCCTTTTCCTGACCTATTAGACACATCTTTTCACATCTTTTGACATCTCTTTACCTCTCTTTATTTCTTTTCTTCTTCTTTTTATTTTTAGACTTAGAATTTTATTGTTTTCATACATTAGCTTTATTTTTCCTGCAAGATTTCAGCTGTCATTCAACATTCATTCCGGGTTTTATTTAATTCAGTTTTTATTATTGCTTTCTTTTTAATTATGTTTATGCTTTCTTTTGCTATGTCTGGCTAGTTTCTTTTTCTGATTCTAGGGTTTGTAAATAGTTAATTAGGTTCATGTGATTTATTTGTTAATACCTTTTTGCCTTCCAGTTTATGATTCATAATTCCTGGTTCTTGAATTCTTGTGAATTATCTGATCAATAGTTTGCATGTTTAGCTATTCGGTTTGAGACCTAGCGGAGATAACTGTTTAGCGGATTCAGGAATGTATGATATGATTTTAACCTTGAGACCTAGCGGAGATAGGTGGATTATAGGGAGCTATTCTTATGAGCTATTGGGAGTTAGTAGATTTTCTTGAGACCTAGCGGAGATAGAGAATTTACTAATCTACGATCGTTGCTGCTCTAGCGAGAGTAATTGATTAATTAAGTGATCTCTCATCATAACTGGATTAAACTGGTAATTAGGATTAATAGGTTGATTATGTGAATTTGATTAGTGAATTTATATCCCTAGGATCAGTCGTTTTATTTATCTGTTCTTTTATTTGATTTTATTTGTTTTGTCTTGAGTTTAGTTTTTATTCTCCTTCATATTTGTGGTTGTCTGAATATTGCTATAGGAAATATTAGGATTACTTAGAGTAATTTCGTTTATCAGTCCCTGTGGATACGATACTCGGTTACTGATTATTTGCTACAATTGCACCGTGTTAGTTGCGGTATTTGTTGCTAAGAAATTAGTGATCAACTTTTTGGCGCCGTTGCCGGGGACTGTGTAGAATTTACTTTAATATTCCTGATAGGACTCAGGCATTATTTCAGGCTTTTATTTATTTATTTATTTTTTTATTTCATGGCTCCTGATGTTTGACTGATGTGTCCCTCAGAGTATAGGCGTATAGTGGAAGATCTAGAAAGACTGCTCGAAGAATCGGACAGGCGTGCACAACATCAGTCTTATTCAAAGCTGCAGGACGCCGAGGAAAAAGATGAGGAGATTGAGAAAATAGCAGCTGATGAGCCCCCTACTCCTAAGGAGGATTTTAGCATCCCTCATATTTCTGCTGCTATAGAGCATGTTTCTATTCCTGCTCCTCCCAGGCCCGAGTACAAGCTTGCTGCTCCAATCCCCCGCTGCTTGGCCAAGCCAAATTCAGATGAAAAGATAGTCAAGTTCTTGGAGATATCTTTAAAGCATAATGATCCCGATTGCTTTATCGTTGCTTGTGTGATTGCTTGGCTTACCTTTTCAGAGGTGTTTTGGGATTTAGAGGTTTGCCTTCTTTTGATGCCCTTATTTGTTTTCCAGCGTGTGGGGATAGGATGAGTCATGAGGTATCGTCGAGCTCTAGACGTTAAATTAAGCACTTGTTGGGAGGTAACCCAACCGTTTTCGTTGTTTTGTTTTCTTTCTTTTAGTTTCTTTTTGTTTCTTTGTTTTCTTTGTTTTATTTGGGAGTTTAGTGCAGTGTTGAGCTTGGAAGATGCAGGAACTCGCGCCTTGTCCATACTACCACCGTGGAGCATGTGTTTTCTGTGAGTAGTGACACACATATCATCATCCCTCCAAACTTATTTTCGAACTTATGTTCTGTAATAAGTTTGGGGGAGGGGGGTGAGAGTAGATATGTGTATCACTTTTATCTTTTTGTTAGCTTTATTGTTTTATCCTGCTTGGTTGGTGGTGTGTGTGTGTTTTGTTTTTGAGATGATTATTGCTCCATTAGATTTCTGGTGAGATGCCAATGATGATTTCTGTGAAAAAATCCGGAGTTTGATTTTCTTTGATGATTTGAGCATAATTTGAACTAATTTGCATAATTCTAGAGTGATTTTAATCTTGACTTTTGGACGTTGAATAAACCTGTGAGATTTTGAGCCATAGGTGTTTATCATACACAGTTTATTCTTTATTGTGAGTTTTGTCATGCATGTGGTGATCTTCTAGAACTTGACATGGTTTCTGTGTCGAGGTTGCTGTTGTGCCCAGGATTAGGAGATGATTTTAGGCCATCTTTTGTTAGCCACATTTTATTATCCCAAACACTGTCCTTAACGAAAAAATTATCCTTTGTTATCCACTTTGAGCCTATTTAGCTTTTATTTTTTAGCTGGATGATAGGGGGTGATGTAGTATATGGGAATCTTTGTGTGGTGAATATCATAGTGGGCTGTGAAAAAAGAAGGGATGATATAGTGCTACTATTTACTCTTATAAGCTCTAGAAGGTTGTGAAAAAGAAAAAAAGAAAAAAAAAAGAAAAAAAATATTTGTTGAAAAAAAATGAAAAAAAAGAAAAGAAAAAAAAAGCAAAAGAAAAAAATGTGGAGTCGAGTGTACATTGAGAAATTGGTTAGAAAATCGACTTTGTTTGTTGGAAATAAATGGAGAGCATAAAAGAGTGTTTAGTTCTGTTTTGTGATGATTAAATCCCTTGAGTTTTGTTGATTATGGTGATATAGTTGGGTGGAAGATGGAATTTATTCCATACTTGATTGTGAAGCTATAAGGTTGGTGTTCTTGATCTATTTGAGTCACTTAGCTTATATTTTCCTACCTTAACCAATGTCCCTACATTATAACCCGAAGAAAAAGACCTTTTTGATCTTAGTCCTGGCACACTTTTAGCGATGGAGATTGTAGACGATTGGCAAGCCTATGGTAAGTGATCTATATTGCATTGAATTCGATGAGAGTATACACGTCCTATACGTTCCATTAAATTGAGAGTTGAGTGATACACATTCCGTATGAGATTCAATTATTTGGAATGTCAAGGTTGATTTTGCTATAGGTTGTGTTTATTGGTGAATTTTGTGTTTGATTATTGAAGATTTGAGAATTCCATTATCCTTTATTTTTCGGAGGCATCGATGAACTAGATTTCTTACCCATTCGTGTTATTGATCGTGTTCTTCTCATTATTCGAGGACGAACAATGGCTTAAGTTTGGGGGAGTTGATAACACTCATATTTCCATGGTTTTTAATGTTCATATGATGTTAATTTTATAGGAAATTGAGTGTTGGATAATTGTTTTGTGCTTAATTTGCTTTATCTTGTGAAACATGATTCTTACTCGAACTTTGAAGGAATTTACAGATTTATTGAGTTCGAATTTGGAACAATGTTCTGAAATAGAAGTTGTAGATCATCTCGATACGAGTTCGTGAGCGCAAACGGTTCGCAAATCCGAGTTCGGACGAGAAAGATATGGCTGAAACAAGAAAGTCGCGCGCAGCAGTGAATAGTGCCCGACGGGAATTTCCGAATTTTCGGGATTTTGCGGGATTTTCGGATTTTATCAGTATTTTCGAGTTCTACACTGTATTTATCTCTTGTGCCTATATATAGGTCATTTTCCTGACCTATTAGACACATCTTTTCACATCTTTTGACATCTCTTTACCTCTCTTTATTTCTTTTCTTCTTCTTTTTATTTTTAGACTTAGAATTTTATTGTTTTCATACATTAGCTTTATTTTTCCTGCAAGATTTCAGCTGTCATTCAACATTCATTCCGGGTTTTATTTAATTCAGTTTTTATTATTGCTTTCTTTTTAATTATGTTTATGCTTTCTTTTGCTATGTCTGGCTAGTTTCTTTTTCTGATTCTAGGGTTTGTAAATAGTTAATTAGGTTCATGTGATTTATTTGTTAATACCTTTTTGCCTTCCAGTTTATGATTCATAATTCCTGGTTCTTGAATTCTTGTGAATTATCTGATCAATAGTTTGCATGTTTAGCTATTCGGTTTGAGACCTAGCGGAGATAACTGTTTAGCGGATTCAGGAATGTATGATATGATTTTAACCTTGAGACCTAGCGGAGATAGGTGGATTATAGGGAGCTATTCTTATGAGCTATTGGGAGTTAGTAGATTTTCTTGAGACCTAGCGGAGATAGAGAATTTACTAATCTACGATCGTTGCTGCTCTAGCGAGAGTAATTGATTAATTAAGTGATCTCTCATCATAACTGGATTAAACTGGTAATTAGGATTAATAGGTTGATTATGTGAATTTGATTAGTGAATTTATATCCCTAGGATCAGTCGTTTTATTTATCTGTTCTTTTATTTGATTTTATTTGTTTTGTCTTGAGTTTAGTTTTTATTCTCCTTCATATTTGTGGTTGTCTGAATATTGCTATAGGAAATATTAGGATTACTTAGAGTAATTTCGTTTATCAGTCCCTGTGGATACGATACTCGGTTACTGATTATTTGCTACAATTGCACCGTGTTAGTTGCGGTATTTGTTGCTAAGAAATTAGTGATCACATACTTTAATGTTAATATTAAGTAAACAATAATACTACATGTAACAAATGCATCAAAAATATTAGATACCTCGGGCTCGAGCTCTTTAGTCCTGTTCATGAGAGTAAGCCAAAACTGCCTCTTGATCGGGTGCCCACTCTCTGTCACCACCAACTTCCTGTAGTTCCCACCACGGAGACGCTCCACCATACGAGTAAATCCCTGAATATACTCCTTGTCGATGGGTTTCGGCTCGTTGCTGTGAACGTATGGGGATCTCAGCGCAGCCGAAGGCTGCCGCTCACGGTGGCTTCGGCGCAGTTGCGCATCCTCTGGTGGTGGTGGACAAACACTGAGGGGAATGGCAGGTGTTGCCCCAGAAGCAGAAGCTCCCTATATTTACATTAAAACGACACAAGTTAAACATATAAACAGTCCATAAATGACACGTAATTTCAATTAGAAGTTAAATTTAAAACAAATACTGAGCTTTTACCCCACTAAACTGCTGCCATAAACGCTCCATCTCTCCCTGAGAATATCCAGCCTCGAGAAGAATCGGCGGCGAAGAACGAGGCGGCTCGAATGGGTGTGCTGAGCTCGAGGGCTGCTCAGTGTACGAGTAGCGTGGCCCCAGATATGGGGTCAACTGTACGCCAGCCCCAAAAGTCGTGGGCACACCAAAACAGTATGCGGGCCCGGTGGGGTTTGATAATCATCACTGGCGGAGTGACCCGCGTCCCTAGCAGGCGACTCGTGTGCAGGGGACCTCTGCTGCGATGGCGCATCCTCGTGCTCGGGCTCCGTCTCGGGCTCGGGCTCTCGTCGCCTGTCCGATTGAGGTCTTGGAGCAGGCATGGGCTGACGTACATCGGTGCTATGCGAGCATCGGCAACGCATACACCCAAAGGTCTCCTCGGCCCAATTCTTCAGCCTCGTGAATAGGCTCTCCTCCACACGCCTCGCTACCCGGCCCTCACTCTCGCGCACCATCTGCTCCATGCGCTGCCACTCCTGCTCGCTCAAACCAGAAGGCCCATGAGCAGCACTGCTCTCTCCCCCGTATCTGGGCCTCCTGTGACTCTGTGACCTCCAGCCGGAAGTCACGGGGCGATCGCCGCCGCCAGTCTGATCCCGCTGGCCACTGCTCGACGAGGACGAAACCACCTGTGGTCTCTGCCGCTTTCCCCGATCTTCACGCCTCGAACTGCGACGTCGGGGTTCCATCTGAATAGATGCCTCAGAGCGGTCCCCACCACTCACATCCGGTCGAGGATTCCTCTGGCCGAAGACGCCCGGACCTGGAAACTGGACATCTCCTTCATTCGCGACCGATAGCCACCAATGCGTCGTCGCCTCCTGTTGTTCGGGCTGCAACTCATAAAGCCCGGTCTCCTACAATAAAAAATATATGTACATGATGATTAATATTCATCACATCAAATATAATTAACTAATAAACACTTAAATTATTATCGGTGACTCAAATAGGGGCTGCAAATCTGCAATGTTGTGACTCAAGAAGGTCCACCTCTTGAATCTAGGTAATATCCCGGCATTATGTATAGCGATGTGGCTGCCCAAGTTGGGAATAACCTCAAGACCCCAAGTATATAGAGCCCAAGAAGGCCCATAGAAGTGGTACTTCCATTTTTTCGACATCTTCTTCATCCTGAAGTTCAAGCGATTATATGCCGCTGCACCCCAAGGAAATGTGGAGAACTCCGACAAGTCCTCCGCCAAAGCCCACGTCCAGATCTCCACGGGTCGTGGCGTGTCCACGCCCAAAATAAATGCGTGTAGCACCAAAAGGTGGGCCACACGCTGTGCTATCGAGCCGTCGGGGTCGACAATCTCCGTCCACTGATCAAAAAAAATGTCTGCCAACTCCTGAACTGACAGGCGCTGCCCGCCACAAACTCGTCTGTAGGCTACATTACTATTCAAATTGTGGCGGGCTGTTGGATCGAAACGATGTTGCCCAAATGACAATTCGGTCACAAGAGCGAAAGCGGCGTGATCAAGGCAAACCTTCTGGCCATTGATGTAGAACCACATCACATCATCACTATCCAGCAGATGACGAGAGACAATATGGTGCAATGCCATGTTGCACCTGTTGCCCGGCTCCCAATCCAACAAATGTCCAAAGCAACCCTGCCTGAACGTATTCTCCAGTGCGTCGCCCCCAATTTCCCTCAGTCGCTCGGGTACCCGGGACAAATAACTAGTCTTGTAGTAAGAACTGATCTGCGTCCCGGGGCGATTTATTGTGTCGGGCCTCCGATAACCGATCTATTCAATACCAAAAATATATCAATTAAAAAGCCAAAATATAATTAATTAAGAAAAATAACACAAAATTTAATAATAACATAACCAATTCAACCAAATAGAATTATTACTATTATTATTAATAATTCACGAAAATAATTATGTACATGTAGAGGATCTTCTCGTTAGTTTAATAATTATGCACTACCCAATTCAATTCTTTGGTTGTGTATTTTATTTAAATTATTGAAATGATTTTAAAATTAAACTAAATCAAATTATATACTAAGTAATTCACAAATAACATAACTAATTCAACCAAAATGACTACAACAAAATAACATAAGTAATTCACGTCCCAACAAAATAATTAAACATAATGACTACAACCAAAATGAATATACAACCAATAATTAATTATTTTCGTCCCAACATAAGTAAATTCCGTCCCAATAATTAAACAATGTAATTTTCGTCCCAACATAATTAATTTACGAACCCAATTCACGAACACAAGTAATTCGAATTAAACAATGTCACCAAAATAATTCACGAAAATAACATGCTTCTACTTGTTGTGGAAAATAACATCCTTATTCACGAATTTAAAATCAACGAAATAGGATACTTACTTGATTTGAAGAAGAAGCCATGGTGTATGCCTTCGGACGTTGAAAAAATTGTGAATGCTCTCCTTCAAGTTCAAAAAAAATGATTCTCATTCAAACATGGACAAACAAGAAAACAAAGCAAAAAAAAAAATTCATTCCAATTTACCTTCGGTTTGGAATGCTCTCCTCTCTCTCAAAAATTTCCCGATGCTCTTTCTCCTCTCTCTCTCTCTCTCTCTTTCTCGGCTGCCTCTCTCTCTCACTCTCTCTCAAAAAATAAACTGATGCCGTGCGGCTAGGTTAAAATTTCTAATTCTTATACATGTAAATGGGTTTCTTGGTCAAACAAGCCTTAAATTGCCTTGTGAATTTGAGATACAGCCGTGTATATCCCCCCAATAAAGCTTCCGCGATTCTCGCCTATCTGTATAGCCGTATGAATTGTCCAATCACCCTTTAAGCTTATAATTAAAAAAAAAATAGGTTTTCGTGTATAAATAGAAGAAATAGTAGTAAATTAAGGGTAAAAAATACGAATATTATATAAAATGATATGAAAAATTGTTTTAAAAACATTAAATAGCTTACCCGCCAGTACTGAGTAGCCGTCCGCTGTAGCCGTGGGTAGTTTCTTACCCACGGCTACGATAGCCGGCTACATATTTCTGGCTGGTACTTGGTCGTAAGGTTTATTATGTTTCATTGATTCATAATATATGATTTTGTAATTTTTTTATGCACCATTTGCTATTATTTTATGTGTTACAATATTAATTCATATACAATCAAATAAACTAAATAAATTTAGACTTATTGAGTTTATTTTGTCAATCTCCTTCTCGTGAATTTACTGCAAAGAGATTCCCACCCTATAAAGCTGCATTGTAGCCGTATGAATTGTCCAATCATCCTTTAAGCTTATAATTTTAAAAAAAAATTAGGTTTTCGTGTATAAATAGAAGAAATAGTAGTAAATTAAGGGTAAAAAATACGAATATTATATAAAATGATATGAAAAATTATTTTCAAAACATTTAATCACTTACCCGCCAGTAACGAGTAGCCGTCCGATGTAGCCGTGAGTAGTTTCTTACCCACGGCTACGGGAGCCGGCTACATATTTCTGGCGGGTACTTGGTCGTAAGGTGTATTAATATGTTTCATTGATTCATAATATATGATTTTGTAATTTTTTTTTTGCACCATTTGCTATTATTTTATGTGTTACAATATTAATTCATATACAATCAAATAAACTAAATAAATTTAGACTTATTGAGTTTATTTTGTCAATCTCCTTCTCGTGAATTTACTGCAAATAGATTCCCACCCTATAAAGCTGCATTATACCCGTGAATTGTCCAATCACCCTTTAAGTTTATAATAATATTAAAAATTAGGTCTGCTTAAAAATTTAAAATCAAGAGTATTATGAAACTAGATTTTTTTTTAAAGCTAATGAAGTATTTACCCGCCTGTTAATCCTAGCCGGGCACAGTAGCCACCGGGATCCATTTCCAGCCGGCTACTTCTAACGGCTACGATTAACAGGCGGGTAATTGTTGTATTAGCTTCAAAAAAACACTTTTTTCATAATACGCTTCATTTAATTTTTTTTCAACTTTCTTATAGATGTTTAATAACATGAAAACCTGTCCTTATTTTTTCGAACTTAAGGCATTTTAGGGTTACAAATAATGACGTAAGTTAGCAAATAATGTCATTTCCTCAGATTTAGAGTCATATTTAACTACCTCTCTTACACATTTTCTTATACAAGTGTACTTGTGTAAGAAAAGTGTAAGAACTTTTACGGAAAACGATGCAAACCTATCACCATCAATTGCAAAGTGGGTAGTTTTATAAGACATCTTATATGGGTGGGTAATTTTGTAAGATAACTAACCAAAGTAGGTACTTTAAATTCCGTCCCTATATATATATATATATATATATATATATATATATATTATTTTATAGCATACGCTATAACAATTATTTTTTGATGCATGCATATGTTATAGTTACTTTGAATATATATATTGAGTATTTTATCATTGATCGAACTACATAATTATTAGAAAGAAAAAGGAAGGGGGGCAGGGGGTGAGAAGAACACAAAAAAGAAATTGGAAAGAGATATGATTAGCTCGTTTTGACATATAGTAATATCTATTTCTAAAGTGGAAAGAGAGATGAAATGAGGTCACATGAATAGCGGAAAGATAGTTACAACTAAAAAAAGTAAATATTGGAAATGAAGCCATATGAATAGCGGAGAGATAGTTATAATTAAAAAAACTAAATTTTGAAAAAAGGTTTACCGTTAAACTTCTATTTTATATACAATATAGATATAGATTAGACTGTAACCCAAAGGACTCGTGTTTAATAATATCATTCTCTTTAAAGTCCCAAATCTTGAGATTAATAAATAGTCTCATCATTCAAACCCGAAATAAAATTTCCTTTATATGTAACGGTGATATTAACAATTAGATTGGTTAGACGCCAAATCCCACCGCTTAGCTGCTACAGACCACAGAGTTTGATCAAATGGAAATTGGGTTGTTGCACTTGCACGCATTTTCTCCTATTAATTTTTAATGGATTAATTCACCAAAAATAATTGTTTCCGCAAAATTATAAATTCGATACGGCTTTATATTTTATAAATTTAACCGACCTTTTAATGTGACCGTATTTTTATTTGAGCATATATATGTTTTGACATGGTATATACATATATAAATGATGATCATACCGATTTGATCGCTGAAAAAAAAAATCAATTATTTAATTTCCACCAAAAAATGCTAAATTTATAGAGTTTGAAATTAAGTAGTGTTGAATTTTCAATTTGGTCTAAGTATTGTGATTTTTTGGTTCAATCATCCCTAATGGATATTGCGATCATTAATTGGGAAGTTCCAAATTCAATAATTCTGGGGGAATTAGGGAAAAACCAACAAAATTGCGCAATTCTAAGATGATTAGGATTATGTATCGTACGAGTGAGGTGAGTGAGTAGTGACTATATACTTGTATTGTTATTTTCCACATCATCATGTGACACACTTGGTATGATATGCCTCTGATAATTCTTTTTCTTAGTAATTAAGTTGGACTAAAATTATTACGCTATTGACTGTAAAGTTGGCAAATTAAGGGGCTTCTTAAATGCCTGAAAAAGTAGGTTTACATTCTGTGGTGCAGATAATGTTTGGTATTGGAAGACCTCAATTCGATGAAAGCAATGGCAATCCTTAAGTCTTGCTTTAAAGCATGCATTTTTAGTTTGGCGATTAACAAACTCATTTGACGTGGAAGGATGATTAACGCTCCTCCTATTTGGCGTTACTTACGAATTACAAATCATCCATAACTAGGGTTTGTAGGGAAATTTAGAGCTCAACCATGTGATTAACTTTTTGATGCGGGTTTTTGGATAATTTTTAAAATCCTTGAGATTCTTTGTTAGTAGGCCAGAATTCATTAGATGAAATAGGCATGAGCAGCTGCACCTGCATCTGCACGAGCCTCGACCGAAAGGCTCGAGCCGGCCCTCAGTGAGCTCTGCACCATTGTTGAGCCCCAGGCTCAATGGGGGATGCAAAAATAAGAGTCTAGCACCATTAAAAAAAATGATTATAAATTCGAAATTTGAGCATTATTGCACCCCCTTTTTTTGTTTTTAAATTCAGTTGTTTGTTTAATTGTTCTTTAAATCCCTACTGAACTAACAGGAATGGAATCAAAGCGTTATAGTTAAAGCAAAGTACGAGTTTGGCCCAAGAATAATATCTTGTGCGCCTTCTTTAAATTAAATGCTGGAGTGCTTTTTGCACCTAAAGTTTTCAATTTGAAACCGACCGACCTAGCTAGCCATACGCAACAAGCATTGGAGGACCCAACCTGCAACTTTCTCATAACGCTTGCTAAAAGAGTCTTTATCTACTAGAAATGGTTCATAGATTTTTCTATCTCGCTTCCAACCTTTAATCAAGCCAAATTAAGGTCTCTCTTTCGTAGAGTATCCGCCATAATCTACACGGCGTTCAGAACCAGTCTAGATGAACAATAAGAAAACGACAAGCTTATATGGAATTTTGCAAGATTTGGCAACAAAGCGGTTTGGATGATATGGGGTTTGAAAGTTTCACCTATCCAAGCACATATAAAGCACATATAAACTCGCACACACAGAAGTTAAAACTGACAGAGAGACTGATGCAGCAACTCGTGCAGAAGTTATAACTCACAGAGAGACTCTAACTGAAACTCGTGCAGAAAATATGACGAACACAAGATCACTAACAATGATTACCCAGTTCGGTGATAAAACACCTACGTCTGGGGGGCCACGCCCAAGGTAAATTATCCACTAGTGATTATAAGATATACAAAGGACTTACACGCGAAGACTCGTTCTTCCTAGCCTCTATATCTTCCCAAACCTCCACCAAGATGAATAATTGAGAGTAAATTAACAACTCACTCCCTAAACTTGAATGCTACACATTCAACGCTTAAACCCAATAAATAAACTTACTCCAACAGGCTGGAGCAAGGAATTAAAGTACTAAACCAACCCACAACGCTTACAAGATGAAATAAGCAACAAACTAGAACACACTTACATGAAATGTGTGCCTTGAATAATACCCACGAAAATACTCTCAATAAGCAGTAGAGTAGCACCAAAAACAGCAACCAATTCGAAATCTCTTCATCACCAATATATAGCCAAACCTTAGAAGAAGTTTGGACTCATGGAAGTTTAGGCTCTTGACGGGCTACAGGCTCCAGGAGGCGGCCCATAAAAGGGAAACCCTAGGATTAAGAACTCCCTTGCAAACGCAGCAACAGTAGATATATATCCATAAGAAGGCTCATGTATATCTCCAAAAATATCTCCAAAATCCCGAAAGAAAAAGAAGCAAATAAGCCTTCAGGAACTTGCAACTGCAGTAGCAACTCAACAAGAAACATTCTATGAAACTCCTTAAGACACTTCCTTTGCTCTACACAATGACAACTAAACTTAGAGTCACTACAAGAAATTGAAGGTTCCGTCCTCTTTTTCCGGTGGTTCAGTGGGCAAAGACTTAATCTCCATTCGGAAATAGATTAGCAATTTTTCCTCGTGGGAAAGGCTCTTTTTGAAGATGACACACCGGAAGTCTTGACTTTTTCTTCAAAAAAATCTTCGGTTGTGTAGTTTGCTAGTACGATATCAAAGTGTCCAGAGGAAATTAGAAATTTACGTTAATTATAACGATAGCAAATGAGAAAAGCTATTTATCCTAGACTAGGTTTGGATCGCGGGAAAAATTAGAAATTTTACATTATAACGATAGCAAATGAGAGAAATTATTTATCCTAAACTAGGTTAGGAACACATGGAACCATAGCATATGGGAACATTTATTCCTTTTCTCGCCACAAGGTTGGCTAATCGTATGCAGCAAGCTTGAAGACCTTTATAATAAGTTGTGGAGCGCACTATTCCACCCGCCCGTCTAGACACGGTGCCTTAAATATCTGCTCATTTCATTCAATTTTTCACACCAAATTCATTATATTTTATTCTCATACGCCATATTTTCTTACAAAATAATGTCATCTTCTTCCAACTCTTTTATTCATAAGGCTTCAGCTGTGTATTTCGATGAAAAAAATATTCGAGCTTGTGAGCACGTTTTTGGAAGCGACAAGTCAATTAATTATGGAGAAACCCTCCGACAAATAAAGGGAAGAGGAGAGCATTCAATTTTCACGATTGTCACACTGCTGGTGAACGCCTTCATCACGCCTCCTATGCGCTAATGATCACTATTTTACTAGCAATATAAACTGCAACTAATATAGTGTAATTAATAGCAAGTAGTAAGTCGAGTATCATATCCACATGGTCTGACAAACGAAAACACAATGAGTAATCCTAACAAATACTAAGGGTGCGTTCTCTTTGGTTGTAAATTTATCATGGGAAAAGGAAAGGTAAACAAAATTTCACCCTTTAAATCCTTCATTTCTTTTTCCACATTTCCTACTTGACCCATACTCAAGTAGGAAATGTGGGAAAAGAAATGAAGGATTTAAAGAGTGAAATTTTGTTTATCCTTCTTTTTCCCATGATAAATTTACAAACGAAGAGAACGCACCCTAAGTGAATATCCAGGCAATCAAACAAATAATGTAATATAGACAGTGATCCTAAGGAATGTATTCACGTTAATTAAACTTATGCATTCAACCTATTGATTCAATTATCAATTTAATCTAGCCCGATGAAAGATCACAATCCTATTCATAATCTTCTCTAACAAACAACTATAAAAGTAGATTAATAAATTCTCTATCACATTCAAGTCTCAAGAGAATACATTAACTCCAACTACTTCACGAAGAATAACTTCCTATAGCCAACCAATCACATTCACAAGGTAAAACTATGTCACATCCCCAAATCTTGAAGGAATAAATATAATCGAGGTGTGACTAATTCATAGAAATAAACAAGGAAAATACCTTGTTAAAACCCGAATAATAAGATAAAGAGTCGGGCTAGGCCCCTTTGGATCACAAGTTTTGTTTCATGCTTCTGATAACCAATATTCATTAGCATAAAACTAGGAGTTAAGTGCTTAGGCTCAATCATAGATGTCATTCTAAATCTGATATGAAAGTCTTAAGTTGAGAAAACAAAAGACAAAATATTATTTACTGCTACAGCGGAAGTCTTAAAAGGAAGTTGAACCCTAGCCTCAGCTCAGTCCCGTCAGCACCGGCCAGCCAACCTGAAAACATTTGAAAGTATTTTTGGGCTAAGTACTAATGTACTTAGTGGGCATGCATTTTCTTAAACTATTTCATATTTTCGTAAAGACAGTTTATCCAATCATAATTTACATAACTTAGAAGGTTTTAAAATGAAATAACTTCTAAGCATGTTAAAATATTTTCTTTCATTTGTGCGCACATGTCACACTCCCTTTCCGTTACTCGCTGTGATCCCGGACCTTTTAGCCATCGACGGATCCATTACTCCTGCTTTACTTGGACTGAGGGCGTAACCCAGACAAGCTCCCATTTGGGACCCAATGCTCCGGAACACATCCCGTCGAGCACCCTTATAACGCCTCATACATGATTAGTGCCCGATGGAGATCAACCCACCAGGTCAGCTAATAGGTGTACACAATTCTCAAATAACGTGTTAGGTCAAGAGAGAACCTCGATCGATTCATTGTTACGAGCCTTAAACGGAGCAGAGTGCACAAAATATTTTATTGGATAAACAGTTTGCATTTAATAGAATAAACAATTTGCATTTCATTGAAACATTTAGAGCTTAATAACTCAATCATACTTTATACATTTGGAAAGTAAGCCCACCTGGTTAGGCAAAGCCTGAAGATCATAATCACATATAAACCTGTCTTGGGAAAGCAGCGCTAATCCCCCTGGTCACAAAGCCTACAAGAAATTCTATTCTTAATAGGTCTCGTGAAGCTAATCTTACTTCTTAGTGAGTGCACTAAACATTCTATGATTCATCACGCCGGGTATTCAAATTTAATGAATAAATACTTGAAAACTAAATTTCTTGAGTTAAGGACACCAACAATATCCTTACTCGATTTTCTTAAATAATTGGAATTTATAAATAAAACCAATTAAATCATAAATACTTTTATTGCAAATAAAAATGCAATTTCATGTCATGCTTAGCATATAATAAGTGATTACTTTAAAATATGCACATAATAATAATATAATATTATTATGCAAATAATTCTTTTAAAATAATAATTAATCAAACTCAATCATGAAGTCCAATTAATAACATAAGTATAGTACATTTTATTAAGAACTGCACAGCCCAAAACTCCTTCAAAATCAGCCCAACTGTTTTAATTAAATGGAAATCGGTCCACTCTCTTTAAGGCCCAAAAGAAAGCCCAGCCTAAATAAGTAAAACTGGCCCAACAGCCCAACTTCGGCCCAAAACTCAAGCCCAACCCTCAAGCCCTATTCTCAAGCCCAACACCCAACCCTTCTTTTCTCCCCCCTATCAGCCGCACACCCCTCCATCCCTATCAATCACGCCTTCTCTCGACTGCTCTTCCTTCTCTCTCTCTCAACACTCGACTACTCCTCTCGACTGATCCATCATGCCCGGCGACTGCAGCAGCAAAGCTGCCGCCGACCGCGACTCCGACTCCCATCGAAGCAGCCGCCGACCTCTCTCTCTCTCTCAGCCCTCCCCCTGCCGCCGCCACCGGACGGCATCGCCGTCGCCGGAGTCGGCTGTCCTGGCTCCTCTCCCTCTTCTTCCTATCTCCATCTCACCCCACACTTCTCGCCCTCACTCTCCCTCTCTTCGTCGTCTCTCTCCAACGACCTCACCCCCGTGTCTACAGTCCCCCCCTCTTTCCTTCGGCCGGTAGCAGCCGCCATCGTCGTTCCCACGTCGACAGCAGCGCCGCCTAGCCACCGCCTCCCTCATCTCCTTCACCTCCTGGCCGACAGCAGCAGCGGGGCTGCCATCGCCGCCTCCTACTCCCTCTGTCTCGACCAGCAAGGCACGGCAGCGGTCGAGACCACAGCGCCGCCGCCCCTGCCTCCTTCCGCCGGCCGACGTGCAGCGCTGGCAATACTGCTGCTCAACCGCCCCCTTGTTTCTAAGCCACCATCCCTCTTCCACTTCTTCTATCTCTATTTCCCATGTAATATATAAGATTTATTCTATTTTCTTTTTCTTGTATTTAGCAATATATATAAATTACAGAAAAATAGATGTATGCATGATTGGATTTTGAAAACAAAGTTTTTGATGTTTAGCCTTGATTTTGGCGAAAATGCAGAAAATTGTTGATATGCTTGAAATGAAATAACTTTTCAAAAGTTATTAAAATTACCAGCTTGAATGAGTGAAGTAAATCAGTTGCTGCGAATTGGAAATATTTGAGTGAATTTTTGTTGATTTGTGAATTTGAGAATGATACATTGATGTTTAAATAGATTGAAATATTTGACATAGAACGTGTGAAAGTGTGAAAAGAGATCAATCAAACTTTGTTGCTTCAAAGTTTGCTGCTTCAAAATTTGCTGCTGTATGCTGCTTTTGAAATCAAAGTTTTGAAATCAAAGTTTTGCTGTAGTTTTGATCAAATCTGACGGAAAGGTACTACAGTGATATATGGCTGAAGCTGAGTAAATGTGGATATGTAGCTGAAGTCATTTTCGTAAAAAAATTTATTTACACGTTAATAATATATATATATGGGCTTGTAATGTATGATAAATAAATAGGCTTGTTGTTTCACAAAATAAATGAGAATGAAAGAAAAATGTAGTAATTTGCTGTGATGAATTAAAACATGAAATCTCACAGAAACAATAAAATTACCAGCTGAAGTGAGTGATACGTGGCTGAATAAAATTAGGTGACTGAAGCTGATTAAATCCGAATATGTGGCTAAGGAAAAACTGAACCACGTAACATCTCATTTTAATTAAAGAAAGACATATGGACTTATAATAATAATTGGGCTTTAAAGATGATAAATGGGCTTTCAAATAATAAAATTTTAACCCAATTATCATAGAAAAAGAATAAAACCTATGGCCCAACATATTTATTAAAAATATTTGATAATATAAATTTGTATCTGTAAAAATCTTTCAGGATAAAATTGTCGAAACTGTAATAATTCTTCAGGATTTGCTAATTAAAAACTCGTGAAAATACTTGAATGTTAAATTAAATAAATATGCAATGCATATAAATTTAATAACTAAATTTACCAAAGCTATTTGTAAATTATTTTTGTTGGAATTAAAATAAATTCTTTTTCTCAATCCGGCGTGAATCTTCTTAAATCTAAGTTCAAAAATACTCTAAATATAGCTACGAGGAAACGGGGTGTTACAAACTATATCACACATTCTTAAATCGGCTGAATAATTGTCACGTTCAAGTCTCAAACTGAACAGCTAGACATGCAAATTATTGATCAAGTAATTCACAAGAAATCAGGCACCAGGAATCATGAATAACAAGATGGAGGGCAAATTGATATCAATAAATTAAAGACACAAATTCAATCAACTATATACAAACCATATATCATAAAAGAATTTAGCCAGACATAATTACATAAATAGAAGACATAATAGAAAAGAAAGCAATTGAAAGGCTGAATTAAATTATAAACTCGAAAATAATTTGAAAAGAACAACTGGAATCTTCAATCTTGTAGATAAATAAATCTAAGACTAAAAACTATAAAAGAAAAAAAATTCTAAAACTAAAAACTGAAAATATGAAAAAATCGCGAAGAGAGTTGTTTAATAGGTCAACAAAAGGACTTATATATAGGCACAAGGGATAAATACAATACAGAACTCGAAAATACTGAAAAGCCTAAAAATCCGCAAAAAAGCGGAGAAAACAGAGAAATGGCGATCGTCCTTCAGGAATCGGCGATAGCCGTTTTTTTTAATCTCTATTTTTCACTACTGCACGCGATGTTCTTGTTTCGGCCATATCTTCGTCGTCCGAACTCCGATTTGCGATCCATTTTATGACGAACTCATATCGCGATGATCTACAATTTTTATTCAGACAATTCTTCCTAGTTCAACTTTGAAATTTTTGTAGATTTCACCAAAGTACGAGCAAGTATCACATTTCACAAGATAAAATAATTTAAGTACAAAACAACTATCAAACACTCTATTCCCTACAAAATTGACATCATAGAAATATTAAAATCATAGAAAAAAGTGAGTATTATCAACTCCCCCAAACTTAATTCATTGTTCGTCCCCGAATAATGAGAAGAACACAATCAATAAACACGGATAGGAGAATTTCAAGATCATAGATGCCTCGGAAAAATAGAATAAAAGAATTCTTCAAATCTTCAACAATCAAGCACAACCTATAATAAAGTCAACTTTGATTTTTCAAACAATTGAATCTCACAAGTATGTGTTTCACTCAACTCTCAATTGATGGAATGTGACGTGTATACTCTCATTAAGATTTAATACAATGTGGATCACTTACCATAGGTTTGCTAATCGTTTACAATCTACATCGCTAATAGTGTGCCAAGACTAGGATAAAAAAACAGTCTTTCTATTTGATTGTGATGTAGAGATATTGGTTAAGGTAGGGAAATTTAGGCTAGGTGACTCAAAAATACATCAAGACACAATACCTTATATCTTCACAAATCAAATATGAACTAAACTTCATCTTCCTCCCAACTATGTCATCATAAGCAATTCAAACAATGGATTTAACATCAACAAACACAAAGCTAGATATATGCTCTCATTGATTCCTAAACAAAGTCGATTTCTAACCAATTTGTCAATGCAAATTCAACTTTCACAAATTTTTTCTTTTTCTTTCTTTCAACAATATCTTTTTTCTTTTTCTTTTTCTTTTTCCACAATGTTTTCTAGAGTTAATAAGAGTGAATAGCAACACAATATAATTCATTTTTACTCTACAACCTGTAACAAACTCCATCAAGGTTCCCACAAACTTCATCACCCCCTCTCATCCAGCAAAAGAATATAAACTAACACTACTAGAAAAACGCTCATAGATAACGAATTTTATCCGTTATCTATGAGCAAAAAAACCGTTGTGTATAGTGGTGTTATCTATGATACGTATCATAGACAACGGTTTAAAAACCGTTATGTATGTGAGAATAGATAACGGTACGAGACGCTCATACATAACGGTATGAAACCGTTATCTATAATGATTATACATAACGGTTTATACCGTTATGTATGAGGATTTTTCCGTTATGTTTTGTATTTTTTTTGTTTTTTTTCCTATCATAGTTAACAGTTTTTTTTTCTATACATAACGGTATGAAACCGTTATCTATAATGATTATACATAACGGTTTATACCGTTATGTAAGAGGATTTTTCCGTTATGTTTTGTATTTTTTTGTTTTTTATCCTATCATAGTTAACAGTTTTTTTTCTATACATAACGGTATGAAACCGTTATCTATAATGATTATACATAACGGTTTATACCGTTATGTATGAGGATTTTTCCGTTATGTTTTGTATTTTTTTGTTTTTTTTCCTATCATAGTTAACAGTTTTTTTTCTTTACATAACGGTATGAAACCGTTATCTATAATGCTTATACATAACGATTTATTACCGTTATGTATGAGGATTTTTCCGTTATATTTTGTATTTTTTTGTTTTTTTTACATTTTATAACGGTTTTTACCGTTATCTTTGATAGAAATACATAACGATTTTTTTGTACTTTTTATACTGTTATGTATTTCAACTACAACAAAATGATAAAATCACCAATAACAATATTATATATCATCCAAAATATTCATACATTACCATCCAAATGAACCAAGTATCAAGTACATATGATCATTGCATATTTCGATTCAAAATTGAAAGTACCAACTATCTTATAGCTAAAACAAAAATCTATCATATTATGTGTTCTAGCACCAAGTCCTCACGAACTAGTTGAACTGCTATGATGAATTTGCAGCAACTAACTTAGGAGAGAACCCGACACACAAGCTCAACCTGCCAATAGAAAAATAATCCAAATAAAATATGTGAAATAAAAGAAAACTGGACAAGAAAAAGATAACAAACAATATGTTGACTTTTGTTTCACACTACATCATGAATCACATTAGACGACAAAGGCAAGAAAACATTTCTTTCAAAGTGTCATTCATGACTCCCCGTTCCCTGCAACTTCAAGCAGCAGCAGCAATTAGATTTCCTTTACAAGATCCAAAATTGCAACAGCAAAACCAAGGCAAAATCAGTTTCTTGCCCTGAATTTTAAAGTTTATGTTGCTAAAACAAAATGTAAAAGTTCAGGGGCTTCATAAAACTGAAAAAAACTAAGGGTCTAGTAAATTAGCAATCAAAACCTCAAGAGCCAAAATGAAATGCATATGACAAAATTACCATCTTCAGGTTTCTTCAATGTGCTTAGCTGTGTCTTTACTGCCATCCGTTTGACAGACTCAGCTGTAATTGATTCAACATTTCAGAGGAAGATCTGAAACAGAACAAGACTAATCAGTTTATGCATTAAAAATTGGAAACCAGAGAAGCCTATTTCTAGTTGAAACATAAAAATTTAAAATTTAATACCATCCATCCTGGAAGGACATCGCTTTTTAATGGACACCAAAAGCTCCATTCAAGTTGATATAAGAAGAGCAAAGTATTCCAATTTATGCAGAAGAAAATTGCAAACGAAAGCAACATAACAGGACCAACTAAAGTGAATTAAGAAGAGAAAGATACCCTCCAAACTGCATTTTTTTTCCCTGTGCCAATGATGCATGGGTGATGTAAGCAAAGCAATAACTGCACACAAGCATATGGACCTCTAGCTGAAACCACAGGTGCTATTACAACTAATGCCTTCACTAAAACTTCAACTGATGGAAGGAAAGGAACTTGAGAGTCTGTCACATTTTCTGCATCACTGAATAAAGAAAACGACTTACTCTAAGGGGGGAAAGCATCTCAGACACCAAGGAGATGAACAGGATTAGAGCAATATGTAAACCAAGAAAGGAGCAACTTCAAAGGGTAAGTCCAAGCAAATAGATTCACAATTGTCATATTGGAAGCCACCATAAGATATCAAAAATGCACCAAGATGCGTACTGTTTTAATGATAGAACTAGCAAAATGATAGCAGATATTGAGGACAGAATCAAAAACCACCGAAGACAGCAACAAAAAAATATATCTCTCAGTGTCTCAACCTTCCTTAACTAGTGGGATAGCACCTATCATCCTAAGGCTTTTTGTACTTGCATCCGGGAAATGAAAATTTTGAGCAGGTCATTGTTTTTGTTAAGACACCACCAACACATTCGAGAAGGAAAGCTTGTATCTGTTTAGACTTTCACGGTTTCACCTATCTAAATTTCTGAAAGGTTCATCTAGTAATTCAAATAAAAGCCACACAAGGAACTAAAATGAAGCAAAAGAAGGAGTGTATGACTATTGAACTACCTCATCTTAAGAATAATAGTCTTTTCTCCAACAACAGAGAGATAATTCAAAAATTCGAGCAAAATAGCTTCAGCTAATAGATGAGATGCACCAAGAATCTTCCTGGAAGTGCCATATGCTGCTTTCCTTATCTCCCAATTCGGGTGGCACAGCAAAAACAAGATAAGCTGATGCATAAGATTAAACAATTAATAACAGAAAATTATAGCAACATAAGAAAAGGAGTATCTTAATATTAATCACCTGTAGGAATGCCTTGGTAGAAAAAGTTTCCAATAGCCTGCAGCATAAGAGACAGGTCAATTTAAACAATTGGACATCAAATTTCGTAAGATCATACATCAAATATTTTTCATAGCTTCTAATTTAAAATGCCAAGAACTTTAACTAGGCAAGTGTATCTTAGTCACAACATTGAGAACTTAATGCTAAATAACAAAAAGCACAAGTCAAATGAAGCATACCTTTGAGAGTAATCACATGTCAAATGAAGCATACCTTTGAGAGTAATCAACAAGTAGAACCTCAACAAGGTCAATGCACGCCATTAAGTCCTCAACTGACAATTTTGATGCCTGCAAAACTAAAATAATATTAGCTGAGTGGATATAGGAAAAGGTCTAAAAAGGAATGTTAAGGCTTTCCTTCTTTATAGCTGCAAAAAAGATTTTAGCTTTGACATTTTTCAACTCCCCTACAAAATGCAGAAAACGATATTTTGATACTTCCACAAGTTGAAAGAATACTCTTCATTGCAGCTGTAAGCTGCATTGCAAGATTAGTTGTAAGCTGCATTGCAACAGGAGAATAACATATAAGCATTAACAAAAAAAAAATTAGAATCTCACAAATTCTGAAATTATGAAATGCTTTCTAATTAATATCTAAGTAAGAAGGGAAGGATGGCCCCGGATGACCCAGCAATCAGGCCTTCTCTTTGAAGCTGTTACAATCTAAAAGAATGGGCATTTAGTCTTCTGATAACTTCTAAATGTGCCAGTACATTATTGAAATTATATGTGAAGAGGTGCACATGCTGACATCAGGGTAATGGATCAATGATTCCTACTAACACTGTCAAAAAGTTTTAAGTGTCCAGAACAATTAAATGCGTAACCTACTTGTAGGATCTCCAATGGAAACAACAAGGGTTTAGGCAAGAGTGCCATTTCATCATGCCAAGCAGAAGCTGCAATCCTCAAAGCATCAGAATCAGCCCGGTGTAGAGCTCCCACTGTAAGGACCTAAGAGTAACTTTTCAGCTATATGAAGCTTACAATCAATGTCAAATCAAATGGCTGACAACTGAAACTATTTTCGGATGAAGAGTTTATGTGGTGAATGAAATCCTTTGACCAATTAAGGAGTAGCATACCACATGTTACCCACCTTCTTAAAAATAAAGGGATCTGTTCTTGTGCCTCAGGTGTTAAAGGGTAATAATCATGCTGAGGTGTTTTAGACCGTCGGATCCCTCGGCATTATGCAGTGCTCCTGAAGACAAGGCAGGTAAACTAAAGTAATCAAGCCATATACTCTATATCTTTATGTACATCATCTATGCTAATGAAGCTAACTACTTTGATAAAGTCTCAAATATTCACCAGTCACGATTTGATGTCACTGGAGTTGAGTCGGCATCATCTGGTGTAGGTTGGTAAACTGCCTCTGGTCTATAATCATCGGATTGGTAGGGAAAGGTAGGTGCTTCTGGGGTGACACCATCTGGATGCTGGAAGACTTGTTTGACTAACTCTGTGGTCACAAAACACTCACTAGCTTTCACCTCTCTCTGTTGATAGACATATAATATAATAATGTATGAAATTCATCACCAAAAGACATGCAACAGAAACTACAGCAGGTACACGCAGAAAATAAAGGGGAAAGAAACAAGCATAATTGTCTTTTGATTATCAAACAGTTAGCTGTGCAGAGAGTTTCGAATAAGTAACTAGAAGTAACAACAAACACCCAATTCATTGAGTCTTTGATAAAAGCTAAATATAGAACAAACAACAATCTAAGAACTGATCAAAAGATTCAAAACAAAGACGCGGAGGAACTATAGTAATCAACTATAAACCTGGAAAGGATATGCCATTAAGTTTTGATGAAGTGATTCACAGGAAATTAAAATTTATCACTCCAATGCTAGTAGAACAAACTCATCACACAGCTATACACACTATACAATAACAGAGTAAAATTTGAAACAAATTCAAGCAAATTTGAAATTCTAATTCCAAAAACTTAAGAAAAAGCCTACTGTAATTCAAATTCTGAAAGAGAGGGCTTACCGTGTGCGGTGTGCGTGAGTTGCCGTTGGATAGACGGACGGCGGTCTGAAAAGGAAGCGGCGCGGCAGATCGTGGAGGCGCGGCGAAGACTGGAGTCTGGAAAACCCTAGCCCATCTTTCTGACCCGTTTCTTCTCTTCATCACAGCTAGGGTTTTAAAACCCTAGCCCGCCACCGCCGCACAGTCGGCCAATAAAACACGCCGGAGCAAGAACGAGGGCGCGACGGAGGCAGACCGAGGGCGCGATGGACTGGGGGAGCTGGATGAAGGCGCGGTAGATCGGGGGGCGCGGCGGACTCGGGGAAGGCGCGACAAATTGAGATTTGGGGGGAGGCGAACTAGAGAGAAGTGTTAGGGCTGATAATATTTTCAAATTTTAGGAATGGAAATCTTTTTCTTTTTTCTTTTATTTAATTTTTATTATTCAATTTTGGGTATTTAGGTTTCTAATAATATTTTCAGATTTTATTTAAGTGTTATTTAATAAAAAAAATATTATGAGTTTTTTATTTCTCAAAGTCTATATCTAGGAATAAATTCAGATTTTAGGATAAACAATTTATTTGTTATTTTTAATATAATATAATATAATATAATATTATTTTAAAAAAATTAACAAAAAAAATTATACATAACAGTTTTTAGAGACGCTCATACATAACGGTTCAAAAACCGTTGTAAATGACTCTTATACATAACGGTTCTTTAACGTTATAAAATAACTGTTATAAAAGATGGTCATAGATAACGGTGGCTTAACGGTTTTGTAATACCGTTATGTATGCAACTAATAGATAACGCAAAAACATAACGCATTTGCTCAAACCGTTATCTATGCATTTAGACAACACTACATAGATAACGGATTTTCGCAAAACCGTTATCTATTCCTAAAAGTGCGCTCATACATAACGGTTTTTGAAAAAAAACCGTTATCTATTTACTGTTATGTATGTAAACTTTTGTAGTAGTGTAATTAGGCTCCAAGTGGTTAACAAAAGACAATTTTTTTCAATTAAGGGCAATGTTTGGGTAAAAATATTGCTAACAAATGATAGCCTAAAATCATTTCCTAATTATGGGCACAACAACAACCTCAACACAGAAACCATGACAAGTTCTAGAAGATCGCCACATGCATGACAATACTCACAACAAAGAATAAACTGTATAATATGGACAGTTATTGCTCAAAAATCTCGTAGGTTTTTTCAACGAATAAAAGTCAAGTCTAAAATCACCAGTGTTATACAAATCATCTCAATTCATGCTCAAATCATCAAGAAAAATTATAACTCTCAAATCAAACGGAGCAAACAACTAAAAAACTCACATACCAACTAATCAAACAAAATAAGACAAAACAAAACAATAACAAAAAAATAAAATAAAAGTTAAACACATATCTAGTCTCACCCCCTCCCCCAAACTTATTACAAACCAACAAGGTCAAAAATATGTATGGAGGGAAGAATAAAAGATATGTGTATCACTACTCACAGAATACCATGCTCAAGGTGATGATGTGAACGAGGCTCAAAATTCGCATCTTCCAACTTCAACTGCGATCTGCCGATCTCCCTCTCCCCCTCCCTCCCCAAGAAACAAAACAAAGAAAACGATACAAAAACAAAAAGAAGCAAAGAAAAAGGAAATAGAAAAAACAAAAATAAGAAAATAGTTGGGTTGCCTCCCAACAAGTGCTTAATTTAACGTCTAGAGTTTGGCGATATCTCCTGATTCAAACCAATTAATTATGGCCAACCAATTACACAAGCAATGGTAAAGCTACCATGATCATTATGCTTCAAAGATATTTCCATGAACTTGGCCATCTTTTCATCAGTTTTTGGTTGGCCAAGCAACGGGGGAGTGGAGCAACAGGCTTGTACTTGGGCCTGGGATGAGCTGGAATAGAAATATGCTCCTTAGTAGTAGAAATAAGAGGAATGCTAGAATCCTACTTTGGAGTAGGTGGCTCATCAGCTGCTATCTTCTCAATCCCCTCATCTTTCTCCACGGCATCCTGTAGCTCTGCAGTGCTACTCCTTAAATGAATAACATTATAATGATTTTTCGGATTAATTTCAGTGTTGCAGGAAACTGTCTTGGCTCATGCTCTGTAGCTGCCTGATTCGCCATCTAGTCAATCTGAGTCTCAAGCATCTTCATCTGAAGTCGATCGGAAAGCATTTGAACTAATAATTGACTGCAATAATGCAAAGTCAAATTTAATTTATGTCATAAATAAATTCACTACCAAGAGAAATTACATATGACTCAATAAAGTATCATGTGGCTTGGGCTTCATTTTTCTAAGTTATTGACTCAAATGTTCTTGATATAATTAGGTCGAATGGAATTTCTAACGTAGTCACGTAGAGATACTCCGAAATCAAATTTCATAAAAGAAGTAGTAAAGTATACCAATCATCAAAAAATAAAAAAGTACTCCTTCCGTTCAATTATTAATGACTCGTATTCCATTTTTTAGGTTGTCCCAACTTAAATGGCCCGTTTCCATTTGAAAAAAAAATTAGGGCTTAATTAAGAAATTAATCAACACCCATTTACATCAACTAATCCAACTTCCACCTAACCTTAAAATCATTTCAGGGTTCTCTCCCACAAGTGTACATGTATCAGATCTCTCTTTCCTCTCCCTCCCCTCCTACCTCCAACAATTGTCGCCGCCTTTTCTGCCCTGCACCACCTCGACCTTCTCTCTTGCTCTCTCCCATAAAGTCTGCTCGTCGTCTTCACCATCTCAACCCCTCTCTTTACCACCCCACCACCGCCCTAATCTGCTTGTCGTCGATCTGTCGCCACCTGTCACACCCCAATTCTTGAAACAATAACTTTAACCGGGGTACGACTCATCATTCAATATGAACAAGGGAAAAACCTTGTGAAATCCAAATAAAAGGGATATCAATCAGGCTTAGCCCATTTGGATGAAGAAAGACAGGTATTCAAGTGATACAAATCTATCAACAAACATAATAACTTCAGGATCACAAGTTTAGTGTCATGTTTCAGATAACCAACATTTATAGGATGAAATACTTGCGAATTAATAGTCTTGGCTTAACAAAAGATATTGTTTAGATTCACAACATAATAGGGCTTAAGTAAGGAAAACAAAAGACAGATACTGGCTAATTCTACAGCGGAAGTCAAAACACGGAGTTGAACCTTAGCCTCAGCTCGCCCCGTTAGCACCAGCCGCTAACCTGAAAAATATTTGAAAGTATTTTTGGGCTAAGTACTAATGTACTTAGTGGGCTGCAACTTTTGAAACATTTCAATCTGAAGAACAGTTTATCCAATCATACTTGACATGACTTAGAAGGATTTAAAGTGAAAGAACTTCTAAGCATGTTAAAATATTTCATTCTATATTATATATATATACACTTAATTTTGCGCGCAGTTGTCACACTCATTTCTGTTACTCGCTATGATCCCGGACCTTTTAGCCACCGACGGATCCGTTTCTCCCATTTACTTGAACTGAGGGCGTAACCCAGACAAGTTTACTTTTGACCTCGGGACGCTACCCAGACAGGCCCTTACATTCTATGCTTCGGAACACATCCAGCAAGCATCCTTATAACGCCTCTTAGTTAGTGCCCGAATGGAGATCAACCCACCGAGTCAGCTAACGGTGTACACAATTCCCAAATAACGTGTTAGGCTATAAGAGAACCTCAATTGATTCGTTGTGGCGAGCATTAAACAGAGCAGAGTGCACATAAACATTTTATTGGATAAACAACTTATATTTTACGAACATTTAAGCTCATTAGCTCAATCATACATTTGGAAAATAAGCCCACCTGTTTAGGCAAAGCCTGTCGTTTAACCTTATCTCTGAATCGGAATAGCAGTGCTAATCCTCCTGACGTTCAAAGCCTACAAGAAATCTATTCTTAATAGGTCTCTTAAATCTAAACTCAAGTCACGGTAAAGTGCTTATCATTCTATGATTCACTTAGCCGGCTTTTCAAAAATTAATGAATAAATAAATGAAAATATTTCTCTCGAGTTAAGAACACCAACAATATTCTTACTCATCTTTCTTTTGTAATTGGAATTATAAATAAAACCAATTAAAACATGATGCATGCATGACTCATTTCATACTTAAGCATAAAAAGTGTTTACTAAAATATGCACAAGTGTTCTACTCCGTTCTGTTCTGTTACGTTAACCAGCTCTGGTCTCTACCAGCTCTGGCTATCCCAGCTCTGCTCTACAGCTCGGGTTCCAGCTCTGGCATTTCAGCTCTGACTTTCAGCTCTGGCATTCCAGCTCTGGTGTTTAGCTCTGGTGGTCAGCTCTGGTTTTTAGCTCTGGCTTTCCAGCTCTGGCTTTTAGCTCTGGCTTTCCAGCTCTGGCTTTTCAGCTCTGGCTTTTCCTCTCGTCTGCTCTGCTCTGCACTCATCTCCTTGCTTCTACTCTGCACCCATTCAATACAGCTCCCACGACTCTTTCTTTCTCAGCCCACCAAGTCAGTTCTCACCGATCACCTCCTTGGCAACGGCGAAGCGCCGTCACCTCCCTCTATTTCCGGCGACTACAGCAAGCCACGGCCGCTACCCTCACTCTCCTTTCCTCCCGATCTCGACTGATCCACAGCCAAACCCAACTCAAGAATTCTACCTTTCTTCCTATTCTTTTAACACAGACAAGTTCTAAAGCAAGCATATAAACAAGACTCTACATTTCCCCTATTCATTTAACAGTTATGATGCTAAAATATATAAACACACAAAGATACATGAACATATGAACAAAGGGCGATGGAGTTCATAGATGAAACCTTGGCTTGAATTTGCTGGATGCTGGGTGAATCGAGAGCTATGGTTGCTGCTGTTCTTGGAGTTCTCTTCGGTGTTGGAAAGAGAGAGATGAAGTGAGTGAAATGAGAGAAATATCTTGGCTATGGTTTGAGTGTTTGCGGAGGAGTTAAGGGAGGAGAGAGGGAATAGTTAGGCGGCCGAGAGGTGAGTGAAATATCTTGAGGCAAAGATGGGTTGGGCTTGATTGGAATGGATTGGGCCGGTTCTCATTCTTTCTTGAAAGCAATTAAAAGCTTGAGGCCCAAACAAAATTAAATCCCAACTCATGAAATGCTTGAATGCTTAATTAAATAAATATGCAATGCATATAAATTTAATACTAAATTTACAAATGCTTTTGTAAATCATTTTTGTTGGAATTAAAATAAATTCTTTTTCTCAATCCGGCGTAAATCATCTTAAATCTAAGTTCAAAAGTATTCTAAACTTAGCTCGAGGAAACGGGGTATTACACCACCACCACCCTCGTGCCCTCCACCACCCCAGATTCTCGGTCACCACCGAGCTCGCGCCCTCGTACCCTCCATCACCCCAGCTCCACTCGATCTACCGTCTTCGCCACTGCCCCCACCACACCCCTGCTCCACTTGTCGCCGCCTTCGCCACTACCTTCATCAACCCCTTCATCAAATATGTCCCATAACTGCATCAGATTCGAACATGTTTTGCTAGATCTATAATATATCGTTTTTCATTTATTCGATTTAAGTTTACAAATCATTTTTGCAATAAAATTATGTTGTTGTGACCTTGTTGCAAAAGAAAGAAAAGTAAAAAAAATGAGTAATTTGAAGTTTTCAAATTAGGTTGATGTGATCTTGTTGTAGAAGACAGAAAAGTCGAATATGTTACCAAATCTTGTTTCAGATTATTTGAATTTTTTTGCTGTGTCCTTAATTTTGTTGTGATCTTCTTAATTTCGTTCTACGAATCTCTAATTTCTCAGTTTATTTGATTTTTTTTTTCCTCAGTCATTAGAGCATCCACAATGTGCTTACTTGATAGCCTACCTGATAGCCTACTTGATAGTGGGTTGTGTTATTGAGTAGGTAGTGCTGCATTGGGGTTACTTGATAGCCTACTTGATAACATTAGTTTTGATTTTTATGTTTTTCATTTAAATTTAATTGCGCAAATTTAAATAACATAATTTATTTCAAATTTAAATTGCATTAATTATAAAATCCTAAATATTACATAAATATTACATAAAACTTAAATAAAATAAAAACAATTCCTAAAAATTAACTACTCTGGCCCTAGAGGTCCGAAACGTGCCCAAAGGTGCTCCACCAAATCATTTCGGAGCTAAGCATGTAGATGTCTATCTCGGAGAATTGTATCCCTTCGCACATATTCCTCGAAGGACACCGGTGTTTGTCCAGCACTCTCCGTCGAAGCACTGCTAGACGCCCCGTCATCATCTCTCCAGTTGACAGCCGCTTCACCTTCGTGCTCCACAATCATGTTGTGGAGAATGATGCAACACAACATGATGTCCTTCAGGTGCTACAGGATGCGACTTCGAATGATTCCCCATCGAGCTTGAAGGACTCCGAATGCGCGTTCGACATCCTTCCGTGCCGATTCTTGCATCTTCTTGAGCCTTGCCTCCTTCGGATTGGTTGCCATTGATGGACTCTTGATGAAGCAACGCCACTCCGGATATATGCCGTCACACAAATAGTAGCCCATCCGGTATTCGCGCTGGTTGGCATGAAAGACAACCAGCGCCGCAGTTCCTCCTAACACGTCGAAGAAGAGAGGTGACTAATTCAGCACATTGATGTCGTTGTTTGAACCAGCGACGCCGAAGAAGGCGTGCCAAATCCACAAATCGAAAGATGCAACGGCCTCCAATATCAAGGTGGGCTCTCTCTGATCCCCACGTGTGTAGGCGCCGAGCCACGCCTTTGGGCAGTTCCTCCACGCCCAATGCATGCAGTCTAAGCTCCCGAGCATCCCGGGAAAACCATGCCGCGCCTCGTGCATATGAAGTAGGCGTTGCACGTCAGTTGGCATTGGACGGCGCAGGTAATAGGCTCCAAAAGCCCGTATGACCGCCTTGCAGAACTTCTTGAGGCATACACGCCCGGTTGAGTCCGCCACTTTGAGATACTCATCGAAAACATCTGCACTAACCCCAGTGGCTAATTGGCGGATAGCCGACGTGCATTTCTGTAAAGGAGAAAGAGAATCTCGACCGAGTGCATCAGTGCTCATATGGAAGAAAATATCTTCACCTTGAACAGCCTCGACGATGCGCAAGAACAGCTCCTTCTGCATGCGAAAACGATGCCGGAAAAAAGTAGGGTCGTACGTTGGATTATCGATGAAGTAGTCTTGCATAAGACGTACATGGGCCTCTTCATGATCACGGTGGACGTATGATCGGGGACGTTTGACACGCGCCGGCTCTGGCGCCGGTTGGGGGCAGTATGATTGAAGCACTTGTTTCTGCAACTCAACCAACTCCATGAACCTTTCAGCTACTTCGTCGGAATCGGGCGAAGAATCATGTTCGGGTGACGACATTTTTGGAAGAACGAAGATGATATTTTGCAAGAAAAATTGTAGGAGGAAGAAGGAGTGAGTTGTGATGAATGAAGAGTGAGTTGTGATGAATGAGGGAGGGAGAAGTATTATTTATAGAGAGAAAAGAAGAGAAAAAAAAATTGGGCTCAAACGGCTAAAAGTGCCTTTGCAAAAAAAAAAAAAGAAAAATTCAAAAATATTCAAAAAAATCGTTGGAATTTTTTTTTTATATTTGAGGCGCGTGCACAGCACGCGCCGCTCGAGTGCTACACGAGCACTCGAGCAATACTCGAGTCCCCCCCTCCCCCGCAACGCACATACACGATGGCAACGCTCTACTCGAGTAAGCCATCGAGTAGAGCGTTGCCAATACTCTTAGATGCGAATCTGAAGCTATTCAGATTATTGGATGGGAATTCCCACCAAGTATAATAAAGAATTCCTTAAACACACTACGAAATATATGGGACCCACACATTTTCATATTAATTATATTTTCCTTAAGCTTCGTGCCGAAAAGGCACGTGCCATGAATAACGGGACGGAGAGAGTATATCACGTTTTTATAATATTTTAAAATTATATCGTGGATCGAATCAGACTTGTACACATACAAAAATAAAGAGAACTATATGGTACTCTCGGAATATGCTTTTGTTTCAAGGAAAGGATGTTTCGGATGTCGATTGTCTCCAGCTTGCTAAACGCGTTGAATGGACAAAGAGTGTCGTTGATCCTCCTCCTCAACGACCGCCGACCAGCCTTGCTTGCAGCCATCCTAACCAGGTGAAGGTATGGTGTGATGCTGCTGTTGATCCGAAGTCTGGCATGGGGTTTGGGGTGATGCTTAAAGACTGTGTTGGTACGATCATTGGAAGCAGTTATGGCTTCATACAAGGGATTTTTCGTCCTGTTGAGGCGGAAGCTGTTGCAATCTCGGAGGGTTTGATCTTGTGCCAAGAACGGAATTGTGAAGATGTGATCTGTGAGACAGACTGCCAGTCCCTCTTCTGGTCGCTGCGGAAACATGAGACTGATCTTTCACACCTAGGTAAAACGCTCGAAGTCATACATACAGCTGCTCAATCTTTTCGAACCTGTTCTTTCAGTTGGACGCCGCGAGAAGGAAATGCTACTGCTGATAAGTTAGCAAAATTTGCTTTATGTAATGGAGTTGCTAAGGTCTCGTTTGAGAGCCTTCCCCCCTGTTTCAACTTTGCTGGTTTTTAAATATAATTTCCGGTTTCCCCTCAAAAAAAAAAAAAGAGACGGTAAAGTATCACATATAAAATAGCATTTGATGTGCAATAAAATATCACAATTATGATACGATCAATAACACTACTGATTTAGATGCGGCTGAAAATTCCACAAATGGAACATCTTTTTTTTTTTTTCGTGATTGCTAGTAATAATAAAGGGTTATGGCTAAAAAATACATGAATTTTGAAAAAAATTGTAATTTTCACCAGAAATTTTAAGTCAAAAAGATACAAGAATTTATATTTTTGTTGCAATTTTCACCTAAGTTTGACTTTTAACAAAATTATAGTTTAGTTGACAGTATAATTTAAGTCAAATATATTAAATTTTTGTCTTCTTAGACCTCTGAGCTTATAAATACTACTCATCATCAGAAGTTAGACCAACATTAGATGAACTTCCGACTAACAACTAAGCTCTAATTTTGTCGAAAGTCAACTTAGGTGAAAATTGCAACAAAAATATAAATTCATGTATTTTTTTCGCTTAATTTAAAGTTCAGGTGAAAATTACAATTTTTTTCAAAATTTGTGTATTTTGTTTTTATCATAAACCCAAATAATAATATCTAAAAACATCCTTAACCAACAACATAAGTTGTTGCGCTAAAAAAAACAACATAAGTCACAAACTACATGAAAGGAATAAATGAGGGGATCTAAAACGAAATTGAATGGATGATTAAAGCTGTAGCTAACGTTGGCAAGGAAGCAGGGTTGTTGGAGTCTCTCATCGGCGCGCTCCCGACCGAGTCCGAAGATTGAGTTGAGCTTAAACAATAGGAGGCTTTTTGAAGATTCAGATCAAATGTGGTGTATTTAAGCATTAGATTGTGCGAGTAATGGAAGGAAAGATGGGGATTATCTCAAGACGTGGGCGTCGGAAGAGGCTTTGGTAGAATCAACTTTGTTCCATATTTCACCTCAGCTTATATATACATGTCTCAATTTTTATTCAACATGTACCTGTAATTGTAGATACAAACTTATGTGAAAAGCCCAAATCCATATTTCTAATTCCAAATAGGAGAATATATTGATAACCCAATTAGTTAAGATACACCATGCTTTATGTAAACTTTGTTCTGTCTCAAATTGAGAGAGAGAGAGAGAGGGGCCTGGCATTATGGAATACACGACTGCCATTAGGTTCTGAAAGCTACATATAATACAACTTCACAAAATGTGCCTTTTTCAGCCGCAAATATGTAAATATCAGAAGCACATGTCGAAAACAGAGTGAAAAAGAATAAGAGAAACATCTATACATGAACACCATCAATTCACAGAGCAAATGGAGTAGGTGGCTGGTACACTACAGGAACCTTCGACATACTCGTGTTGCCTGTCACCACGTTCTCCGCCACAGTATCCTCTCCCATCACAGGATTGATCTGCACCACCCTCTCCGGCACAACCTTGTTCCCCTCCACCTTACCCAGCACCTCAAAATGCATCCTCACAGACTGCGGTTTCGTCCTCCACTCCGGAAAACCAGAGATATCAAATCCATCGCCTTGTCCTGTCTTCTTCTCAACTACAAAACCCATCTTCACAACAGTCTGAGCCGAAACATCCGCCTTCAGAAGCTTGAATGAACCCTCCTTACTCGCTTTGGGACCCAGCACGGATGACAGAAGAGCCTCGAACCCGAGCAAGTTGGAGTTGTAGCCATCTATGGATGTGATAGGCCACAATGTGCTGAAGCGATCAGGCGCAAGAAGGGCAGTGGCCTCTCCATGGAGATCAATGGCTGTGCTGCTGGCTTTCATTGATTTCCTCTTTGATACAGAGGATAGCTCCACGAGACCAGGAGCGAGGCGCTTTAACTTGAGCCGGTTGTTAGAGGAAGACGATGAAGAAGCAGGGGATGTGAGTGAGGTCGGTCCAACAATGCGAAGGGAGAGAAGAGGGCCATCCTGGGACTGGACAGCGTTGCGTAGCCACTCAGCCAGGGTCAAAAGACCTGAAGCAAAGTTATTGCTGGTTCGATTAAATGGAAGTGGTAGCTCAATTGGATGACGCAAGCTAACGGATCTGGCTCCCTTGACAGTGACTACAGCACCATCTGCTAAAACCACTTTCTTCAGCACACCAGCATCCACTTCATGCTGCATGAAAGTCCAATCACTAAATGAGAAAAGCGAAGGGTAACACAATCCAAATCTTAAAAAATGAAGCAAATTGTTCATTAATTTCCACCTTCAACATGATACTGTGATCACTAAATGACAGAAGAGAAGTGTAACAGAACATATAGTTTCCAAATTTCTTGAACAAAGCAAATTGTTTGTAATTTCACTCTTCAACAAGATACTGTGATCAATAAATGAGAGAAGAGAAGGGTAACACAACAAATAGTTTCCAAATCTCTAAACAAAGCAAAATTGTTTGTAATTTTCTTCTTCAACTTGATACTGTGATCACTACATGAGAACAGATAAGGGTAACACAACATATACTTTATAAATCTCTAAAATGAAGCAGATTGTTCGTGATTTCCCCCTTCAACATGATACTGTGACATGACATCATACGTAGTAAAATGGATCTCCGGTCACCATAATCATATAATGCAAAGACAATCCCCTGTTCAATTCCACACACAATCATTATTAACCAATGAATCTATCCAATAAATTGTAATCGTGTCTCATAGTTCCACTCAAGATTGATCTACTAAACACTTTTGACATTTTGAATGCAACATAGCGGTCAAAAGTGAACACGAAGCTTCTAACAACTGCAGCAGCGCACACCGGAGGGGCAAGATCATCACAAAAACATCGTGCAAGAAATTTAAAGTGGAAGATACATTGTCTACTACTAGGCTACTAGCAAATCTCGTTCCTCAAACATCACACTCAGCTCAACATAAGAAGCCAGAAGCTCAATTTCCAATGACCACAGTCCAACAATTATAGGAAAATATGACAGAAAAAGCACTTCCAAAAGGGGAAAACAACAGTCAATGATCAAGAACAAGAACAAGAACATAACATGACAACGTTCATCAACATCAAACAAGAAAAATCTCAACTTAAACTTACAGGTAATGAGATTCTCATATCCTTAGCATCCTGAATCCATAACTCCATTGGACCAGCCAGCTGGAAAGGGGCAAGAACAGGCATATTATCATCAAATTTCTTCGAATCGACTAATCCGTTTTCCTCACCCGGCCTAACCGAATGCGCTGTTTGGAAAATGGGCAAATCCACGTATTCCCAACGATTCACATCCTCCAACAGCTTAAAAGGCATTACTTTATTATCAATTTCCACATCGAATTCATAAGCTACCGATTTTCCAACCTGGGCGTCCCTCAAATCAAACCCGGATATCTTAAATTCCTCAGCTTGGAACCCTAATCCCTTCACAATTGCCTCCTTCAAATCCTATTATCGTCACAAGGTTATACACAGAACATTAAAACCCGGATTTATAACTAAATCCCATGTTAATGTATAAGAGAATAGGCAACCTAAAATCTTTTCCACGTGAAATTCGAATGATCTAACAAGAAAAAATGGCAGAAATGAATGGAAAAAAAAAAGTCGACTGAGATTGGATAATTACCGAAATTGCTTTCGGGTATGGAGGATTGGAATCCTGAGTGGTAACCAATGCGGCCGACTTCAAAACCAGAGTTCCAATCAGAACCAAACAAAAGAATGTCGCCAAATTTAATGATCGAAACCTCAACTCCATGAGAAAGTACGATTACGAAATTCTGAATGGAAATCAAGGACTTGAATCAATTGTTTGGCAAATGACAATTCTATTGAATGTATTGCAGAAAAGAGAAACGAAGAGAAAAAAAAAATGGAATTTTTGCATTCAGATTTTCCGTTTCTAGTTAGAGGTAGAGAGAGATGTATTGAATTTGAGATGCTTCTAGAGTCTACATTTTTGCGGTAGAGGCGATGACGTGGAATTTAAGGACCAGTAATAATTGAGTAACTGATACGGATGGTGATATCTTATTGGTGGAGAGACGTAGTTTTCGGTTAGAGGGGCCCATAAATTTATGTGCGGTTTTTGAGCTGAATGTTTTTTCAATTAATTTTGAAAGAATATATGATATTGCTGGAAAATTAAAGGGTTAATTGCCCATAAAATATTGAACTTTTATCTAATTCTGGTTTTACATACAAATTTTGAACTGTGGCGTGATAATTACTAAACTTTTGATTTTATCTGATTTTGCTATTAATCCAAATTCCGGCCAAATAGCAAGCTAATATATAATATGGTGTGCCAATTTTGACGTGACGTATTTATTTATGTGTGACAATTAGTTAACAAAATAATATTTTTTATTTAATTTCTTATCAATTAAAAAAGAACACAAAGCAAATAACTCAAATTGCCAATAATTTAATATATCAAATCAAATAATAGTATTTTTTTTAGTTGAATTAATTAATTGAATAAATTCGATAATAGTAAGGGAATTCTTCGAATTTAGGTGCGTTAACCAAAGAACATTTTAATTATCAATAACTTAATAAATAAAAAATTTATTTAACTAAGTAATAAAGTTTATTAAATTTTCATTATCTAAAGATTTTTTTTATAAACTATATATATTTATACTATTTGAATGACTTCTATTTTATATATTCGAGTAATCAGTTGTGTAATAGTGAACTAGAAAAAATTGATTTAAACTTGAGAATTAAAAAAAAATACTCCCTCCGTCCCAGTCCAATAGGCTCGCTTTCCTTTTTGGGACGTCCCACTCCAATAGGCCCAGTCTAAAATTGGAAATAATTAGGGCTCTAATTAAAATTATAACTACTTGATTAAAGGGATATACACCCCTAATTAAAACTCTAAAAACTCTCATAATTCACTCGCCACTTTTTCTTCTCCCCTCTCCTTCTCCCCTCTTCCGCCTTTTCCATTCAAAACGATGAGCGCCACCGCCATTTCCACGGCCTCCGCCGCTCCCCTTCTCCCCTCTCCCGGCCATGGCGGTCTTCTCCCCCACCGTCTCCGCCCTCCGTCGCGTGTACCGCCTTCACCGCCTCTACCCTCCACCTTCTCCACCTCGTCTACGGTCTCCACCACCGCCCTCCGTCGCGTGTACCGCCTCCACCGCCTCTACCCTCCACCTTCTCCACCTCGTCTACGGTCTCCACCACAGCCATCCGCCTCGTACATCGGGATCCCCAGATCTGGTGAAGGAGACGATCTGGTGAAGGAGACGATTTGATGGGGTTGCAGATCTGGAATTTTTTTTTTCAGAGTTTGATTTTTAAGTTCTTGATTTTTTTTGGAATTTTTAAGTTCTTGATGGGATTCCGTTCTTGATTTTTTTTGGAATTTTTTCTCATAATTTGCTGAATTGTTGATGGGGTTCCGTTCTTAAGTTCTTGATTTTTTTTCTTGATTTTTAAGTTCTTGATGGGGTTCCGTTCTTGAATATGCTCTGTTGGTTGCAGATCTGGAATTCTGTGTTTGATTCCTCTAATTAATTTCCAGATTTTCCCTTGATTAATTCGTGCAATAAATTGCAATGCAAATTTAATTTAGTTAAATTAAATGAAAAATGAGATAATGAAGCAAATATGATTAAGGAAAAATAAGAGAATATTTAAAACCTTAATTATTGGTGGACCACACCATTTACCTACTAAAAAATGAGTTTCTTAATCTCCGTGCCGAAATGAACTGGGCCTATTGGCCTGGGACGGAGGGAGTACTATTATTTGATTTGATATATTAAGTTACTGACAATTTGGGTTATTTGCTTTGTGTTCTTTTTTTTATGGGTTAAGGTGCAGATAGGCCCCTGTAGTATATAAACCCTTATAGCGTATTGCTCCTCATAGTCACTGTGTGTGCAAATAGGCCCCCAAAGTCCGAAAAGTCATGCATTTAAACCCTTCTGACCTAACGCCGTCCAACTCCGTTAGTCAAACTTTTTTTCTTTTTTTTTTTAATTCAAATTGTGGGGCTCACCTATAATATAATAGTCCAAATTAATAATCCAACCAAAAAACCTTCATATCCCATGGCGGCCAAGCCTTCTTCATCTCCCTGTCTCCACCGCACTCCTCATCCTCCTCCACATCCACCTCACCATCTCCCCAGACCTTATCCCATCCAAGCAATGGGAGATGCGGTTGAAGATTGTGACTGACTCGTCTCCGACATGTTCCTGCCGTGGACCGCCGACTATGCCACAGCATTCGGCATCCCGCGGCTCGTCTTCCATGGCACCAGCTACTTATCCCTCTGCGTATCTGAGGAGATGCGCCGCCACAAGCCCTTCAACCACGTTGTTTCCGATTCCGAGCCCTTTCTTATCCCCAATCTCCCCCATCAAGTCCAGCTCGTCAAAACCCAGGTCTCCAATTACAATTTGCACGAGAACAAAGACGATTTCAGCCGCTGGATTCAGTAGATGAGGGAGTCCGACGCCAGAAGCTACGATGTCGTCATCAACAGCTTCGACGAGGTTCAGCCCGACTACGCCCACCTTCCTTTCTTCGGATGGTGAAAGCTTAGCAGCATCTGAATCTATAAAGTATGAGTGATTGAGTATAAAATTTCTGGAGCAATCGAATGAATTTGCGGAATTGATGTACAAGGGTTTTAGTACAGACAAAGAGATAAGAAGATAAGACAAAGAATTATAAGACAAAGAAAATGATCGGAGGTTTTATGGGAAATTTTGTTTCCATAATCGTAGATTAAAGAAAATCAAAAGAGACGATGCGCATATTCACCAGCTTATATAAATGCCCTTTATCCAATTTGCTTTTTATCTTCAATTGACAAAGAATAATGAGGCGATAGGTTTAGCTATCTTCAATTGCTGATCTTGTTTGACTTGTTGTTTTTAAGGAGAAGAGGCAATGGTAGAAGAAGAAGAAGAAAGGAAGGTGGGCCCACAATTTGAATAAAAAAAAAGAAAAAAAAGTTTGACTAACGGAGTTGGACGGCGTTAGGTCAGAAGGGTTTAAATATATGATTTTTCGGACTTTGAGGGCCTATTTGCACGCACAGTGACTATGAGAAGTAATACGCTATAGGAGCCTATACTACAGGGGTCTATCTGCACCTTAACCATTTTTCTATTAATAAGAAATTAACAATAGATACGTCACGTCAAATATTTGCACGTCATATTAGCTTGGTATTTGGCCGGAATTTGGATTAGTAGCAAAATCAGATAAAATCTAAAGTTTAGTAATTTTCACGCTACATTTCAAAGTTTGTGTGCAAAATCAGAATTGGAAGAAAGTTTAGTATTTTATGGGCAATTAACCCAAAATTAAAATACCCTAAAACTTTTTTTTTTAGAAAAGAAGGAAATGCCCTAAAACTTAAGTTGCATGTTAAAAATGTTTTACTTTATAAATACTTTACAAGATTATCTTATATTTAATATATCAACATTAAATCTCCTACAAATCTTACACATTTCACAAATGTTTTTGCCTTTCCAAAAAAAAGTGGTGATATTGACACGTTGATAATGTTTGTTAAAAAAAAGAAAAAATTGCATATAAATACACAAACTTTACTAAAAATTCATATTTGACGCGAAGTTAGGATTTTACAATTAAATATACCAACTTAATAAGTTCTTCAATTTTAACCCCAATTTCATTTCCCCCAAATTTTAAAATGACTGGATCTTACGAGGCTTGCCGACACACTCCTTTTAGTTTGCCGGTAAAATAACAAAATGTCATCGTTTTCAATGACATGAAACGGTGTCGTTTTATGATTTTTTTGTATTAATGAACCCTAATTTCCTAATTCATTTTCGATCTCTAAAGCCCCTCTTCAAGAACGCAAATTTCAGCTATTCAAAGGCGGCGGGATTGTGAAAACCTAGCATATTCGACATGTCATCATCTACCGCGTCGTTTTCATTTGGATCCAAAGTAGACGGGATTACATGCCGGTGCATCAAACATGCGAAGGTGAAGAGAGAATCTGAAACATACTTGTCCGCCGCCATTACCCCACAAAGTGCCTCCACTTCGCGTGCCTCTCCAATACTCGCAGTGACCGAAGTGAACCAACGAAAATGATGACAAGATGGAGGAGATTCAAGAAAACTAAAATCTGAAAATAAAAAAAAAAATTATAAATGACAAGCCTTCCAATCAATCGAAAAAGGAAAGAGAAAGAAGTTAAAATAAATTAAAAAAATACACAATGAAATTGCAGGGCTTGATGTTGGGGGCTGCTGGATCGAGGATCCAAAGAACATTAAGGAGAACGTCAAAACGTTCTTCGAGAATCACTTCAAGAAGACGCCGCGCGTCCTACCTATGATTCCGGGAGATTTCACTGCTCGGAGAGTTTCTGCAGAGAATAATGCGGAGCTGATCAAAACTTTTTCAGAATCAGAAATTAAAGAGGCCATTTGGAGCTGTGACGGTGACAAGAGCCCGGGACCAGATGGTTTTAACCTCAAGTTCTGGAAAGCGTCATGGGAGATTATCAAGAAAGATTTTTTAAAGGTGATGACTGAATTTCACTCCAATGGCAAAATCCCTCGGGGATGTAACTCTTCATTCATCGTTCTCATTCCTAAAAAAGAAGGAGCTTGCTCACTTGAGGAGTTTAGGCCTATTTCACTTATTTGTAGCCTCTACAAAGTCATTGCGAAGGTTTTGGCGAATAGGATGAAACAGGTCATGGATTCAGTTATTTCGGATAATCAGAGTGCTTTCATTGGCGGCCGTTACATCCTTGATGGGGTCGTGGTTCTAAATGAAGCAATCGCGGAGGCTACTAAGAAGAGAAAAGGGAGGATTATCTTCAAGGTGGATTTCGCGAAAGCATATGACTCCGTCGAGTGGGATTTCTTGGATTTAATGCTTGAAAGAATGGATTTTGTACCATTATGGAGGAAATGGATCCGAGGTTGTATCTCCTCGGCGACGACGAATATTTTGGTGAATGGATCTCCATCTGGTGAGGTGTGTTTAGAAAGAGGATTACGGCAGGGGGATCCGCTTTCCCCATTTCTCTTTCTTATTGCAGCGGAGGGGCTCCACTCTTTGATCACGAGAGCTGTTGAGAAGGAGCTGATTAAGCCGGTAAAGGTAGGAAATGATTACATTTCAATTCCGCACCTCCAATACGCCGATGATACGGTCTTCTTGATGGAGGATGATGAAAGAAATGCAGTGGCAGTTAAAAGGATTCTCAGAGTGTTCCAGCTACTGTCAGGGCTTGCTGTGAATTTCAAAAAATGTTGTCTCTTCGGAGTTGGGGTCGAGGAGGATAAGATCGAGAGGATGGCGGTTGTTTTGGGTTGTGATGTGGGCTCCTTACCTTTCAATTACCTCGGTATTAAAGTGGGTAGCAAGGGCAAAAAGGTTGCTGATTGGAAATACTTGGTTGAAAAGGTGAGAAAGAAAATCGATTCGTGGAAAAATGGGAAGTTCTCTCTCGCGGGCCGAGTGACCTTGGTGAAGGCTGTGCTTCAATCTATACCGATTTACCAGCTCTCTTTTACCTGTTTACCAAAATCAATTGTGAGTTCTCTAAATGCTTTACTTGGTAATTTTCTGTGGGGAGGGGGTTCTAGTAAAAGTGCGATTGCTTGGGTGAAATGGAAGGTGTTTTGTGCTTCAAAAGATGAAGGAGGTTTGGGGCTTAAAAATATTGAGTGGTTTAATCAGGCACTTGTCGTTAAATGGTTGTGGCGGTACCTTACTGGAAGGGACATGCTTTGGGCTAAAATTGTTAGGTCCATTTATGGTGAGGTTGAGTGGGGAGAGACAGGTCTGGAAAAGGCGGGGAAAGGTAGATTTAGAGATGGGTGGTGGCCGAAGATCGTTTCTGCGGCGGGAGGGGCGAGCAATTTTTGGTTTGTTCAAAATTTGAAGCCAAAGGTGGGGGATGGGAAGACCTTTAAATTCTGGAGTCAGTGGTGGGTTGGACAAAAGCCGTTGAAGTTTACTTTTCCTAGACTTTTTCAGTTGAGTGCTAATAAAGAAGCTGCAATCTGTGAAGTTGGGGAATGGACTGATACTGGATGGTGTTGGGATTTAAGGTGGAGAAGAGAGCTATTTGACAGAGAGAGGGAAGGAGTTTCGGAGTTGCTTAGCCTTGTTTCTGGTACTAATCTGTGTGCAGGTAACAAGGACGGATGGACATGGAGTGGCGACATTGGGAGAGGCTTTACAACCAAGTCCGCTTATGAAGCTATTAAAGATCAAGCAAACGAGACTACGGAGGCGGTGGAGGAAACTGATATGAGTACGAAGGTGTGGAAGATCCCTATTCCAAACAAAGTCAAGCTTACCGCATGGAGAATTTTGAAGAACAGAATTCCGACGTGTGACAATCTCTCGAAAAGAAATGTGATGTTGTGTGAAGTTGAGGTGGGATGTAACGCCTATTTTCATCGGCAGGAATCCACGAACCACTTGTTGATCCACTGTCCAAAGACCTCAAAGGTATGGGAAGCAATCTTTCAATGGCTCGGAGTTAGCATGGCGCAGCCATATGACGTGTCCTCACACTTTCAGTTTTTTACTAGTTTGAGTGGCCGGAAAAGAAATAAGAAGCTCTTGATGGCTCTTTGGTGTTGTACTACTTGGCTTATTTGGAAAATGCGTAATGAGAGTAGATTTGAGAACAAAAGATGGGAGAGTGCAAACTTGTTTCGAGAAATCAAAGCTAGAGTGTGGAGTTGGGGTAGAATTTTTGGTTTTGTTAACGATGGAGTTGGGATTCATAGGTGGATGTCGAATGATGAATCACCGATGATTTTGTAATCTTCTTGGTACTACTGGTGCCTTTTCGTTCTATAATATTTACTTTCCTTATCAAAAAAAAAATTGTCAGATAGAAACTGGGTGCAAAATTGAAACTGGTTTCCTCGATTTTGCGGCTGCACCCAATTTCAAAATTCTCCAACGCTACTTTCAAAAAGTAGAAACTGGATTTTGAGCCCGTTGAAGGCACCCTTAGAAATCTTGCTTCAAAACTTTCACTCTAAATTTCATAATTAAATCTTGTAATAACACATTAAGTACTATCAAAATTGCATAATATGCTAAGCATAAAAAAATTTCAATTCTCTTAAAAAAATTATTTAAAGAAAATAAAAAATTCTTGGAAAACCTTGAGAAATCTTTTGTTGAAAAAAAAATACTCTTTCAAAAATAAAAATAAAAATTCACCGATCAGAAATTGACTTAAATAAATTCTAAATTTCTTGGGAAATTCTATCAAAGAAAAGTCGGGGTGTTACAATTTTTTCATTTTGTAGGTGAGAATTCACATCACATAGCTATACCACTAGAAATTATTATTATTTGTGTTTGAGTTTGAGCATGTGAGTGTTTTCATTTTGCTATGCCCTGTAGGTCTTATATTTATAAATAAAATCACTATTTTAAATTATTCATTTCACGTCAATTTCAACAAAATTGAATACATTTTCCCGCGAATACTTTATAGAGACTGATATTTCAAATCATATTTCTCGTTTATAATCAATGAAAAAAAATAAATAAATAAATAAAAATTGGTCGATCTGCCGCCGACCCTTTTTATTTTTTTGCCAAAATGTGTTTCAAGTGCCAATAAAAAATAAAATAATTTTTTATATTTAGATTCTATTAAGTAGAGCATGTTCTTCGTTCATGTATGAAAGTTTGATTTAATTAAAAAATAAATTAATCATGTGTTAATAGTAATTTATTACTTAAGTTTATAAAATAGGACATTTTTTACATACAACTTAAGAAAATATGACATTTTTACTTATAAACACCTAATAAAATTAAAAATATAATATACAACAAATAATATGGCTTCGCCCGGACTCGGACCGGAGACCTTCAGTGTGTTAGATTGACGTGATAACCATTAACCAACTACACCACGAAACCTGATTTGTTAGTTTCCTTTCAATTAAATTTAATCAAAATAAACGACAGTTTCTAAAATTTGGTGTTGCGGAGCGAATCTATTGCAGGAAAAAAAATATTTAACTATCCATATGTTCTTCAAAATATGTTTCTCTGTGTTAACCAAATATTGGTAGGATGTAATGAATCAATTTAATTACTAATCAAACAAAAATTTCTTATACTTAAATAGTGAATTATTTTATTTTATTTTATTAATAACTAACTAAACAACAAGTGCTTGGACTTGAAAAAAGCCATGTGAATACATCTTCAAAGTCACCACCTCCCCGCCCAGCCCAACTGGCCCATTTATTTGGTCCATTACCATTCAAAGGGAAGGTAAAGGAAAAAGGTGTAACTTTTTCTTTCTTTCTTTTTTTGAAGGAAAAAAAAGGTGTAGCTAGAAAAGGTATAATGAGGCATGAAAAAATAGAAAACTAGTACAAGTATTTCTCTTTAAAAAACAAAAAAATCTGAACATGCTAATAATGATAATCGGAGTTAATAGGCTTTTAGAAAGATTATGGCGTCAATATAAAAATCAAAAGATTATGGCCATTAGTTATTTTGATTAATATATGTAATTTGAAACTCCAAATCATTAACAATGTGTTCTTTTTTATTGTAAATTTATCAATAAAAAGAAGAGAAAAAAATGATGAGAAAATTTTATCACATTTTAGTGGTCCACACTTTTTTTTACCTCATGTTTTTTTTTAGTTGAAAAATATATGAAAATATTAGAGACAAAAGATAGAGAGTGGAGAAAGAGAAAAAGAGAAATATAAAGAGATGAGTTAAATTGTATATATTTTTACTTTAAAATTAAAAGATCATAAAAATATATATTATGAAAAAATATTATCACACCTAAAACTTGTGATATTATTATCATTTATTGGAGTGAAGAGGTGGAAAAATGGGCTGCCCCGGATTTCTTTTCTTTCTGTCAGAATTTTTTTTCTAATTAAGAGAACTCGTGAAAAAAGGGGAAAAATATAGAGTCAATATATGAAAGTAGCCATTTTCTTTTAGTAAACTTAAAATTTACCCACTCAAATAAAAACTTTAAAAATTACCAATTTTTTCTATTAAATGGCTAAACTGCCCCTAAAATTAAAATTAAAAAAATACTCACACCTAATCTCATCCTCTCGGTCTCTCTCACTGTATAATCTCTCTCTCTCTCTCTCCACACTCTCTCTCTACACACACACACTCTATCTTTCTTGTTTTCCTCTATGTAAGTTCATCTTCGATTTCTTGATATCATCGGATTTTTCAAAATTGAGGATTCTGATCGTGTTTGTTGCGGAGGAACTTTCGCGATGAAAAGAAGCGATCAACCGAAGATTTCTCCAGCTTCCCATACATATGTATGGTGCTGAATGTGTCGTTGTGGAGTTACTACAGAATCATCAAACCAGATACATTGCTTATCGCTGCCGTCAATGGATCTGGCATTGTTATTTCCACCTTCTACCTCTCTCTTTATCTCGTATTTGCTCCTCCGAAGGCTAGGGTAAGCTCGATTTTGTTATTCAATAAGAAGTTGGGGGGTTTTCTGAGATCTGAGAGTAAACTGTCTGATGAAATGCTTAGCTGAAATAAAAAAAAATTACATTTTACAATACGAGTGATTTTTCGGCAGCGGTTTCAGGTGGTACGACGGCGGTAGCGGCGGTGATGGATGTAGGGATTGTGGCGGCGGCGATATGGGTGAGTAGGTGGGAATTGGAGGGAGAATCGAGCATCAGTTTTACTGGGAGTTGGCGTGGCGTCGGTGGTGCCGGTGGTTATGGCTGGTGCATCGAAAGAGTGCAACAAGAGCTGATTTGGTACATCCAAATATAAAGATACGATTAGATTATAATTTTGTAATTAAATGTTTTTGAATTCACAACTTAATCTTCTTGAATTCACAACTAGATCTATGATTGAATTCACAACTAAAATTAGAATTCACAATTAAAGTTAGAATTCACAATTAACAATATTTGTAGTTGTGAATTCATTTAAAACTTGAATTCACAACTAACAATATTTCTAGTTGTGAATTCACGACCAACAATATTTCTAGTTGTGAATTCGCAGAATTGCGAATTCACGACTAAATATTTTAGTTGTAAATTCATTTAAAACTTGAATTCACAACTAATGTTATTTATAGTTGTGAATTCACGACCAACAATATTTATAGTAGTGAATTCACTCGAATTCACGACTAACACTATATATAGTTGTGAATTTATTTAAAACTTGAATTCACTACTTAATGTTCTTGAATTCACGATCAGATCTATGAATTCACAACTTAATATTCTTGAATTCACGACCACATCTACGAATTCACAACTTGATATTCTTGAATTCACAACCAGATCTATGAATTCACAACTAAAACTATAATTCACAATCAGCTCGATGAATTCACAACTGAATCGTTAGTGTTGGTTGTGAATTCGAGTTTTAAAGCTCGAAATCACAACTAGTTGTTTTGGTTGTAAATTCAAATTCACGGCTACTTGAATTCACAACCAAAATAAATCCTAGTTGTGAATTAGATTGGTTGTAAAATGCACGAATTTTCGAAAGGGTAGTGTTTAAATATTTATATGCAATGGTAAAATGACAAATATGAATATTTTTTAAAGTTTTTATTTTAATGGATAATTTTTAAATTTATTAAAAGGAATAGACTATTTCCAGACCTCTCAAAAATATGTACGTATTACACCATTTTTCAACAAAGAGAATGCACCATAAGAAAAAAAAAACGAATTGAACACGAAAATTTAAACTATTATACGGCCAGTAAAACTTTCTTTATCCATACATTTGAAATTAAACTGTTTTTACTTGGATGGAATCCCAAGTTGAGCTCAATCTTAATTAATTAAATAGTAAAGCGACCGAAATTATAACAAGTAAAAAAACCTGGTTTGAATAAGGTAAAAAATAGTCATTTTGAATATAAAAAGAAAAAATACGTATATTATGAACTACGATGTCTGCCCGATTGGTTCATAAAATTGAAAAGGAAGCAATAGAAAATAATGAGCCCTGACTAGAAAAAAGCATAACGCATTGAAAAGATAGAAACAATATACTTCCTCCGTCCTATAAAGCATCACCTAGTTCTTTTCAGCACGGAAATTAAGAAATTGATATTTTGTGTGTTAAATGTGCTAGGTGAAAAAGTGAAAAGATGAATAAAGGATAAATTTTTTGTTATTTTTAGAAACAGGTCAAGCTTCGTGGGACAACTCAAAAAGAAAACTGGATCATGCTTTGTGGGACGGAGGGAGTATTTATTTTTGTCACAGTGAAAGAAAATATTGGTAGGAAATGATGTGTAATCCTTAAATATCTTTTGAAGCCATATGGTGACTATGGTCTCATCTCTGAAAGATGATAGTTGTCTTATGCTAATTAAAATTTAATTAAAGAAAATGCTGCCAGGAAAGGCGTAGTTGTCTTATGCTAATTAAAATCTAAGTTTTGATTTTTAAAATTGAAATTTTTGTGATAGTATATATTAATTCTGCAATTAGAGTTCCCATTATCTGCATTGTTCAGAAATTGAGAGCCCTTGTAAGAACTGGCATGCACAGTAGATTCTTGTTGTTCCTCGTCTTTGATGTTCCTTTGTCTAATAATTTCTCAAATAATCTGTTCAGATCTGTGTCTAAGATTTCAAATCTTATTAATTGTCAGTACATGAGCTAAGATAATAAAATTTAATGTGAAACAGTCACATCTGTTTTAGATATCGCTATGAATCTTATCTGTATACTCCTCTTGCTTTATTTGCTCTTCTTGTTATTTGTTACTATTATTACTCCCTCCGTTTTTTATGAAGTGTCGCCAATCGTCGAAATACACATATCAAAAAAATAAAATATTTTACATGTCTTAGTAATTATCATAATAAATACATATATACAATTAATTATTATATTCATACAAGTATTAAATAAGAATAAAATAAGAAAAATATCATAAATATACTCTCAAATTTTGAAATGAGACACTTACTAAAAACAAAAAATGAGCTAAATGAGACACTTATAAAAAAACGGAGGGAGTACTTAGGGCTCATTAGGTAAACACATGAGATAAGAAATGATATACTTCCTCGTTCTCATAAAAATATGCATAATTTTTTTTTTGTCCCATAAAAATATGCATAGTTTATTTATGATAATAATTCTCTCACTAAACATCACAAATTAATGTGAATTTTTTCTCCACTCATACTACAATTTACAAAATTTCTTAAAACTCGTATTGTCCCATACAATGCTTGTTTTTATGGGACGGATGGAGTATATCATATTTAATTAAAATGTCTTTTATTATATATCGTATTAATATCATATTTGATACAATGTATTAAAATTATACTCTCTCCGTCTCATTACAAATGTCTCACTTTCTATAATGGATGTCCCATCACAAATGTCTCATTCATTTTTTGATAATATATCCTCTCTATACTTAATATTTAAATAATTTATACTAACTCACTTTATCTACTTTCTACACATTTTTTGATCTTCGTGTCTAAAAGTAATGAGATATTTGTAATTGGACGAAAGGAGTAATAAAGTTAATAATAATATAGTTATAATTATGATTTGTATTATATATACCACCTTCATAAATGTTATACTAAATCACTCAAATCACTATAATATTTTCAAAATTTTGATGATTTATAAAAAATGATGTATTTTTTAAATATTTTTTGTCAAATAAAATAATATAATATTATAAATATATTATATACCTTGATGACCACTACCAAACAAGCTTCGGAATACGAAAAAAAAAAAAAGGTTGCAACTATATTTTGCATCTATCCACTACGTAAACTGAATATAAAAATGCCAAAGAGTCTAGGCGACGTGTCTAATTAAGTGGCAAGTTTGAGATATCAAAAGTCTCTTTTGAGTGAGACATGAGACATCTATGGTAATGGTTTTGTTTCCCATGAAAATACGAGCTGTCTCTAGTCTCTACTAATTCATTATTGTGCAACTTAATTAGCATTAATTGTAATAATTGTTTATAATGACATGTATCTTTGTATCGATAAAAATGAACATAAAATAATAGGCTTTTACGCCAAGCATTCCGCTATTTATTTATCTTTTTCTCAATTAATCGTAAAACTCGTGCATGCGTATTAATAAGTCTTGATAATTAGTTTTTAATAAGTTTGTTGTCCGTCAAAATCCGAGGAGAATTAATTATCATATGTAAATTTTGTCAATAATTTTAAGTATAAATTTGATAATTATACAATTTGTAGATTAAGAATTTCGTTTATATACTCGTATTCATTTTAAACTCAATTAAAAATAATTTTACTACTCATTTTCATTCTAAATTCATAATAATAATAATATCCGCTAATTACCCGAATATGGTTCAATTTATTAAATATTTGAATAATCAAATATAAGTTGTTATGATAATTAGTTATCTATCTCAATAAAAACTCATAACATTAAATATTAACAATAAATAAAAAATAAAAAATTAATAAATAGAGAAAATCTCACGTAAGCAAATAATCTTTTAGTATTTAGATTTCACAATTAGTGAAGTCTTCCATAAAAAAAAAGAGTAAAATTTTGAAATAGCCAAAATGAATCATAAAACACAAATTATGGCCACCAATTGAAAAAGTGTAAATTTTGGCCATTTTTATAGCTTTGGGACGTTTTTGCCCTTAATTGGGCGGACTGGGTAGGGTCAGGAGCGCGGGTCGCGTGCCGGGTAGGATCAGGCACGCGGGTCGGGTTAGGCACTTATGGCACTATTAGTGACATAAGTGCCATAAGTAAGTAAAATCTTGGCACTTATGGCACTAATAGTGCCATAAGCGCCAACGAAATCCAAAATAAAATCAAGTAAAATCTTGGCACTTATGGCACTAATAGTGCCATAAGTGCCAACGAAAATCCAAAAAACAAAGTAAAATGGTCTTTTTAGCACTTATGGCACTATTAGTGTCATAAGTGCCATAAGTGTCAAACGTGCAGAACAAATACAGAAACAACACCATCTAAACCCTAAATGAAACATTTAAACCCTAAATGGATAATCTAAACCCTAAATAGAACATCTAAACCCTAAATAGATAATCTAAACCCTAAATGGAATATCTAAACCCTAGGGGGAAGTGTTTAAAATGGTCATCTTGGCACTTATGGCACTATTAGTGCCATAAGTGTCATACGTGCAGCAGAAATACAGAAACAATAGCAACAACAATCATCTCCTCCGCATCGGTTTATTATGCCAAAATCAAAATTTTTGCAGTCTTCACAATAATCTATAAATAATAGTAATAAAAAAACTACACAATTAACCAAATTACAAGCTAATCGCTAAAAATAAATACAAATCTTGTGATTAAATACATAAGAAAAAAAGTCTAACTAAATCGCCTTCCAGTTTCTTGCTGCATAAAGTAGATTGCGGCAGGCATCGCGGCGACGACGATGATTCAAACCCAGCTCCGGCGAATACGTCCACCATCGGTGGCGGCGCCGCCCTGCGGACCTTTCTCAACACCACCAACTCCGAGTCGGATTTGGCGCGGATCTCCGAGAGAGAGAGGGGAGGGAAGCTGAGATCTGGTGCGTGAGATGGGTAAAAGGGCAAATTAGGTATACCGCCTAATTAATGGCCAGATTTTGTAGTTTGAAGATTAGTGGCCAAAATTTGAGTTTTGATCTTCATTATGGCTAGCCGACCACATTGTTTCAAAAAAAAAAAACTATACTCCATCCTTCCCACAAATAATTTCTTATTTTTTCCTTTTTGGGACGTCCCCCAAATAACTTTATCTTTCTTTCTTTCTTTCCATTTTTGAATAACTACCCCACCACTAATACTTTATTTATTCTTATTTTTCACTTTTCACCACTCTCAATACTAATTATATAACACATTTTCACAACTTCCAATAATTATGTTGGGAACCTTGTTGAATATCCTAACCCTTGTTTTGATGATACCAAAAATCATAGGACTTAATTGTAATAGACTAGAATTGTTTAGAACTCAAGTGTTAGAGTTCGTTTCTAGTTTAGTGTGCGGTGTCGAAGACTGAAGACTGAAGACTGAAGAACGAAGGACTGAAGACTGAAGACTGCAGATCCCAACTGAAGTATCAGTTGAAGAATCAGTTGAAGACTGATTACTTAATGCGCGCAAAGGACTGATACTAAAGTCAAGTATCAGTTGAATATTCCTCCTCGGACTGATCTTTCAACGTTCAGAGGAAGTCACGTACTCACAAAGTACATCCGCATTAAATGCATAGATCTCAGGATCTTATCTCTGCAGAGGTCATTCCTATCTGGTGGTTACTTTTCAGAGACGTCACATCTCATGTCCATCAAAGAGAGCCGTTTCCACCCAGACAAGGAACCTCGAAGATTGAAGCCTCAGCCCAAATTCGAATTGCTCTCCAACGAAAGAAATCTTGAGGATGATTTACGCCAACGGATCTATTCAAGAGTTCTCCTACAAATAGCGCTCGAGGATCACTTCAACCTTCACCGATTCAACAACATAAGCTGAAGCTCTGCCGAAATTGCTACTCAGCCTTAAGCTTAAACTCCTCAAAGCTTGAATCGAAGAAGAGAATTCCAAAGCCAAAATCAGTCACTGCTGATTACATACATTCTCTTAGACCCTAGGTGATTGGGCGTATTTATACGCATTTATTTGGGGGATTTTGGTGTGGTTTCTATGTTTAATTCGTGTTAAATATCGTCTTTGGATATGAATTATGGTCTTATATAAATGTTTATGGTATTTGATAGGTTTTGGAGAAAAGTATTGATTTAGAGAAGAGTTTTGAAGTCGTGAAGCTGTGTGAAGAGGAAGTTGTGCACGTCTGCCGTGCGGTGTGCCCATTCTGCCTGGGCGTGAATTGATTGCATGGATTGAAGGCTAAAGTGCCGAAAAGAAAGACATGCTGAGCCACCATGTTTGATTTGGACTGATTTTAAGTTAGTTAATTAGCTAGTAGTCCACTAGTTTGTTTTTGTGGACTTTATATTATTTTTTTTAGTTGCCTATTTAGACTAGGTTAGTAGGTTTTGATTTTTCCTTAGTTATATATATATTAGCTAGAGATCAATTTGAGGGAGACTTTGTTTTTGGAGATATCATACATTTTTCCAGACGGCAACTTTGAAGCAAAAATTGTGGATGCAAATTTGGAGTTCTCAATTCAAGTTTTATTTCTTCATCTTTCCTTTGCAATTAATTATTTATTTTGTTTGATTTATTTTTATTATGAGTTCTAGCTAAATTTCTATATTCCGGCATTGATTAGGGAAGCACTAGCGAAATTATTCTGTGAGATCTAATTGTTCTTATACTTTATTTTTATGCTTGCATCTGCGATTCTCCATGTTTAATGATATTAATTGTTTTGATCCATTAGATAGTTGCAAATATTTATTGGGTTAGAATTAATTATATAGCCAATTGAACCGGCCATCCGTAATTGTGGTTTAGGTTTGATTAGTGGTAAATTGACACATCAGGGTCAAGGGAAAAGCAGTCTTAATTCAATAATCCTGCGTCAGAGTTTATTGGTTTTGAATCGGGTTTCTCTAGATATTAATGCTATCGGCTCATTAAACCTATAGAGCGTCTCTTACGGTTGTCAGTCGATTAGGGTAGTAATTAGTGAAGCGTCTTCCTGGTTACCGAATAATTAAGGAGAAATAAGATCACGTCAGAAGCGTCTTCGGTGATTATAACTGGTTTGTTTGCATGATTTAAAGTTATTTTTGCATCGATGATCGGAATAATTGAGCTAGGGTGGACTTAATTGATTGCTGGAATTCTTTTATTAATTGTTGGAATTTTTATTCATCTTTTGGTTAATTGGAAAAATTGGTTTATTCGGATTTTATTTATTTAATTTTAAGTTTAGTAATTTCCATATTTTCTTCTCAAAATTTCGTGGTTACTTTGCAGACTTTAATTGGAGAAATTCTCGCCAGTCCCTTGGGAGACGATTTTGCTTACTGCTGTCTGCGCAGTGTGGGCATACCGGCTGACTGCCGGATATTTTTGGTGTAAAACGACGCACCACTAGGCATATATCTGTTTACCCAGAAGCCAAAGGTCAAACTTGCTTCAAAGAACTTGTTCTTTGTAAGTATAGTTGGCACTCGTTCAAACCTCCCCCCATAAGAGTGTTTTGAGTGATTCGGAGGTCAGAAGGGTTTTCTGACTCTGAGAGTCTTAGCACGGGTTGTGTTAAGCAAGGGAAATCCTACGCGAGTGAAGCGCGGGTACTGGAGAAGGGTTTTCTTCAGTGTACGGTTGTGTGCACCCGGCAAGCACACGGTTCGGTTTGCAGTGCACCTGTTAAGCACTTGCGGAGTGGATTGTTGGTCTGATCAACCAACCATGGATGTAGGAATGGGTTTTTCCGAACCACGTAAAAGTCTCTGTGTTGTTTACAGCTTTCAGTTTTACATTCTTACTTGTGTTATTTCAATTGATAAAACTGAACACTGACTAACTGCAAAGAGAAACCATAACCAACAACTTGCTCCACCGAGGCTATTTCGAAACTAAGTTTAATTTCCGCTGCGTATGATATCAGTCTAACTGATCTATCTTTCGATAGTCAGGAAGAGTGTTATCATCTCTGTTTTAGCAAACACGACTGAAGCCCTTACTTGCATCAGTTAAGTTCCAGCAACTTAACTGATAACTCTTTACTGAAGAGCGTTCAGTATCAGTCGTCAACCCTGTTTGGTCAAAACTGATTTCAGTAAAACATGCGTCTTTGTTTGCATGTAAAAGTTTTGTTTTGATCTCTGACTGAGATTCCTCTGATTGAGGTCGGTAGATTGATTTAAAAATAGCCTATAGGTGTATTCCCCCCCATACACCTATTCGAGACCCTCAGGACCTAACAAATTATTATAACACTTTTTCTCTACTATCGAAACACTTTATAATTTTTCCTTAAAACTCGTGCTATCCCCAAAGAGGAAGCTATTTGTGGGACGGATGGAGTATAATTTATGCACTCGTTTAAAACGTACACATTTTTACTCCTGCTAAATCTGATTTAAAAGTAATTTTAATTATTCGCCCATCCAAACTGACAAACATACTAAAGAGAGTAACTCTCTTTCCAAACATATATAACAATATCCGTTAATTATCCGAACACATTTAAATTTTATAAAATATCCAAATAACAATATAAATTATTATAGTTATTGATTTATCTAACTCAAGAAAAGCTTACAATCAGTATGTTTGTTTCTGGACATTACAAAGTATGCATTTATAATAAATAACATAAATTATAAAAGATTAAAAATAAATTTATAATAAATATAGAAATTATACATTATACGAAATCTTTTTAGAATTTATATACCAGTTATGTCACAAACCCTACTCAAAAGTGATTTTACTATCAGTTATCGTCAAAACATGTATAGTAATATCCGCTAATTTTTCTCAAACTTGTTTAAGTCTATAAATAGTTAAAAAAAAAAGTCAAATATAAGTTGTTACAATAATTGATAACTTGATAATCTGTCAAATTTAATTGTTAGTAAATTTATTGATCCTAATAAATACATGAGTACAATTGGCGAAGTTTATTAAAATTTGGACATGAGATTTAAGATAAATAAATTGATTAAAAAGTCAAAGCCATGATAATTTTAAAAAATAAGTACAAAAAATAGAGAAAAATGTCACATAGGATTGGACAATCGTATTATATATAAGAAGATGTACATGATTAACTCAATATCCCAAAGGTGTGTACAAAAATGGCGTTTAGAGTTTAAAATCAAGAGGAGTTCGGTTCCCAATATTTACTCGTGTAAGATCTATGGAATATTAATATAATAATTTTTAAATATTTAATGGTTTTTAGATATGTGATGAGGAGTAATATGTGCAGAGTAGGGAAAGAATACAAATCAGAGGAATCGACCCCACTGGCGGGTCAAATATGGCAGAAGAGACACACTCGCCAGAGAAGTCCTCCATGCCAGAGAAGTCGTCATCGTCAGAGAAGTCCTCCATGCCAGAGAAGTCGCCATCGTCAGAGAAGTCATCCGCGTCAGAGAAGTCATCTTCACCAGAGGAAGCATCCTAGTCAGAAAAGTCGTCAATACCAGAGAAGTCGTTGCCATCAGAGAAAGTATATCCGTGCCAGAGAAGTTACTACCGCCAGAGGAGACGCCCTTGCCAGAGAAGACGTGTTTACCAGAAGAGTCACCTCCACCAGAGATGTCAACATCACCAGAGAAGACGCCTCCGCCAGAAAAGACATTTCCATCAGAGGAGCCAACAAACGCGCGGGAAGGTCTCCCGCATATTATCGAAATTACCAGCATATCCTTCCATCACGCAAGACGCATGCACCGCAGATGTTTTTACTATTTTACCCCTCCGTTTGTAAACCTATAAATAGGGCCCGAGCTCGTGTACTGTGACTGACGCTATCTCATATTTTCAAATACAACTGCTATTTTCTCTTTGGGTCAAGGTTTCCGATCATTTTTACTTCGTCTTCTTCAAGTCATCACACTAGGTATAATTCGCGGTTTCTCTCTATAGTTTTAGGTGTTGGTTCCGTAAACACCAACTAGCGCCGTCTGTGGGAAAGCTACTGAATTAAGACGTGAGGTTACGGTCGCCGACGTACGCAGATCTGTGAATCCAATCGGATTTGCGGGCGTTGGCACCGATTGGTCCGATAATCCGGACACCCAGCTGTGTTTAATCGGTTAATTGTGTTTTCTGGTTTAATATGTTGTTAATCTGCTGAGCTCTGCGTTGATTTGTGTTTTGGGTGCATGGGGAAAGGTGGCGACGGGCGTAAAACATGAATCAGGGGAAATTTACGTTTATTTACCGCTTGTTTGGGGTAGTTATCTGCGAATAAGGGGTTCTCTTGTAGAATTGAGGTTTTCTTCACCGATCTGATGTTTTGCATGAGGAAATTGTAATTGGGTGCTCTGTTCCGATTGTGTTCGTCGTTTCCTTATGGATCCCCGATATTTTGGGTTTATGTTGCTTGTATGTGGTTATTTTGCGTGTTAATGCGATAATTGTGGGCGATCTTCGTGTTTTATCTTGTTTTCGGTGAAGCGTGTGGTTATTACTGTTAATTCATGGGTTTGCATCGATAATACGCCGATTAGTACTTTGCTTCTGTTGTGCCCGGGTTCGCGTTGTTAATCCGTGGGTATTCTTTGTTTGCGATTGATAACTACCGTTACTTCCTATGTTTTGGTGACTAATCCTCGTTTTGTATCGTTGAATCGGGGGTGATAATCTGTTTCTGGTATGTTGGTTCTGTGCCGTGAGCTTACAGATGATTTTCGTTTAAGGAAGGGTATTTAGGGGTGTTTCTCATGTTTTTCTTGGCTAATCTTCGATTTCGATGGTTGAGTTGGGAAGTTATGCTCTGTTCCTGATATATTGGGGGTTTTTGCTATGGATATGTGGGTTTTTGTGGCTCATCTTCGATTTCAAGGGTATTTATTGTCGTTGATGCGAGGGCTTTACCTCAATAATATGATAATTAATACTTTGTCTTTGTTATGGTGAGATTCGTATTATTGTTTTATGGACGATCTTCACTTATGGGAAATGATTATTCATGTTCTCCATGTTTTCCTTGATTAATCTTCGTATTATGGCAGTATTTGTTTTCTTACATAATTCCTTTTCTTATCATGTTTAATGAATCGTGCTAACATATCTTCTGGTGGTTGCTCTGTTTGTACTTATCTCTGGGTATCTTGCGTCTGTTGGATTTTACTGAGGGCTCTGTTTTCTCAATCTATACTCCGGGTTTATTTCCCCGAGTGTAGAATTACTTGGAAGGGAATTTTTTAACGGTCTTTCGTACCGGTGCTCGGGATTCTTTATTGGGTTTCTTATATCGGAACTCCCATCGGTAACGGAGGGTTTATTCTTTCGTCGTTAGGATTGTTTCTCACTTTGTCTATATGCAAGTACCATGGGATCATCAGATGCTCACCGCAACCTGGAGAGGGAGTTCGACTCCGCTGCTCTTACCACTGAGGTGCCTCCTTCATTGTTCACCGGCCTATAGGGCAATGCTACCTTCACTGCCCCACCAGGGTTTCAGGCTATCTCCGCCACTCCGTTGACAGGGTTGAATGCAAGCCTCCAGAGATCTGCTCTGGTGACTCCAGGATCTGACATGCCATGCTTAACTCCCGCGTCTGGAGCGGGACAACTCACGTTTGGGTCGATGGAACAGATGATGGCGCTGCTTCACTACTCCGCCGTGCGTCAGGCACTAGGAACTCCCATGTTGTCCATTGTTCCCACTGTAGCTCCACTAGTGGGAACGGCTACTTTGCAGGGCACTGAGGCCCCACCTCCCGCTGCTCAGGAGGTAAACACTTTGGCAATCAACAAACAGGCGGCGATGCCTCTGGAAGTACAAGGGGACCCGGCTGACAGGGAAATGGAAAGAAGACCAGAGGGGAGCCGGGTCAGACTCAACAGTGTTGTGAGAAAGGAGAGGGTTGACGAGTCTGATAGTCAATCCGTCTCCCTGGTGTTTGAGGAGGAAAGACCAAGGGAGAAGGCTCGGTTAAAAAACCAAGTGTCTCAGCTGAAACATCAACTCCAGGATCTGGAGGAATCACTGAGGGAGAAATCCCGAAGGGAGGACAGGGAACAAAGGTCAGGAAAGTCGCACCGGGTAGAGAAATCCCATCGATCGGAAAAATCGCGCTACACAGAGAGGTCAGAGGAACGGGAGCCGGAGTACTCCTCTGCAGACATGAATATAGAGTCCACAAGCGCCACGCTCGTGATGCGCCCAGAGACAGAAGGGAGCAGGGGAGGCATAAGGGAGACAAGAGAGCTAAGACATCAAGGCTCCACCCGATCAACAACCGCAGTCCTTTCTCAGACGATATCTTGGCAGATACCTTACCTAGAAGCTACAAGCCCATCTCACTGGATTACGATGGCACTACCGATCCGGAGGTACACCTCAATCGGTTTGAAGGGTTGGTTACGCTGCACTTGTACACGGAGGGCATTAAGTGCCGAATCTTCTCCACTACTCTTACTGGACCAGCTCAGTTATGGTTTGGGACGCTGCCCCTAAATTCCATTCACTCTTTCGAAGAATTACAGACTCGTTTTTTGCGGTAGTTCGCGAGTTCACGAAGGGTAGGGAAGTCAGCCCTTTCGCTGATGGATATTAAGCAGGAGCAGTGAGAAACGCTACGGGAGTACACAGCGAGGTTTAACCTTGCCGCTCTGGAGGTGCCAGAGGCAGAATCGCAAATTAAAAACTGCGCCTATGTCAGAGGACTCAGGCCGGGGATCTTTTTTGACGAATTACAAATTCGACCAGCAAGGGATTTTGATGACATCATGGCAAGGCTGCCGGGTTATCTACAGTTGGAGGATGCCAAAATGGCGAGAAAGGTGGAAAATGAGAAACACAGGGTCAAGAAAGCTGAGGAAGCACCCGAAAGACAGAGACAGCAAGATAGGGCCCCATTCAGAGGGTTGCCTCCCAGGGTATTCCCACCCCAGGGAGGAATGCCATCTAATCAACAGCGCACAGTGAATGAAGTAACGCGGTTTACCGAATACACGCCCTTGAATAAACCCCAAGAAGAAATTTTTCATCTGATAAAGGATCAGCCGTTCTTTAGGGCACCGGGGACTTACCGGACTGGGCCGCCGCAGGAAGGGCCTAACAATAAGTTATGTGAATATCACAATTCCTTCGGGCATTACACGAAATATTGTGGACACCTTAAGCACCAATTGGAGTTATTGGTGCGCCAGGGATGCCTCGACCACTTCATTGACAGAGGAAATGAGGGCCAGAGGAGGACTGATCAGAGAGATCCGCGAGAACAGAGGGATCAGCGGGATCAGAGGGATCAAAGAAATAACCGGGATCAGCGGCAAGAGCAAGGGAACAACAGAGATCGCAGGCTTGATGACAACCGAGATAATCGCAGAGAGGGGGCAGACAGGCAAGCTCTTCCTCCCCCCCCGTATAGAAGGGAAGTTCACATGATTTGTGGGGAGAACGGGATGCCCACATCAAATAGGGCTAAAAAGCAAGTCGTCAGAGCAGTTAAAACAGGGTATTATCCTAAAAGGGTCATGGAAGTCACCAGCGCGGCAAAGGAACCAGCAATCACCTTTGGAGCAGAGGATATACGCACACTAATGTATCCGCATGATGATGCGCTGGTCATCACGGCGGACATTGCCGGCTGCATTATTCACCGTATTTTCGTGGATTCGGGCAGCGCTGTAAACATCTTGTATAAGGAATATCTCCAAAATATGGGAATTAACGCTCATGTTGAGTCGACAAATGCTCCTCTGTTTGGGTTTGGAAGAGATGGTCATGCCTCTGGGGTATGTAGAGCTGCCGTTGATTCTTGGCAATACAGCTGCGGGCAACAAAACAAGGATGGTACGGTTCTTAGTGGTGGATATGCCTAAACCCTCGTACAATGTCATACTCGGCCGGCCTGCCTTGACAGCGTTCAAAGCGGTTATATCACTGTTTCATCTGAAAATGAAGTTTCCCATTGAGGGGGGAAGAGTGGGAGAAGTTTGCGGCGATCAAACGACATCAAAAGCATGCCACGTGCAAATGCTCACACAGTCAGCAGGGCAAAAAAGGGAAAGACGGACAGAGGGGTCGGACGCCCGGAAGAAGGGGAAAGTGGGCGAGGTGCATGCCTCAGCAGAGGAACGTCAAGAGTTGGCGGATTTATTAAAGGACAGAGACTCCACAGAGAAAACCGCGCTGGTGTCCACTAGCGATGTTTGCAATATGATAGAGTTATTTCCAGGGAAAGAGGGTTTCCAGACTAAGATTGGATCGGCCATGAGTGATAAGGTCAGAGAGGAGCTCATTGGTTGTCTTCGGCGAAATGCGGATGTGTTCGCTTTCAGCACCGCAGATTTGAAGGGAATCGATAGAGGGTTGGCGGAGCATTGCCTCAACGTGGACCCTAAGATCAAGCCGGTAAAGCAACGGACAAGGAATTTTGGGGCTGAAAAGGACGCTGCCATCAGAGAGCAGGTCTATGAACTATTGAAAGCTGGGCATATTGTGGAGGTGCAATATCCGGAGTGGATTTCAAACGCGGTGATGGTACCCAAGAAAACGAATACTTGGAGGATGTGCGTAGATTTCAGAGATTTAAATGCCGCTTGCCTAAAGGACCACTATCCTTTGCCAAGGATTGATCAATTGGTGGACTCTACTTCAGGATGCGCTCTGCTATCCATGATGGATGCGTACCAAGGGTATCATCAGGTAAAAATGAACAGGGGAGACATCGCCAAAACGGCCTTTGCCGTATGTTGTGGAGTATATGGGTGGAAGAGTATGCCGTTTGGTCTGAAGAATGCAGGAGCCACGTATCAGCGGATGATGGAGAAAATTTTCAAAAAGCAGCTTGCTAAGAATATCTCAGTGTACGTAGACGATATGCTCGTACGGAGTAACAGGGCAGAGGACCATGTGTCTGATCTGGAAGAGATCTTCACAGTAGTCAGAGATCACAGACTCATGTTGAACCCAGCCAAGTGCACTTTTGGGGTCACAACAGGGAAATTCTTGGGGTATAAAGTCACACCGGCAGGGATTGAGGTCAACGCCGACAAGGTCAAAGCTATTTTAGAAATGACACCGCCCAGAGGAATCAAGGAGGTGCAGACTCTGAATGGGCGTATCACTGCTTTGAGCAGGTTTATATCGCGATCGGCAGAGCGAAGCATGCCGTTTTTCAAAGTGTTGAGGAAGGGAACCAAGTTTCTATGGACAGAGGAATGCCGAGCGGCGTTTGAGGATCTTAAAGTATACCTAGCAAAACTCCCAACTCTGACCAAGCCAGTTCTGGGAGAAACGTTGTATCTATACATAGCTATGGGGGAGGAGTCAATCAGCTCTGTGCTAATCAGAGAGGAGGGAAGTCATCAGAGACCCATCTATTTTGACAGCAGAATCATACAAGGGCCTGAGCAGAATTACACAGAGATTGAGAAGGCTGCTCTGGCAGTCATAGTCACGGCCAGAAAGTTGAGGCCCTATTTCCTTTCACACCGAGTGATAGTGCGCACGTCTCTTCCCTTCAAGCAAGTTTTGGGGCGCCCGGATTTGTCGGGAAGAATGGTCAAATGGGCCGTGGAATTAGGGGAGTATGATGTAGAATATGAGCCGAGAACAGCAATCAAAGCACAAGCATTGGCAGACTTCATACAAGAAACAACTCGCCGTCCTATACCAGAGTTTTGGGTGGCCTTTGTGGATGGGTCCGTGACGAAAGAGGGATGTGGGATCGGGGTTTATATCACTTCACCAGGTTATGGGACATACCAGTTCGCCATCAAATTCACTTGTCGGTTATCCAACAATGAAGCGGAATATGAGGCCGTGGTCAGAGGGGCTCACATCTTGTCAGAGCTTAAAGCCGAGTGTGTCATCATAAAGACAGACTCCCAGCTGGTGGCACAACAGTTCTCGGGAAGTTATAATATCAAGGATCAGAGGATGAAGGCGTACCATACCAAAATTAACGGAATGAAAGAAAAATTCATGGAATTTAAGCTCGAACAGATTTCTCGGGAGGAGAATACAAAAGCGGATCTACTGGCGCGAATGGCTAGCGCGGTGGAGCAAACTTGGAGTGATGAGATTATTCTACTATGTGATACCAGAGAGATGGAGACTTCGCAGGTGTTCTCGGTAGAGATCAGAGATGATTGGCGGGCTCCGATCATACACTTCCTAAAGACAGGGGAGCGGCTAAGCAGAGAGTCCAACCAGAGGGCCCGTTATGAGAACTACTGCTTAATCAACGATCAACTCTTCAAACGATCTTTCACTCAACCTTTGCTAAAATGTTTATCTCCAGAGGAAGCTAATTTTGCTTTGCAAGAAATTCATGCAGGTTGCTGTGGTGGGCATACGGGATTTCGGGACCTTGTACGCAAGATTATTCGGGCAGGGTTCTATTGGCCTCATATCAACCAGGAAGCCAGGGAATTCGTTCGCAAGTGTGAAGCTTGTCAGAGGCATGCCGGGAGAATCAACATACCAGGGGAGCCCATGGGGGTCATGTATGCTGCTTGTCCGTTCGATAAATGGGGCATTGATATAGTCGGCAAGCTACCTACAGCACCGGGAGGGAAATGCTTTCTCATTGTGGCAGTAGACTATTTTTCTAAATGGGTCGAGGCTGAGGCTGTGAGCAAGATCGATGAAGTTACAGTGGAACGCTTTATCTGGAGGAATATCTGTTGCAGATTCGGAGTACCACGAATCATTGTGTCTGATAATGGGACTCAATTTACAGGGCAGAGGATCGCGGATTTCTGTGATCGAATGGATATTACACAGAGGTTTGTCTCAGTGGCTCACCCACAGGCAAATGGACAAGTGGAATTAGCTAACAGGACCATATGTGAGGGAATCAAGAAGAGGCTGACTCAGAGCAGAGGGAAGTGGGTGGAAGAGCTGGACACTGTTCTCTGGGCTTACCGAACTAGTCCAAAAACGGCAACAGGGGAGGCACCATTCACGCTGGTGTACGGATCTAACGCGGTGATACCAGCAGAGGTACGACTAGAATCATACCGGATTACCACATATAACACTGAGCACAATGAGGAGCTCCGCCGAGCAGAGCTGGACTTGGTGGAAGCACAGCGGGAGGAAGCTCGTATCAGAGCGGCCAAGTACAAAGGCATCATCAAAGCGGGATATGACAAACGGGTCAGAGCGAGGAAATTGTCAAAGGGCGATTTGGTTCTCAAGCGAGCTGATGCGTTAAAGGCGGTGGGCAAGTTCGAGGCCAATTGGGAAGGGCCATACATCGTCACAGAGGTCTTGGGAGGCGGTGCGTACATATTGTCGGATTCAGACGGCAGAGCTCTCCCCAGACCATGGAATATAAACACACTCAAAAAGTTCTATGTATAACTGCTTCTTAGCAGGAGTAATCACTTGTAGACCAGATACTCTTTTTCCCCACAGGGGTTTTAACGAGGTCCGGGGCCATAATATCAATAAAACAGATATGTGGTTCTAGGGAATTCCCTGGTGTTGTGTTTGTTTATTTCAATTCTTGTTTTCTTACATTACATATGCTACTTAACATGTTCGTGCAGAGCACTGCACATGTCACCAGAGGGGGGAGTAGGGTGTATACCCGTAATCCTCAATTTTTAAATTCAAAATGCAAACTGCTTCTTAGCAGGACAAGGGAGAAACAAATACAAAAACTGCTTCTTAGCAGGTCAAAGGGAAAGCAAGCATCAGGGATGGACGTCTCTTCGTCCACGATCCAACACTTCGAGTTCTCTTTCGCTGCCGGGACATGCTCATTTCTCAGATCTACTTCAGCTCCACCACACGCCTGCAGAATATCCAGAAAAATAACAAGTCAAAATGCTACAAAGAAGAAATACAGAAAAGGGGCAAATCAACGCCCAGATCCGAGGAATCAACGCTCAGATCCGGAGGACCAACGTCTAGATCTGGGAAACCTGGTAATAACGCTGTCAAGCAAGGGAAGTCCGCTCATTACAACCACAAAGTTAGGGATCTGCACCAGAAGCACAGAGGAAAAGGCGGAGCCCTCAGGGATGTGAGTGTTCAGAGGGGAACTTCCCTTACTTGAGTGCTTTACAACCGATCTAGGGAGGCAAAATGTCGGCAGATCTAGGGTTTGAGAGAGCAGAAAGGGCAACGAGAAAATTTTCTTCAGGAATCCTGGAGATAAAACCCTCAGGCGGAGGAGAGTCCTGTTTTTTCAGTCACCAACGGGCGCCGGCGTACTTTCTCAAAAGGACTCGCTCCCCCGACTGAGGGCATTACAACCAAGACAAGAAGGCATTGTGAGCCAAAAAGACGGGAGATCTAGGGTTTGAGAAGAAAGCAGCTGGGGGCGGCGGAAAGAAAATAAGGGATTCTGAGCTAGGTCATGAAGAATGGAGGGGTATATATAGAGACAGTATGGGGCTTAAGAAATGGGCTAAGGGGTAATGGGCCCGCACGAACTTATGGGCCGAAGAAGGGAGTAAGAAATAATTGGGCCAACATGTTCATAACAGAGTATTGCACATGTCACCAGAGGGGGGAGTAGGGTGTATACCCGTAGATCCCAATTTTTAAATTCAAAAATCCCTTCTCAGCAAAGCAGAGGGATCACGCGCCAACAAAGCAGAGGGATCACGCTCCGACAGAGCAGAGGGATCACACTCCACCAAAGACAGAGGGCAGCGCTCGTAAGCCGTGAAAGTTGGTCGTGCCATCCGGGCCTTCCATGCTCCGCGCAGAGGGAGGGAAGCTATTCAATCGTAAGCCGCGAAAGTTGGTCGTGCCATCCGGGCCTTCCATGCTCCGCGCAGAGATAGCACTTAATCATAAGCCGCGAAAGTTGGTTGCACCCCCCGGGTTTTCCATGCTCCGCGCAGAGGTTGCTTTAACCGTAAGCCACGAAAGTTGGTCACACCCCCCGGGTTTTCCATGCTCCGTGCAGGGTGTTCCTGTCAATCGTAAGCCACGAAAGTTGGTTGTGCCGCCCGGGCCTTCCATGCTCCGCGCAGAGATAGCACTTAATCATAAGCCGCGAAAGTTGGTTGCACCCCCCGGGTTTTCCATGCTCCGCGCAGAGGTTGCTTTAACCGTAAGCCACGAAAGTTGGTCACACCCCCCGGGTTTTCCATGCTCCGTGCAGGGTGTTCCTGTCAATCGTAAGCCGCGAAAGTTGGTTGTGCCGCCCGGGCCCTCCATGCTCCGCGCAGAGATAGCACTTAATCATAAGCCGCGAAAGTTGGTCGCACCCCCCGGGTTTTCCATGCTCCGCACAGAGGTTGCTTTAACCGTAAGCCACGAAAGCTGGTCGCACCCCCTGGGTTTTCCACGCTCCGTGCAGGGTGTTCTTTCAATCGTAAGCCGCGAAAGTTGGTCGTGCCATCCGGGCCTTCCATGCTCCGCGCAGAGGTGGCACATAATCGTAAGCCGCGAAAGTTGGTTACGCCCCCCGGGTCCTCCATGCTCCGCGCAGAGGTTGTCCTTAACCGTAAGTCACGAAAGCTGGTCGCACCCCCCGGGTTTTCCACGCTCCGTGCAGGGGGTTACTATTTAATCGTAAGCCGTGAAAGTTGGTCGTGCCACCCGGGCCTTCCATGCTCCACGCAGAGGGTTACTATTTAATCGTAAGCCGTGAAAGTTGGTCGTGCCACCCGGGCCTTCCATGCTCCACGCAGAGAGTTACTATTTAATCGTAAGCCGTGAAAGTTGGTAGTGCCACCCGGGCCTTCCATGCTCCACGCAGAGGGTTACTATTTAATCGTAAGCCGCGAAAGTTGGTTGCACCCCCCGGGTCTTCCATGCTCCGCGCAGAGTGCTCAAGCGTGGATGGGAAGCAGCTTGGATGGGAAGCAGCGCGGATGGGGAACAGCTTGGATGGGAAGCACGAAATCGCTAACAAAGAAATTAACCAAATCCTCGTCAGAGGAGTCATCACTATCCTCGCCAGAGGAGTCATCACCATCCTCGCCAGAGGAGTCATCACCATCCTCGCCAGAGGAGTCATCACAATACTCGCCAGAGGAGTCATCATAATCCTCGCCAGAGGAGTCATCACTATCCTCACCAGAGGAGTCATCACTATCCTCGCCAGAGGAGTCATCAAAATTCTCGACCAGAGGAGTCATCATAATCCTCGCCAGAGGAGTCATCACTATCCTCACCAGAGGAGTCATCACTATCCTCGCCAGAGGAGTCATCAAAATTCTCGACCAGAGGAGTCATCGGGACCCTCGCCAGAGGAGTCATCACAATCCTCGCCAGAGGAGTCATCACAATTCTCGCCAGAAGAGTCAACGGAATCCTTATAGCAGAAATAAAAAGAAATCCCAAGGGAGGGGATCAGAGAAGCATCAACAACAAGCGTAACAAGTCTATTCAAATCAGCAGGGGAAAGATGGGAATATAAACTCAAACATCAATGAGCAGTAAGAACAACGTAAAGAATGAAGGGAGAAAAGCGGCACAAGCGAGGAAAAAACTTCACATAAATATGCCAATGAGGCAGAGCTATACACCCCAAAACGAGAAGTAAGTATCCAATTTATACAAACTAGAGAAATTACAAAATTTGTCATCAAGTTAGGCAGGAGGGACGGAGGCATCCGCAGGGGAGGTAAATGAAGCAGGGACAGAGGCAGAGGAGACCAGAAGAGGGACACCACTTGCGGAGGGCTGGCTAGCAGAGGCTCCCCCTGCAAATACTGGCAGCATGCCAGCTTTCTTCACTTTCGGAAGACGAGCTCTCAGATCCAACAGCTTCACAGCCTCCTGCACATACAGATTCTCATCTCTGTACAGGTCAAACAGCTGATCCACCGCAGCAGAGGAAGAGGCGGAGTCGGTGAAGGCAGAAGATGTCAAGTCAGAGGGTAGGGGAGGCTCCATGCCGAACTGAGAAAACGTCCGGGTGACCTGGCCAGAGGGATCCCGCAGCCGATTTACAAAGCGCACCAGGGAAGCGGAGAAAGCAGGCATATACATGGGAGCAAAGGGCAACGAGTCAGATCCAATCCCAAGAGTAAAATAGGGAATGGCCTTCTCCAGCACTGGATACCACCACTCTGGCTTCCCTGGAGAATTTGCAGGGATTCCCATCAGCTTATTTATCTCCTCATCCTTGAGGTTGTCCATCAAGGCGTGCAGGTTCAGGGTGGCAGGTTGCTCTGGGGTGGCTCCCGCCATCTCCAATGCCTTTGTAGCAGTACGCTCTATCACGTAAGCAAAAAGGGGTCCGAAATCCTCCAGGTATTCGGGAGTCTTTTTGAAAGCCTCCAGAGTGCCTTCCAGCATCACCCCCAGGAAGTGTTGGCCCTGTGGAGATAAGAAATACTCCAGACGTTGATCTCGCGCCCCCAGGACATAGGCACGATTTTGCGCTTCCACGAGCGTCTTCTTCCAATCACGCCGAGTCGCATTATAGGCTTCTTCGTATCCTGCCTTAAACCTGGCCAGGTTCTCATGACCTTCCTTGGTTGTCCTTCTTAACTCAGAAACCAGGGAGGACTTCTCCACTTCCGATTGGGCCAGCTGAGCCTTCAACTCAGCTATTTCTGCCTCAGCCTTACTCAGACGCTCCACCACCCCAGCGACATCATCATCACGCTTGGCGATGTCCGCCTGCTCCTTTTCTCTCTCTTTCTCTGACACGTCGTAATCATGGATACACTTGACAGCTCCCCACATCCGAGCCTCCACCTACAAGAGGTCAAAAAGGGTTCCGACAGAACAATAAAGAGGTTAGTAATTTCGTTTTCCTTTCTATGATAAAAGTCTAAGAGACAGGGTACCTGAAGAGCCAACCGGCACAATTGAGTGGCTAAAGTTCCCCGGGGCAATTGCTCCACTCTCTCCTGGTCCTTGGAGTGGACACGAGCTAGCAGGGCTTCAATTAGCCCTTGATCTGACAAACTCGAGATCGGCCCAGGAACAAGATCCTCTGACTCATTAACAGAGGGCACCACAGCCTTGCCCTTACCCTTTCCCCCGGCAGAGGGTTTCCTCGCTGGTCCCTTGCCCTTTGCTGGTGCAGAAGATAGGGCCTTCGAACCACCAGTGGACTTCTTCACTGGCTCCTTAGCCTGACCGGCCTTCTTCAGGCCTTCTTGTTTCTCCTTCTCCCCCACGGAGATCAGGGAACCCCTCTTCCTTTTCTTTGAAAGTTCTGCCAGGGTGACACCAGGGATCGAGTCAGGAGAAGGAACTTCATCAGTAATATCCACAATCTGGATATCCTCTTCACAGGTGCCAGATGCACCATCAGTATTGGGGCGCCTGCATCAACCTCCTCTACATTAAAGGGGCGAGAGGCTTCCACATTCCCCTCTGGGACTTCTACCGTAGGAGGGAGGGCGACCAGCTCGGTCCCAATTGGTTGTTCTGAGGGGCCTGTCCCAGAAGCAGAACCCCTGGAGCCATGCTCCCCACTGAGAACAGGAGAAGCAACAGCGGGCAGATTGTTCCCACATTTCTTTCTCCAAGACATGTCTGCAATTTAAAATGCTACATCATTAGCATCCGGGTAACAAAAGTTAATATATTTTTCTAATTTATATTTTTTACCTATCGATTTCTCTGGATATAGGGGGAATAGGCCATTGAATGCCAGAGACGAAGGGTTTTCAGCAAGGTACCTACAGTCTAAGGTCTGGGCTTTATTCATAGCATTCAGTTGGGCAATAACGCCCAGGTCAAAGTTCGAGGGAGGCTCTAAAGAAGCTGGCCTATAGGTAGTGCGGGAACCATGCCATTCTAGTTCCGAAACTCCGTAAGCACGCCAACTACCAACAAGGGTGCGCACATAGCAATACTTGGATAAAAAGCCTTTATCAAAAGAATTTAAGGAGGAAAGAAAAGAGGTGGGATGACTTGGGTGGCCAGCAAAACTATACAAAGGACTACCCTGCATACGAAGAGTCTGGGTCTGACAAAATAATTTGCCAGTATCCCCAACACCATGGGCGCGGCAAAGAACATGGAAAGCGTATAACCTCCGGATGGCGGAGGGGGCGATCTGGTAAAAGGGAATACGGTAATGGTTACAGACACTGACTAAAAGATCAGGAGGAGGAAGCCTGAGACCGGCATTTATCTGAGCTTGCCAGATCACCACGGTTTTATGATTTCGAAGTTCTTCTGGGGGTGTTGTGGCTTTGGAGAAGGCAACGAATTTTAAACCCTCAGGATTACGACATTGGCGCTGCATCTTCTCCATCTCTGCGACACTAAGGCTGGATGCAGGAACACGCTTCGGGGATTGGGGTGTCTTTTTAGTTCTCTTCTTTGGTAAAGAAGGACTGGGAACAGTTTCAGAGTCATGAGAAACAGAGGGGGAAGGAAGATTTTCGAGATCTTGGAGTTGAGGAGATGAAGATGAAGAAGCTTGGGGGGAGGGGGAAGGCGATCGCGGGGGTTGGGGAGCGGAAGTAGAGGCCATTGTCAAAATACCTAAAACCTAGGGTTTCTAAACACGCTCAATCAGAGCACCAACAATCACGCTACTGCGCTACAACTAATTACAAATATGGGAAGAAGAGGGTACGCGAATTACCTAGACCAGAGAAAGATTGATGATAAAACCTGGAGCGGAAGGGTCGCGGGAGAGTACACCGGAACCGGGAGAGAATCGCCGGAACAGGGAGAAAATCGCCGGAACAGGAGGGAGAATCGCTGAAATTCGCAGATGAAGAAGTTTGGGAAAGCCGGAGAAGAAGAATAGTGAAAAATGGGAGTTCGAATCGACTAAGTAAAATTGTACGCGGGCAACCACCAACACACGGGATGAACGACACGTGGCATACGGGAAATAATCGACGGATGAAGATTTCTACGGAGAGACGAAAGGACGCAAAGGTTAAAAAGTAACCTCGGGGTACGGGAAAAAGCACTGTAGATCGGGCAGGCATTTAATGCAGGTGACGTCATCCATGCGGGTGGACCCTCTGACTAGTTGCACTATTCCAGAAGTGAACTAGCCAGACCAGGGGGGAGTGACAAAAACACCAGAGAGCAACTTACAGGACTTACCTTTATTTTCGTAAAATATTAGAGTGTTTATATCTTCATGACTTGCAGGGATCAGGGAAAACATCATAGCACCAGCTTTAACAATACTACAATGGTTGAACACGAAGAATACCCGGTTCAACCAGACTAGAGGGGGGAGTGGTTGATGAGGAGTAATATGTGCAGAGTAGGGAAAGAATACAAATCAGAGGAATCGACCCCACTGGCGGGTCAAATATGGCAGAAGAGACACACTCGCCAGAGAAGTCCTCCATGTCAGAGAAGTCGTCATCGTCAGAGAAGTCCTCCATGCCAGAGAAGTCGCCATCGTCAGAGAAGTCATCTTCACCAGAGGAAGCATCCTAGTCAGAAAAGTCGTCAATACCAGAGAAGTCGTTGCCATCAGAGAAAGTATATCTGTGCCAGAGAAGTTACTACCGCCAGAGGAGACGCCCTTGCCAGAGAAGACGTGTTTACCAGAAGAGTCACCTCCACCAGAGATGTCAACATCACCAGAGAAGACGCCTCCGCCAGAAAAGACATTTCCATCAGAGGAGCCAACAAACGTGCGGGAAGGTCTCCCGCATATTATCGAAATTACCAGCATATCCTTCCATCACGCAAGACGCATGCACCGCAGATGTTTTTACTATTTTACCCCTCCGTTTGTAAACCTATAAATAGGGCCCGAGCTCGTGTACTGTTACTGACGTTATCTCATATTTTCAAATACAACTGCTATTTTCTCTTTGGGTCAAGGTTTCCGATCATTTTTACTTCGTCTTCTTCAAGTCATCACACTAGGTATAATTCGCGGTTTCTCTCTATAGTTTTAGGTGTTGGTTCCGTAAACACCAACTGGCGCCGTCTGTGGGAAGATGTACATGATTAACTCAATATCCCAAAGGTGTGTACAAAAATGGCGTTTAGAGTTTAAAATCAAGAGGAGTTCGGTTCCCAATATTTACTCGTGTAAGATCTATGGAATATTAATATAATAATTTTTAAATATTTAATGGTTTTTAGATATGGAAATTGATTAATAATTTTTAGATATGGAAATTGATTAAAAGTTTAGAAAAAAAATAAGAATGAATGAGAATTAAGGAAAATTAGAATGGAGAGATTATACGACGCCATGTAGGATATGATTTATTTTACTACTCTATCTGTCCCATTTCAATAGGCTCATTTTTCTTTTTGGGTTGTCCCACTAATAGGCTCATTTGGGTAAAAAGTTGTACTTAATTGGTGTGGACTACACCACTTTACTACTACTTTTCTATTAAAAAGTAAGTTTTCTTAATCTCTGTACCAAAATGAAGTGAGTCTATTAGAGTGAGAGGGAGGGAGTATTATATATATATATAGATAGATGATAACGAAAACATGAATCAGCCATTTTTCTAATGGGGAAAAACAAGATAGTGTGAGTTGATGTTTAATTCAAATATGTACTATATGATTTAAATTACTAATCGAATTAAAGAGCTATACATAACTAGAAATAGCTTATTAAGCACAGGACTATTTAATAGCGTGACGCGCTAACAATAGCCGAGTATAGGTTTGCAAATAGTTCGTTTGTCCAATAAGCTCTCATATTAAAGTTAAGTAAACAAGTATTTTATTACATCTAGATTTTAGGGCTTAAAAAGTATGGAAACACTAGAAACTACGCTTAAAAAAAAAAACACGTAATTTTTTTTTTCAAATCTATAGTATTCTCTCTGTCTCACTAAAAATGACCTGTATTCTAATTTGGACTGTTATACTATAAGTGACTTATTTTCATAAATGAAAAATTTTAACTTTTAAAAAAATGTAATTATATTTTTAAGAGCTTACGTAAGCTCTACCACTCTTAACCAATTTACACATTATCCTTAATTCTCGTGCTGAAAATTTTTGAACCACTTATGGTGAGACGGATAGAGTAAATGATTTTGTGCTTTTCATCGCTGTATGTATTAGTATCTACTAAGAACATTTAATTTTGAGGATTAGCTTAGATAAATAAAAATTATATAGGTTAATCGATTATTTACCTAGCTAGATGAATTATAATTTTGAAATACTTTAAAATTCTTGATAGTTTTTATCATTTTAATTATTTTTGTTTGATTTATATCTCTTCAAAATACCTAATAATATATTTTATTTATCATAAAAATCAATCACTCCATGAAGAGAAACGGATGACGAAAAGTCTACTTGGGTTTTATTGAGATCAAAAGTCTAAATCAATGGTCTCAAATTTAAATCGTACATTTGTCGGTGGAGGCTGTCATATTTGGTTTTTCAAGGGTAAATATTATGAAAACTCCTAAAGTATATCCGTTTTATCAAAAATACCCTGAAAATTTTAAAATATTCTCTAAATCCTCAAACTATCAGATTTTTATGAAATATATCCTGCATCTATATTCCGGTCACCAAATACGTGATGTGGATCGTCGGATGCCACAATGTAATTTATATTATATTTTTTTTAAAATGCAATGACAAAAACGACGCCGTTTCGTACCATATCATTTAAAAAAAACCAACTCTAAAATTTAAAATTCACTCCTATCTTGTTTGAATTCACGCTAATAACCTAGAATTAGGGATAAACACGACAGAATATGGTACGAAACGAAGTTGTTTTTTCCATATCATTTAAAATAATAGAATATAAATTACATTGTGGCATCCGACGAGCCACATTACGTTTCTGGTAACCGGAAAATAGATGCAGGATATATTTGATAAAAACCTAATAGTTTGAGGGTTTAGAAAACATTTAAAAAATTTCAGGATATTTTTGATAAAATGGGTATAGTTCAGGAGTTTTCATGATATTTACCCATTTTTCAAATACTATACGTTTCATATTTATTTTGCAAAAGTCCCACCCTACTCATAACTTTTTGAGAAGTTCTCTTAATTTGATCGCATCAAAATTTAAGGTTTCAGTATAAATAGATTAAAGTTGTAACTACACGCGAATCAAATTAAATATTAGAAACACTATTGAAAAGTACATTTGGTCTTTTCAAAGATCCGCTGCAGAATAAGCAAATTCAAAGATCTACCAATAAATTTAATATTACGAATTTGAAATGAGATCGTCATCACATCCTGTGCCATACAAATGGCGCTCCATGACATAGGGGGGAAGACCATATGTTATGGTTAATTATTGAGATTTTATTGTTTATGAGCACCTCTATTATTATTACACTAATGAAAACAAAATCGTTGGGTGTGATTTGATGACTGTGAACACCCAGTCATAAATAAGTGTTGAATTCCAACACTAAACACACCTATCCACATCTAGCAGCCACTCACCTCCGATCCCATATTCCACAATTTCGTTTTCTATTAATTAATATGCCATTATATATTTTTACCAATTTTTTTTTCTTGAATTTCAGTTTAATTTATAATTATTGATTAAGGTTAATTATATTCTATTATAGAATGTATTTTTCATGTTTAGTTAGTTTATTAGTATTCTGTAAATGGGATATATACTTTTTTTAAATTCAATTTTCAATTATAAAGATCATAACTAGTCCCTCTTTTGCCTTCAAATCCAATTTCAATAAATTCTGCAAACCTATAATTTAGGACATCCTTGATACGAATGAAAGTGGGAATAAAATAGTGATTCCTAACTTCATTTCATTACTTTACCACTTCCACAAAATTAGGCATAGTTATTCTTCCTCTAACATATAAGAAAATTCATTTCATTCCATTCATCCATTCTATTCCCCCTTACGCTCATTTCATTCCAATCATACATTTATACTTAAAAGAACTATGAAACTTTGAGCCGATTGAGAATAATATTTATATCAAAAGTGTGTTCTATTTGATTATAAATTTATCATAAGAAAGTAAGGATAACAAAAATTTCTCTCTGCAAATTTCTCATTTCTTTTCAATTAACTTTTGTGATGAACGGTATAGATATGAAATTTCGTACCATTCGTTCTAACACTTGACATGGAAGACTTTGGGACTAATGATACGAACTGTAGCATTTGTGCCATTCACTCCAAGTACGATGAAGAAATTCAGAGAAGAGGTCGTTGGAGATAGAGAGAGAAAAAAACTCGGATGATTAGAGAGAACGAGAGTGTGTGAACAAAGAAAATAGAGACTCGTGTTTTTTGCACGTACAAAATAGATGTTTATGGGCTCATTTCATTCGAAATAGTTAAAATTAACTATAATTTATTGAAATAATGTTAAATGGACAATTATTGATTTTCATTGTCTGCAATTGATATTTCACACCATTAAAACTCATATAATTTGATTGTTGGAGGCCTAAACAAATTTGATTATTGGAACTCCCACTAACGCTTTAAACAGATACGATGAGGAAAATCAAATTGAAACATTAATATATTTCATAAAATTTTGTACTATCTTCATTTCATAAAAGTGTGTCATTTTTTATGGTACGAATTTTAGCAAATAGTAGGTAAATATATAACGATAGAAAAAGTGATCACTTTTATTGTAATATTATACTATTGAGATTAAATAAATATGGATTTTGGTGATCATGTATAATAAAACTGTTAATAAATTAATAAAGTAAAAATAAGAAATAAGAAATTTATATTGAAATATTCTCTCCGTTCATGATAAAACTTTCTATTTTTTCATATTATATTTTTGGACTATACCCACCGCTTATAATACCTCATTTATCCTTAATTTTTTCTTCCGACCCTTAATGCAAATTAAACATCACAACACTAGTGTGCGTGTGTTGACCAAGCGGTAAGGGGTTAATGCCTAAAGTCAAAGGTCTTGGGTTCGAGTCCCCTGTGGCGCGGCCTTTAAATTTCTTTATTTAATACTGTTATATCAAAAAAAAACATAACACTAATTCTAATAAATTTTTTTCACCACTTCCAATACACTCAATAATCTCGTATTAAAATTCGTGTCACTCCCTTTTAAAAAGTTTTGTCATGGACAAAGAAAATAATACCTTAAAAAAAACATAATTTTATATTTCTTGGTCCTCCAAATAATTTTGGGTTAATAGCCGGAAAATACACGAACTATTTTCAAATTTGCATATTGCACATCACCTTTAAAATTAGCTCCAGAATACATCACCTTGTTGACGTGGCACCGGAATTTTCAAACGTGGACTCACCGGAATTCAAAACGACGTCGTTTTGAGTGAGTATCAATTAAAAAAAATGAAAAATCATTTTGAGCCCTAATTCATCTTCTCTCTCACTCCAGCACCTCCTCCCTCACTCCAGCGCCGCCTCCTCGTCGTCGCCTCTCTCACTACAGCGCCTCCTCCCTCACTCCAGCGCTGCCTCATCGTCGCCGTCTCCCTCACTCCAGCGCCGCCTCCCTCACTCCAGCACCTCCCTCCTCGCCGGCCGCCGCTCGCCTCCGCCCTCCTCGCCACAAGACGCGCGCTGCCTCCACCACCATCGCGGCCAGAGCCCTAGATCTTCGCCAGCGACTCCACCGCCCCGTGCAATCGACGTCGCAGCAACCAATCTCTACATCTGCGCCGCCGCGAAAAGATCTGAATCAGATCTCAACATTTTCCATCAAAATCGTAGGGGAAGAGGAAGGGCGGCGAGGCGACGGGCCGCGAAAAGATCTGAATCAGATCTCAACAACAACCAACCTCTACATCTGCAATCGACCCAATCGATTTGGTAAGTTTTGGTCTTTAATTTTCATGGCAAAACGATGGTGGTGGAGATTTTTGTGATGGTGGTTATGGTGGAGGTGAGGGAAAACAGTGGTTACGGTGGGAACTGAAAAATAAGCTCTGAATTTGGGGAAATTTGGGCTCTTGTCATCGGGAAATTTCGCTGGGAATGGCTCGCCGGATTTCTTTGATTTTTGTGGTGGTGGTTATGGTGGAGGTGAGGAGAAACGGTGGTTGCGGTGGTTTGTGGTGGTGGAATGGCTCGCCGGATTCTGGAATGGCTCGCCGGAAAAGCAAGGATTTTTTTTTATTTTTTTTTAATTCTTCAAACTATCAAAACGACGTCGTTTTGCTCACATGGCTTGCCAGCGTGTAAAAAAAGCCATGTGGTTGTCCATGTCATCGTCGGTCAAACATAAGAGTTGCCGGAATTTTCACCGTGTGCAATTTGCAACAAAATTAAAATGTCGTGTATTTTGGAGCTAATTTTAAAGGTGATGTGCAATATGCAAATTTGAAAATAGTTCGTGTATTTTCCGGCTATTAACCCAATAATTTTCTAACATTTTGTTTTTGGGTTGTCCCTCAAATAACTTCACTTTCTATTTTAGTACAATACCTCATCACTATTAATATCTCATTTGCTCTTATTTTTACATTTTCAGTACTACTAATACTAATTATAATATTTTTTTCACTATTTTTAATATTAATTATAATAGTTTTCAATACTTTCAATACATTTAAAAATGTTGTCTTAAAAATTGTGTTTATCCTCCTTAAAAAGGTACTCCCTATGTTACACGTAACTTGAGTAGCGAGTATTTGGGAATGAAGAGAGTAAAATTACAAAAAATGCATATTCTTTTTTTTATATATAAATTAATATTATTAAATAGAAAAATTTAAAGATTACGCTAATAGTACCTTTAACCTTGAATATTAGAAAAGGGCATATAAAATCCATGGAGCCCCACCCTCTCCTCATTGCTATTCTCACCTGCCTCACACTTAGACACACTCACAAATCACAACAGCCTTTCAGCTTCCACGTCACAGACTCACAGGAAAACTGCGGGTGTACAGAAATGTATGTGCACCAGAATGTGAAGTTGTTAAACCTTGAAAGGAGGCACTTTAATAGCCAGATACAAGACTGTCTCAAACAGAAGCAACTTTCTCGCTAAATCTCTGGAAACCCTCTCTCTCTCTCTAAACCACGCCCCCTCTCTCACCTATCATCACTACCACTAGAGCGAGGCCATGGAGAATTATTCCTACAATTCCTCCTATCCGGAGTCCGGCCATTCATCGCCGCGATCCCGAGAAATTGAGTTCGAAAATTCGGCGTCCTGGGATGATCAGCCGGCGCAGAATTACAAGGTCAAGTTTATGTGCAGCTACGGCGGAAAAATTCACCCGCGGCCGCACGATAACCAGCTGTCGTACGTCGGCGGAGAGACGAAGATCCTCGCCGTCGATCGGAGCATCAAATTCGGCGCTCTGCTCTCGAAGCTGATCGCGCTCTGTGATTGCGACGCTATCTCGTTTAAGTATCAGTTGCCCGGCGAGGATCTGGATGCGTTAATTTCGGTGACGAATGATGATGATTTGGAGCACATGATGCATGAGTACGATCGGTTGTACAGGATTTCGCCGAAGCCGGCGAGGCTGCGGGTTTTCCTGTTCCCGAACCAGGCTCCGAGCCTGAATTCTTCCGCTCCGAGGTTCGGCTCGGATGAGGCGAAGACGGACAAAGAGCGGTTTGTGGATGCGCTGAATTCCGCGCCGCAGCCGTCGGTGCCCGCTGCCGCCGCCCCACAGCCGGTGAGTAGCGTTGATTTTTTGCTTGGATTTGAGAAAGCAAATGCTATGGCGGCGGCGCGCCCTGCTCATCAGCCGATGGAGGATCCGGTTATCATGCCGGGTCTGGACGAGAGGCTGATCGGGTCGGATCCGATCCAAAAACACATTCAGGATCTCCAGAGACTGAGAATTGAGGAACAACAAGGAATGCACAGAAGGAAAAGCGACGACAACCTCTCCGCAGGATCCACCGGCGGCGAGTACAATAAAATGCCCGAGAAGATACCTCATGTACCGGTCTCCACCGGTATTCCCTATTGGACGGATAAGCAGGTTCCCAGCGGAGTTTTTCCGGCAAGCACCATCAGTAACGAGAAGCAAGTTTATGTGATTCCGGCACCGGCAAACGCATACCCTGCGCCGATAATGAGACCAGCCAACGGACCACCAACTCAGGGCTACTACGCGGTTCAGAGGATGCCGACGGAGGTATACCGGGACCAGCAGCCGATGTACAACATGATTCCGCAAGGCGGCATGCCTCCCATGGCGCCGGCAATTCAAACTATGCCGCCGCAGAAGGTGGCGGGATACTCCGAGGGTTTCGGGATGGTGAGGCCGGGGACAACTGGCGGTGTTGGAATGGTGGCGGAAGCCGGATACGCACCGGTGGCGTACGACGGCGGCGCAGGGAGACAGGTGGTCTACTCTGCGCCCGGCGGCGTAATGGGGCAACCGGCGCAGTACCAAGGTATGGCCGCGGATATGAGACCGGCGGCGGAAGCAGGGGGCAAAGCTGCTGCCAAGGCTACGCAAGCGTCTGTGTGATTGGGTTTGGGGGTAATTATATCTTTCATAGATGTTACATTTCTCGGAATAATTTGCGTTTTTGATAAAGAATATTATGTCGTCTAATTCGAGATTTAATTACTGAGTTTTTGTAACTTCAACTTAAACTCTCATGAGGTTTTGCTGATCTGCTACTTCTCTGCGCGTTGTGGGAATTAGCAATTTAATTTGCTGCTTTAGATTTAGATTTTCAGTTTTTGACGGAAAGATTCTATTTTCTAGTAGTAATAAATTGATTTTGGAACTAGGACTAAATTCGGCGTTAAAAACACGAAGGTAATAATATTTGGGGTAAATAATTTGTAACTTGCAATGTAGAATTTCACTTAATTTAGAAAATGTACCCCAACATTAAACTCTTCGCTGTTTCTTCCATTTATATGTTTTTTAGCTCAAACATTTTTTAATTTTTTTAGTTCAAATATGGTAGCACATGTTTATCTGTTAACATCATCTGTCGAAGTTGTAGCCATAGCTCCAAATGTTACATGGATAGTTGCAATTAATCACATCAACATTTATTCGTGTAGCTTTTGTCATGCAATATTGTAATATGAACACGCTATTTCTTTTATAATAGGAGCATTTACACATTTGAACTAGGACAACACACGTCCCCAATGGGGGGACACTAAGCAATGCAAATTTCTGTCTACGAATAGTGAGGTCCAGGAATCAAACTCCACCGTTTCAAAAAAAAAAAAAAAAACAAACAAACTAGGACAACACACTATATTTGGACTGCAACCTTGTAACATATAGTATTTCAGTTATTGGAAATTCCAAATTTATTAATATATAGAATGCATAAAGTAGGTCGATTATAAATTTTAAGGTATAAGTTGCAATTTCTCATTCTCGAATATAATTCATTCATTTTCGAGGAGACAGTCTACCTGCAATTGTGGTAGAATGTCACTTTCTTCTGAATCCTAGTAGTAATTTATCATCAATCGCATTCCAAACACTACAGTGATATTCTATATCTCCCACTATATATCTCCCTTTTCATTTTGAGGTAATTAAGTAGATGAGGCTGACCATTTAAATTGATACTATTTTTTTTAGGCGTGAATTGAGCGTTTCAAGCATATTTCTCAAAAGTAATCCTAACTTTAAATTTAAGCTAAAATAATAAAAAGTGAGATAAAATAATCATCCAACAGATCACTTATATTAAGTTTATGAAGTTCTTAAAGAGCGAGCAATTGAGACAACGGAGGTGGTAGAGGAAACGGATACTAGCGCCAAGGTGTGGAAGATACCTATCCCAAACAAAGTCAAGCTTACTGTGTGGAGAATATTGAAGAACAGAATTCCGACGTGCGATAATCTCTTGAGAAGAAACGTGACGTTGAGTGAAGTCGAAGTGGGATGTAACGCCTGCTTTCATCGTCAAGAATCCATGAAGCATGTGCTGCTCCATTGTCCAAAGACTTCAAAGGTCTGGGAAGCAATTTTTCAATAGCTTGGGGTTTGTGTGGTGCAGCCACATGACGTCCCCTCGCATTTCCGGTTCTTCACATGTTTGAGCAGCCAGAAAAGAAATAAGAAGCTTTTGATGGCTTTATGGTATTGTACTACTTGACTTATTTGGAAAATGCGTAATGAGAGCAGGTTTGACAACAAAAGGTGGGAGATTGATAGTTTGTTAGGAGAAGTCAAAGCTAGAGTGTGGAGTTGGGGTAAAATTTTCGGTTTTGTCGATGATGGTGTTGGGATTCATAGATGGATGTCGAATGATGAATCCCCGCCGACTCTGTAATCGTTTGGTACTTCTGGTGCCTCTCTTTCGTTCTTTTATATATTTTTCTTATCAAAAAAAAAAAGTTGGGCCCACAAAAAAATTTACATCCCATCAAATCTAATCCTAAATTTACACCCCTTCCAGCAGAAATCCCAAAATTATGCTCCTATATTCCTCCCTAAAGCTTTCCCCATTTAATTTTAGGATCTCGATTTTATAAATGCATACACCAGATCTCCTATTTTCTACATAATAACAATAATTATGTGTGGGCCCTACTAATTATAAGTTTAAAATAAATTTAGGGTGGGTGTAAATTTAAGATTGAATTTAGGTAGGTGTAAAAAATTTTGTGGACCCCATCCAATTTAGGGGATCTGCTGAATGTAGTTTTTATATCATTTTTAATTGTTTTAATCTAAATTTAGAGTTAGTGATGCATTTAGGTGATCTGTTGGGAGTGCTCTTATATCTAATTCTAAATTCTAAATTTATAAAATAAATAATGAAAAATAGGAGAGCTGCGTGCAATTGTAAAATAAGAATTAAAAATAATTTAGAAAAGACTTTAAGAGTATTTTTAGAATTAAAATTTTGAGAGATGTGACGTGGATTAAATGACTATAAGCTATAGTTAATAAGTTGGGAGAGTTCCCTCAAGAGAAAGTCTGGAGAGTTGAAAGAGGATTAGAATTTAGACATCCGCGTGCGTCAATTCAGATTGCATAAGTTCAACGACACACGCACGCATATTATATACACATATATACAGTGAGAGAGACAGAGTCAGTCGTTGGCAAAGGTCCCGCTATTAAGTTACCCAACTTTCTGGTTCAAGTTCTCTCTTCTTCTTCTTCTTCTTTTTTTTTTTTTTTTTTTTTCGGATAGATTATTTCTTGAGAAATGGATAATTTTATACCTAATAAAAATTAAAAAGTGATATAATTTTATATCACCTTATAAGAAGTGGATAAATATATTATCCTTCAAATCAAACAAGATATAAAAAATGTGGTTCCCACTTTAAGTGATAAATTTATACTCCTTCATTATATTATTCCCCCATAATAAAAAGCAAACACATCCTAAAACCAAAAAATTGAAGAAGTTTTTCATCATTATTTATTAATTACAAATGACTAATTAGAACGGACTTCGTTAGTAGGGTCCTCCAAAAATTGAGCCCAAAACAATAAATAAAAACGAATAATTTGATTCATAGTCCTCATTTTACTTAGTATAGCTCAAAACCCGTTTTATTCATAGCCCCCCCCCCCCCCCCCCCCCAACCCGTAGCTAAAAGTCCAAATTAAATATCATAGCTCACAAATAATGTAACTTGTATTCTTTCATACTTCATTTTCAGAATCGTGTTATACAATTTTCTCAGTCATCTCAATGATTGAGCAGACTGAAAGGAGTGAAAGATGTTGTATATGAAGAGGCCTATGCATCGGAGGAAGCCTTCATCATGCCGCCTCTTTGATTCAACTATTAAATCCAAGGGTTGGGCTATACCACCTTCGAGGATCGGCTCATACACAAAAATAGTGTTTAAAAGGTTGTAATTGTAAAATTGATAATAGAGTCATATACAAAAATAGATATTAAAGAGATTGGGGCAAACTTTTTGGGAACATCCAAAAAGAAAATTGGGGCAATTTTTTTATAAACGGAGGAAGTGTTTAATATGGGGTAAATTCATAATTATTTATTATTATTATTATTATTATTATTATTATTATTATTATTATTATTATTATTATTATTATTATTATTATTATTATTATTATTATTATTATTATTATTATTATTATCATCATCATCATGCGGATTATACAGCTTATACTGAGTAAAACGAACGAATGTTATGAATAGAATTACCCATATAAAAATTGAGCCCCAAAAATTGAGCCTAAAAATCGAGAGTCCAAAGCAATAAAGGGAGCCCTAATTCTTGACTTCAAGGTTGTCTGGTCTTCTCCACAAAAGAAAAAAAAGGTCATCTGCTCTCGCCTTTAAGACTACCCACAATCGTGGCACTCACCCAATCCAATCTTACTTCACTTTTTAATAAAATATTCATTTCTCTCTCATTTACCTACACAACCCACAATCTAACATAATTTTTACTCCCAATGGTGACACCAACCCAACCTACATATTTTTTCTTTTCACTTTATTTTTAAATTATCTTAATATCTAAAATAAAATATAAATTAAAATTAAATATTTATTTATTATATTTAATAAATAAAATAAATATATTTTCAAAAAAAATTGTAATTATATTATAATTAAACATTGTCATATATTATAATTGATATTTAATTCAATCACAAAAGAAGATTACAAGAATTAAACACACAACTGAAATTAAATATATCAAAGTACAATACGTGAAATTTAAAAATACAATTAGAAAATACAAATTACATATTTAATTCTCAGTGCCAAATTTTTCCCATATGTACTCAATCAAATCACTTTGAAGAGTCCTATGAGCTTCTCTATTGCGAAGTTGATCTCTATTAGTCAAATAAGTAGACAAGCTCGCAATACGTTCAGTAGAATAGCGAAAATATTCGTCATCTTCTGTTTGTACTCTTGTAGGTGTATTCATAAAAATTTTTGTTGGATCATAATAATCTTGGTAGGTATCTCGTTCATCCTCGACTATCATATTATGCATGATGATACAAGCCATCATAATTTTTCCCATCAAAACTTTGTCCCAAACAAGACATGGGCGTCGTAGAAATGCAAATCGAGCTTGTAGAACTCCAAATGCTCGCTCAAGATCTTTTCGGACAGACTCTTGGTGTTGAGCGAACAACTTGTGTTTGCGGATCTGTGGGGAAGTAATTGACTTGACAAATACAGCCCATGAAGGGTATATACCATGAGTTAAATAATATGTCATATCATAATGACGACCATTCACTACATAATTAACCTTTGATGCTCGACCTTCTAAGACATCATTAAAAACAGGAGATCGATGGAGTACATTGATATCATTACACGAACCTGGTGTTCCAAAGAACGCATGGCATATCCACAAGTCATATGAAGCAACAGCTTCCAAAATGATCGTTGCTTTTTCACTTCTCCCAGTATATTGGCCGGCCCATGCATTAGGACAATTTTTCCACTCCCAATGCATGCAATCAATACTGCCAATCATGCCTGGGAAACCACGTTGTTCTCCAACATAGAGCAGCCTTGCCAAATCTTGTTCATTAGGCCTTCTGAGATACGTACCACCGAAGCAAGACATAATACCTTCCACAAAATGGACTAAAGCATCTCTTGTAGAAGATGAACTCATTCGCAGATACTCATCGACAACATCGGAAGATGTCCCATGCGCAACACCCTCATGGCTCCAGTACATTTCTGCAATGATGAAAGACCTACTCTGCCGGTGGCATCTCGTCTCTGTTGAAAAAACTCATCATTAGCAGTAACAGCTTCCACTATTCGAATGAATAGCGATTTCTGCATGCGAAATCTCCGCCGGAAGATTTCTGGAGTATACGTTGGGCTGTCACTGAAGTAGTCGTTGATCAAACGCTCTGCACCAAACTCCCGTTCCCTATTACAATATCTCATGTTGGCTGTTGGAATCTGATTTCCTACAATCAGATTATGATTATTTATGATCATATTTTGGATGATGCTATCAAGTTGACGATTTTGTTGATAAACTCGTTCTTTCCATTCATCAAGTTCATTGGAATGGGAAACATCAGAACTTGAGTCTGAATCAACTGAAGAGTTTTCATTCACAGACATATTTGTATGAGAAATGGAAAAATAATAGGTAAAGGTATATATACTTGAGCAAAGAGTGAGATGTGTTTGTGTTTTATTGTGATGTGTTTCATCTGGCATTTATAGAATAATATTGAAAAGTGGGATAAGATAGCTAGATTTGAATTGATACGGTTGCATTGATCTAGGCTGGCAAAAATGACATACGCATGTGTTTGGAAATAATGTTGTGTCAGAATGACAAATGCATGTGAATTGGAAGAAATGACAAGTGCATGTGGATAGGAAAAAATGGCAAGTGCATGTGACTGCACTTAAAGCTTTGTCAGAATTGGTCAAATGCTTTGGGAAGCTAAACGGATCCAATGCTATTCAAGTTTACATGAAATATACTTTTTCATTAATTAAACATAAAATAAGTACATAACACAATTTGTGAAAACTAAAATCAGACAAATAGAAAACACTCAAATTAAAAGCACACAAATAAAAAGTACATAAACTAAAATTACATAGAAAGCACATGATTAAAATACATTCACTCTCCAAACACAATTTTAGTTAGTTGACGTTTCATCTCTTCGTCTTCTAGAGATAAGTGATCTTTCACCAACAATTGAAGCAACATTTTTTCTTTCATCTTCATTGCGTTTCTTTGCAACTTCTCGCGCTCCAGTTCGATTCGAGTCTTTATTAACTCAGCTTCCGCATCTCTAGTAAGTCTCATTGCACGAAGTTCTGCAGCAACAGCAGATTCATGAGTAGATTCAGATTGTGAGACCTTACCTTTTCTCCTTTTTGCCTTATCTCTTCCAATGGGACAAGTCGCAGTTGACTGTTCAGATGTTGGAGTTTCTGGATTAGAAGGGATAGAAAATCCCCCATCTTCCGAAGTCTTTGATCTTTTCGAACTGCCACCACTTTCCTGGTCATCAACATCTTCACTTTGACGACGAAAAACATGGGTGATATCATGAACATTCCACTTGGGATGTTTACTCATAACTTCATTAAATACAACAAAGTCTAGAAACTTATTTCTACCTGCTTCGTAAATGGAATGAACTTCTTTCTCAACATCGTTGTCGCTCATGCCACTCCTTCTTCGAGCATTTGCTTCCCTGCAAGCAGCAACCCATTTGTTTCCATTTTCGTTAAGACGTTTCCAGCGACCTTTCATTGATTCAATGTTTCGTTCGTTGAGCTCATTTGGATTTTCTACTTGAGTGTTGTGATACAATTTATGAACACGTGCCCAAAGCGATTCCCCTCTTTGATTTTTCCTCGAACGTTATCTTCGCTAGCATAGATCTAAGATGACATAAGGGCAACATCTTCCTTCACACACCAAGCTACATTTTTTGCCCCTTTCTGATTTTGTTTGAGCATTGAACACCCATAAACAAATTACGAGAGACATTTTCTGATGTGGAAATTCTTTGAGAGCTATGAATTTGACATAAATTTGGAGAAAATTGAGATTCATAAAATTGAGAATTTGGTTGATTTTCGAAATTTGGAAAAAAAGGAGGAGTCAGATAAGATGAAAAATTTGCAGAATCTTGAGGATTAGGATAATCTTAGGAGTTTTGGTGATTCTGAGAATTTGGATAATAATAATTGGGATAATTTGGATCCATAATGGAAATATAGTGAAATGAAGAAAGAGAGAGTTTTTGTTTGGGTGTGAAAATATAGTGAAATTAGGCTCTATTTATAGAGCTAAAAATAAGAAAATTTTTAATATAATTTTAATATATTTTTTTATAAAGATAAACCATTATAAAATTTTGTTTATCCAAATATTTAATCCACCAGTTAAAATTTGACATGTGGCATGGAAAGAGAAAAAATGGAGAAGCGTGACTTGGGGCTGCAAATCCCACAGGTCGAACAATTTTGGTGACTTTCCAATTTTTTTTTTATCTACTTGTTTTGTCCTATTACCATGACTGTCCCCAAATGTCACGGTTGGGGTAGTCTAACAGCGTTTGTTCTTCTTCATCTCTATTTCTTATATTTCTTTCTATGCACAATTCTTCTTCTTTAATAACATCTTCTTAATATCTATGAAGAATGAAGTTAGTTTGCAATTTGTAAAAATTGAAATTGGTGCTTGGTGTGATGAACAGGGCAAACGTAAGTTTGGTGTGACACTGTTTAAAATATGGTCCCAAATCTATTTTGGGTTCGAGTGTGAGTTTGTAGCACCATTGAAGCTCATTTCCAGCTCCATTAATAAAATAGATTTTGCACTATTATTGGAGATCGTTTAACAACGTTGACTTTTTTAATAGGAGAAATTAGAACTGTGGAGATTGTGAATATACTTTTTTACATAATTTTTTGGTTGCTTGGATGTCCTTGAATGGTCAATATTATTGATTAAATATACTTAACTTAATTTAATGATTTTCAATTGTTAACAAAGAATTACCATTCGTTATTTATTTACAGTGCTCCTTTGACGACCATTTTCTTTTTAAGTTGATAGTGGGTGGGCCGTGGAGGTAGGATTTTTTTCGGTAGGAGAACCACTAAAACCACAAACGTGTGGTTAAGGAAAAGTTTAAAATAATCACTATAAATAAATAAAAAAACTAATTTAGTCAATATTATACATAAAAAATACTCATTCCATCCCACGAATCTTAGCACGTTTGGTTTCGGCACGAGAATTAAGGAATTATAGATTAATGTTTTAAGTGTGTAATTAATAAAGTATAAAAGTGATAAAGTATGAGAGAGTAGGTAATAATTATTACCTTATTTAGAAATGTGTCAAGATTCGTGGGACGGCCCAAAAAGGAATATGTGTCAAGATTTGTGGGACGGAGTGAGTACCATATTAATCCCGGGATGAGATCCAATGTCCCTCAATCTTATGTGTGCCATTATGTTCCACGTTTATATTTATTATTTTAAAAATATGTTTTATAAAAATAAAATTTATTATAATACTATGAATTATATTTACTTTTTATTTCAAAAAATTAATTTTTTGGAAAAAAGTATATACCATGACTTTGTATATCAACCTATTATTAGCTAATAAAAATGGAATTAAATGATAAAAAATAATTACATACCCTAGATTGATGGAATAAACCCTAATTAATAATCCCAAAATTAAACTAAAACATATAAAGTTAAAATTAAAAAATATATATATATAAGAAATTAAACAAAATTGAAAATGAGACATAAAGTTCCCATTCGCTGAAAATCCTGTTCCTCTTATAAAAAAAATACTAAACGTTATCCAATCATGGGATCTATAATCCAAAAAAAAAAAAAACCGAATCGCTAATATTCCCTTACCTGTCAAAAGAGATCGAAATGCAACGTCTATGAAAATAGAAAGACAAATAGGAAAAAAGGTAAAAAAAAAAAAAAAAAAAAATGGGCAATATTTGCTCCTGGTGTCAGCAAGCCTGGAGTTCCACTTCCCATTGTTTAATTTGGTGTGTTAAGGTTGGATACTGGGCTATAGTTCACCACCTCAAGCACTTATCTTTGGAGGAATCGCTGGGGATCGAAGGAGTCGAGAGATGGCTCGTTTGGAAGCAATATACCGGTTTCAATCTAATGCTCGTGAGGATGTTTCGATTGAAGGGCAGGTTCTGCCGAAGGAGGGAGTCACTCACTGGTATCCGCCGCCGCCGGATGTTCTCCGACTCGACGTGGATGTGGCACATCAGGAGGATGGACAAAGGGTGGGTCGCGCGGGGCTGGCTTTATTCTTCGTGATTCGGCTGGCAAAATCGTAGCACCAGACTGTCAGGATATAGGCCACATGCACCGCGACAGTTCTCCTTGGCGAGATTCATGCGATGTTGGTGGCGATTGGTTTTTGTTTGGAACATGACTTTGGCCCGGTGGTGCTCTACTCGGATTCTTTGTTGGCTATTTATTTCCTACATGACTCTCATCATGGCTCTGGTTCTCTTTGTGACGATCTTTGGTAGGCTTTCAACCACGCTCGCAACAATGTGGTACTCGATCGAGTTTTTTCACGTTCGTCGTGATGCTAATAGAGAGGCGCATGCGCTAGCTCGTTTTGCTTCTTCTAATTCGAATGTAATGATCTGGAAGTCGGACTTTCCTCCGTGGCTTTCAGATATTGCCATTTCCCATTTATCTTAATATACGCTCCTTTTCCCTCTAAAAAAAAGATATGAATATTAAATTAATCATTTTATTTAAATAAAGGTTGATTCTAATCATAAAAATAAAAAATTATTTGTATATAAAATCCAAAAATCTTTTAAAAAATTATAAAAATTTAATTAAAAGAGTAAAGTTGTCTCTTTTCATTGGCTATAGAATTAATATATTTTTATTTTTGTGACTATCATTAATCTTTTGTTGAGCAATATGATTATTTAGAAATATTAACACATGTAGAGTTATTTTAGACCTGAAAGTAGAAACCTATTAAAATATAAAATCTAAATTGATGAGCAAAAGTGTAACACATTCGAGTAAACGTTGAATAAAAAGGAAATAGAGCGATAACCTGAGTATCAAACACAGCAGAAAGAGAGAGAATTCAATTGGTATTAATTTTTCAATTGAAGATAAACTCATTTTCAGCTCAAACACTCGATTATGTAACTCGAAGGGAGGTTTGAAATCTTGCCAACTAAACTTCAAAGAACAAGTTCTTTGGAATTAGTTTGACCTAGGCTTCTGGGTGAACAGAGGTTTGCCTAAGGTCTAAGAGAATGTGTGTAATCAGCAGTGACTGATTTTTGGCTTTGAAATTCTTTTCTTCGATTCAAGCTTTGGAGATATTAAGCTTTTGGCTGAGAAATAATTTTGGCAGAGTTTAAGCTTATGTTGTTGAATCGGTGAAGATTGAAGTGATCCTCGAGCGCTATTTATAGGAGAGGTCTTGAATAGATCCGTTGGCGGGGCTTTTCGAATTTGGGCTGAGGCTTCAATCTTCGAGGTTCCTTGTTTGGTGAGAACGGCTATGTTGAAGAGCAGAAGATGTGACGTCTCTAATAAAATAGCCACCAAATAGGAATGACCTCTGCAGAGAGGGATGATCATGAGATCTCTGCATTTAATGCGACTGTACTTTTGGAGTACGTGGCTTCCTTTGAACGTTGGAGGTTCAGTCCGAGGAAGAATGTTTAACTGATACTTGACTTTAGTATCAGTCCGCTGAATCCACGTGGCACGCATTAAGTAATCAGTTCCGAACTGATTCTTCAACTGATACTTCAGTTGGTGTCTTCAGTCTTCAGTTTTCAGAACCGCAAACTAATACTAGAAACGAACTCTAACACTTGAGTTCAGAAGGTTCTAGTCTATTACAATTAAGGCCTATGGATTTTGGTATCATCAAAACAAGGATTAGGATATTCCATAAAGTTCCCAACATATGTGTCCAAAAAGTATGATAGAAAAATAAAGAAAAAATAATTATCTGTGAGGTACAATCATTTGGTGTAAATAATGAGTTGTGTGAGGATATTTATTAAGTATTGACTTTTCATTTGAAGAAGTTGCCTATTGAATTGAGACATCCAAATAAGGAAACATGACCTATTGAATTGGAACAGAGGGAGTATTAATTTGTGTAGATTCATCAAGTTTTTTATGAAGGTGAATATTTTTCATATATATGTTATGAATATGGATATTTCACCCTATTAACACATAAAATAAATCGGAATTCCTCTTTTAATGAAGTCGTCGTTGTAGGTTCCATTAACTCAGCCCTAATATAAGGCGACATTGAGCTCACGATTTACTCCTCATCAAAATCATTTATCAAATTTAAAATATCTTATTACATTCTTTAATATAATATGCATATTAAATATTTTATTATAAATTAAATTGTACAATGTTTAAAAAGAAAGAAAAAAGAGAAATAATGTTAAAAAAAAAAAAAGCAAACGTTAAACAGCTTCATTATGCAAATAGGGACGAGATTATTTCAACAAAAATTCCAATGCTAATTTGTTGATGATATTGAGATTTTTAAGGAATCAAAACCAATTCACTTTTTTAAACCAATAGGGTATAATTAAATGGAAAAACTTAAAATATAAGATACTTTCTCTTTAACCAATAGGTTGAGTATTCGAGTTACAATACGAGTAAGAGTGTAAGTTTCACTCAATTTTCGTTTAAAAGAAAAAAATACATACATATGAAGAACCTCAAAAAATCTTGCCATATCTATTACATCAAAATATACACAGATGAGCGGCAAATTAGTCATAGAATTGTACCATGAATAATAGAACTGGTTCAAATCAATCCTATCCGATCCTATTCAAAATTAAGGGGTATTATGTATATACTGATATACATAATACTCCATGTAAATTTATCTTTTTTCAAGATTATTGTAGTATAATTAAGAGAGATTTTGAAAATTTTCTTTCCACAACATTCTCATTAGAAATGGTACGATAAATTAACAACATTCTCATTACAAATGCTATGGTAAATTGCATTAGATTAGGTTACTAATCCAAGCTGCTCGCGATAAGAGTCTTTTAATTTCAAAAATTGAAACTTAACGATTTTATACCTCAAATTTCAATATAGTCACAAATGTTCCTAATCTAACTTTTTGCATATCAATAGTCTATGTGATATGGAAGAGATATGGAGAGAGAGGGAGAGGGAGAGGGAGGGCGAATGGAGGGTGGTGAGAAAGAGAGGGGTTGCAGGAATCAGCCATGAGAGACATCCGGTGAGGCAGCCTTCCAAGCCTAGCCCCAGGTTTTTCCCCTAATCACGGATTGTCGGTTATCGAAAAGAAAGAGGAATTGAAGAAAGGGGAGTCACCTTCTTTTTCAACAATTTCCCGGAAGGTATTTGGCTTGAAACTTTGGAAAGAAGCTTTAGCTCGATTGGAAGAGTTGTTGACATTTTTTGCCCAAAGAAAAGAGATGTCAAAGGCAAACCTTTTGGGTTTGTCCGCTTTGAGGAATGTTCGGATACAGAGAAACTCTTGGATGAATTGAATCATATTTGGTTCGGAAGCTACAAACTGAGAGCCTATGTTCCTCGTTTTAGTAGAACCGTGGCCTCACCAGGCGAGAAGGATAAGGAGGTAACACCTGAAAATTATGATAGGGTCAGAGAAGAGATTGGTGGGAAGCTGAAGAAGGTCCTGGTAGTCCCGGAGTCAAAAAGAGAAGAAAGCAAGTCGTTCGCTGAAGTTTTGGGGGGTGAAAAGCACAAAGCTAAAGAACCTCCTGCAGATGAGGTTTTAGGATTTATGCCTGATGAAGAGAAACTGAAGTGGCTCAAAAATTCTTTTACTGGGTTTGTAAAAGCATATTTCGATTGGGAGGATTTTGAAGAGGAGATTAACAGCGAATGTGCCGGTATTCTTAAGATAGCTACTTTGGGAGGAAATCTTGTTCTGATTCAAAGTCTGAATGAAACACCTGTGAAGGATCTGTTGGGAGAGTTGGAGGAATGGGCAAATTTTTGGTTTGAATGGACAAGACCATGGTCATACATTGATGTTTGTACGCAAAGAATTGTTTGGACCAAATGGGTGGGGATACCGCTGCAAGCATGGAACCATAGATTTTTTAATCTTGTTGGAGCTCGTTTCGGAATGGTGTTGAAGATTCACGAAAAAACTTCACGAAGAGATAGACTTGATGCAGCTTGGATCCAAATGTCGATGGGTCTGGAATCCTTGAACAGAAACATTGAGTGCAAAATCGGAGGAGCTCATTTCAAAATCAGAATCGAGGAATCCAATCTTCAGCAAGATGAAGGAAGAGCACAGTCAATCTTGGATTCGACGGAGTCAGATTCTGAAAGCATGCCGGAGGAGGAAGAAGATGGGGAGTTTCAGGCGCCGGCGAAAGCTCAGATCGGGGGTGAATCGCAGACACAAAAATTAGGGGACTCAGGCTCGGAATCAGTTCAACAGCCGGAAAACGCTTCGGTTTCGCAAATAAAAGTTGACAACCTTTCGCTTCCCCAAAAAGATTGCACGCGGGAAAAAGTTACTCAATCAAGTGAGACGCAGGTACCAGAAACGGTCCTGTCAGATCCCGATGTTCTTAAGGTCCCACCAAAGTTTGATGACGTGGCAGGTACTTCGAAAAAAGGGAGGGGAAGCCAAATTCTCTTGTCTGGGGAAGAAAATAATAGCCCAAATAATCCAAGTTATTTAGACAGGCCCAAGTTTTTAAAAGAGACTAGTGCGGAAGAGGCCCATTTTTGTTGTGATCCACAAAAGACAGATCAGAGGAGAACTTATGGGGAGGGACCTACGACTTACTTGATTAGTGGGCAGGTGGAGAATAGAAACCCAAATACAACACAGACAGAGATCACCAGCAGGGGGGGTGAGAGGGATGGCGAGGGATTTCTTAGAGCTGACTCCAAGAAAGGGGAAGGAAGCAAAGCACTTCAAAAACAGAAACGGGGTAGTCAGTGTGCTTTTAAAATGGGTATACATCGGTTTTTACAGACTAGAAAAAAGAAAATCTATCATCTTTCACAAAATTTCTCTAGAGTGCTTGAATCACAAGTCTTGGCCACGAATTTTCCAGTGGACTTCAATTCTGGAAGAGACAAAGAAACAGACACGGGAATTCAGAGGCGAGGTGAAGAAGAGAAGGATCAGCCAAATAGTGGGATTGAGGAAGGTTTGAAAATGTGGGATTTTGGGAAAAAATTAGGGCTACATAGTGACCTTCAAGATGAGGAAATGGCAAGAGCGTTGTTGGAAGAAGAAGAGGTTGATAGGGCTGTGGAGATTTCAGAACCGGTTAATCAATGAAAGTGCTATCTTACAATGTTAGGGGGCTTGGGAGTAAGATTAAGAAAAGAGAAGTTAGAGAGCTCTTGCAGAGTCAAAAAGCGGATTTCTGTTTGATTCAAGAAACAAAGATGGAGGATTTTACTGAGGCAGATCTTCGCGGGATTTGGGGACCAGGAAATTTTGGATTTGCGAGACGTCAAGCTAGTGGAAGATCAGGGGGAATTTTGTCGATTTGGAATCCGGATTTTTTCTCAAGTTCCAGTCATTGAGATATTTCAGGTGCTCTTATTGTTAATGGTATGTGGAACTCTGTTAATCTTTCTGGTTGTTTGATTAATATTTATGCGCCACAAAGTGTTGAAGAGAGAGAGGTTCTTTGGGACAGATTAGGAGTTGTGGTCAATCAAAATAGAGACTTGCTGGTTTGTTTAGTTGGTGATTTCAACTCTATCAGATGAGTTAATGAAAGGGCAGGGAGAGGAACACAATTTTCTTCAAGAGATATCAAGGCATTCGACAACTTTATTCGGGCTAATAATCTCGTGGAGATCAGATTGCAGGGAAGAAGCTTCACTTGGTACCAACCCAATGGACAATGTAAAACGAAGTTAGACCGGTTCTTGGTTAATGACAAGTGGTTGGCTTCTTGGCCAAATTCAAAGGCGAGAGGATTACAACGAACAATTTCGGACCACTGTCCGATTTTGCTGGATACAAAGAGAGTGGATTGGGGTCCCAAACCTTTTCGCTTCATCAATGCGTGGACAAGTCACCAGGATTTTGAGAAGGTGGTGGAGGAATCGTGGAAAAGAAGTGGTATCACAGGGTGGAATTGCTTTGTGTTTAAAGAGAAAATGAAGAGACTCAAAAGAGATCTCAAGACGTGGAATGCCTCGACTTTTGGTAGGATTGAGACCAATATTAGAGAAACGAAAGAGGAAATACAATTGTGGGATGCTTTAGATGACACAATGAGTTTGGAGGCCGATGAAGTTTGTAAGAGAAACGAAGCCGGAGCAAAGCTAATCACCCTCATGAAAAACAGGGACAGTCTTCTCTCTCAAAAGGCAAGGATTCGTTGGCTTAAAGAAGGGGATGTTAACAGTGGATTCTTTCACAAGGTGATCAAGGGAAGGAGGCTTAAGAACGAAATTACAGGCTTGTGGGTGAATGGCACCTGGACTGAAGATCCTGTCGAGGTCAAAAAAACTGTTAAAGCTCACTTTGAAACTCAGTTTAAAGGAAGACCTCGGCTCAAGATTCGATTGCCGGAAGATTTTGTGCAAAATAAAGTCTCGGACTCGATGAGAGAGTGGTTGGAAACTCCTTTTAATGAGGAAGAGGTTAAGAACGCAGTTTGGAGCTGTGATGGGGAGAAAAGTCCCGGTCCTGACGGCTTTAATTTTACCTTTATGAAGAGGAGTTGGGGAGTCATCAAAGAAGATCTTATGGCAGTTATGAGGGACTTCTTTTTTCACGGCAAACTTGCACGAGGATGTAATCCATCTTTCATAGCTTTAATTCCAAAAAAAGAAGGCGCATCGGAATTGAAAGATTTTAGGCCAATCTCACTTATTACCTACCTCTACAAAGTTATTGCAAAAGTGCTAGCATCCAGACTTAAGCAAGTGATGGATTGTGTCATTTCGGAAAGCCAAAGTGCCTTTGTGGAAGGCCGTTTCATTCTCGATGGAGTGATTGTTTTGAATGAAATCATCGCTGAACACAAAAGAAGAAAGAAAGGTCTTTCATTGTTCAAAATAGATTTTGCAAAGGCTTATGACTTGGGAGTTTCTTGATATTATGCTTCGGAAGATGAATTTTGGAGTGAGATGGAGAAGATGGATTTCTGGATGCTTGAGTTCGGCGTCTTGTAATGTGCTCGTTAATGGAAGTCCTTCGGGAGAATTCCAGCTGAAACGGGGGCTTAGACAAGGTGATCCACTTTCACCTTTTCTGTTTTTGATTGTAGCAGAGGGGTTGCACCTGTTAGTGGATAAATCGGTGGGAGTGGGGCTCCTGGAACCGGCTTCGGTGGGGGGTGGAAATCTGAAAATCTCTCATCTGCAATATGCAGACGACACGGCATTTGTGGCCTCAGAGAAACGGGAGAATGCGTGGGCTTTCAAGTGTATTCTAAAATTTTTTGAGCTTTTGTCCGGTTTGAAAGTCAATTTTGATAAAAGTTTGTTGGTTGGGATTGGAATGGAAGAATCGAGATCTGAGGAGATGGCCTCAACCCTGGGTTGTAAAATCGGGAATTTCCCAATCTCTTATCTTGGAATGAAGATTGGGACTCACACATCTCGCTCGGCAGATTGGGATTTTCTGGTGGATAAAGTCAAGGGGAAAATTGCAAAATGGAGCAACCGCAAATTTTCCTTCGCCGGAAGGGTGACTCTCCTGCGCTCGGTCCTTACTTCGACTCCGATTTATCAACTTTCCTTCGCCGTGATGAATAAATGTGTACTTGCTAAGATTCGGTCGATCATGAGTAACTTTCTGTGGGGCGGGGGGGAGGGGGAGCAGAAAATTCATTGGGTTAAATGGACGGATTTATGTAGAGATCATGATCAAGGTGGACTTGGCATTAAGGATTTGGAGTGGTTCAACAAGGCTCTGATGGGCAAATGGATTTGGCGGTTTCTTAATGAGCCGGATTCCTTGTGGGTTCGAGTGGTTAGGGAGTGCGGAGGGGATCTTGAATGGGATGAAAGTGGTTTTAAAATTAAGAGAAAAAGAGCAGCTTTCTCGGGGTGGTGGAAGAGAGTCGTGGATTTGAGCCGGGGAGAAATGGGGGGATGGCTTAGAGAAAATTTGGCCATCAAAATTGGCGAGGGGGGTAGATTCTTGTTTTGGCATCACTGCTGGGAGGGGGTGGTAGTCTCAAAGTCAGATTCCCTAGACTGTTTAGATTAAGTGACAATCAAGAAGGGCTTATCAAGAACATGGGAGGTTGGGAAGAGGGAGTTTGGGAGTGGAAGCTAGGGTGGGTGCGAGACTTGAGGGGAAGAGAAGTGGACACTTTTCATAATCTTCTCTCTGTGTTACAGAACACTGTTTTTTATGCAGGTGCAAAAGACGGATGGAGCTGGAAGGCTGAGGCATCAGGAGCTTTTTCAGTAAAATCGGCATATAAAAGCTTGAGTCACGGAGTTAACGTTAGCAGGAATCAAAGTGAAGCAATGGAGGAGTTTAGTTCAATCTGGAAAGCACCGGTACCCTTCAAAATCAAAACCACAGGCTGGAGAATCATCATAGGGAGATTGCCGACCTGTGACAATCTACTTCGAAGACATATCACTAACCAAACTTCGGAGGCGAATTGCCTTGTGTGCAAGAATGAAATGGAAACCTCGGAACATCTCATTTTCTCCAGCAGCGGATCGGTAGAAGTCTGGTACGCTCTTCTTTCCTGGATTGGTTTTTCGACAGCACTTCAATCTAAAGCAAAAGATCATCTGCTTGCGTTTTCAAATATGGGAAGGAAAAAAAATCGTGCTTTTCTTTCTTACATTTGGTTGTGCGCTGTTTGGTGCTTGTGGAAAGGAAGGAATGAATGTAAATTCAATAAGGGTGTTTGGAACGTGGAGAAGATGGTGGCAGAAATCAAGACAAGAGTTTGGGGATGGAAAGACGTTTTCAATCTGGAGATTAACTGCACAGATTTTCGCAGATGGTTCTGGGATGCAAATTTGAATTTTTAGGAGCAGGGTTCTCTCTTGTTGTATTGAAGGAACTGCTTTGTGGTTGTTTCTTCTTGGTTTCAATTTCTTTCTTCTTCAGTCTGCGTAGGGTGGGAGGATTCTTCCCCATTTGGACTGTACTTTTGGTTTGGATTTTTGGCACTTCTGGTGCCAAGACTTGTCGGCAATATATCATGCTTTCCAGATAAAAAAAAAAGTCTATGTGATATGGCTGAGTTTGACATAGATTTATCTACTTGTCATCACATGCAAAACAATATCGTTTTAATTTGTTACAGACTAAACGAAACGAAGATCTCTCTCCTCTCTCAATCTTCCGATAACTGCGACTCCCCGTTGGTTTGTGAATACGGTGCATTGAAAAAATGATCCATCCGTGAATAATGTTTAGACTCCAAAACATTCATAAACTCTTACGGTGTGTTTGCTTTTCATCCCTCTAAATAGAGGGATAACAAAAATTTATGCCTTTAAATGTTTGCTTTCTTGTCCCATATTTTACACAAACACCATTTTTCCTTCTTTATTTTCATTTCAATGAGGGATAAAAAACAAACACACCCTCAGGGCTTGTTTACTTTGATTGATTGATAAGATGAATAGATTGATTGAGTTTAAAATGTGGATAAGAAAGCAAACGGCATAAATTTTTGTATCTCATCATTTAGAGGGATAAAAAGTAAATACACATTTAGGGCTTCTTTACTTTGATTGATTGATAAGATGAATAGATTGATTGAGTTTTTTTATCTTTAAAGCTAAAATTTCTCCAATATCTCCATTTCAATGGAATATTCCAAAGTTTTAATCCATCTAACTAAACAAGAAATCGCTTACTAATTTCTATCAATCAAGAGTAGTTCTTCAAAATATTAAAAGTCTGCATCCCATTTGAGTCGAGGGATCTGAAATTCAAGATTTTGAAAGAAATGGATTTTCAATTACAGAAAAACAAGATCCTCCAGATCACTCAAAAGTGAAAAACTAGCAGCAAAAGGATTTGCTTCTACAGCCCTTCCGATCAATAAATGTAACCTAAATCTTTTTACAAAGATGAACAAGAGTACTACTCTGAGTTGAACAACACAATCACATACTCTATCTAACAAGGCTTAAATCCGAGAGTATCCTCTCCTCTGCGGCGGCTTAATGAAGGATCTCTGGTTGATGGAGCGGCATCTCCTCAACGTCCGCGTCCTCTGCCACCCCACGATGTTGCTGTACAGCCCCGGAAACAGGAAGCAGAGCAGCACCATCACCACCATCACCACACAGATAACCACCACATTGTGGAATCCATCCTTGAGCTCCGGATCATCCTGCCCCGTCCACGGCACCCCGCCCACGTTCATCCCAAACACTCCAGTTATTATCGAGAGGGGCAGGAATATGATGGACAGGAAGGAGAGGTAGTAGAGCTTCCTGTTTATCTGCTCCGACTGCCAGCTGTCGAGCCCCGCCTGCAACGCCGACACACGGTTGGCTATAAACCTCACGTTCTCCTTGAGACTCCTGATGAGCGCAATCAGCTCCTCCAACGCGATTATGTCCTCGTACGTGAACCAGTCCTTGCACGAGCACTTCTCCTTCACCCGAGGGAACACCTGCTCGCTGTGCGCGATCACCTGCAGGAGCCGCTGCAGATCCAGATGCATTTTCGGGAACTTCTTGTCGTCCAGCATCTGCTGCTTCGACGCGAATCCACCTCTGTCCAGCTCCAACTCGAGCGAGTCGAGCTCCATCTCCAGCTTCGTCACCGTATCCTGAAGGTGATCCACGTGCGTGTCGATTATATGCACGACGAGATTCGACACAGACCTGGGCACCGGGTTGTCGGCCTCCTCGGAGTGATTCATGGTGAGGAGGAAATCCAACACGTGCTCCCGAATAACCATGCCGCCCTTGCTACTGATGTTGTCGGAGGTTTCGACAGCAGGAATCTCGGACAGCAGAGATTCGTTGGCGGGGGAGAAGCCTAACCTGGGCACCCGGCCTAAAGAGACGGTGATGACCGAGTGCTCGGTGACCCTGGCTGCGATGCGGAAGGAGAAATTGCTGGAGGGGGGGCCGGGGGAGTTAACGCGGAAGACGAGGGCGCCGTCGACGTGGCCGCAGAAGGGGCCGTTGCTGGCGATGGAGAGGATGTCTTGGAGCTTCAAGGGGGGGCAGAGGACGTCGATGAGGTACTGTGCTAGCTGGGAGAGCTTCTGCTTCCCCTTTGGGAGCTCCACGTGATACCAACAGAATTCTTTGCCTTTGCCCTCCTTGAGGCTCCATTCTTGGTTGTAGTAGCTGCCGTCGCCGTCGAATATGTACGCCTTTCGCCGCACTGCGCCGGGGTATTGGGACGAGTATATGTAGTTATCTTTGTAGCTTCTTGCCTGTGACTGTGAGGATTCACTGTCTACGTCCTCTACCTCTACCTCTGCCTCGCTTGCACCTGCTTCGTTCCTCTCTATCTCATTCATCTCCATTGCTTTTGCGTTTCGATTTCATTAAGCAACAATCAATCATCCCATTTATCGATTGGGAATGCAAACAATCAACTTCACATGCACCTTCAAAACAAGAAAAAAAAATCATTAATTCGTCATATTTTTATGATTCCGTCGTCATCATTGAAACGCGAAAACCAGAAAAAGATTTTAATCATGCACCAACGACATCAATATATACGATTTCTGCTTACCTTGTTAATTATGCGTATTCTCTTGAATATATATGAAGAAGCGAAACTCGCCGAAAGCAAACTAGCCGGGAACGAGGAAATATTCAATCTTGAAATGTTTTACTCTCGTTAAATTAATCAACAAACCTCAAAGAAAGAAAAATCCCTAGATTATGAATGTCAAAAAGAAAAGAGAAAATGATAAAAGTTCGGAGTAAAATGAGAGGAGGGTTTAATTTAGAGAAATTAGGTAATTAAAATAGGAAGAGATATAAGTAATGCAACATGCACCATCACTTTCTACAGTATTAATTACCTGCATGATGGATAACCATTATCTACTATATATTTGGTTTCAAATCTTTATCGCCAAATCAGTTGTGTTTGTATCAGCTGATCATTTGAAAATTTTAAAGAATTATTTTGGCCATGACCCATGAGTTTAGATGGTTTTATTTTTTAAATATTTATGAGGTTATTTGACTAGTGATTTTAATTAATAGAATTAATTGTCGAGTCTATATATGTGCCTATTGATTTATCAAAACACATTCAGACCAATAATAATACTGGCACAAACTTTACCACGCCACCACCACCGTAGAAAATTACCTTAGCTTAACACTGAGACCAGCAAACTTATACTTCAATTTAATAAAAAGTCATATATAATAAAATTAATATAATGTCGTCGTAGAATAACTTTGGAGTATGGATATGAGAAATTGCGAATCTATCTCATTTTCTCTTTGTATTTTGAAATAGATCGAATATTTCAGGTATAAGAATAGATAATGATTACTATTTTATCGAATAAATATTTTATGCTTCGGTTTTGGTCCTTGTTAGCTGTTTAGTAAGCAAAAATACGAACGAACCCCGTAAAACCGCCGCACGTGAGATGCGTGTGAGGAATTGTGTAACTGGAAATCCCTAAAATTTGCATAATTAGTGAATTGCTCCCTTGCTCGTCTTTTGCGTGCAACAAATGTATTGTTAGACACCAACTGTATTCAACTACAAGATATGTATTTTAATCCAAATTTATACAAATTTTAAATATTTTTGTTAAGGATATGAATGAAAAGTGTTTAAATTTAATCTAAAATAAAAGAGAAAAAAATGTAAAAATTGATTTGAATCCCCAATGTTCAAGCTTCTTAGAGAAGGATCTTGACGAACCTTCTAAAATGAAAGGCAAAAACGATGAATCGCACGAAAATATCAGAATGTAAATGGAAGTAAATCAAAAAAATAATAAGCTCAAACGATGACAAAAGGATTTGAATTGCTTGAATAGTAAAATTGTTAGTGTTGATATATGTCTGAATGAATTTAACCATTTAAAAGAATATATAAAAATAAGAAAAGAGTCTTATATTCGAATCTAGACACTACTCGTTTGACACAAATATAAACATACGACAAATGAGTTTTGAGTTGAAGTCCAACAAGTTTGGATATCTTTGTTAAGTTAAATATGCTTGTGTAATTTTTTATAGTCATGCATTTACAGAAATCTACCCACTTAATTAAAAATCGGTTTACCTCTAAAAAAATTAAAAATCGGTTTAACTAAGTATAAGTTTATTTAAAAAGCAGATAGAATTTAAATGTAATGTCCTTTGACTGATTTGAAAATTATCATGATTTTTTATTCTGTCCTATTATTCCTGAACGTAATTCGGCTCAAAATCTGTCACGGTCTCAAGATTAGTCGCGTAGGGTTTAGAATTTAGGGTTCGTTTTCTTTTTTAAAAAAAAAAAAAAAAGATTAGCCATGTTGGGCCCAAATTTCCATCCAAAGAAATCAATCAGCAACCATTACATATAATAGATTTCCAAATACACAATTCAACTTGAAACATATATATATATATATATATATATATATATATATATATATATATATAGGGTTGGGCTAGGGTGAAAACACCCTTTAGTGTATAAAATAGAAATACATCCTAACCATTAAATTATAGATACAGACGGTCAAGATTAGATTTTAGATTAGTTTTTAATTCAAAATGGTGATTCGACTGATTCATGCAAATCTATGGACGGATGGGCATTATAGGCATTAAAATTATGACCGTATATCTCCAAGAAACTCATTCCCGAAATTAGTGTTGATTTAAAAGGAAATAAATCGTGATATGATTGCAGATTAGTGTTGGGTTTTTTGGAATATCCTATGGTGAGAACTACGAATAAGTTATGTATGAATTAGGTAAAAAAAGATTGGACTCATATTGGGCATAAGCAAATACGTGGTAAAATCAGATGGCAAAGTTTGAAACGTGAGTTAATACATAATCTCATCATTTATAACTTATAACAATATGAATTAATAAAAGTGAATGTATGAATCATAAAAACAAATTCTAAAGAAAATATAAATTGAACGAATTCATGTTCAATGCTAGATCAATTCATGCACTTATATCATGAACAAATATATTATCATGTATGAATTGAATATGTATCTCAGCACAATTCGTGCTAAATCGTAATATAGTTCATAAAACTCATGTCTTGAACTACCACATCAAAGTGTATGAATTAAAAAAAAAAACAATCAAATCACCCAGGTTGTATAAATCGAGCAATCTAAGAAATCTTTTTTGACAATAATATGTATACTAAATAAATGGACATGGATAGCTTCAGCAACGACTCCATATGAATCGTCAAGCAACGACGAGATCAAAGGAAATTATGCTTTATTGCGTTTTTGGTCTACAAAACTCCAATGCGCAGAAAGATTCGTAAAAGCTTAAAAGATAATCCACGGTTAGGTTAGGGATTTAATGATCAAAGAAGATTTGGTGTAGATATGGAAATAATTTGCTAATAAAAAAACGTATCAAATTAATGATTTATAAAAAGCTAAAATGACATGAATATCCTCTAATCAATGGAGCGTGTATATTTGTGCTAGATTGAAGGAAAAAAATATGACCGTGAGATCTATAAGAATCAATGGGTGATATGTATTCCTATTTTATACAAAAAAATCTGTTTTTATTTTAGCCCAACTCTATATATATATATATATATATATATATATATATATATATATAGAGGAAGGCTACAGTAAAAATACTTCTTAAAATATAAATATAAACGTTTTTTAATGTACGAATTTTATCTAACAGGGTTACGAATTCATCCAACATGGTTACGAATTGTGAAAAATAAATTTTTGCTACCTTTGGGATTCGAACCAAGGACCACGAATTCAACCAAAAGGGTTACGAATCAACCGTAGATCTTGATGATCTAAGGGCTGAAAATTGTTTATATTTTATATTTTAATAAGTGTTTTTATTTTAGCCCTCCCCTATATATATATATATATATATATATATATATATATATATATATATATATATATATATATATATAGGGGAGGGCTAGAATAAAAACACTCTTAAGTGTATAAAATATAAATGATTTTCAGCCCTTAGATCATCAAGATCTACGGTTGATTCGTAACCCTTTTGGATGAATTCGTGGTCCTGGGTTCGAATCCCAAAGGTAGCAAAAATTTATTTTTCACAATTCGTAACCATGTTGGATGAATTCGTAACCCTGTTGGATAAAATTCGTAAATTAAAAAACGTTTATATTTATATTTTAACAAGTGTTTTTACTGTAGCCCTCCCCTATATAGTATATATATAGTATATATATATATATATATATATATATATATATATATATATATATATATATATATAGGGTTGGGTTCCGGTAGTATCCAAGCTTATAATAGATCCGTAGATCCAAATCTAGACCACACATTTATGACATGTGGCGCATCAAGATGGTGACACGTGGCAAGGCATTTCAAGGCAAAATCTGGAGAGGGGTAAAATTGGAATCAAATTTTCGAAATTAAAAAAAAAAATTAGATTTTCTCAAAATAGGTATATTCTAGATGCATAAAGTTTCATACGAAAATGCATGAACTTTCATATAAAAATGCATAAAGTTTCATATAAAAATGCATAAGATTTCACCCCAACCCCCACACCCCTGAACCCCACCCCTGAACCCCAGCGGTCAGAAAATCAGTTTTTGAGAAAAAAAAAAAAAAATTGGTAGGGGGGTGGGTGGGTCAGCGACTCAACGATCAGAAAATCAGTTTTGAAAAAAAAAAATTGGAGGGGGGGGTGGGGGGTGGGTGGGGGAGTCAGTGGTCAGAAAATCAGTTTAAAAAAAATAAAATTGGGTGGGGGTGGGGGGTGGGGCAGGGGTGGGATGGCGAAAATACCAGATTTATTAAAATGAAATGCATTTTTTGTATAATTTAATGCATTTTTATGTAAAATCTTTATGCACTTTTGTTTGATTTTATATGCATGTGAAACATGACTATTTTGGGGGTGGTAATGGGGAGGGTTGGGGGGTGGTGTGGGGTGGGGTGGTGAAAATACCAAAACTGTAAAAATCAAATGCATTTTTCTGTTCAAAGTTATGCATTTCATGTGAAAACTTTATGCATCTTTGTGTGAAACTATATGCACCTAAAATATATCTATTTTAAGAAAATTTAAAAAAATCTATATATTTTTTTAATTATTAAATCCGAAAATTACATTCCAATTTTACCCCTCTCCAGATTTTGCCTTGAAATGCTTGGAAACTCCTTGCCACGTGTCACCATCTTGATGCGCCACATGTCATAAATGTGTGGTCAAGATTTGGACCTACGGATCTATTATAAGCATTGGATAGTACATGATCTCATTCCTATATATATATATAAAAGATGAAGTTTGCTATTCCATATGCTATCAACATTGCGATTTTAATAACTTATCCAATTTTTCAAGAAAACGATGTTATATAGCCCCACTGCTCCTCACTACGCTGTTATGCTATTTGGCCATCGTCGCTGGCATCATCTCAACTTTGGCTCATTTTCTATTTTCAGTCTCAATATATTCGGCAATGAGTATCTCTATTTTTGAAGTGAAGCTCATGAAACAAATTTTGAAATTTTTAGTCGTTTGTCTGAATAATCAATCTGTACAGAATTATGGCTATATATAGCTCCCATCAAAATCCATCTGTCTAAGCTCAAGTTCATCAAAATAAGTCATTGCAAAATCTGTTCCCCAGCTATGGCTCCCATCAAAATTCATCTGTCTAAACTCAAGCGGGCGGCTTCTCTATAATTTTGGGGGCTATGCATATAATTTACTACTAAGAATTTGGTTCGAAAGCTATAGGGGTAAATATATATTTTTATAATTATTCTAACTAATTTTTTTTAAAATAAGTTATAAAAAATAAAATAGAGTTGTGATTAAAATTATCGAAACAAATTATCACACTCAAGCCCATAAACCTTACAGATCGACACAAATTATACTAAACTCTCACATCAACTCAAGCCTGCCCATATACCTCACAGATCGACACAAATTAGACTTAAGTTGCCCTCACAGATCGACACAAATTAGACTTAAGTTTGGGCAGGGACCGCGCGAACGCAGGCCCCCTCTAACACAAATGATGACGTAGGCTCGACCACTTGGGCCGACCTTAGGCGGGCGCCCCTCCGCAGTGCAATGGAGGTCGCCAACCTAGGCCATGGGCCTTATGGATCACCCATTGACCCCGTCCAGGTAAGTATGGAACTTCTCTTTCTTTCTTCCATTTATCTTTCAGCTATTCCCACACTCCAACTACTAAGTTACCGATGTGGGATAACTTGTTTTTTTCCCTCTTTCTTTTTTCTTTTTCTTTTCTTCCCTTTTCTTCCATTTCAAATCAATTGGTTCTCCATCACCTGAGTTCGGGATTAAACGTTGGCAAGTATTTAAGTTATCTTGTTTATTTTGAGAAAAATTGTAGTACTTGTTGTAATATGGTTTCGACCTATGATTTTTTCAATGGTTAAAGGATGTCATTTTATGAAGATGAGTAATGATTCTTTATACTTTTCCCTAAAGCAAAAGGTTTAAATAAATTCTAATATTACTTGTACTTGTCTTCCATTCAAGAAATGTTTGTCATTTATTATTATTGTTTGCTCGAAAGTATTTTTAACTAATGTATTATTTTGTATTGCTAATTCTTTTCTGTTCACGAAAATAGAGCCCGGGACTCATCAATTGATTACTATTGCATTCATTCCAAGTTTTTTATAGGTAAAACTGAATTGAAAATCAAACCATCCAAAAATTTACACGGCCACAAATTCAATCCATTGAGGAATATAGCAAACAATTTTAATATTTTTCTTTTAAAAAAATTCTTTAATAGAATTGGATAAGATCTCAAAACTCAAAAGTACGCAAATGTTTCATTCTTCAGTGGCCATCGGCTTACGGATTCTTATATTATCATACTAGGGTTTGTACTCTTTGATTGAAAATGGTGCAAAATAGCATTTTTCATTGTTTGTCCACTCTAAATAACATAGAATAGAAAAAAATGGAGAACATTAAAATGTGATAAAACTTTGCCATAATAAATTTGGAACTATATAAAATAATTTTTTTTAATAATTTCTTATCTATTATTCTTTCATGATAAATTTATACTGTAAACCATACTTTAAAGAACATTAAAAGTTTCAAAAGCGTATAGCAACCAATGGATTCATCAAACAGAATTTGAAAACCAACCCATTACACATGTATTTAGACGAAAACTACTAATTTCAACTAAAATTGTTAGGGGGTTCTCACGAACACCCTCCAAAAAGTATCGTATGCTGCTTTGTTTGCGTCGAGCACACGGTATTCTTTAGTAAAAGGCGAAAGAATAATTCGCTATGTGCTCAACGCGCAGCTGCGTGATTTAAATTTGTGGCAAATATCTCATATTTATTGAGGCTGTCATAGCCTTGTTTATTTTCTCCACGATGTGGGATATTACATTTATATGCAAATATTGCGGGACTCAAAAGCCAATTCACGCATCAATGCAGGTGTCGAAAGAGAGATGATAATGCTATAAAAATCAAGAAAATGGGATTAATTATATACATATACTAGTGTCATGTTAAATTGGAAGAGTCTGCCTGCGTAACTATGAAAACTTCCAATTTCTTATATTTTCTCCCCAAATTCCTCCTCTTCTTTACATAACCCACTTGGGCTACATTTTCATCAAAAAAATATATGAACATATGCATTACTTAACTTTCCAGAAAGGAGACCGCGTTAATGAAACAAACTAGTGCAAGTTCCGCCACCACTAATAACAAAACTTAAATTTGAATTAATATTGCTGGAAATGTATCTGGATTAAGTTTAGATATAATATTTGATTAGATTGATACTCAGAATTCTATTAGAATTAGGTTCCTATATGTTTATTATATTTACAATTAATTTGACTTTATTTTATTATTCTACTTTATCAAACTAGTACGCCCTTCCTTCCGTGTGATGCATAAGTCATAACTAGCATTTGCACTCGTGCAACGCACGAAAAATATTTTTATATTTTATTATATATAAAATTAATTATCATATGATTATTATATAAAAATTCTAAATATAATTAAAAATACTATAATTTAAGATAAATATATTTTAGTTTAATATAAAAATAATAAATAATAATTCATATTAATAAAAAAATGATATTGTGTAAAAAGAAAATAATATAAGTTAAAAGATAATTGAAGAAAAATAGATTTATTGAAAAGAAAAGGAGAGAGGAGAGAGAATTTTCTTAAGTTTTAATATTTAAATAAATATAATTTTTATATTTTAAATCCAATATATACATAACATATATCAAATTAAAGCTCTTGTCATGATCTTTAATTTGATATGCATATCAAATATTTTATAATTAGTCTAATCTTACAATTTTAAAAAAGAAATAAAATAGAAAAATAAGAAGTTAAAGAAAAAGAAAGAAAAAAGATGTATAGCTTATAAATAAACCTTCAATTTTATTCTAACTACAAAATTGTCATTCAATTTTGAATTGATTTGAAATCAATTTGAAATTGAAAACTCCCTTTTTAATATAGCATAGATATAGTTTATTATTTTTAAAATTTTAAATTATGTAAAAATATCAAAATATTATTGTTTATGAGTTAGATTAATTAGTAACAATAAAAAAAATATGTAATTTAAAGAGTGGATTTTGAAAATAGCCATTTTAAAATAGTAAATTTAAAAATTGGCCACTAAGATAAAAAAAATTAAAAATTGGCCACACTTACCATTTTACCATTCACATAAAAAATTTTAAAATTATCCACGAATTCACAACTAGCTCGATGAATTCACAATTGAATAGTTGGTGTTGGTTGTGAATTCGAATTTTAAAGTTTGATTTCACAACTAAAAATAATGTTAGTCGCGAATTCAAGTTTTAAAGTGTGAGTTCACAACTAAAAATATTGTTAGTCGTGAATTCAAATTTTGAAGCGTGAATTCACAACTAGAAATATTGTTAGTCGTGAATTCAAACTTTAAAATTTGAATTCACAGCTAGCAATAGAGTTGGTTGTGAATTCGAGCTTTAAAACTCGAATTCATAACTAACACTATGTTGGGGTCCCGGAGGGTTGACTGAACAGGTGTATGGGGGGGGGGGGAATACACATGTAGGCTATTTTCACAAAACACAAAACAAATTTAACCAAATTTCAGTTAGAAAAAGGTTGTAGATTGATACTGAAAGACTTCAGTAAATTTGACATCAGTTGAGCACTGGGCTTTAATTGATATCCACGTAAGGCTTCAATCTAGAGTTTGTAAATAGAGTAAAGTTATTGATCTCACTAACTATCAGTTGAATAGTCAGTTAGATAAATAACTCAGCAGCGGAATTTAAACTTAATGCGAATAGCCTTTAGAAAAGGTTTGTCACTTGTAAATCCTTAGTTACACTTTTCATTTAAGCCAGTTCAATTGAAAATAATTTTAGCACAGATAAAGAATAACTGCAAGCAGATAAAGAACACAAGGATTTTTACGTGGCTGGGAAACAACAATCCTACTCCACGGCCAGATGATTAGTATGACAAACACTCTGTGCTAATGCATATAGGTGCACAACAAACCCACCAACCCACTCTGAGTTGGATTTCTCACTCACTCTTAGCATGCTTAGACACACTCATGCCCTATCAGCGCTTTGCTAAGATCTCTGCAGTCAGAATCCTGGTCTGAATTCCCTCTTTGCTTATCAGGTGCCAAGGAACCAATCTGTTTAGTTTACCTGGTACTAAACAACCACTCAAACACTCTTTTCTCTGAGTTGAAAAGGGGTTTGGACTCTTTCCCAACTAAGACTACTGAGAACAGGCTCTCAAGTAATCTATTCTAGGCTAATGATAAAACATGAGATGCCTAGTATTCTAAGAGAGTTTAGGTAATCAACTAGACTGATTTTACAACAATTAAATACTCTCTTCTTCGATTCGAAATATTATTTAAGCAGATGCTGGCTCGTAAATTTGACTGAGCTTCAGCGTATGTCTTCGAATCGGTCCCTCAGATTGAAGGTGTTCCTCGAGCTCTATTTATAGGTGAAGTCCCGAATATATCCGTTGGAGAGGATGGTCTTCAAGATTTCTACCGTTGTGAGACGTTCCGTGCTTTGGGCCGAGGCTTTAATGTACTTGGCTCCTAATTGGTTAAGAGTTTGAATTCTCTTTGTCCTAGGAGCGCGGTGTGTTCTGAACTTTAGCATCAAAAGGAAAGTTGGTGTACTGGAAAGGACGATGCATTTAATGTTGTTGCAGAAGTATTTAATGCGGTTGTCTGAGCTTCAGTCTGATGAAGAAGGTCGACTGATACAACTCAAGAATCAGTTGTGCTTTTGTCTTTTGCTTGACCAGTCATTAACTCCAGTTAAGTTGTCCTTTTAATCACCAGTATATTCCCTTAGTCGTTTAGTCTTCAGTCGAGCTTTGATCTTCAAAGTCTTCAATCTTCAATTTCTTCGGTCTTCGTCATTGAGAGACTTCAGCAAACAGTCACCTTCATTCTAGCAAAAAGTTTGAACTCTAACAGTTGAGTTCAAACAAGAAGTCTAGTCTAAAGAAAATAAATCTAAGGGTTTTGGAATCATCAAAACTGGAATGTGATATTTCTTCAATTTTCCAACAATTTTCTCCTTTTTGATGATGCCAAAACGTTACAAATATTATAAAGGTAAAGAGACTGAAACAGGTTTTAAGGGAGTTATATCAGTTTCCCCTGAACATTATAATCCTATAACTTGTAGTCAAAGCAACTTAAGCAATTGAACAAATTACAACTCAAACAAACACACAACTCAGCAGCAGGCATTATGCAAATGACTTGAGAAATTAAAAACAGCCTGGACAAAGAGTTGTTGTCATCAGGTTGATGGAGCAATTCTTTTCTTATATAATCTTTGAAAGATTGATTAGATATCAATTTCAAAAGAGCATACACTGCACAAGGCAGATACAGAAAAACTAAAAACATAAGAACAAACACAAACTAAGGTTGTGCTCCTTGTGCTCTCCATCAGTCTGCTTGTTTAGTGTTGATTTCCATCTTCATCTTCTTGTTATCTCCATATTCATCTTCTTGTTCCTGTGCTCGTTCTCACACTTGCTCTCCATTGACTTGAGGTCTTCTGGTTGATCTTTCTCCTGGTCTTCTAGTGATCCTACCGCTTCACCAGCTTCAATCTCTAAAGGCTTTTTTGCCTTTTTTTGTTTCTCCTTTTTTGGCATCATCAAAAGCGTAGATGACTGAGGCTGGAAGACGTGATCAGTAGATACTCAACTCCGTTTCTCTAGCTGTCAGAAGCCCGTGAGAAGATTCGAGAGGAGCATGAGCAAATTGGCTTTGACAGAGGGAGGAGGAAAAGGCTGAGGGATGTGATGAGGGAGAGAAAGAGGAAGGGGGAGAGGGATAGATGAAGGGGGCATATGGGAGTGAGTATGCAGGGCCTAAGGTGAAAGAAGTAGGGCAAATTGTGGCTCTGCATATGGATGTGAAGAAGTCTCAGGACTAGTTGCCTTCGACTTCTTCGCTCGTGGGAAGGGTGTGAGAAGGAAAGATCGAATCAGTGGTAGTTGTGAGGACTAGCACTGTCGATTCGCCCACATCGGGTCTATGATGAGAAGGCCATGTGCGGCGAGGGGTCCTAGCGGACGACGAGGATGTACTCGTCGTTGCCTATGTTGGAGGTGGTGTGCAAGAAGCACGGTGTGAGTTTGTAGACCACTTAAAGCAACTTTTAATTTTAGTCACTACAAGTTCAATCCTCCAAAAGCATGTTAGCTTACGATGGAGGACACCCGATTCCCTGGATGCAAGTGGGAGAGGAAATGAGCTTGGATTTGCTTCTCGGCTGGAGTTTGGAGATAGGCTTCATTCCAGTTGAATGGCCCTGTGAAGATCAGAGTAGCTAGCACCATTTTCCTATTGCATGGAGTCTTTGTCCTTGGTTTTCCCATATCTGCAACAAGAAATTTCTGCAAAAGGAAGATTTTTCTCACAGAAAAGTCTGTGGAAGGTGATAAGTTGTGATGAAGAAAAATTACAAGACTAAGGTATTTAAAAATTAGACAATGAGGAGAAGAAAATTGTTTGGTTTTTGTGCCTTAAAATATTTTTAATGAAATATTCACTTCCGTTGTCACTGCGAGAGTGACGTGTGCCTCAAAAGTAGAAAGAATGTAATCATTATTCCTTGTCAAATCAGTAGGATTCGCAAGATTTACTACACAGGCAAGAGGTCTATTCAGAAGTGATAACTATTTTGGTTAAGGAATTTTTTTCTAATTGTCAACAATGCCAAAATAGTTGACTTGTGACTACAATAGCATTAAAAAATCAGTCATCAGTCACAAGTAATGAGTACATAACACAATTTGCGAAAACTAAAATCAGACAAATAGAAAACACTCAAATTAAAAGCACACAAATAAAAAGTACATAAACTAAAATTACATAGAAAGCACATGATTAAAATACATTCACTCTCCAAACACAATTTTAGTTAGTTGACGTTTCATCTCTTCGTCTTCTAGAGATAAGTGATCTTTTGCCAACAATTGAAGCAACATTTTTCTTTCATCTTCATTGCGTTTCTTTGCAACTTCTCGCGCTCCAGTTCGATTCGAGTCTTTATTAACTCAGCTTCCGCATCTCTAGTAAGTCTCATTGCACGAAGTTCTGCAGCAACAATAGATTCATGAGTAGATTCAGATTGTGAGACCTTACCTTTTCCTTTCCTTTTTGCCTTATCTCTTCCAATGGGACAAGTCGCAGTTGACTGTTCAGATGTTGGAGTTTCTGGATTAGAAGGGATAGAAAATCCCCCATCTTCCGAAGTCTTTGATCTTTTCGAACTGCCACCACTTTCCTGGTCATCAACATCTTCACTTTGACGACGAAAAACATGGGTGATATCATGAAAATTCCACTTGGGATGTTTACTCATAACTTCATTAAATACAACCAAGTCTAGAAACTTATTTCTACCTGCTTCATAAATAGAATGAACTTCTTTCTCAACATCGTTGTCGCTCATGCCACTCCTTCTTCGAACCACATAATTAGTGCCACGAACAATGAGATTGAACTTTATGCGTGTGAAGAATTTTGTAACTGGATACACCTAAAATCTGCATAATTAGTGCCACGAACAACTTGAATTGCTCCCTTGCTCGTCTTTTGCGTGCAACAAATGTAATTGTTAGACACCAACTGCATTCAACTACAAGATATATATTTTAATCCAAATTTTAAATATTTTCAATATTAGAAATGGTGTCATGAGTGTGATTGTTTGAAAACTCCGTGCTTGATGGATTTTATGGCCACAACAAATTTAATCTAAAATAAAATGAAAATATCATTTTTTTGTTGTGACCAAAGTTTCTCATCTTCCTAGGATCTCTTCGGATCATGGTCCTCTTTTGGTGAGTTGTCGTTTTTCTTCTGAGACTTTTCGGTTTTCTTTCCGCTTTTAGAATATGTGGGTCCGACATCACACTTTCAAGCATGAGGTAGCTCGTATTTGGGTTGAGGAAACTGAGTTTAATGGTATGATGAACCTTCAATTCAAACTCAAGCGGATTAAGCACTTCCTCAAATGCTGGAACAGTGAGGTGTTGGCAATATTTTCAATAGATTGAGACAAGCTGAGGAAGCTGTCGATACTGCCTGAGAAAGTTTATTGCTGAGTACGTGCTTCGATCTCGCATGGAGGAGGACTTCTGGAAGCAGAAAGCGGCTATTAGATGGATTGCTGAAGAAGAAAGGAACTCTCGTTTCTTTCAGGGGTGGGTGAAGCAGAAGCGGGTGAAAACCCGGATTCATGCTATCTCTGATGGGGGACAGACTTTGACTGATGAGAGGGAGATTCGCACTTCTGCTGTTTCTTTCTTTCAGAATCTTCTTTCGTCTGCTGATGTGGATCAGCTTCTCCCTCTTGATCTTGATGTGCTTCACACTCTTCCGGATATTGTTGATAGAGATGGTCTTTGTGCTATTCCTGATGTTGCTGAGGTCAAAGAGACGGTTTTTGGGATAAGTAGTGATAGTACTTTCGGTCCGGACGGCTTCTCTTCTCTCTTCTTCCAGCATTGTTGGGACTTAGTGGGAGCTGACGTGATTGCTGCTGTTCAGGATTTCTTCTTTGGTAGTTTTATGCCCCGTAGTTTTACTACTACTACCATTGTCTTGCTTTCGAAGAAGACGAATCCAGAGACTTGGGCTGACTATCGTCCTATTAGTCTGTGCAACGTTACCAACAAGATCATTTCCAAGATCTTAACCTCGCGATTGGCGCATCTGCTTCCTTTGGTTTTGGCCCCAAATCAGAGTGGTTTCGTGAAGGGCAGACTTCTAGGTGATAATGTTTTGCTTGCTCAGGAGATGATTCAGGATTTAGATAAGAGTGTGCCTACTCCGAATGTTGCACTTAAGCTTGACATGGCTAAGGCGTATGATCGTGTTCAGTGGTCGTTCCTTATTCAGATGCTTCAGTGTATGGGGTTTCCTCCTACGTGGTTGAGTCTTATCGAGCGATGTATCAGTCGATGTTGGTTTTCTGTTCTTGTTAATGGGACACATTCAGGCTTCTTTCAATCGACTCGAGGGCTCAGACGGGGCGATCCTCTCTCTTCTTCTTTGTTTGTGATGGCCGTAGATTATTTGTCCCGTATTTTAGATCGACCGATTATTGGGTAGAGACACATGATGTATAGGACGGCTTACAGGGGTTTCCCTATTTCTCATCTTTCGTATGCGGATGATATTATTATCTTTACGCAAGCGAAGACTGGGTCTTTGCAGCGCCTGGTTGAGTGTCTTGATCACTACTCTGTTGTTTCTGGGCAGAAAGTGAACAATGGTAAGAGCAGTTTCTACATTGGTGACCGTCATGGGCAGTGGAAGCAGAGTATCAATGCTATTGGTGGTTTTCAGCGTGGTACTTTACCCTTCACTTACCTTGGTATTCCGATTTTTCGTGGTTACCATCGTGTTTCTCACTACCTTGGTGTGAGAAAAAAGTTGACTGATAGGATTCACGGTTGGTCTCATCGTCATCTCTCATTCGGTGAGCGCCTGGCGCTGATTCGGAGTACTCTTAGTACTATTCCCCTCCACATTCTTCAGGTTATGGATCCTTTGCAGAGTATCCTTCGGGATTGGGAGCAGCTGATTGCTAGGTTTTTTTGGGGTTCTACGGGTGAGCAGAGGAAGATTCATTGGGTCAGCTGGGAGCAGATCTGCATGACTTTAGTGGAGGGTGGTCTTGGTATTCGTCTTTTCCCTGAGGTTGGTAGTGCTTTCAGCTTCAAGTAATGGTGACGCTTTTAGGCTAAGAAGTCTCTTTGGGCTCGTTTATGTGGGCCAAGTATTGTGATGGACGCTTCCCTCAACGCTCGCATTACACTGTTCATGTGAGTCCTACTTGGCACCGTATGATGTGTATTTCTGAGTCTGCTCAGAGTCATATTATGTGGTCCATTGGAAATGGTAGGACTAGTTTCTGGGATGACATATGGTTCGGGGATCGCCCCTTGAGCTCATATAGTCATCCCGAAAATGGTCACACCTTTCCCCGTGTGTGTGATTTTTGGCATGATTTTGCTTGGGATGAGCTTCGTTTGTATGAGTTATGTGTCTTGCATGATATTCCCGTTGAGTTGATTGATGCCTTGAGCTGTACGCCGATTGTGACGGGGACGGAGGATGTGATGTGATGGGATCTGACCAGCCACGATGAGTTCTCTACTTCCTCTGCTTGGGATCTTGTCCGGAGACGGCTACCCAAGCAGACTTTGTTTGCTGATATTTGTAGCGATTGTCTTACTCCTTCTATCTCTGTGTTCCTGTGGCATCTTCTTTTTGGTCGTCTTCCTGTTGATTCGCATCTCCAGTCGCGAGGTATTTCCCTCGCTTCCATGTGTCTTTGTTGTGTGTCTCCCCAGTCCGAGCCGTGTCTGCATGTTTTCCTGTGGAGTGAGGCCGCTTTGATTGTGTGTGCTCATTTTGACTCTTGGTTTCCTACTGTGCACACACCTTATCACACGAGCACTGATATTGTACGTAGATTAGGTCACTGGCAGCGAGCTTTCCCTAGAGAAGGCAAGAGGCATATTTCTTTTTTGGTTCCTTGTTTAGTTATGCGGTTTCTTTGGACGGAAAGGAATAGCCGTAAGCACGAGGCTAGTTCTTTCCGTGTTTCTCATGTGATTTGGCAGGTTGTTCGACATCTTCGACTGCTCGTTGCGTCGGGGAAACTCATCGTCTCTCACTGGCGAGGTTGTGCCCGACCGGTTGATTTCATGCCCCCAGCACCACCCGTGAGGCGGACTCTTCGTTCCACTCTGGTTCGCTGGCTTCCTCCGGAGTCTCCTTGGGTGAAGCTAAACACATATGGTTCCTTCGATTCTCACACACAGCGTGGTGCAGGTGGAGGAGTGGTTCGTGATCATACTGGAGCCCTCATTATTGTCTTCTGCACCCCTTGTGATGCTACTTCCAGTTTTGATGCTGAGTTAGAGCTGCCCTGCTCGAGGGTATTAAGTTGACTATCACCTTTTCTTCTCATATCTAGGTTGAGATGGATGCGGCGGCGATTGTGTTGCTCATGTCTGCTGGGCGTTACGGTCATGCTAGTATTCGTCATACCGTTGCTTGGATTCGTCTGCTTACTCAGTTTCGGCAAGTTCGTTTCTCTCACATCCCCAGAGAGGGAAACCGGCTTGCTGAGTTTATGGCAATGAGAGGGCATCAGGTTCAGACGTTGACTACTTTTGATTATTCTTCTGCTCCTCGGCAGTTTCTTTCTATGGTTAGGATGGATCAGCTTGATTATCCTAAATTTAGATTCAGTTTTTATGTGGATAGCTAGTTTGCTTTGACATGTTCCCTTTCTGATTTCGTTTTTTTTTTTTTGTCTTCCGAATGGAGCCATCTTTGGGCTTCATCCCTTCATATATGGTTTTGTTCAGTCTATTTAAAAAAAAATGGAAGTAAATAAAAATAATAATAAGCTCAAACGATGACAAAAGGATTTGAATTGCTTGAATAGTAAAATTATTTAGTGTTGATAGATATCTGAATGAATTTATCTTTTTAAAAGAATATATAAAAATAAGAAAAGAGTCTTATATTCGAATCTGGACACTATTGACTCGTGATTCCATCTGACACAAATATAAACATACGACAATTGAGTTATGAGTTGGAGTTTGGATATCTTTGTTGAGTTAATTTGATACGAAAGTTAAATATGCTTGTGTAATTTTTTATAGTCATGTTAAATGGACAGATTCAGAATTCTACCCACTTAATTAAAAATCAGTTTACCTCTAAAAAACAATTAAAAATCGGTTTAACTAAGTATAATTTTATTTAAAAAGCAGATAGAATTTAAATTTAATGTCCTTGACTGATTTGAAGATTATCATGATTTTTCATTCTATCCTATATTATACCTGAACGTAATTCGAGTCAAAATCTGTCACGGTCTCAAGATTAGTCACGTAGGGTTTAGAATTTAGGGTTCTTTTTCTAAAAACAAAAGATTAGCCATGTTGGGCCCAAATTTCCATCCAAAGAAATCAATCGGCAACCATATTATAGATTTCCAACACTAAAAGTTATGCAAAAATCTATTTTCAAGATGCTTAAACAGTTGGTAGCACTCATGTTTCGTATTTGATTTCCAAATACACACATTCAACTCGAATTATATATAAAAAAAGATGAAGTTTGCTCTTCCATATACAATCAACATTGCGAATTTTAATAACTTAATTATCATAACTCCGATTTTTCAAGAAAACGATGTTAAAATATAGCCCCACTGCTCCTCACTACAGCCTATCATCATCTCAACTTTGGATCATTTTTTGTTTTCGTCTCAATCTATTCGGCAATGAGTATCTCTATTTTTGAAGTGAATCTCACGAAACAAATTTTAAAAATTTTAGTCGTTTGTCTGAATAATCAATCTGTACATAACCAGTCTATGGCTATAGCTCCCATCAAAACCCATCTGTCTAACTCAAGCGGCTTCTCTATAATTTTGGGGGCTATGCATATAATTTACTATTTAAGAATTTGGTTTGAAAGCTATAAGGGTAAACATATATTTTTATAATTATTCTAACTATTCCCTCCGCCCCATGAAACATGACACACTTCTTTTCGGCACGCGAATTAAGAAATTAATATTTTGTGTGTTAAATATGGTTGGTGACAAAGTGAAAATGTGAATAAAAAATAATTTTTTTGCCATTTTTAAAAACGTGTCATGTTTCATAGGACAGACCAAAAAGAAAACTATGTCATATAAAAAAGAAAACTATGTCATGCTTCATGCGAGGAAATAGACATAGGTATGTTTAGTCTGGATGATATAATTGATCTGGCCAAATTTTCTATTGAATATTGAGGAATTTGTAGATTATCTTTCTCTCATTGCCAACAAGCTTATTTAGGAGCCAAGAATTACAGGTGAGTAGAAGAGCAGCATGCATGAAGAGAGAAGAAGTGAGTGGGCACCGGTGAAAAGAAGGAAGGAGGGCAGCGAAGGAGCCGTGGAAACTGGTGAATGGAGAACTGTAAAAAGGAGAGGAGCTCGGTTTTCCGATTACATCCCGGTGAGATTCTCAACCATCTCTTGCCCTAGAACCAACCCCAATAACATCTCTAAAGGGTCGTGGAAGGAACCTCTGAACCCTTCAAATGAGGTTACTTTTTTCTTCACCAATTTCCCGGAGGACACCTGGGTCGAGTCGTTGAGGAGTAGTTTTAGCAGGATTGGGAGAGTGACAGACATCTTTTGCCCCAAGAAAAGAGATAACAAAGGAAAACCTTTTGGTTTTGTCCGTTTTGAAAAAACCAACGATGGTGACTGGTTTCTGAGAGAATTGAATAATATTTGGATTGGCAGTTACAAAATTCGGGCTTACCACCTAAGATTCGAAAGAGCTGCTCCGGAAAAACCGAAAAACATGGAAGAAGGGAGAGAGGATCGAAACATGAAGAAAAGGAATGTAGAAGGAACTCGGGGTCCCCGGAAAAGCTATTACATTCCAGTGCATGAGAGGGTGACTGGTATCTCTTTTGCGGAAGTAGTTGGAGGGAAGAAAAAGGAGAAATTTCCGCCAGCCGACGAGGTGATCAGTTTTCAAACAAATGAAGAGGATACAGAATGGCTTCGTCAGGCATTCACAGGCTTCATCAAAAATGATTTCGCGTGGGAAGACTACGAGGAAGAAATCAATAGTGAATGTTCAAATCTCCTCAAGGTAAACTCCCTCGGAGGCAACTTGGTTCTTATCCGAGGTATCAATCAAACACCAGTCGGAAACATGTTGAAGGAACTTGATGAATGGACCAATTTCTGGTTCGAATGGGTTAGACCGTGGTCGTACATTGACGCTAGCACTCAACGCGCAGTGTGGACCAAGTGGTTTGGGGTACCCCTGCAGGCTTGGAATTCAAGGTTCTTTGAGATGGCCGGTGCTCGAATGGGAATGGTTCTTAAAGTCCACGAACATACAAAAAGCAAAGGCCGTCTGGACGTCGCTTTTATTCAAATTTCAACCGGATTAGATCTCTTGGATAGAGTTTTGGATTGTAACATTGATGGGGCTCATTTTAAGATACGTGTTGAGGAGATGAGGGACCAGCAGTTTGTTAAAGACCCCACTTCCAGCGGGGAGACGTCGGAGTCGGAGGAGGACCTGACTGAAGAGGATGACGAGGTGTTCGAGAGCTTCGGATGTCCGGCGGAAGCTCTGGCCGATGATACCCAGACAAAGCGGAGAGCCGGCGACCCAGAATCTGAAATGATCAACTGGGCACCTCCCCCAATGCCCAATGGATCAACAAACGGTTCACGTCCCCAAGAAGATTGCATGCGCGCCCCCCTTTGCAATTTTTTGGGAACCAAACCCAAGAAACCGTTATCCAAGAATCTCCAATTATGTGTGCGCCGCCTTCAGAGACGCTGCTGTCGGACTCTCAGAATTTTTCTAAAGTTTCCCCCAGCCCACCTTTACGGGATTTGGGCTTTTCTCCCAGCCCAACCGAACCCTGCAGGCCCACCAAACAAAATCCAACCGGGATTTTAGAGGCGCCCAATGGACCTTTTGACAAGGCCCAAGAGAGTTGTAAGGAGCTGAGGCCGGCTGAAGCCCAAAATATTTCGCCTCTCTCTAAGAATACGCATTATCTGTCATCTTTCACCCCTTCCAGAAATAGCCATGATCTTTCACCTAGGAGAAAACTCCACCAAAAAAAGAAAACAGCTGGGGATACCCCTCTAAAATTGGGGCTTAATCGATTTTTGCAGAAAAGATTCAAGAAAGCTCCTCACAAAGGGGCCGATTTCTCGGCTATTGCTAGAAAGGAAAATGGGGCAATTTTCAGCCTTCGAAATCTCGGAGAAACCGAACCTAAATGAGCGAATCAGAAAACTGGGGAACACGTGGAAGAAGGTGTCAAAATTTGGAATTTTGGAAAGGACATTGGGCTCTCTTGCGAACAGAAAGAATCGGAGCTGGTCAAACAACTGGCGGAAGGAGAGGAAGCGCCCAGGAACTTGGAGAATGTTGAAAACCGTGATCAATGAAATTACTATCCTACAACATCAGAGGGCTGGGGAGTAAAATCAAGAAGAGAGAGATCCGGGAAATAGTCAAGCAGCAAGAGGTGGATTTTGGGTTCATTCAAGAAACAAAGTTGGGGCTTCTTACAGATTCTGACATGAAATGTATTGGGGGATCAGAGAGTGTTGGATTTGCACAACGCCAAGCAGAAGGAAGATCGGGAGGAATCCTTACTTTGTGGAACCCATCAAAGTTTTCGTGTTCCAGTCAGTGGGACATGGAGGGAGCCCTGATTGTAATGGAAGATGGACCACAGGTAATATCTCTATGGTTCTTATTAATGTGTATGCTCCACAAATTCTGAAAGACAGAGTGGATCTGTGGGATAGAATCAGTGTGGTGGTGGAACAAAATAGAGATTGTTGTGTCTGCGTGGTGGGCGATTTCAATTCAGTTATAACAGTTTCGGATAGAGAAGGTATGGGCTCTCAATTCTCTTCCACGGATATCCAAATGTTTGAGAACTTTATCACTAGGAATGACTTGGAGGAGATTAAATTACATAACAGGAAGTACACTTGGTACCAACCTCAGGGTTTATGTAAGACTAAATTGGATAGGTTCTTGGTGAACAGCAAATGGCTGTCAACTTGGCCACAATCTAAAGCGAGAGGAATGCCGAGAACAGTCTCATACCATTGTCCAATTTTGATGGAAACAAGACAGGTGGATTGGGGACCCAAACCTTTTAGGTTCATCAACGCTTGGACTAATCATCCGGACTTCTACAAAGTTGTTGAGAACTCATGGCAAAGGAGTGGCATCTCGGGATGGAGCAGTTTCGTCTTCAAAGAAAAATTAAAGAGGCTTAAGGAAGACCTAAAGAGGTGGAATAAGGCAGAGTTCGGCTCGATTGAGGAGAATATCTCGAGCTTGAAGGCTGAAATTTCAAAATGGGATGCAATCGACGATACTCTGGGGCTTGAGGAGGAGGATATCTTGAAGAGGAACAAAACAACGGCAAACCTGATCACACAAATGAAAAACAGGGACAGCCTACTCTCACAAAAGGCTAGAACATCCTGGCTCCAGGATGGGGATGTTAACAGCGCCTTCTTTCACAGGGTCATCAACGGAAGAAGGAAAAGAAATGAGCTTGCGGGTCTCTTGGTGAAGGATAGATGGCTGGAGGAACCGGTGGAGGTTAAAAAGGAAGCCAGAGCTCACTTCGAAAGGCAATTCGCAGGAAAGAACAGAGTCATACCAGCCTTACCAGAAGATTTTGTTCAGAAAAAAATACCAACAGATTTAAGAGATTGGCTCGACTCTCCTTTCACCGAAGCCGAGATCAAAAATGCAGTTTGGAGTTGCGACGACAGTAAAAGTCCCGGTCCGGACGGCTTCAATTTTCTTTTTATGAAGAAGTGTTGGAATATTATCAAAGGTGACATTTGTAAGATGTTGAAAGAGTTCCATTCCAACGGAACAATGGCAAGAGGATGTAATCCTTCTTTCATAGTGTTAATTCCTAAGAAAGAGACGGCAATGGAGTTGAAGGATTTCAGACCCATCTCCCTCATCAACTGCCTCTACAAAGTGGTAGCGAAAGTTATTGCTAATAGAATGAAACAGGTAATGCATTTTATTATTTCAGATCGCCAAAGTGCTTTTCTTGAAGGCAGGTACATCCTTGATGGGGTCGTGATACTTAATGAAATTTTGGAGGATGCCAAAAAGAGGAAGAGAGGGATTGCTCTTGTTAAAGTGGATTTTGCCAAGGCGTATGATACGGTTGATTGGAAGTTTCTTGATATCATGCTTGAGAAGATGAACTTCAGTCCGAAATGGAGAAACTGGATTGCAGGATGTTTGAGCTCGGCAACAGCTAATGTGTTGATTAATGGCAGCCCTTCCGGAGAGTTCCAACTCGAGAGAGGAATTAGACAAGGGGATCCACTCTCTCCTTTTCTTTTCCTTATTGTCGCCGAAGGTTTGAACCTTTTGATCGAAAGAGCCACCAATAAGGGTCTGCTGGAACCATGCACTATCGGAAACAATGGTTTGACAATCTCACATTTGCAATATGCCGACGACACGATGTTCGTTGCGTCGGACAAGAAAGAAAATGCTTGGGCCTTCAAATGTATTCTTAAACTTTTTGAGCAGCTCTCGGGCCTTAAGGTTAATTTTGAAAAAAGCAGCTTGTTTGGCGTGGGATTGAAAAGAACAGAGAGCGAAGTGATGGCAGCCCAACTGAACTGCAGATTGGGAACACTTCCAACCAAATATCTCGGAATGAAGATCGGTTCTCGTTTTTCCCGGGTGGAGGATTGGAGATTTCTGGTAGAGAAGATAAAGAGGAAAATGGAGAAGTGGAAAAATCGCAAGCTCTCCTTCGCCGAAAGAGTTACCTTGATTCGGTCAGTTCTCACCTCAATACCGATTTATCAACTGTCATTCTGCTTGCTTCCCAAAAAAATCCTGAAAGAAATTCGAAGTTTACTGTGTAATTTCCTTTGGGGAGGGGGAGGAAATTTGGAAGGAAAAAAAATTCATTGGGTTAATTGGGAGACACTTTGCGCGGAAAAAAGAGACGGGGGGCTTGGTTTTATTGATCTGGAAAGATTCAATAAGGCCTTAATGGTCAAATGGATTTGGCGCTTTCTCACTGAAAGCGATTCTCTTTGGGCTCGGGTGGTTAGGACTTGTAAAGACAATATCTGTTGGGACGACGAAGGGTTCAGGAGTGAGGGGAATCGGGACAAGAGAGCGGGCTGGTGGAATAAGGTCCTGCGTCTTAGCTGGGGAATTCATGGAAGATGGTTTCAAAGGAATATGGAGATGCAAGTTGGTGACGGAGGGTCTTTTTCCTTTTGGAATCACTGCTGGATAGGGGATAAGCGCCTTAGGGACAGATTTCCAAGATTATTTCGCCTCAACACTAATCAGGATGGAACAATTAGGAGCATGGGGAATTGGCTGGAAGGAATCTGGAGATGGTCATTGCAATGGAGCCGCGAACTGCTTGATAGAGAGAAGGAGCAGGTGGAAGAACTCTTTTCAATCATCAACACATTCTTGGTCTCTGAAGGTAAACCCGACGGTTGGAAATGGAAAGCAAATCCAACGGGAACCTTCTCGGTCAAATCAGCATACCAAAGTTTCGAGAAAGATCTAAGGCCAACTGGAGGTAGGAACAACGGTTTGGACCTCAATTTTATCTGGAAAGCTCCGGCAGCGCACAAAGCTAAAACGACAGCGTGGAGGATCATGAATGGAAAAATGGCGACAATGGACAACCTTTTGAAAAGACAGGTGCCTATTCCGAATCAAGATCAACTCTGTGTTTTTTGTCAAGAGCAGCCCGAAGATATCAGTCACATTTTCTTCTCCTGCCAAAGATCGACTGAAATCTGGTACGAACTTCTCTCCTGGCTTGGAAAATGGTCGGCTCTTCATTCAAAAGCGAAAGACCATTTCTTGGCCTTCACGAATCTTGGTAACAAAAAAGACACTAATTTTCTGGTTGGAGTGTGGATCTGTGCAGTTTGGAGTATCTGAAATGAAAGGAATGATCACCGGTTTAATGACGGTAAGTGGGATAAAGGAAAACTCTTGGCATCAATTAATGTGGAGTTGGAAACAGGCATATAACTTGACCACTGCATCTGAGGATTTTAGCTCTTGGTTCATCGTTGCTAATCTCGAGAACTGACGCTCTCGTTTTTGAGAATGTTGCTCCTCGTTGTTTTTTCCTTGTTTCCGTTATCTCTGTAACTTGCTGGTACTACTGGTACCACCATCTTTCTCACTATAAAATCCCTCTTTTTCCTGATAAAAAAAAAAGAATTATAAAAAATACTCCATAAATTAGATATTCTGTTTATAATTATCAAACAGTAAACTCAAGCCCATAAATCTTATGGATCGACACAAATTAAACTTAACTTTGAGCAGGGACTACCCATAAATCTTATAGATAGTCACAAATTAGACTTAACTTTGTGCAGGGACCGCGCGAACGCAGGCCCCCACTAACACAAATTATGACGTAGGCTCGACCACTTGGGCCGACCTTAGGCGGGCGCCCCTCCGCAGTGCTATGGAGGTCGCCAACCTAGGCCATGGGCCTTATGGATCACCCATTGACCCCGTCCAGGTAAGTATGGAACTTCTCTTTCTTTCTTCCATTTATCTTTCTGCTATTCGCATATTCTAACTACTATGCTTCCGATGTGGGATAACTTGTTTCTTTCCTTTTTTTTTCTTTTTCTTTTCTTCCATTTCAAATCAATTTATTAACTTTATTGGTTCTGCATCACCTGAGTTGGGGTTAAGCGTTGGCAAGTATTTAAGTTCATTTTTATTTTGTTTATTTGAGAAAATTTGTAGTACTTGTAATATGGTTTCGATCGATGATTTTTTTTTCATGGTTGAAGGACGTCATTTGATGAAGATGATTAATGAATCTTTATACTTTTCCCTAAAGCAAAATGTTTAAATAAATTCTAATACTACTTGTACTTCGATTCAAGAAATGTTTGTCATTTATCATTATTGTTTGCTCGAAAGTATTTTTAACTAATGTATTATTTTGTGTTGCTAATGTTTTTCTGTTCATGAAAGAAAATAGAGCCCAGAGGCCAGAACTCATCAAATGGTGATTATTATTGTATTCATTCCAAGTTTTTTCAAAGTAAAACTGAATTGAAAACCAAACCATCAAAATATTTACACGGCCACAAATTCAATCCATTGTGGAATATAGCAAACAATTTTAATATTTTTCTTAGAAAAAATTCTTTAATAGAATTGGATAAGATCTCAAAAGTATACAAATGTTTCATTCTTCAGTGGCCATTGGCTTACGGATTCTTTTCTTATATTATCATACTAGGGTGTGTACACTTTGATTGAAAATGATGCAAAATACTAGCATTTTTTCATTGTTTTTCCACTCTAAATAGCATGGAATAGAAAAAATGGAGAACATTAAAATGTGGTAAAACTTTGAAGCGTATAGCAACCAATGGATTCATCAAACAGAATTTGAAAACCAACATTACACATGTATTTAGACAAATTTAGACGAAAACTATTAAATTCAACTAAAATTGTTAGGGGGTTCTTACGAACACCCTCCAAAAAGTATCGTATGCTGCTTGGTTTGCGTCGAGCACACGGTATTCTTTAGTAAAAGGCGAAAGAAAAGTTCGCTATGTGCTCAACGCGCAGCTTCGTGATATATATTTGTGGCAAATATCTCATATTTATTGAGGCTGTCATAGCCTTGTTTATTTTCTCCACGATGTGGGATATTGCATTTATATGCAAATATTGCGGGACTCAAAAGCCAATTCACGAAAGAGAGATGATAATGCTATAAAAATCAAGAAAATGGGATTATATACATATATACTAGTCATGTTAAATTGGAAGAGTCTGCCTGCGTAACTATGAAAACTTCCAATTTCTTATATTTTCTCCCCAAACTAGTGTATAGCCCGTCGAAATTCGACGGGACTTTAAATTATGATTTAAATTATGTATATAATTTTTACATAATATAATTATTTTTAATTAATTTAATTTGATGTAATAAAATTTACATTATATTAATCTCAACTATATTCGTCAATTAAATGTTAGTTTTTTTGCTAAAATAATAAAAATACCCTTTTATATAATTTTTTTTATACTTTTTCTATATTGACGAATAAAAGTTAATTTAAGATCTCATATGTCATATAAGCATCATCTCATCTCAACTCTGTAAGATTAGAGGATCATCAAGAACTCGAAAGACAATATTTGACTTTTGAACGCTAAACTTTCAAACATTATCTCGTGTGGACCCTGAAACGCTATATCTGACTTTTATGCATCAATCGTTTGAACATCACTATCTGATGCTTTAAATATCATAACTCACTTCTAAACATTATTTTCGTTAGGAGCTTGAAAGATCAGGACTGACTTATGAGATTATACAATCTGAAGCTTATAAGATCGACTAACTTCTAAACATCATCTTGTATGGAGTTTGCAAAAACATAACAGGCTTATGTGCATCATCTCATTTGAAGCTAATTAAAATACCATAACTGCGTTTCAAGCATCATTTCGTTTGAAGTTTGAAATAATAAAATTGGCTAGTAAGCATTGATCACTAATTTCTTAGCAACAAATACTGCAACTAACACAGGCAATTGTAGCAAGTAAAAAGTAACCGAGTATCGTATCCACAGGGACTGAAAAATCGAAATCACTCTAGCTATCTCCTAAACAAACTAAAATAGTAGACATGCAAACGAAAATAAAGATTGATTTACTAAAACGCAAATAACAAATAAAAACACTTAGGAAATTCAAATAATAAAAGACTCTGACCCTAGGGATGTACTTTTACTAATTAACTACATGCATTTAATCTATTGATTCAATTACCAATTTAATCCAACCCTGATGAGAGATCACAGAACTATTCACAAGCTTCTCTAATGAACACCTATGAAAGTAGATTAATTTACCCCCCTTCACATTCAAGATTCCAAGGAATAAATTAACTTCCAAGCGTACACAAAGAATAGCTCCCTATAGTTTCACCTATCCCATTCAAGTGTCAAGGCTACTACTATAACATGCATTCCTGAATCGGCTGAACAATTATCGCATTCAAGACTCAAACTGAACAGCTAGACATGTAAATTATTGGCCAAATAATTCACAAGAAATTAAGCACCGGGAATCATGAATCACAAGTTGAAGGGCAAATTGATATCAATAAATCATACACACATAATTAATCAGCTATATACAAGCCCTAGGTTCAGAATAAAAGAACTAGCCAGACATCATAAAATAAAATAAAAGCATAAATAAAAGAAAACAATTGAAATAAATAAAATAGATAAAACCCGGAAGAAATTCTGGATGAACAGCTTGAATCTTGAATCTTGCAGGAAAAGAAATCTAATCTATGAAAGCATTAAAATCCTAAGTCTAAAACTGAAAAATATGAAAAGAGGTAAAGAGATGTGAAAAGATGTGTCTAATAGGTCAGGGAAAGGACCTATATATAGGCACATGAGATAAATACAGTGTAGAGCTCGAAAATACTGATAAAATCCGAAAATCCCGCAAAATCCCGAAAATTCGGAAATTCCCGTCGGGCACTATTCACTTCTGTGCGCGACTTTCTTGTTTCGGCCATATCTTCCTCGTCCGAACTCGGATTTGCGAACCGTTTGCGCCTACGAACTCGTATCGAGACGAACTACAACTTTCATTAAGATCAACAGTCCAAATTCGAACTCCATATTTCTGTAAAATTCATCAAAGTACGAGAAAGTAACATATTTCACAAGATAAAACAATTTAAGCACAAAACAATCATCCAACACTCAATTTCCTATAAAATTAACATCATAAGAACACTAAAAACCATGGAAACATGAGTGTTATCAACTCCCCCAAACTTAAGCCATTGTTCGTCCTCGAATAATGAGAAGAACACAATCAATATCACGAATGGATAAGAAATCTAGCTCATCGATGCCTCCGAAAGAATAAGAATGATACAATTCTCAAATCCTCAATAATTAAGCACAAAAATCACCAATAAACACAACCTATAGTAAAATCAACCTCGACATTCCAAACAATTGAATCTCACAAGGTATGTGTATCACTCAACTCTCAATTTGATGGAATATATAGGACGTGTATGCTCTCATCGAATTCAATGCAATGCAGATCCCTTACCATAGGCTTGCCAATCGTCTACAATCTCCATCGCTAAAAATGTGCCAGGACTAAGATCAAAAAGGTCTTTTTCTTCGGGTTATAATGTAGGGACATTGGTTAAGGTAGGGAAATATAAGCTAAGTGACTCAAAAATATATCAAGAACACTAACACCTTATAACTTCACAAATCAAGTATGGAATAAATTCCATCTTCCACCTAACTATGCCACCATAATCAACATAACTCAAGGGATTTAATCATCACAAAACAGAACTAAACACTCTTTTATGCTCTCCATTTATTTCCAACACACAAAGTCGATTTTCTAACAAATATCTCAATATACACTCGACTTTATACTTTTCTCTCTTTTTTTTTTTTTTGAACAGTTTTTTTTTCTTAACTTTTCTAGAGCTCATAAGAGTAAATAGTAACACAAAATCATCCCTTCTTCTTCACAACCCACTATGAATATTCACCACATAAAGATTCTCATATACTTCATCACCCCCTATCATCCAGCTAAATAATAAAAGCTAAATAGGCTCAAAGTGGATAACAAAGGATAATTTTTTCAAGGACAGTGTTTGGGATAATAATGTGGCTAGCAAAAGATGGCCTAAAATCATCTCCTAATCCTGGGCACAACAACAACCTCGACACAGAAACCATGGCAAGTTCTAGAAGATCACCACATGCATGACAAAACTCACAACAAAGAATAAACTGTGTATGATAAACAGTTATGGCTCAAAATCTCACATGTTTATTCAACGTCTAAAAGTCACTCTAGAATTATGCAAATTAGTTCCAATTATACTTAAATCATCAAAGAAAATCAAATTCATTTTTTTTTTCTTTCACAGAAATCATCATTGACATCTCACCAGAAATCTAATGGAGCAATAATCATCTAAAAAACAATCACACACCACCAACCAAGCAGGATAAAACAATAAAGCTAACAAAAAGATAAAAGTGATACACATATCTACTCTCACCCCCCTCCCCCAAACTTATTACAGAACATAAGTTCGAAAATAAGTTTGGAGGGATGATGATATGTGTGTCACTACTCACAGAAAAAGCATGCTCCATGGTGGTGGTATGAACCAAGCGCGAGTTCCCGCATCTTCCAAGCTCAACGCTGCACTAAAAACCCCAAAACAAAGAAAACAAAGAAAACAAAGAAACAAAAAGAAACTAAACGAAAGGAAAACAAAACAAAGAAAACGGTTGGGTTACCTCCCAACAAGTGCTTAATTTAACGTCTAGAGCTTGACGATACCTCAAAAACTCATGGAGGTCGGAAACAACACTCTAACCATTGGAAAACTTTTCTACTCTTGGGTGCCCTCTCCACAAAAACACTTCTCTTGGCTCGGACATCCTCAACAAGCATTGCCCCCTTCTCATTCTTGTTCCGAAAAATCCGAAATTTCACTTTTTTCTTCTTGGGGGTATGGGTTTTCAAAGACCCCCCATCATGCTCCAAAAACAAACACATCTCAAAAGTCAGAACTTCTTTTGGCTTTGGAGTTTTTTTCTTGGCTTCATACTTGGGCAGCTCATTCTTCTCAACCTCTTCATCCTCCAAATTTGCTAGAAAACTGTCAGCCAAATTAATCACTTCATTCTGGGGAACTTCCTTTGGTGGAGGTTTCTTGAAAATCACAGTTTCCCCATAGGCTCCCAATGTCATCGTCCCCCTTTGCATATCTAGCTTTGCTCCACAAGTGGCAAGGAAAGGTCTCCCTAACAGCAAAGACATCTTTGGATCCTCCGGAATATCCAACACTACAAAGTCGACTGGGAAGAAAAAATCACTCACCTTCACAAGCACATCTTCCGCAACTCCTAGAGGTTTAGAGCAAGACTTATCAATAAGCTGAATTGTCTTGTTGGTTGGCTTCAAATTCCCCAGCTGCAACTTCCTATAAACTTTGAGAGGCATGACATTTATGCTTGCTCCGGTGTCACACATCACTTTCTCAAACAATGACTTTCCAATCTTCACAGAAATATTAAAGCTGCCCGGATCTTCTCTCTTTGGAGGCAATTGATACTCCTTCACTGCGAGCACCTCCTCAAATTCATTGAATGCACTCTTCTTTTCCATCACAGCCTTCACAATTTGCACCTCATTTGGCTTGTTTCTCAAGATCTCCACGGAAGGAATATTCACAGCCAGCTTCTTAAATGTCTCCAAAAATTTGGAGCTTTGCTCATCTAATCTTGGCCTCGGGAATGGAAGAGGAGGAGAAACAGAAATACCTTCATCCTCAACTATATTATCAACCACCCGGATGGAATGACATTGCTGATTTTGCTGAGGCTGTTGATGTTGGATCTTCGGATTGAACTGAGTGTTGCTAGGAAATTGGCCTGGCTTGTGCTGTGCAGCTGCTTGGTTGGCCATCTGACCAACTTGAGTCTCCAAAATCTACACTTGCTTGGACAATGCTGAAAAATTATTCCCAATATTTACCACCTGAGACTCCAAATTAGTCATCCTTGAACTAACAGTTGTCTCCATCCCAGTCATCTTCATTAACATCTGCTGCATCATGTCCTCCATTGATACCTTCTTCGGCTCATTTATAACTCCTCCGCTAGACACAGAAAATCCAGGTGGAGGCTGCAAAGCATTGTTTGGATTACCGTAAGAAAGGTTAGGATGCGGGCGCACTCCTGGCTGAAACTGCTGCTGACCCTGCTGAAATTGTTGATTTCTGCCATACATTCTTGGTTGTCCTCGCTGGAAATTCCCATAATTTCTGTCATTCACATAATTGACATCTTCCATAACTGACGGATCTATCACAGCTTGCTCAGGATGTCCAACATTCAACTCACCAAGTTTTGTAGTCAACTCTGCCAGTTGTGTAGCCATTGCTGTCTGCTGCGTAGCCATCGCTGCTTGTTGAGTAACCATTGCTGCAATAGGATCAGAACTGGAAGCAGCTGCAACCTTCTTCAATTGTATTCGCTCAGATGGCCATTGGTAGCTTGTAGAAGCCATACTATCAATAATGTTCCATGCATCAGAACTGCTCTTCTGAAGTAGAGAGCCACCTGCAGCTGTATCCATGTGCATCCTTGTACGCTCCCCGCAGGCATTGTAGAACATTATCACTAGCGTGCCTTCATCAAATCTATGGCTTGGGCACTTTCTGAGCTTCTCCTGATACCGTTCCCAAGTCTCCGCTAGCTTTTCTCCATCGTACTGCTGAAACTGCACGATGTCCATATTCAACTTCAATGTAAGGCCAGGCGGATGGAACTTGCGTAGGAATGCATGAGCCAAATCCTCCCACACGATATTATCTCCCAGCTGCAGCGTATGATACCACGACTTCGCCTTATCTCGCAGTGAAAAGGGAAAAAGACGAAGACGGATAATGTCATCAGGGACACCATTCATCTTCACCGTGCTACACAGCTCCAGGAAATGCGCCAGGTGCGCATTAGGGTCTTCAATCGCTTGTCCACCATATTGGCTCTATTGGACCATCGTGATCAAACCCGTTTTCAGCTCAAAGTTGTTAACTTTCACTCGTGGGGGCTCCTGGTACACATACTGTGGTATGAACGCTTCATTGATGGCTGGTTGTTTCTGAGCCTCTCTCGTCTCCTGTGCATCAAGCAGCTTCTTCAACTGCTCTTGCAGAGCTCAAATTTGGATTTGCTCTGGAGTAGCCATCGTTTCTGTCTCAACTTGATCGTTCTGCTTCTTTAGATTGCGCAAGGTCTTGTTGATTTCAGGGTCAAACTCAAAGAGAGGATTCCCGTGAGATCTTGTGTTCATATGCAACCTACAGAAACACAACTTATAAAAGTTAGAAAAGAAAAATAAAAACAAAAAAAAAACTTGCAGTACTATAAAGTCCTATTGGAAATATTAAAGCAAAATCTAAACAGTCCCCGGCAACGGCGCCAAAAAATTGATCACTAATTTCTTAGCAACAAATACTGCAACTAACACAGGCAATTGTAGCAAGTAAAAAGTAACCGAGTATCGTATCCACAGGGACTGAAAAATCGAAATCACTCTAGCTATCTCCTAAACAAACTAAAATAGTAGACATGCAAACGAAAATAAAGATTGATTTACTAAAACGCAAATAACAAATAAAAACACTTAGGAAATTCAAATAATAAAAGACTCTGACCCTAGGGATGTACTTTTACTAATTAACTACATGCATTTAATCTATTGATTCAATTACCAATTTAATCCAACCCTGATGAGAGATCACAGAACTATTCACAAGCTTCTCTAACGAACACCTATGAAAGTAGATTAATTTACCCCCCTTCACATTCAAGATTCCAAGGAATAAATTAACTTCCAAGCGTACACAAAGAATAGCTCCCTATAGTTTCACCTATCCCATTCAAGTGTCAAGGCTACTACTATAACATGCATTCCTGAATCGGCTGAACAATTATCGCATTCAAGACTCAAACTGAACAGCTAGACATGTAAATTATTGGCCAAATAATTCACAAGAAATTAAGCACCAGGAATCATGAATCACAAGTTGGAGGGCAAATTGATATCAATAAATCATACACACATAATTAATCAGCTATGTACAAACCCTAGGTTCAGAATAAAAGAACTAGCCAGACATCATAAAATAAAATAAAAGCATAAATAAAAGAAAACAATTGAAATAAATAAAATAGATAAAACCCGGAAGAAATTCTGGATGAACAGCTTGAATCTTGAATCTTGCAGGAAAAGAAATCTAATCTATGAAAGCATTAAAATCTTAAGTCTAAAACTGAAAAATATGAAAAGAGGTAAAGAGATGTGAAAAGATGTGTCTAATAGGTCAGGGAAAGGATCTATATATAGGCACAGGAGATAAATACAGTGTAGAGCTCGAAAATACTGATAAAATCCGAAAATCCCGCAAAATCCCGAAAATTCGGAAATTCCCGTCGGGCACTATTCACTGCTGTGCGCGACTTTCTTGTTTTGCCCATATCTTCCTCGTCCGAACTCGGATTTGCGAACCGTTTGCGCCTACGAACTCGTATCGAGACGAACTACAACTTTCATTAAGATCAACAGTCCAAATTCGAACTCCATATTTCTGTAAAATTCATCAAAGTACGAGAAAGTAACATATTTCACAAGATAAAACAATTTAAGCACAAAACAATCATCCAACACTCAATTTCCTATAAAATTAACATTATAAGAACACTAAAAACCATGGAAACATGAGTGTTATCAAGCATCATCTTGTTTGAAGTTTGAAAGACCATAACTAAGTTTTGAGAATCATCTCGTCTAAAGCTTAAAAAATTGATATAAGATTCAAATTATATAATGTCAATTTATATGAGAATATTTATTTATCATAACTATTCTATATCCTACATGACACTCTCACAATTTAGTATTTGCCTCACCCTCAATTCTACACTATATGACATTTTTACATTTGTTTTCATCTATTCAAAATTGAGTTTATACAAAACTTCATCAATTCATAACCTAAATAAAAGGCTCAATCTCCATGAATACATTAGCTCATCTATCTTTCCCACATTGATATTCTTTTAAATTTAATCAAGAAAAAGTCTAGATAAAAAAAACATTTGTAATATGTATTTCAAATAAATAGTTTTTCATATTTTTTTATAGTTGCAATAGTTTTTCACAGTAAATTTATATTAAACTTCATAATTCAAAGTCTAAAAAAAATTGTAATTAGATTTAAAATCACAAGTATTTATTTTTAAAAATAAAATTAAATAATTTTTTATTTAACCAAATAAAATTGATCAACCATTCCGCCAATTAAATGTGAAATTTTGGTTTGAAGAGTAAGAGCATCTTTTTATATAGGTTTAATTTTGGTGAAATCTCATAAAAAAAATCAATGTGGGATGAAAAGATTTAGATAAATAAGAATGAATAAATATTAAATTCTTTGGAGAATTAGAATAAATAAAAATGAAAAAAATATGGTGATGCAACATAGGAGTATTCCATTTTTTATAATATATGTGATGATATTAATATTTATTCTCGTCCCAAACCCATATAATAATACCAAATATTCTTGAATTTGTTTAAATTTATAAAATATGTATATAAATAAATAAAATATAAATCAATAATTGGTTGATAATCTCAATAAAATTTCAAACAATAAGAATCTATTTATTTCAAATACATTTAAATATATTTTTATTATTTTTTCAAAGTTAAGTATCTTTTTATTTAGATTTTTAAATGGCAAAGTTTAATAATCATTTTATTTAAATTTTGAATTGTGAGATTTAATATAAATTCAATATATATGAGAATGTGTTAGATCAATTCAGGAATGATAATTTATTTGAAATTATTTTTCATGATCAAATTAAATTGAAGAATCTATTTATTTTAAATGCATCTCAAAAGTATCCTTTTATTTATGTTTTTTTCATGGTGAAGTTCAATTTAAGATCAATGAAGGAATGATAAAATATCAATGTGGGAACGATGATAAGCTAATATATACATGGAGATTAAGCCTTTTTTTAGTACAAAAATATATATGAAATAATTTAATTTGAAATAAATGTCATATATGAGAATGTGTTAGATCAACACATTCTTACAAAACTTCATCAATTCTACACTTATTATGACCATAATGATATATCTTAATATCATTTTCTTTATTTTATATGACGAAATTAAATTAAATAACTTATTTATTTAAAATACATTTAAGTATTGTTTTATTTTATATGACCACATTCAATTGAAGAACCTATTTATTTTAAAACATCTATATTTTATTTAGGTTTGCAAATATTAAAATTTTTTAAACTTAATGCGAATAGCCTTTAGAAAAGGTTTGTCACTTGTAAATCCTTAGTTACACTTTTCATTTAAGCCAGTTCAGTTGAAAACAATTTTAGCACAGATAAGGAATAACTGAAAGCAGATAAAGAACACAAGAATTTTTATGTGGTTTGGAAACAACATTCCTACTCCACGGCCAGATGATTAGTATGACAAACACTCTTGGCTAAAGCATATAGGTGCACAACAAACCTACCAGCCCACTCTGAGTTGAATTTCCCACTCACTCTTAGCACGCTTAGACACACTCGTGCCCTATCAGCGCTTCGCTAGGATCTCTGGAGTCAGAACCCTGGTCTAAACTATCTCTTGGCTTACCGGGTGCCAATGAACCGATCTGTTTAGTTTACTTAGTACTAAACAACCACTCAAACACTATTTTCTCTCGGTTGAGAAGGGGTTTGGACTCTTCCAACTAAGACTATTGAGAACAGGCTCCCAAGTAATCTATTCTAGGCTAATGATAAAATATGAGATGCCTAGTACTCTAAGAGAGTTTAGGTAATCAGCTAGGCTGATTTTACAACAATTAAATACTCTCTTCTTCGATTCGAAATACTATTTAAGCAGATGATGGCTCGTAAATTTGACAGAGCTTCAGCGTATGTCTTCGAATCGGTCCCCCAGATTGAAGGTGTTCCTCGAGCTCTGTTTATAGGTGAAGTCCTGAATATATTCGTTGGAGAGATGGTCTTTAGGATTTCTGCCGTTGTGAGACATTCCGTGCTTTGGACTGAGGCTTCAATATACTTGGCTCCTAATTGGTTAAGAGTTTGAATTCTCTTTGTCCTAGGAGCATGGTGCGTTCTGAACTTTAGCACCAAAAAGGAAAGTTGGTGTACTGGAAAGGACGATGCATTTAATGTTGTTGCAAAAGCATTTAATGCGGTTGTCTGAGCTTCAGTCTGATGAAGAAGGTCGACTGATACAACTCAAGAATCAGTTGTGCTTTTGTCCTTTGCTTGACCAGTCATTAACTCTAGTTAAATTGTCCTTTGAATCACCAGTATCTTCCCTTAGTTGTTCAGACTTCAGTCGAGCTTTGATCTTTAAAGTCTTCAATCTTCAGTTTCTTCGGTCTTCGTCATTGAGAGACTTCAACAAACAGTCACCTTCATTCTAGCTAAAAGATTGAACTCTAACAGTTGAGTTCAAACAAGAAGTCTAGTATAGAGAAAATAAATCTAAGGGTTTTGGAATCATCAAAACTGGAATATGATATTTCTTATATTTTCCAACAATTTTCCCATTTTTGATGAAGTCAAACCTTACAAAGATTATGAAAGTAAAGAGACTGAAACAAGTTTTTAAGGGAGTTATATCAGTTCTCCCTGAACATTATAATCATATAACCTGTAGTCAAAGCAACTTAAGCAACTAAACAAATTACAACTCAAACAAACACACAACTCAGCAACAGGCATTATGCAAATGACTTGAGAAATTAAAAACAGAGTCTGGACAAAGAGTTGTTGTTATTAGGTTGATGGAGCAACTCTTTTCTTATATAATCTTTAAAAGATTGATTAGATATCAATTTCAAAAGAGCATACACTGCACAAGGCAGATACAGAAAAGCTAAAAACATAAGAACAAACACAAACTAAGGTTTGTGCTCATTGTGCTCTCCATCAGTCTGTGTGTTTGGTGTTGATCTTTATCTTCATCTTCATCTTCATGTCATCTCCATCTTCATCTTCTTGTTCATGTGCTCGCTCTCGCACTTGCTCTCCATTGACTCGAGGTCTTCTGGTTGGTCTTTCTCCTGGTCTTCTGGTGATCCTACCACTTCACCAGCTTTAGTCTCTAAAGGCTTTTTCTTTACCTTTTTCTGTTTTCCCCTTTTTGGCATCATCAAAAGGGTAGATGACTGAGACTGGAAGGTGTGATCAGTAGATACTCAACTCTGTTTCTCTAGCTGTCAGAAGCCCGTGAGAAGATTCGAGAGAAGCTTGAGCAAATTGGCTTTGACAGAGGGAGGGGGAATAGGCTGATGGGGATGATGAGGGAGAGATAGAGGAAGAGGGAGAGGGAGAGATGAATGGGGCATATGGGAGTGAGTATGCAGGGCCTAAGGTTAAAGAAGTAGGGCAAATTGTGGCTCTACATACGGACGTGAAGAAGTCTCAAGACCAGTTGCCTTCGACTTCTTCGTTCGTGGGAAGGGTGTGAGAAGGAAAGATCGAATCAGTGGTAGTTGTGATGACTGGTACTGTCGATTCGCTTGCATCGGGTCTATGATGAGAAGACCATGTGCGGCGAGGGGTCCTAGCGGACGACGAGGATGTACTCATCGTTGCCGATGTTGGAGGTGGTGTGCAAGAAGCACGAAGTGAGTTTGTAGACCACTTGAAGCAACTTTTAGTTTTAGTCACTACAAGTTCAATCCTCCAGAAGCATGTTAGCTTCTTAATGTTGTGCATTACGATGGAGGACACCCGATTCCCTGGATGCAAGTAGGAGAGGAAATGAGCTTGGCTTTGCTTATCGGCTGGAGTTTGGAGGTAGGCTTCATTCCAGTTGAATGGCCCTGTGAAGATCAGAGTAGCTAGCACTGATAACACTCATGTTTCCATAGTTTTTAATGTTCATATGATGTTAATTTTATAGGAAAATGAGTGTTTGATGATTGTTTTGTGCTTAAATTATTTTATCTTGTGAAATATGTTACTTGCTCGTACTTTGATGAATTTTACAGAAATATGGAGTCTGAATTTGGATCGATGGTCTTAATGAAAGTTGTAGATCGTCTCGATATGAGTTCGTAGGCCCAAACGGTTTGCAAATCCGAGTTCGGACAAGGAAGATATGGCCAAAAAAAGAAATTCGCGCGCAATAGTGAATAGTGCCCGACGGGAATTTCTGAATTTTCAGGATTTTGCGGGATTTTCGGATTTTATCAATATTTTCGAGCTTTGTACTGTATTTATCCCATGAGCCTATAAATAGGTCCTCTTTTGACCTATTTAGGGTTCCCAACTTTATTTTTCAGTTCCTAGCTTTAGTTTTTCAATTTCATAGCTTTAGATTGTTATTGTTTTCCAGTTTTTAGAGCCTGGATTGAAGATTTAAGATCATTCTTTCAGTTTTATTTAATTCAATTTTTATGATTGTTTTCTTGTTGATTATGTTTATAGAGCCTGGATTGAAGATTCAAGATCATTCTTTCAGTTTTATTTAATTCAATTTTTATGATTGTTTTCTTGTTGATTATGTTTATGGTTTATTTTAATATGTCTGGCTAAGTTCTTTATCTGATTCTAGGGTTTGTAAATAGCTAATTAGATTCATGTGATTTATTTTTTAATACCTATTTACCTTCCAGTTTATAATTCATAATTCCTGGTGCTTGAATTCTTGTGAATTATCTGATCAATAGTTTGCATGTGTAGCTATTCGGTTTGAGACCTAGCGGAGATAACTGTTTAGCGGATTCAGGAATGTATGATATGATCTTAACCTTGAGACCTAACGGAGATAGGTGGATCATAGAGAGCTATTCCTAGGAGCTATTGGGAGTTAGTAGATTTTCTTGAGACCTAGCGAAGATAGAAAATTTAGTAATCTACGATCGTTGCTGCTCTAGCGAGAGTAATTGATTAATTAAGTGATCTCTCATCATAACTTGATTAAATTGGATAATAGGATATATTAATAGATTTTTTATGAAAGTTTATCAATTAAATTACTAAATAAATTAATACAATTTGAATCTCGCATCAACTTTCTTAAGCTACACACGAGATGATTTTTAGAATTTAATTATGACCTTTCAAACTTCAAATAAGATAATGTTCACGATGCACATAAAATAATGCACAAAAATTTGTCAAGATTTTTTTGTCAAGATTTTTTAATCTACATACAAGATGAAGTTTAGAAGTTAGTTATGATCTTACAAGCTCAAGATGATAATGATCTTTAAAGCTACACACGAGATAATTCTTGTAACTTAGTTGTGGTCATTCAAAGTTCAAATAAAATGATACTCACAAGTTAAATTTTGTTAGGTCCGGAGAGTCTCGAATAGGTGTATGAGGGAGGGGGGGAAATACACCTATGAGCTATTTTTCTCCTCTAAAACAGAGGGATCTCAAGATAGAGATCAAAACGAAACTTTACAAGCAAACTAAGACACATGTTAACAGAAAGGAGTTTTGTCCAAATAGGGTTGACGACTGATGCTGAAAAACTCTTCAGTAAGGAGTTATCAGTTAAGTCACTGGAACTTAACTGATGTACGTAAAGGCTTCAGTTGAGTTTGCTAAGACAGAGATGTTACGAGTCTTCCTGACTATCAGAGGATTGATCAGTCTGACTGATAACATACGCAGCGGAAATAACTTTGTTTCGTAATAGCCTCGGTTGAGCACATTGTTAGTCTTAAGTTTCTCTTTGCAGTTAGTCAGAATTCAGTTTATCAAAAATAAGAACATAAGTAAGAATGTAAAACTGAAAGCTGTAAATAACACAAGAGACTTTTACGTGGTTCGAAAAACACTTCCTACATCCATGATCGGTTGATCAGACCAACAATCCACTCCGCAAGTGCTTAACTGGTGCACTGCAAACCGAACCGTGTGCTTGCCGGGTGCACACAACCGTTCCACTGAAGATTCCACTCTTCAGTACCAACACTTCACTCGCGTTGGATTTCTCACTCCTAGCACGACCTTGCACTAGGATCTCACGGAGTCAGAGTACCTTCCTGAACTCCTTTTCAGTCAAACACTCGATTCTATCTCGAAGGGAGGTTTGAAATCCTGCCAACTAAACTTCAAAGAACAAGTTCTTTGGAGCTAGTTTGACCTAGGCTTCTGGGTAAATAGATGTTTGCCTAAGGTCTAAGAGAATGTGTGTAATCAGCAGTGACTGATTTTTAGCTTTGGAATTCTCTTCTTCGATTCAAGCTTTAGAAAAGTTAAGCTTTGGGCTGAGTCGCAATTTTGGTAGAGCTTCAGCTTGTGTTGTTGAATCGGTGAAGATTGAAGTGATCCTCGAGCGCTATTTATAGGAGAGGTCTTGAATAGATCCGTTGGCGGAGAACGTCTTCAAGATTTCTTCCGTTGGAGATCTTTTCGAATTTGGGCTGAGGCTTCAATCTTTGAGGCTCCTTGTTTGGTGGGAACGGCTATGTTGAAGAGCAGGAGATGTGACGTCTCTGATAAAGTAGCCACCAAATAGGAATGACCTCTATAGAGAGGGATGATCCTGAGATCTCTGCATTAAATGCGGCTGTACTTTGTGAGTACGTGGCTTCCTTTGAACGTTGGAAGTTCAGTCCGAGGAAAAATGTTTAACTGATACTTGACTTTAGTATCAGTCCGCTGAATCCACGCGGCACGCATAAAATAATCAGTTCCAAACTGATTCTTCAACTGATACTTCAGTTGGTAACTTCAGTCTTCAGTCTTCAATCTTTCGTCCTTCAGTCTTCAGTGTTCAGAACCGCTAACTAAACTAGAAACAAACTCTAACATTTGAGTTCAAAAGGTTCTAGTCTATTACAGTTAAGTCCTATGGATTTTGGTATCATCAAAACAAGGATTAGGATATTCCATAAATTTCCCAACAATTTCCCCCTTTTTGATGATGCCAAAACCACACAACAGTTCTAGACAAACAACAGACTGATCTCAGAGTACAAGTCCTAAAACAGGGTGAATACTATTCCCCCTTAACAATAGAACCTAAAAACTTGTACTAAGAGTAAGAACACAACAATTCTAACAAAGAACGAGGAGAAAATAGAAAAACATTAATCAGAGCCTGGACAAAGAGTCATTGTCTTTAGGTTGAGATCAAAAGAAGTTATTTTCATTAAAAAGTAAGACTGATAAGATATTATCTTGAATTACAGAGCAAGAAAAGAAAAACTTCTTAAGAACATAGAACAGAGATCTAAGGTTTCTGTCCATACAAGCTAAAGACTGCATTCCAGATATTGTTGAGAGCCTCTGAATGGACATTAGTAGGTACCTTCCAGATTTTGCAGATGCTTTCGACTTCTCTTTTGATGGAATCTCTGTTCACGCCGTTTCTTATTCTTGGGGGCAAGACAGTCTTCATCAGCGTATTTGCAATCGAAATACTAGCTTTTCTCTGAGCATCCTGCATTCTCTCAACCATTGCTCTTTCAGGCCAATTGACTAGGAAGTATTTCCAAGCTTCAATTTGAAATTCTCTGCTCCTGTCGAGATTTGCGAAGATAACCTACTTGGTGTAGCATTCTTTCAGCTTTTTCCACCATTCGTTCAAGTCGAAGGGCATCCAACGATCTTGTCGTTCACACCTATCCAGGTAAGAACCCAGAAGGCCATCTCTGATATATTGAGCTAATCTTTGTTGATCTTGAAGCCTCTATTGAAAGGGTTGCTTTGTTTCTTCGCCCATGGAGAGAGCTTTCTTAGCCTTTGGTTCTGACGAAGAGCTTTCTTCTCTTGGTCTTTTCCTGTTGAAGTCTTTTGAGCTGGAAGGAGCTTGCGCCGTGGTGTTGGTAGCGCCGGAAAAGATAGCTTGTGCTCTGATGAAGGTTCCAAATACTCTTCCCCCTTTTTGGCATCAGCACGTGGGAGAGAGCTAACCTTCTTTTGAAGATCCTTGATGTCACTCAGCATTGATTGCATGAGCGACGAGTTGGATGACTCTCGAACAGAGTTCAACTCACTTTCAACTTTAGCCAAACAAACGAGAATCGGTCGAAGTTCTTGCGCGATCATCAGTTGAGCATCAGTAGAAGTCATGAATTCTATCATGAACTCGATGCGCATGTTTCTGAGCTTATCTTGAATCTCAAGAAGTTACTCCTTGGATTTGATTTCGGCTTCCAAGATGAATTGATGAATCTCCTTGAGCTCTGACTTAATCTTTGGTAAGTCGTCTTAGATTAGATCTCTTTGGAAGGTGAGATGACTGATTTCAGCTCGATTGATTCATCTTTGGAGTTCAATGAGACGAGCATCATGATGGATCATGTCATCTTTGGCTTGAGCTTCAACCGCTGTGAGATGCTGATGAACTTTGCGCCATAGATATCTTGTCGCTCCTTTTCAGGCTTCAGTGTCTCAATTGTAAACTGCTGTTCGGCGATGATATCTAGCAGGGCATCTATCGGATTCTCAGTTCCTTCCGGTATGTTGAGCTTAGCTTTGACAGGTTCTCTCCTTTTCCACTCAGTCAAAAATCCATCAGTGTCCACATCCGAGTCATATCGGATGACACCGGATCGCCGGGAGATTTCTATGACTTCCTCTGGTAGCTCAGGCAGATCATTGACGATGTGTTCTGGTTGCTCAAGGGGAGCAGGAGGTGCCTGTGCTGGTCCTTGGGAGGTAGAAGCCTCATTAGTTGCTGAAGAGGCATTGGCTGTGGTGGCAACATCAGCGAGAGGAGTAAAACGAAGAACTTCTTCTTCAGTAGGCGCGGGAGCATACATACGCTCTTGACTGATGTTGAGGCCCTCGGAATGAGTGGGCTCATCAGTGTTGAAGAGTGGTGGTGAAGATGGTCGAGGAATCTCTGTGATATCCTCAATTTGACCTTCTAGAGACGAGGGATCAGCGTTGTCGGCTGATTTCAGTTCTGCTGCTTGCGATGAGCAAGGAGGTGTCTCCATATCAACGTCACCGGGTTGAATATCCTCAACGGAGGATGGCAGAACAGTTGATGTCTCAAACTGCAACTGACTGATCGGATCAGTCATTAGTTACTCTGGAGAAGTGATGTCAGCTGCAGAGTCCGCTTAAGGAGCAGTCTCAGATGCAGGTGCTTCTCGGAGATGGATCTCAGAAATTTGATCCTGACGATGTGGCAATGTAAGGAGTAAATCATCTACATGCTCAGGGACTGTAGACTCTTCTGAGACTTTGGATGTGCCAGCATCATTGTTGAATGAAGTTGAGCACCTGGAATAACCGATGGAATCCAGATAATCCATGGCAAATCTATCAAATCCATAGATGATATCCCAGACTTTTGTGATTTGAAAGAGGCTGACCAGGGATGCCTCTTCAATTTCGAACGAGTCTTCAGTTTCAGAGTTTTGAAGACTGTTGACCTGAGGGCAGGGTGCTGTCTTCAGGAAAGTGTAGGTGAGAAGTCTATGAAGGTTCTGATAGACTTCTAGAGATGTATCAAAATCACCAAAAAGACGTCGGAGGTGATTTGTTGCATCTTGTTGAGCTTCGGACTACAGTTCAACGACTGCTTGGCTTTTATCAGATAGACCAATGGGAGTTGATTCTGAGATAGTTTCCAAAATAGCTTTGCCTTTAGATTTATGAGAGATAGGCTTTCTGGAGGCAGTTGTTGGCTTTGATTTAGAGATTTTCTTGGATGTCGTTTTTGGAAGGGTGGAACGAGATCGACGGGGCACATATGTGAGGATGGAAGGATTTGAAGTAGGGGGTTCAAGGACTTCTGATTCAGTTGACTCAGGGGAGGAGATAGTGGTTACCTTTGTTTTAGGAGAAGGTTTGGGTCCACCTTTTGCAACTTTGAGAAGTCGGAATTTGTCTGAGAATGGCAGCATCTCCGGCCAGTAGACATTGGGATAATCCTTCGTCCCGTGAATGATGATCTGGGATACCCTGTTTTCCTATCGAAGAAGATTTGGTGGCCTTGTGTTCTGACGTTCGCTGAATAGGTGATTGAGATACGCCTCTTCCCAGTTGAAGGGTTCGTCCTTCAGTAGAGCAGCCATAATGTTCTTCTGAGGCTAAGAAGCCTTGTCAGGTGTTCCTGTTGCGCCTATCCAGCATTTTTGTACGATCTTGCCTAAACGGGTGTATTCATGCTCAAGATGGGATAGAACAAACGTCCCTTCAGCTGTATTGTTTGGATTCTTCAATGCCTTTTTTAGAGTGGCATTGGCTTCTTCTGAAATAGATGAGGGTGATGGACCTTTGTTCGGAAGCTTGAACATATTTATGACGATTTCTGTAACATTGAGCGTTTCAACTTGTCCGTTTGAGAAGTCCGGGGTTGTGAATACTGAGATTTTGGAGAAGAGTTCTCCTGAATCATTGAACTTTAGATTCTGATAAAATTGTCGAACAGCATCGACGAGAAGATAGTTCGCTTCCTTGGTCACGAAGGTCTTCCACTGATGTTTAATCAGAATCTCCTCTATTTTAAGACATTCTAATTTCTTTTCAAGAGATGGATAGTCCAGTGACTGGTCGTATCTCACTCCTTTGGTGAGGCATTCATTCTTCTGTGCATCAGACTTCTCTCCGTCGGATTGAGACATTCTGAAAATCTGCAAACATGAGAGTTTTTGGAAATGAGAGAGAGTTCTCACAGTTGACGACTGTGGAAAAAGGTTAGTAGAGATGCAAAAGAGATGGTGAATGTGTGATGATTATGGGAGAGTGAAAGACGTGAGTAGTGGAGACAGTGTGCAGGATGTGATGCAGTGTGATCGTGGATGATGGACTGTTACTAGGACAAATGAAAAGACATGGGCGGTTTGAAATCCGCGCGCCAAGTCATTTTTAGTGAAATTTGAAGTCCGTAATAAATGCCCGTCAGAAAAATACTTTAAAATACGAGATTTAAAATGATGAGGAATATTTGACGCAATCTCTAACTTATTGAAAATAGGCGGCGAACAATGCATGCAATGATTTGAAAAGATAAGTCCAAAAAAAGGTTTTCAGATTTAAATAAGTCCAAGAATAAAACACAGTCACCAGTCAACAGTATGGTACAATGATCTTGTTCTCTTATCAGTCAAGGTTATCGCTAATTCGAGTAAGTTCCCAACAATCAGTTAGGAAAACAAACAATAACTGATAAAGACTAAATAGTGTTCCCCCTAGATTTGATAATCCTTTAACATCATATCAAAGAAGCATAATGAAGAGAGTTGAGGATAAGCAAGAATAAGGTAGTTTTGAATTCATCAACAATTGCGAAAAACAAAGTGATACTGAACAAATGAAAGTTGATAAAACAGACCAAGAACATCATTTACAGATAAGGAAATTAAAATCAGTTTACATTCCTTGACCTTCCTTCGTCCTTAATTGATGCGAAGCTTCTTGCTATGTCTCTTCTGAGGACTTTCAGTTGGATCTTCATCTTTCTTCCCTTTTCTCTTCCTGTCTTCTTCTTGCTTGTCTTTGTGGAGAGATTCAGGAGCAGTGCTGGATTTGGTCTGACCTGCCAATTGTTGTTGAAGATGCATGACTGTAGATTCAAGAAAAGCTAGTTTGACTTTGAGCTCATAAGTTGCTTCTTCTTGAATGATCAGCCTTTCATCTAGCATCTCGACTTCTTCATCAGTGAGAGGCCTTGCTGGTCTTTGATCTTCATCAGCTGAGTCTTCATCTCTTGTGTCGGAGGGAGCAGTCTGACGAGGTGTAGACTCAGGGTGAACTTCAGTACCCTCGATGTCATCTTCTTTTAGAAGACCTTTGGAGATTAGGTACTGTTTGAAATTGGGCGACCAGTCATGATGAGACGAGCATCGTGATGGATCATGTCATTTTTTGCAGAGCTTCAGCTTGTGTTGTTGAATCGGTGAAGATTGAAGTGATCCTCGAGCGCTATTTATAGGAGAGGTCTTGAATAGATCCGTTGGCGCAGAACGTCTTCAAGATTTCTTCCGTTGGAGAGTTTTTCGAATTTGGGCTAAGGCTTCAATCTTCGAGGCTCCTTGTTTGGTGGGAACGGCTATGTTGAAGAGCAGGAGATGTGACGTCTCTGATAAAGTAGCCACCAAATAGGAATGACCTCTGCAGAGATGGATGATCCTGAGATCTCTGCATTTAATGCGGCTGTACTTTGTGAGTACGTGGCTTCCTTTGAACGTTGGAAGTTCAGTCCGAGGAAGAATGTTTAACTGATACTTGACTTTAGTATCAGTCCGCTGAATCCACGCGGCACGCATTAAGTAATCAGTTCCGAACTGATTCTTCAACTGATACTTCAGTTGGTAACTTCAGTCTTCAGTCTTCAATCCTTCGTCCTTCAGTCTTCAGTCTTCAGAACCGCTAACTAAACTAGAAATGAACTCTAACACTTGAGTTCAAAAGGTTCTAGTCTATTACAGTTAATAACTATGGATTTTGGTATCATCAAAATAAGGATTAGGATATTCTATAAATTTCCCAACAAATTTGTTATTTCAAACTCCAACCGGGATAATTCTTGGAACCCAATTATAATATTTGAAGTTAATAATGCATAAAAGCTTGTCAAGATTTGCTTTTCCTAGACTTTACAACCTCAGTTCTCAAAAAGAAGCTTTGATTAGTGAAATGGGTATTTGGGTGGGGGACATTTGGGAGTGGAAATGGCGGTGGAGGAGAGAACTTTTCAATAGAGAAGTTGATTTGGTGAATGATCTTACCGCTGCTGTTGCCACTGTTAAACTTTGCGCAGGTTTGGAATACGGATGGAACTAGAATGCAGAAAAAGAAGGAGCTTTTACCACGAGTTCTGCCTATAAAATCATCATGGAAATGCGAATGGAGGAGAGAACGATGACAAGCCTCACGGAGAGAAGTGCGAAAACATGGAAGATCCGCGCTCCACAAAAGGTTAAAGTCACGATGTGGAGAATTTTGAGAAATCGGCTGCCTACCTATGACAACTTGGTTAAACGGAGGATTCCGCTTGGAGAAGAGGAAGTTATGTGCAATGCATGCTGCCAGAAGGAGGAATCAGCTCATCATCTTTTCCTCTGGTGTCCAAAGACAGAAATGGTCTGGAATGAAATCCAAAAATAGGTGGGAGTTGATACAGTTTGACCAAACAATGTTGAAGCACACTTTGAAGCCTTCACAAATCTCGGGACGAGTAAGAACAGCACGAAGTTCCTTTCGGCACTTTGGGCGTGCACCACTTGGCTTATTTGGAAAGGGAGGAATGAAAGTAGATTCGAGAGCAAGAATTGGGAGGTTAACAAGATGATAGGAGGTATTAAAGCTAGACTTTGGAGTTGGAGTAAAATCTTCGACTTGATGGAGGGTGAAATTAGTTTTCAGGATTGGTTTACAAAAAGCATTTCTCGTCACATTGTGTATGTTGGGAAATTATTGAAATATCCTAATCCTTGTTTTGATGATACCAAAATCCATAGGCCTGAATTGTAATAGACTAGAACTGTTCGAACTCAAGTGTTAGAGTTCTTTTCTAGTTTAGTTTGCTGTTTTGAAGACTGAAGACTGAAGGACGAATGACTGAAAACTGAAGACTGAAGACTGGAGTTACCAACTGAAGTATTAGTTGAAGAATCAGTCTGGAACTGATTAATTAATGCGTGCCACGTGGAATCAGCGGACTGATACTAAAGTCAAGTATCAGTTAAACATTCTTCCTTGGACTGAACCACCAACGTTCAAAGGAAGCCACGTACTCCAAAAGTACAGCCGCATTAAATGCAGAGATCTCAGGATCATCCCTCTCTGCAGAGGTCATTCCTATTTGGTGGCTACTTTATCAGAGATGTCAAATCTCCTGCTCTTCAACATAGCCGTTCTCACCAAACAAGGAACCTCGAAGATTGAAGCCTCAGCCCAAATTCAAAAAGCTCTCCAACGGAAGAAATCTTGAAGACGTTCTCCGCCAACGGATCTATTCAAGACCTCTCCTATAAATAGCGCTCGAGGATCACTTCAATCTTCACCGATTCAACAACTCAAGCTGAAGCTCTGCCAAAATTGCGACTCTGCCCAAAGCTCAACTTCTCCAAAGCTTGAATCGAAGAAAAGAATACCAAAGCTAAAAATCAGTCACTACTGATTATATACATTCTCTTAGACCTTAGGCAAACATCTGTTTACCCAGAGCCTAGGTCAAAACTAACTCCAAAGAACTTGTTTTTTGAAGTTTAGTTGGTAAGATTTCAAACCTCCCTTCGAGATACTGAATCTAGTGTTTGAGTTGAATAGGAGTTCAAGAAGGTACTCTGACTCCGTAAGATCCTAGTGCAGGTTCGTGCTAGGAGTGGAAAATCCAGCGCGAGTGAAGTGTTGGTACTGAAGATTGGATCTTCAGTTGTTTCGGTTGTGTGCATCCGGCTAAGCACACGGATAGGTTTGCAGTGCACCAGTAAAAGCACTTGCGGAGTAAAGTTGTTGGTCTGATCAACTGACCGTGGATGTAGGAAGTGTTTTCCGAACCACGTAAAAATCTCTGTGTCATTTACAGCTTTCAGTTTTACATTCTTACTTGTGTTCTTTCAATTGATAAACTGAATACTGATAAATGCAAAGAGAAACCTAAGACTAACAACGTGCTCAACAAAGGCTATTTCGAAACAAAGTTATTTCCGCTGCGTATGTTATCAGTCTGACTGATCTATCCTCTGATAGTCAGGAAGACTAGTAACATCTCTGTTTTAGCAAACTCGACTGAAGCCTTAACTTGCATCAGTTAAGTACTAGTGACTTAACTGATAACTCTTTACTGAAGAGTATTTCATTATCAGTCGTCAACCATGTTTGGTCAAAACTCCTTTCAGTTAACAAGCGTTAAGTTTGCGTGTAAAGTTTCGTTTTGATCTCTATCTTGAGATCCCTCTGGTTTTTCAGAGAAAAATAGCTTATAGGTGTATTCCCCCCATACACCTATTCGAGACCCTTCGGACCTAACAGTGTAATCTTTCGGTACCTCTGGTACCTTTTTTTAATGGTATCATTTTTCTGATAAAAAAAAGCTCCAAATCATACAATCTCACAAGTCAACCTTGATTTTTAAAGCTCCAGATAGTGATGTTAAAAAAATTGAAACACAAAAGTTTATTTTTTGTATTTTAAGGTCTAGACGAGATGATGCTCAAAAGTTTGGTGTTCAAACATTATATGTCGTCTTTCGGACTTTAGATGATGATATGATCCTACCGGATTCAGACGAGATGATGCTCAGATAAAATAAAATCTTCAATACCAACCTTATCCAACACATTATTAAATAAAAATTTATATAAAAAGAATATTTATTATTCTAACAAAAAATTAATATTTAATTGAGGAATATGATTCAGATTAATATAATTTTAACTATATTAACTTAAATTAAATAAATTTAAAAATAATTTATATAAATAATTATTTATACAAAAATAATATCATATAATTTAAAATATTTTTTCGTTCAATTTCGACCGATTACACACCAAAAAATTAAGCAGCGATGGTTGGAGCAGAGATATCCTATTCTTATATCATAAAGTCTACTATTAACTGTTAAGTATTCCCTAAACTCTATTCCCCCCAAATGTACTTGACTCCAATATTATATAATAAAAAATTCTCCAAGTAGTTGACGCTTGAGGCTCACAGAAACACCGGAAGCACCGGATCCCGCTTACATAGATTTTAAAAAAAACTTGGTACGTAGTTCATGAGTCGTAGATATTTTCTTCTCTCTCTTCATCTTTTTGTGTCTCTCTGGCCACAACATTACACTTAATTCACTTCTGCCTAAAGCCTTCTTCACCTCGACACTTCTCCTTTATCGGGAAACTGCGATTACGCATCGAGATCTTCATATCTCATCGCTCTTCCGCTAAATTCACATGTAAAACATTGTTGCCTTTGTTCATTAGGTGCTGAAAGAATCTCCAAGACGCAGGTGATTCTCGTCTGCTTTCTCTACTTTGGCTTTTGTGATTTTCGAATTGTTCATATGATTTTGTGGTTTGATTGGATTATTTCATTGATCTGTTGGAGGAGAGTTTGACTTGGCTTATGTTGGACGTACATGCATTACATTCTGTTGTTTTCAGCTAGTTTTTGTTGTGAGAAGTTAATCACACGTTTTCGTGTATTTTCGTATACAATCTCTCATCTCTGTGATGTTTTTGTCATAAGCGAATGATCCTTTGTTTCGTTTTGGTTTCTATTTGATTAGCTGCTTTTGATTTCTTGGGTATAGTTTCTGGTATTAATTTAATCTGCTTTCTATTTGATATCCAGCCAATCGAAATTGTGAAAGGGTTTAAGGTTCTTGAAGCCAAAATCTACTGCTCCACAATCTATAAGGTGAAATAAAGTAGAAATATGATTCTGTTGAACTCATAGTGCTAATTGATGGTGTTTGATTTTATGGTTTTAGTTCTTCGTGCGATTCCTTGCTTGATACCAATCCTGTCATATTACCAAGGGATATATAATTATTGAAGCTATGGCGACTGTCTCCACTATACATAAGGTACAATTTATAAATTCACCACATTCATAGTTTTGATCATCAAATTCATCAGAAACGTTTGTTTTCAATTCGTTTTCAGCTTCTCATGGTTATGCAAATTACTGTGAATTTATAATTTGTGATTCTGCATCTCTTTGTCTGATTGAACTTTGCTTGTTTTCACCTAGTATTATGATGAATAATAAATTATTTCTAGACATATGGTTTGACGGACATGTCTTCACTTTTACTATGAATTATCTTCCCCACCCCCAATAAATGGTGATTTTAATATTCAATTTTACTGAAGCATCAATTTGGACATGTCTCATGTGTATCAGTTTTATCTTTATCTAACAAGCATTAGTAGGGAGTCTAGGGACTACAGCTGCGACATCAATTACCACAATATTAGCTCGAGCTAACCTTAACATTTATTGCTTCTGCCTTCAGCCATTATTACAATGATCATGAGACTATGTACATAAAAATCTCTAGTCTTTCCGTATGATCTTAATGATCAGGATGGCCATATTGTGAACCACAGCATTTCTAGTTCATTTGAGCCATTCTCTCTTTGGATTGTATGACAACATTGGCATAAAACTGGTAAACAACTTCTGTGTGCAACGTGTCATTGCTGCAGTTGAAGCCTGTTTCAAGTGTCAATTTTATGGTCATTTGATAAGACAAACAATGGCTGAAACCATTTTTAGGGTGTGTGTGTGTGTATGTGTGTTAATTAGGGATGCATAGAGCTAACCCGAAATTCATCACATCTTTTGGTGCACCATTTGTTTGCTTTTGTGGCTGGCTTAGCTCAAGATTAATAGGTATAAAAGGATATCCATCGTTGATGCTGTGCATATTCTGGGGAACCCTGTTTTCTTCGCTTGTGCTTCCCGGGCCATAAACCTAAATCAGAACTTGCTTTAATTTAGACCGAAATTTACTTTGACAGTTGACTTCTGGCCTACATTTTATTCATCATACAAGTTTGATACTTAGTCGTAGTCTGTCAATACCTTTTTCTTCAAATCCTCATTTTCCTTGGCAACAAGATTCATCTTCTTGTGAAGTTCCATATTCTCTTGATGGATGACGTTTCCCTGTAACAATATCAATGATGCTATCCCCAATTCTAAACATGGATATAAAATAGAAACTCTAGCTTGTTAATTGTCTCAAAAGTGGACCTTCTGATTTAAGTCGTTGATTTGAGTAGTCAGAGTTTGTTCCTGCGAGAGATAAATAAATTAAATTAAAACTTATATGAGAACCTGTCCATATAGTTATGCTAGACATGATTGTTACTTGCCTTTTTCACACGAACGCCTTTCAAGCTCATCTCTAGTTGATTTTCCAGATTTTGGAGGTCTCTGATGTTCAATCCAGCAAGTTCTTCTCCCAAAAGCTTCCTGCAACCGCAACAGAAGAGGCAAGTCATTTCAGATAAAAGATGAGAGGTATCAGCATTTTTTAGGAGGCCCTGTGCCTATTGTAGTCCTACTAACTGAATTTCATTATACACATGCCTCTTCTACATTTCTTTTAAATCAAGATGCTTTTGATGTATGCACATTTTTAACGCATGTTCTGTGTCTCAAGTTCGTATGACAATATATGCATATGCATCCTCCACATGTTAACTGTTTCGTGTTTCTATAACAAGACGCACATTGCAGAATTATTTAGAGTGGGATTGAGATGATATATGCCGTCTACATGACAATCGCAAAGAACAAACTGTAGATACTGTAATCCCCAATGTGTGGGGCAGTATATATGTTCTACAATATCATCTGCCTTTTAGTTGCCTGCAATTACTTTGCTGCTCATATCTCTTTTCTAGCTCTCTATCAATAATAACGTAGTTTCAACTGTAAAAAGTGTCTGCATTGGAATTTCAATTAAATACTACGTGTAACACATCTAGTGGGATTACCTATGGCTTTCTTGCAAATACTGTAGTTGTTGCCTCAAGTTTTCCGCTTCCCTTTGCCACACCTAGCCAAAATTGACAAAGCAGGATTAGTTCGCACTTACTATAATCAAATTGCTAGAGAAATTCAACCAGGCTATCGTAATCACATTAGTCGGAGATATCTTGAACTCAGATGCATGCAAATCTTCTCTGGTTCAAAAAATTGTTCTGTCATCATTGCTGGAGGAATAGTATATCTTTTGGTTGTTAATGTAATGGATGGGTATCGTTGTTTACTGTATAGCTGTATCTTGCGTTTCCTGTTGAATATAATCTTTACCTTGTCATCACCCCACCAAGAAAGAGGACTGCAACCTAGCTGGTTTTGGAACGTGGAACATTGGGAATACTTTCTCATCCTCGTACATTTTTTAATCTAAAATCTTAACACCACAGGGTGGATTTTAGGAAACCTGTGTTTCATATGTGGATTCGCACACCTAGGAACGGTCTTTTTAATTGTGTAGAAGGAAGAAAATAGGAGCCCAGACACACCCAAAATGGTAGTAACATCTGAAGAGAGCCATCTACATATTCATTAATCATCATAAACCTGTGTAACTATGTTAGAACAGTGTACAGAGCTTAAAGTATTTATTATTCTAATACTCGGATAAGGAAAGCAACTGCAGCTAAATCGTCTTAACTAGGATGTGAATACGACTTGACTTAGTAGAACAGGTGTTATAATTACTTGTTGACTATGTCTGTTTTGAGGCATAGTGAATTCAGATATGCCAAATGTGATGAATGCAAGTTTGTCGAAAGGTGAAACTGATGAGTGATGATTAGCTTCATTGATGCAGTCTGTGAAGTGACCTAGTTCTCGTGGAGTTTCAGTGGGCCCAATCTTTGCCCAGGTTTCATATTCATAGTATGTGGTCCTTCCTTGGGGCTTTCTTTGCTTACTGAAAAATTCTGTACTACAACTTCAACCTAGTTACTTAGCTATTTCAGGAGCAACCACAGTCCACTAATAGCTCTTCTGTTTAAAAGTATATAAGCTCCTTCAAAGTTTTCGGCAAAATAAGCTTTCCAAAAATTATGTTTCTCTACCACAGTTTATTTTCTCTCATTATCTTATAAGCAATAATCATTTTACAAAAATAACTCAATTATGATTTGTTATTTTTATAATATATCATTCCAATGTTATCCATCTACACTTTTCTCTCTCTCATATATAAGCTCAATTACATAAATACTTTGACAATGTATAAGCTCTTGGAGCTTATGAGCTTAGCCAAACTCCCTCTTAATTTCTACTCTTCTAAAAGTGATAGAGGTAAATCTCGACGATTTTTTGGATCAGCCATGGTTCAGTTAACAAGGGTCAACGAGTTCCTTGACTCAAGGCAACCTAAGTGTGAAGAGAGCTTATTTGAAAGTGGACTACCCTAAGGAGTAGCTACCCATGAGAGTGCTGAAAATATGTTAGAAATTTACATTGAAATATATAAGATACAAAAAAATGTGAAATGCATTTTTGCTATATTACTAAGAGGGTGTTTGGCTGAGTTTATAAGCTCCTCAAAAAGGCTTATAAGTTGTTTAGGAGCTTATAAGCTCTTTCAAAGTGTATGGCAAAATAAGCTCCTAAACAGATTATAAGTTCTAAAAATAAGCTCCAAGAGCTTATAAGTTCCCAAAAAAATAAGTTTCTCTATCCCAATTTATTCTTTTATAATCTCATATGCAACAATCATTTTACAATTATTTTTCAACTATAATTTATTATTTTCATCATATATCATTCAAGTTCATTTTTCTTCGATTTTCTCTCTTTAAAAAAATATTCTCTCTCTCAAGCAAATAATTCTATCTCTAGCTTATAATCTCAATTATCCAAACACTTTGACAACTTATAAGATCTTAAAAATTATATCTTATAAGCTCGTGAAACATCTTATAATCTCCAAGAGCTTATAAGCTCTTTAAAATAAATAGCATTTCAAGTGACTTTTTTTTCAGACAAGAGCTGCGAATGTTCATTAAGGCCTTTCAACAGGTTCTTAACCTACACAAAGCTTTCATGAAGAATGAATGGCAAGTAAAGTGTTGGAGATTCCCAAGACTTGTTTAAAGGGAATCAGATGCCTAAGGGGGTGTTTCTTTTGAGGATTAACTTAGATAATAAAAAGTATAGGCTAATCCATTTTATCCTAAGAGAATCCACATCGGGTTGGCCCATTCGCCAGCTCGAGTCAGCCTTGGGGGTGAGTTAGCCGATGTAGGTGGGGGTGTCTCGAGCTGGGGTGCGATCATGAGTCAGGTGCGATGGGGTGAAAATTCGGGCTTATGTTTCACACTCGCCCATTTAAAAAAATAAAAAATTTAAATTTAAATGCAGAAACAGTAACCTGCGTCCCAAACAGTAAAAATTCTTTCCCCCCCCCCTCCCACCCTTCTTATTTAATCTATAAATCCTCCTACTCCAATTCTATTCAACACAATTGTACTGACTTTCTTTCTCTCAAATCTTCCTTAATTTTTATCTTCATTTCAAAATTGTTCTTTCTCTTAAACGAGTTCCAACAATTCCTATTTATTTTCTACAAAATTTTGTTCATGAATTCGTTGAGAATGGCATCAGAACAACAAGAAATACATATGGATACGATGAGAATGACATCAGAGTAGCAAGAAATACGCGCGAAGGGTGGTTGAAATTCTCGCACGAAAGGGAGCCAGAGATGCCTGATTTTCATGTTTTAAATTTATGTAATTTAAAATTTATGTCATTTAAATTTATGTAATTTAATTTAAACTTAAGTAATTGACTTATTTAAATTTGTGTATTTAAATTAAATCAATAATCAAAATTCAAAACTCAAAACTAATTCATATGAGTGCTGGAATAATCAATAAGCTAACCCAATACAACGTATGGTTCATAAGTGGTTCTGGAATATGGATTTGACTCAATCAATATGGATGCTCTAAGATGTATTCAAATATTGGGATATTTCAAGGCTTTTGATATTCTTTGTTATTTGAATTAATTTTGTTTAATTCATATCTCATTGAAATACTGATTGAAGATATCTTAATAATAAAGATAAAAATATTCAATTACGTAATTTATCAATTATGAAAAAATAAATAGTGTGATTGAAGAAGCTATTTATTTTGTTTACTAGAATGCCTCTATAGAATAAATGCATTTTTAATTGAAAAATGGTGAGGCAACAAAATGCATCCTTTTGATCTATTGAATTTTGCATCACGTCTGTAGAATCGCCCAAAGTTTCTTTTATGTATCCAATTGTAAAAAGTAAAGAGTGTATAAAATATATAAAATATAAACAATATCAGTTTTGTTAGTCTTATTTGACAGTTTAATAGCCATATAATATTATCTAAGTCTATATCTAGTAGCATATTAATTGTTTTATTTGTGGTTGGTTGTGTTTAAATTCGAATTGAGATATTGTAGGATAACACAAGACCTCCGAATTGAAAATATATGAAAAAATCTTTTAAACTTGCTCACATTGTTTTAAATGACGACCACATGTAAAATGTAATATATTTGGTTTCAGTTATGAAACTATGCTCCTTATTTTTTTTTTTTCACAGTTGGTGATATGGTAAAACAAGATCGAAAAATGGAAAAAAAAAATTGTAGAGTTTTTTAGGTTGGCTTATTCTGAGATTATCTGGAAAAAAAAAAAAAAAAACACACACACACACACAAACACGGACACATACAAATTTAAGCACGTGTTACAATCAAATACAAAAGATACTACTCCCTTCGTCCGCCAAAAGTGGGACACAATTATTATATCGGGCGTCCGTAAAGAATGTACCACTTTCCTTTTAAGGAAATGATCCCACTATCCACTTTAATCTTTTAACTTTACAAACACTTTTATTTACAAAAAAAATTCACTCCAAATTCAATCTCAACCACATATTTCATAAAGTGATGAAATCATTTTTCCACTACATCAAAATCATCACCAATTTATTAAATCTTGTGCCCAACTAAAGTGCCCCACTTTTGGCGGACGGATGGAGTATTTAGATGTAATTATTGAGGTTTTTAAAGTTCCAAATTTGATGTTGAATTTGGTTTCTGGCCAACAACTTAATTCACATGGCCTTTACTATATCTTAGTTCAATCTGTATAGTTCTTATCATCGACTTCTAAAATTTAGGACATAATTCTTATGATAGAATGAAAAGGATTCCTGTTTCCATTGCATGTTCTTTGTTTGATAGTATATTTTTTCTTAGGAATCATCATTCCTATTTGTATGGGAATAGTCATATATTATTTCCAGGCCATGATATTAGTATTTTATTTCCAAAGTTTGTCAAACTCCATCATATCATAGATTAAATGAAAAATAAAGATTCTCTTTTCAGTTTTGCAGTTAAAACTATATTTACTTTTTTCAAAAAGTTAATCCATAATTTGATTATGTTGATGAATAGATGTATATATATGTGTGTGTGTGTGCGCGCGCGGATATTTCCTCTAAACTAGGTTTACATTCTGTTTTGTTTCCATTTCATTATTTTATAGTCGTTCCCTAGGATGAATTCTGCACCATCTTTTTTTTTTTTTTTTTTTTTTTTGAAATGTCCATTATTCTTTGGTTTTTCTACATGGTATTGTCTATTTATATCACCTCATTAATTTATTTTCTATGGACTCAATATATAATTAGCATGAACTTGATTACAAAATTTAATTAGTAAAGACTCCTGCAAAACAGAATTTTGTTGCATACTCCGCGATGCAATCTTTGATTCTCTCTCTCTCTCTCTCGGAGGGAAAGGCATTACGTAGCTCATTAATCCTAGATTAGATGATAATTCTAAAAGCAGGAGTATTAAATAAATAAGTAATTAAAAGTGGATACACATTTCAATACATTTGGCAATAATATTTCCACACCCACAAATAGATAGGGATGATTGGTAAAAATTACCTTGATCTCTGAAATAGGATTCATCAGATTGTAATGCTCCTCCTTCACTTTGTTGTATCGTTCAATTATGGATTTCATGCTGCTCGAATGTTAAACAAACTCGTAATTAATATCGCAATCATTATTGCATATACACTTTAAATCATAAAATAATGACATTTTAAAAAAAATGACTTTAAGTATTGATAATGCACAAACTATCATAAAACTAACAAAAATATCGTGAAGATCAATTTCTGGTGTCGAAAAAGTAATGTGACTTGCCAGCGTGCATTCTAAATAAATTATTAAAATTGAGGTGGAACCGAATTAGTCTCATTTTGATTAATTGTGTGATGTTTCTGGGGATGAGATCCAATTAATGTCTCATAATTTTATGTGTCCCATGCTTATATTTATTATTTTAAAAATATTTTTTATAAAAATTAAATTTATTATAATACTATGACTTATATTTAATTTTTATTTCAAAATATTAATTTTTTAAAAAAATATATACCATGACTTTGAATTTATCAACCTATTATTAGCTAATAAAAGTGAAATTAAATGATAAAAAATAATTATATAACCTAGATTGATGGAATAAACCCTAATTAATAATCACAAAATTAAACTAAATTATATAAAGTTGAAATTGAAGAAAATATATATAAGAAATTAAACGAAATTGAAAATGAAACACAAAGTGGGATATAAAGTGTAGTACACTAAATCTCATTCCATGTTTCGGGAAGGCACTTAAATGTTATTATCAATAATTTAGTACATATTTATTAAAGTACTAATAATTTAAGATTTAAAATGTAATTTATCCTTTAAAATAAGTGTGAATTCAATGAGTCGGAAAACAATTTCATTATTATCGTCGTGACACAAGATAGATGAATTATAACTTAGCATATATAGATGAATATTATCAAGTTTTAATGTCAATTTAGAAACAAATCATCTTGTCACTTTTGTAGCTTTTTATATCTTCTAATATCGCATGAGATCCCTATAGAGAGCTTCATTTAGTTTTACGTCTTCTCATTATAATGCTTGTCTTTTCCAAGGTGCCTTATTAAAAGGTTGCTGTCATGCTCTAAAAAAAAGAGTTTAGACACACATATTACTCCCTCTCAAACTATCAAAAAATTACACACAATTGAAAGTAAATATTTGGACACAAAAAGTCTACATCTACATCACACAAAGGTGAAAAATATACTATACCGCACGCAGGCCTCTACACCACATAAATGTGGGAAAATACTACACCCGTATACGCAGACGAGAACCCAAGACCTCTCTCAACCCTAATTTGACCCTCTCTCTCCCAAACTCGTATTCTCAAATTGGATGCATTTTAGTATATATGTGTGAGCATCTTCGAGATCGCCTAGAATTATAAGGTCTGAAATAATAATTCACATATGTTGTCCTATAATAATATGTAATTACGCTATATATAAACCACGAAAAAACATGGAGAGAAAATAAACATTCTCGCCCAAATGAATTTTCGTAGTTTTTAAGTGGTTAATTGCCAAATACTATGAGCAAGACTCGTTTTGATTATATAGTATTTAATTAATGAAAATAATGACAAGTGTATGAACAAGAAATGGTATACTAATAATTTTTGTCTCTAGAAAATGCACAAATTGGTCACAATTCCGTTAACCAAATATACTATGTTAAGAAAAAAAAAAAAAAAGTTACCAAATTCTAGTGAAATTAGAGAAATACTAGTGATATTAGACAATCAAACCAATTAATCAAATATGAACATGGTAAAATACATGTTTTAAGGATATGACAGTTTGTCTCATTTTTGTTTGCAAAATTTTGAATCATGAAAATAAATTTAACACTATGAAATAATAATGAATGTCCACCAATATCAAATATAACTACGAATGTCTGTATGAAAATTATAACTTAAACATGTAACACAAATTTTATTATTCTTATAAAATTAGTACCGTGGGATTTATAAAATAGTGTTCAATATTAATTATAAGCTTCAAATCATCTATATAAGTTTCTTAACAGCGAGTCCAACACATCGCAAACATCTCGATTCGTTTTATCAAGATCTGTGTATGATACGTACGGATCATCTACACTTGTGGAGATTCTCTATATATTTTCTAGATTAATTTTTGAATTTTGTATTTGATTCTCAACATCGCAAACATCTTATTGTGTCCGACAATATCCTGAATATCACAAGTTGTAGCTACTTGATGGATTAAATATTCCTTAACTAACTCATAATGCTTCCTAGAAATTCTAAAATAGGAAAGATCATTGTTATCTGCATGCATGAATACGGCACCTCATCTCTCAGGAGAAACTACAATTTCTATTTAAATTATATATAACCTCCTCCTTTTCCCCGGCCCTAATTAATCTATAAAAGTAGCACTACTTTAATTTATTTAATCTCAGATCAATGGAAGTCATGAAATGATATAATTAATAGATATATATAACACTAGAACATGGACATATACATACACACATATATATGTATATATCCCAGATTCAGTTTTTCTTGGTTTGCAATGTACACATGGGCATCGAACAAAACAAGCTCACATAATCGCTTACACCATCATAAAAAGGCGCAACTTAAAAAATGATGTATCGTACCAATTATTTATTTATTTATTTTAGAAAAATCAATTAAATGTTTCGGCGACACAATTTGGTAGCTATAAAAAAGAAATCAACACATATAAAAGCGGGGAAAAATTGCTCAAAAATATATGCAGTTAAATATAGGTACCTGGTGCTTGCAAAATCATGGAGCTTTCCTGTGCTGGAGAAGATAATCAACCCAATTTCGGCATCACAAAGGATTGATAATTCTCTTGCTTTCTTCAGCAATCCATTCCTTCTCTTTGAGAAAGTCACTTGCCTATTCGTCGAATTATCAATCCTACGAATCACAATCTTCCCTCTCCCCATTTTCTCTCCTCTGCAACCCACAAAACCACACAAAAAATTAGGGTTTTTTCCTAATTTCGCTAATCTCTACGTTCTTAATGTGCGACGATCTGAGCCTATAAGCCGAGATCGGGACCAACGGCGAGAATGCAGAGAATTCGGAGAAATGAATCCAACACAATAACATTTAATTGAGCACACCAGCCTTAACCAAACTGTTGAAAGAGAGGGAAAAAGCATGAGCGAGAACAAACAGAAATAGAGACAAGAGAGAGAGAGAGTTGAATATATATGACTTACTAATTCGAGCTTGGAGTGAAGAGTAACGAAAGAGAGAGTTCTATTTTGGAAGGAGCTAATTAAGCTGGTATTGTAAGGCGTGGGAAAGGCGGTTTTCAAAGGAAGGCAAAACCACTGTTCGAAAACATGGAGCCGCTTAATTTATTTCACCAAAAATGTTGGGGCGGTTTTGGACTAAATGATTAAACTATGAATTGGTTTAATTAAAGTAAAGGTAAGGTAGGGCATGGGAGGAGCTTAATATAGAAAGGAGGGTGCATAAACAAATGTTGGCGAGGGAGAGAGAGTAGCTTTAACATTCTACTACTCGAGAAAGATGAGGCAGTGGTTTCCTCGTACAATGAAAATTGAGGAGTTTTGTGATTGGTTTGGTTGTTTTGGGAAAGGATTACAAAAACAATTTCAGCCTATAGATCACTGACAGGTGGACAACGGAGCTTGGCCTTTCTCGCACCAACTTACTTTTTTTATTAAATACTTCTAGCATGCGTTCTCTTCAAATCTGAATTTATCCTTAAAAAAGAAAAGAAAAAAAATATTTTTTTTTATTTTTTTTTCTTATTTTTTATAAAAGAGAATTTCACAATTATTTTTTCTTTATTTTCATTCCAAAAAAATAATAATATTATCCATCTATTTTTGGTATGATAATAATATCCATCATTGGAGTGAAAATGAGGAATGAGAAACGATGAAATTCTTTTTTTTTTTAAAGAAAATGAGTAATTTAAAGGGAGATTTTTTTTTTAATTCTCATATTTTCATGATAAATTTACAACAAAAAAGAACACATTCTTGGTATCCATGTTTGAAAATTGATTGATTAATAAAAGTAATATAAGTAATACGATGAATAGTAATAAATAGTTATTGTATCGGTGAGATTAATTATCCCAAGGGTGACGTGATGAGGTTGTTTTTCAAAAAAGAATAGTGAAATAAGATAGGGTCTTGGTTTATCCCGGGCCCTCTTTGTTAACAAACTGAGGTACTAAATATATAGATAACCCAAAATTATTTAACTATCTAGACTTATAAAGCCTGTCAAACATGCACTTAGAGGATAATCATTAATAGAACTTAAGTTTTTTATTCGAAGACTCAAACTCTCAATTTAATGGATGAAATGAAGATATCTTACTAATTGAACTACGTTTCCTTGTCAGTTTCATCAACTTAGGGTTATTTTTCCTTATAATTCATAAAATTGAGGATCATTAATGATTCATCATCTTTATGGTAACTTGATCTCAGCCTACTGATTAATGGAGAAACGTCTTACCAATTAAATTGCATTTTATTGTCAAATTTCCACCAACTTAGATTGACAAAGTGCAATGATTATCTTTCACAAATTAACAAAATTAATATAATTTTTTTCTTTTATGTTTGTTGGTTTGACTTAAATTTTTTTAGATTAATTAATTAACAAAATTAATGTACATGTCTAAATTTTTTGGAGGTCAAAAAACGACGTATATGAGTATTGATATCTAAATGACGTCGTTGAAATATATTGAACATACATATGTGTTGGTCCCGAGGCGAGTATTAGTGTATTTAGGGAGGGGAAGAATACACCAGTTAACGTTTTGCTCATTTTTCAGATAAGTGTTCTAAGCAGGCTAGTGGATAATAATTAAGCTGAAAGTGACATATATCAACAAACCGATATAAGCTGACTGATGTCCAGATAAGTTCTACCTAACTGACTGATCAGTTAACAATTCTAATGACTGCTCGTAGGCTGGTCAGTTGGACTAATAATTGAAGCGTGTGTAGAATGTGGTGGTATGTGTTGTAATGGGCAAGTTTCGTATAGCTTTAAATAAATATTCGCGGCCCAAGTGCTTAGCCCAATCCAAAAAAATTGAATTGATTTCAATTAATTCAGCCCATACTCTAGGTCATTAAGCCCCATCAACCCAAACCCTAGAGAGGGCATCAACTTGGGGAAGAAGGGAGGAAACGGATCAGGGATACTGACCCCACAAAATATTGGAACAACTAGGGTTTAGGGAGAGGTGCCAGCAAAACCCTAGTCGTCAGGCCACCACAGTATAAATAAACATCAACTAGGTCAACAGGACCATCGAATCATTCATACTCTGATCACTGCTACCTGCACTCGTACTCTACACGATTCACCATCTTGCTCAATCAATCCGTCTCCATGCTCTCACGTTCTGAAGTTCAGAACCACCCTGACCCGTCAGGCTGACTAGTTCATCCAGTCAAATCGACTACTTCAATCCTGCTCTATTATTTCATTAATTTTATGTTTTATTATTATTTTTACGGATTCCGTCAAGTATCTTTTATCATTGAACTGGCTTGAACGTCGGAGGCCCTTCCATCGACACCCCCACCAGTGTTCCTAGAAGGGCTCTAACGTGTTTGTAGTTTTCAAGTTGCTGGTAGTGCCCACTGATCCGGATGTACCCAACGTCTTAATTCGTGATTGTTGGATCTATCCCCAATAATTTGGCGCCCACCGTGGGGCCCTAGAAATCAAGTGAATCAACATATTTTTCGTAGATTTCCACGAGCATTAATCATTCTGAAGGTCGTGACGGATCTGAAACTCCTGATGCACCTCACGTGACTGCTCAGGCTGACCTAGCCACCCAGATCGCCGCCCTGACTAAATAGATGAATCAGGAGCGAGAGAGATGCAAGAAGTTGAAAAATGAGAATGCCAACTTGTATAACCGTCTCGAAGCTATGGAGCCTATCGAGATCATCGAACCTTCCGGCTTCCGAACCCAAGTATCTTCCATGCAGCCTCTCGGAGATACACCGATCACTCACAAGGATAGATCCAATCCTCCCATGACGGATCCATCATTTTCGGTAAGAAATCGCAATGTTGTTGGTAACCCGACTGAACTTGGTCATGCTACTTTGAATGCAGGTGTTAACATTACAACATCCGCACTAGAACAATCACGGAAACTTAGCCAACTCAACCCGGACTCCAGAGCCGCAGGAACACTCCGACAAGATGGAACAACCATCATGGGAGGACAACATGCTCGAACCATCTTCACCACCTGGGCGTAGCAATGAGCAATGACGTCGTTGGAGGCACGCAACCTACCATATTGGCACCCAATCAGACGATCACGCCAACCCAAGTTAACCAACAAGCGGACGGACACGGTCCGAGGGAGTTCAGCCAGGATCAGTTGTTTGCCAATGAATTCGCCCAACCAGCCACAATCGGCCCATATGCAATCAGAGATAAAGACCTGGCAAGAAAGTTGGCCAAAATGGAGACCTTGATCTAGTGAATTCCTGGTGTCCTGGCACCCATCCATAAAATTTTAGAGAACTGCTACGCCGACTCGCCATTTGTGGATGAAATTTCCCTGGTGGAAATGCCTATCAAGTTTAGCTTTTCGAGCATGCAAATGTTCGACGGTACGATGGATCCGACTGACCACATCGCTCAGTACAAGCAAAGGATGTTCACTGCCGCAATTCCTCGTGAATTGATGAGCTTCTTTATCTTCTGGTGTCATCTGGCTGAACATGACATATAGTTTCCTTCTCAGATTATCAAACTTGTTTATCTGGGTTCGGGAATAAATTCCCTTTTGTTTAGCCACAAGAAGTACACAAACATCGATGAACTCATAGTTGATGGCTCCAGTTTTTATGTAAACTGGAGTGGCGGGAGTTGTGTTCAGTGGAGAATGGATTTCTCGGTGATGGAATATGGCTGCATCAAGAATGGAATCCACCAGTTCACGATCATTGTGATGGCAGATGAACTGTCTAAACCTTTAGTCAGGTTTGTCCTCGGTAAGTCTATGCCAATAGTAAAACTAGAAGATGAACTCACTCTTTAACATTTTCCACTTCTTGAGCAGCTGAGCTGGTATCCAGTCTTTGTCCAACTGGTTCATCTCCATAGATATTGTCCATTTGATCAACATATCTTCGCCAAAAAATAATGTTTTTTGCTCTCTCAAACCAGTCTTTGAAAATGATATGCTTAGGCTGGCAGTTAAAAGTTATGTTCTCTCCATCCAGTTCCAACATTAGCCAGGTGAGCTTTCTTCACATTAGCAGACATCTTCTCCCATCTTACCTTAAAGGCTTCATATGAAGAGATTTCCCAAATCTTGACTACGGAGGGGCCTTGGATGATTGAGAAAGTTCCATCTGTCTTTGATCTTCAGTCAGTTGCATAATCTTTTGGGGAGGGGCCCTGGATGATTGAGCTAGAGCTTGTCTAGTTTCCTGGGTAATTGGTAGAGTCAAGAGTGCTTTAGTAACCCTTTCTTCTGTAATGGGTTTCTTCAGAAAATCTAGCAGTTTCGACGCTTGGAGTCTGGATGCAGTTTATCTCCTTGCCTAAGTAGTGGCACCAAAAGTTGAACTTTTCTTCTTCTTAGTTGCTTCATCCTCAATCATAGGGCCTTTTCTCTTTTTTCTCTCTTTCCATTTTTTGACATCATCATCTGCCTGGGAGAATTCGTTAACAGTCCTCTTGAAGAACAGCTTGGACTCTACTGAGATCCGCTTGTCTGCATCAGCCTTATCCATCCGTTCAAACATCCCAAGGAGTGAGGCATCCAGTCAGCCTGGAATTGGTTGTCTGCTCAGAGCTTGTACAAGTTGATTGTGCATTTGACCTCAGTGAGTTGCTGACAGAGATATCATTTGCCTTGTCGTTGTACGGTGGATTCTCCGTGCAAATAAACTTGTAATTTTTCTATGCCCACAGCTAGGTTCCGCTAGCAGTAAGTATAGGGTCGATCCCACGAGGAGTTGGTGTATTATTCTCTCTTGTCACCGTCACAATCACACACTTGGGGTTGTGCCCTGATCAGAGCACTAAAAACAACGAACCTGAAATAAATCAAAAGAAAGATCAAAAATAAAAGGAACTTGGTTTGGGCATAGTCTCGTCAAGCCTGGGCACGGTCATCGCTCATAGGTTCAAGGATTGTCATTGTGCCTTCACGTCATTGGTTATGGGCAGATGTCAATAGGTTGGGCCCCCTTGTCACTTTTCACGTGCGCAGCCTACCCCACCCTCATCCGCGCCCTTCATGTGGTTGCCCACAGGAAGTTTGTCTGGCCCAAATGGTCATCAGGCATGTCCGAAGACATATTACCACTCGCCCACAATTGCCGCACTTCGTGGAGCTGGATTTCTCCTAACTTGTGCCAACATACTACTTGTAACTTGGCCGTGCCCAGAACAGTACCGGCCGGATAAAGTGCAGAGTTTGTCCAAGTTGTGTTGGAATCAGGCCAATTGCTTCAGGAACGTGATTGCACAAATCTTGTGCCCACATTAGACCTCACGATTTTACTTGCTCATACTTAACTCGATTTTTAGCCCAAACCAAGTAACAATTACCTAGACATAGTGATGCCACGATTCAACCGGGACCGGCGGGCCAACCCTGAACCGGCCCAAAAGTCAACGGTCCGGGCTCGGACCGTTGACCACGGGCCGGTTTTGGGACCGGCCCGCCAAGGAGCTCGGTCCGGTTACAGTTCAAGGGGAGAGCGGCCCGCGGCCCGCCGGTTCGGCCCTGAACCGCCGGGCCCGGCCAATTTTTTATTTTTTTTAATTTTATATTCAAATCCTAATAATTTTAACTAAATGTAGTTTCACTATTTATAGTGTACTACACATGGTAGAGAATCCTACATTTTTCAATGTGGGATAATGTAGCTTCACTATTTATAGTGTACTACACATGGTAGAGAATCTTACATTTTTCAATGTGGGATAATGTAGCTTCACTATTTATAGTGTACTACACAGGGTAGAGAATCCTACATTTTTCAATGTGGGATAATGTAGCTTCACTATCTATAATTTACTACGCATTATAAAGAATCCTACATTTTTCAATGTGGGATCACTCAACCTAACTTATAAATATATAACTTATATTCATGTAATAACTTATAACTTCTAAATATATAACTTATAAATATGTAACTTATAACTTATAAGGTCGATGGATCAATTAGTTAGTATTAATTAGTTTACTTATTCAATTTTAAAGATTATGTAATTTGTATCCTTGTAATATTTTTTTGGTACATAGAATAAATTCAATAAAGATATCTATTTTTATGAATTCATTTGAATTTTTGGTTCTCAATGTGTTAATTATTTTTCCTTTACTTTATTTCAATTCAATTGTCATTTAAAAAAAAGATGACATAAAAAATATTATTATATTATTAAGATTTTTAAGTTGAGTAAATTTGAAAATTATTTTACTTGGTAACTTGAGTAATTTCAAGCTTTAAAAAACAAAACATATATTTAAAAATTAAATATTTATATGACAATAGTATATAAGTTATTAAGTAATTTAAGACTTTAAGTTGAGTAATTTTAACATTTTAAGTTTTTAACATCATAATTTATAAAACTATATAGTATAAGTTGAGTAATTTTAATATTTTTTTCAACATTTGTAAAGTAAAAACTATTACATGAATATAAGTTATAAGTTACAAGTTATATTTTTATAAGTTATAAGTTATATATTACATGAATATAAATATAAATTATATATTTATAAGTTAGGTTGAGTGATCCCACATTGAAAAATGTTGTATTCTTTACAATGTGTAGTACACTATAGATAGTGAAGCTACATTAAGTTAAAATTATCCCACATTGAAAAATGTAGGATTTTCTACCATGTGTAGTACACTATAAATATTGAAGCTACATTATCCCACATTGAAAAATGCAGGATTCTCTACCATGTGTAGTACACTATAAATAGTGAAGCTACATTATCCCACATTGAAAAATGTAGGATTCTCTACCATGTGTAGTACACTATAAATAGTGAAGCTACATTTAGTTGAAATTAACACAAATCATTTAATTTCATTAAAAAAAAAGTGAAAATTTGTGAAAAACCGGGAACCACCGGTTTTCGGCCCTGAACCGCCGGTTTTCGGCCCGGCCCGGAACCGCCGGTTCAGGGTCCGAAAACCGGCCCTTTACATTTCATCCGGGCTGGTTCCGGTTCTTCGGATTCTCGACCCTGAACCGCCGGTTCGGGCCCGGAACCGGCGGCAACACTACCTAGACATAACTAAATAAAATAACACAAAATAAACATACTTGAATTGAAATAGAAGTTCAAAAATAAAAAAACAATCTTTGGGCAACACCAACTTTGCCCAAAGCAAATAAAAACAATACATAAAATAAAAAAGTGCACAAAGGGCTTATTCCTTCCTTGGCTAGACTCTCATTGAAAATAGACATACAAAACAAACTAATCTAAAGTCAAGAATGGCTGGAAATTATGTGTTAAAATTCGTATCCAGCTCCTCTGTGGCCACAGGGAAGTGCTTCTTTATATAGAGAAATGAGTGGGCCTTGGGCCAAGTCCATGTAGATTAGGGCTTCTGGGCGTAGCAGGCAGCAACTAGGGTTTCTGGGCACGGCGGCTAGGGTTTCTAGGCGCAGCCAAGTTGCTGAGATTTCTTTCCATATATGCTTAGCCTAAATCAGATATGCATCCCATAACTTTGGCAAGTAAATTAGGTCAGATCCTCCTATACAAGGTAAGTGGATATCCGCCTCATTCTTTCCTTATGTTGATGGGTACGCGTTGTGCCCTTGCACGCCAGGTTGTGCCTCAAAGTCAGCATCACAATTCTTCTTAGTTTCTATTCGACCTCTGATTTGCGACTATGCCCGTGAACACCAAATTTTTCCGATGTGCCCTGGAATGCCAAAATTTGCACCTGTCTCGCTGATGTGCCTTTGAACGCAACTGGATCCCGCACGGTACTTGGTCTGCGCACAGGAGCACAACTACTGTGCTCATGAATGATCTCAAATCTTTGCCTCTTTTGCGGAATGCAGTCTGTTATGCCCAAGATCCTATCCACCTGTCCTTATGCCCAAAATGTGTCCTCCCAAACACAAAACACACGAAAACAAGACTCGATCTAGACCTAAAAGATACACAAAAAGAGCATGAAAAATGGGCTCGTTAGTTGCCTTTGGGTTTCCAGCAGAGCAGTAGATTTTGCAATAGGCTTGACTTGATGAAGAAGAAGAATTTGAGTATCCACCTATTTTTTGATGATAAAGACGTTTTGTAACTTCTGGTCCCGTGCAGCTTGTGGGCATTTGAAGAATGCTCTGAGGGCATTTTGTAACTTTTGGTTCTATGCAACTTTGAATTCATCGAGGTCTTTTCATAACTATTTTTCCATCATATCCTCAAATATATTGAATAATTCTCCAATTTGTTTGTCATGATCATCATGAAATTTGCTCATTATTTATGCCATTTCTTTGTCGAGCTCGGTGTCATGGTCCTCCAAAGTTTGCTTAACCTTAGCCAAAAATTGGTCAACTTTGAGTTCCATTGAATTCTTTAGTGCCACAATAGCACCGATATTGAGCTCATTTCTGAAATAGAGATGATCATTTGGCATATAGCTCCTTCAGCTTGTAATTAAGAAAACTTTTGTTTCGCCCAAGTTCTATAGCTACTCAGATCACATCCTTCTCTGCTAGTTGGAATTTGGGCATAAAATGGTTGAGTGGCTCTATTGACATTGTTGATGTCTAGACTGGTTCTTCATCCTTGAGCTTTTGATCAGGCTCACTTGAGAGCAATAGCTCATTGCAGAAGCTATCGTTGAAGGTGTGTAGAACCATGTTGGCAATTTCATCTAGAATCTACTCATCAGATAGAGTTGGGGCAGTTTAAGTAGAGGTGTCCTTTGTGGATTCTGTGGGTGGAACTAAAAGCAGTTCAGGAGATTGCTCAATTTTCTTCTCCAGTGCCTTGTTTGTTAGCTTGGAAACTTGTTCAGGTACTGATGTTCCAACATTCTGAAGAGCATCAGTTTACTTTTCAGCATCGACTGTCTTAGTTGGCACAGTCGACTTCTGAATAGTGGAGCTACTTGCTTATGCTTCTTTAGCATATTTGATCACCAATCCTGATGATGTCATCCACATTGGTGAAGGCTTCATAGATGCTGGTGAAGTTAAGTCCGTCCTTCAGGCAAAGCTCAGCAAGTTAGATGGGTTCTGATGTGAAAGCCTTGATGACATTTTGATATAGAAAACAATTGGCAACCTTTAGTCTTAAGAAGGTTTGGAGGCAAACTACCTTATCTACAACCTCCAGGAATTGCTGAATTCCTGGATATTTTTCTTTGATGGAGAAAGTTGCCCTGGTCTCTTAATGATCATGTTGACGCCGGAGAAATATTGCCAACACAGTTTTTGTGAGTTATACGTCTTTCTTCAGGTACTTCTTCGTCACGTTCAGACTTTGAGGCAGTCTGACCATCAAGTTGTTCTTTTTCATACATTGGTTGTTTGTCAGTGTGAGAGTGAGTGTCGGACTGAGGAATAGTGGAAGAATTTGGGATATATGATATCATCCTGAATGTGAAGCTTAGACTATAGAGGAACTTGTTGAAGTACATGGGTGGAACCAATCAATTTTTGAAGACAAGATACATCGACCTCTGGTTATCTTAAGCTTTTTCAGCATGAGAGTCTGTCTCATGATGATGGGACGTGGGAAGTATTTATTCATTTTATCAGCACTAGTGTGAGTCTCGTGCTGAGAAGAGGTAGATGGAATATCAGTGACTTGTTCATCATGAGAATGAGTCTCATGTTGAGAAGAACTTTAGATAGTCTGCTTGTGATGAGCAGACTGTGAAGATTTTTCTTGTCTTTGGGGGTGTGGACTTGGATTTAGAAGCCGATGGTTCATCAGCTTGAGATGTTTTTGCTTCAACTTCTGCATCTTCTTCTGGATCAAACGATGAAGCTGATTCTTTGGTTGAGCTGGAGAAGACTACCTTCCTCTTCACAGCTTGCAACTTCTTCCATTTCTGTCGCTACTTTATTTTCTTTGGAAGCTCACTGATAGGGGTGTTGTCCTCTGATTTAGTGTTGTTTCTTCAACCATGTGGATCTTCTTGGATGTTTTCATGACAAGGGCAGCCTTCCGTTTGCCTTTCTTGGTTTCAGCTGCAGTTGTTGCTTAGTTGATGAGGCCTTGGTCTTGCCCATTATTTGAATGACATTAGCATCCGATGTCATTTTGTGATGATTTGTTGGGATGGGATTTAGGACAACCTAGTGAACAGTGTAATCCTAGGTTGCAGAAGTGGCCTTAGTACTGAGGTCTATCTTCTTTTTACCTTTATTTGCCTTTGAGTATGTTTTCACGTCAGTTGTCAGTTGGTGCAACAAGGCATTTTGCCAATTGATCTCGCTATTGTCAGTCAACGCATTCTGCTGAAGGATGGATACTTGGTTGTGTGAGCCTACGTTTCTGAACCAGGCTCACTGGACCATATTGATTATAATCTTGTAGGGGAGCCGAAAATCTTTCTTATAAAGTGTCCCAAGTACTTTTTAATTTTTCACAATCAGCATGTTGTAGATGGCTTCCACACTGGCTGACTTACTAATATGGTTGGGCAGCATGGCTCAAAGCTAGGCAGTGAGTACAACTCTTTACATTTTCCAGGACATCAATGTCCACAATATTTTCCTTTGTTGCCTTCTTTCTTTCAGTCTCATAGATGATTGAGATAAAGGAACATTAGAGATCTTTCTTTGGTTCAGCTTCAAAGTTTTTGCAAAAATCTTTCACTTCAAAAGAAATGTGAACATCAGAGTGATTATTGAACATTTTTCTGAGCTCTTTGACTTCGATTTTTGTCAGTAGGACTTGAACATCAAGGATAGTCGTCCGTGAGAATTCGTGTATAGATAATATGTATATACCTAGCTTCATTGGTCATGAATATTAATTATAAGTTGCAAATGTGTACTTTATACTCTCACTGTCCACCAATTCTTGACCCATTTCATAATGGCATGAGTTTAAGAAATTGGTTGAGTATGTTATGAGTGGAATAAGGATCCCACTTATTTTAGTTTTAAATTGATTAATTTGATTGAGTGGTGAGCCAATGGTAAGCTTTGTAAATAATAGGTAATATTGATGGTTGAAATTATGGATAAACTTGCCAAAAATGAAATAAGTTAAAAATTGCTGGATAGACTAAAATGGCAAAATAAGTCATGAATTTGTGGATGGATGGAGTATGATATAATAGATAGATAATGTTGGGTCACGGAGGGTTGACTGAACAGGTGTAGGGGGGGAATACACTTGTATGCTATTTTTAACTTCAAAAACACAAACACCTTTGATAAAACTGAAAGACAGTTTGACTGATGAAAAATAATGCGCACTTCAGTTAACAAAGGGATGACGACTGATACTGAACAAAGGTTCAGTGGGTGACTTCAGTTAATTGAGCAAGTCAGTTAACTTCAGTCCAGATAAGGCTTCAATCGATAAGAAAACAGAGTAGAGTTACAAATCTTACTGACTATCAAAAGATTGATCAGTTAGACTGATAACTCTAGTAGCGGAAATGTAAACTTAGTGAATAGCCTTAGAAAGATTTTCGCACAGAGAAAATTCCTTAGTTACACTTTTCAGTTAATCAGTTTGATAAAAACATAGATATGCGCAGATACTGAAAATGTAAAGCAGCTAAACGACACAAGAAATTTTACGTGGTTTGAAAACAACGTTACTACATCCACAGTCAGATGATTAGTCCGACAATCACTCGCTTGTGCTTGCGGGTGCACAGCAAAACTTAACAACTGAAACAACCATTCCAGTACCAACACATTGGGTTGAATTTCTCTTTCTTCTCTTAGCACGCTAAGACACCTAACAATGCCTTTGTTGCGCTTTGGCTAAGATCTCTGAGTCAGAACACTGGTCTGAACCCGCTCTAGCTTCAAACGTCTAACTCTAACAAGAGAGGGGTTTGAAATCAATTTCCAACTATGATTACTCAAGAACAGGCTCTCGGGTAATCTGATTCTAGGCTTAGGATGTAAGAATATTTGCCTAGATAATCTAAGAGAGTTTTGGTGATCAGTTAGACTGATAGCTTTGAACTTTGATGACTCTCTTCTTCGATTCAAATTTGTGAATGTTTTTGCTTGAGTAGATATTTCTGCAGAGCTTCGGCTTTGTATTTGAATCGGTGAGGATTGCAATTGATCCTCAGGCGCTATTTATAGGCTGAGTTCCGAATAGTTCCGTTGGAGAGAAGGTCTTCGAAATTTCTGCCGTTGTGAGACATTGTCACGTCTTGGGCTGAGGTGGCGATCTTCGTATACTCCTTCAAGCATAAATTTGAATCGTTGAGTCCTTGGAGCTTGTTGCTTCTGCAGCTTTTCACGAAAAGAGGAAATTCGGTCATTGCAAGGACGATCGTCAAATCCTCCGCATTTAATGCACTTGTACTCGACATTTAATGATGCGTGTCTAACACTCTTCGCTTCAGTCCGATGTAGAATGTTGACTAGTACTTGCATTTTACTTCAGTTCTACAATGACATGAATTGCTTGAGTATCTCTGACTGGTGATTGCTTTAATCTTCAGTCAAGGAATGTCTCATGGTACTTCGGTTGCAGTAACATCAGTTGAGCTGTCTTTGGTCTCCAGTCAGTAGGTCTTCAGTCCTATTCTAAGCACTTGAACTCTAACACTTGAGTTCAACGAAAAAGACCTATGCTAAAAGAAAAATCTAAGAGTTTTGATATCATCAGAACAAGGGCAAGGATATTTCATTAATTTCCCAACAGATGAAAATAATATAAACTACTAATTCACCACATATTTTATTGTATTGATTAGTTTGATCATCTAATTCTACGAACTACAAGACAATGATGCCTAAGTCAAGTGGCAAAGCTAAAGCACCAAAGATTCTCCTTTATGAGAGGTCTTGGGTTCGATATCGTCTGTGCGGGTAAGTATTTTCACTTTTGTGTGGGTAGTGTTCCCACTTTTGTGTGGATAGTAGTCTCGCCTACGTGCGGGTAGTTTTTTCACCTTTATGCGGTGTAGAGATCTCGTTTATGTGCGAATTGCTTATTTATTAATAATATATTAGATACCTCTTGTAATTTAAAAAAAAATCTACCAACTACAAATACTCGGTTAATGTTTTGTCAATCTAATCCACTCTCCAAATTAACTAACCGCTCAATATCGTCTACTTTGAGAATTTTCAATATTGTCAATAGATAGTGTACAGTACGTTTAATGTTAGATATTCTTATAAGATTAATAATACATCATACACATATTTAGGTGCATTTTATGAAGAAATAGATGAATAAATCATACCCTGTATTATGCACGTACATGCATATGATCTCAGAAAATTAAAGTAATCAAAACTACTCTTGATTATTCACTAATATAAAACTAAGAAAAGTAAATATAAGAGACTTTTGACTAATTAAGAGTAACCTTTTTTTTTCCTTTTACTCGACGATTTAATATCTTATTCTCCGTTATCACCAAAGTAAATGAGACATAAATTTATTATATATGGCATATGGAAATATATCATACAGAGTGATGCTATTTGACCATAATATTATGAACAGTCATAATAATTTTAAATTTTATGTATTTAATTTTTTTGTTCAAAATAAAAATAAAATTTAACTAGTTTTACTGTTTTGTTAAAAAAATTGCAAAAGAAAAATAAAATTACAATGTGTATAAAAAAATAAAACTAGCTAAAAATCTTATTTTTACTTAAAACAAAAAAATTGAAATACACGAGTTTTTTTTATTTTTTTGTCATATTATGTTTGGCCATAATATGACCAAACAGAATTACTGTTCAGATATTACTCCCCATATAAATCAATATATAGATACAGTGTGTGTACGTATGCCTGGGGGATCCAAATTCGAAATATTTTATTTTGTTGCAGTTTCTTAATCTAGTAATTACAAATATATAATATGTTAAACAATCCTGATAAAATCAACAAAGCTGTCCATAATCTTTCTTAAACGGGCTTACATATAATTAGCTGTACAGCATTATTCTAAGATGGAAAACTTATACACTCAATTTAATTTATTTAATCCCCACATGAAGCTGTCCTCGTGGATATTTGTATATGATATAAGTGGTGTCTCACTGCAAAGAATCTTTCATCATTTTCTTCATGGATGATAGTGCTTTTCCTTTTTCAATTAAAAAGTAAAACACCATGTACCTCGAATTGGTCTAATCCGAAGAAGAAAACAAAAATTCCATATAACTATTTGCAATTATTTTTGTATTTTCTAGTAACTGTCATAATAAGTTCATGTTATAACTTAGAACGTACTTGTATATGTTGCTGTAATTTCTAGATTATAGTTTCCTTTGGACACAGGGATTGCAAAAGATAAAGATTGCAATAAGAATTACTCACCTTCTCTTATTTACGAAAAAGAATCTTGTTTCACTTTTGAATCATCACATAATTCACATCATACCTTCTATCCTATATTTAACTATAAATTATACTTTTATTTAATTTTTTAATTAATAATATACTTCTATTTTACTTATTTATACTAACACTATCCCTACAAATTGTATATTTATTCTACTTATAACAATTTTATTAAAATTCGTATTCATCCTCGAATAGATTTTTTTTTTCGTGGATGGAAAGAGTACAATATCTATATATATAAGAAAAGAAGTAAATATAAATAAATTCAATTAGAAGGATATAATTGAAATTGAAAAAATAAGTAGATATAAAATAAAAATCAAATTCAATATATTTACTTCACTTAAAAATGAAAACAATAAAATTGCCGACTCCTTAGAATACTCAAACCGCCAAATTAAGTTGTGTATTATTTAAAGTTTTTATAGAATGCGTTTTTCTCATTTTCAAGTAATTTTGTATTAGATAAAATATATAACCCAAATTCTTGGGTGCGACTATGCGACCGGTTTGAAAGTTTACATTTTTTCACAATAATGTTTACTTTTATTCATAAGAACTTTTAGTTTTAGTTATTTTCACTCATTAATACTTATATTCTTAACTATTTGGTCAAGTAATCATTATCGTACCAAAAAATAATTATTGTTACAATGAAATGTAATATTTATAAAGTATTACATTTATTCATGATAAGTGTTACTTTTATTCATGAAAACTTGTACTACTACATAAGTATACATTTGTGCGAACAAATGTATATCTTATGCTCATTAAAAGTAACCGACGACCGGCCGCATGCAAGACCAACCCAATATATAATATACCCATTTGTGGTTTTGATATCATTTTAAAAAATGTGTACTGAATCTTTCTAAATTTTGCAATTGAGGCTTCTTCGATTTTTCCGACGATTGAAAAGATGACGCGAATACCACCACTTACTAAGATATGGTAGAGAGGAAATAAGTGATGTTGTGTTGTGTACAATTAATCACAAAATTAATAATATTAGAGTATTTTGTACTAGGAAATCTCAATTGCAAAAACTACAATAATTTGATTTTTATTTGCAAAGGTTTAAAATTGGGATCGAATTTACAAAATAAGTATAAATTCATGATTTATCTTACAATTAACCATTCTAATGCACCATTGAATTGTTCATAATTATTTTTGTTAAATAAAATATTTTTATTTTCTATAGCATGTTTTTTACTACATTAGAACAATTATCTTGACGGGTATTAAAATAGGTTTCTATATCTTGTGATTATTAATATTTCAAAACTATCTAGAATTATTCAATTAATTTTTTTGAATCTATGTAAGTTTGTATATTGTGGTTTGTTATTATCTGAAATCAATAAATACTAAATTTAAATTTTAATATTATTATATTAATTATTTCACTCGTTCACCAAAAATGGAGCACATTCCTTGGACACGAATTTTAATAAAATTGGTGATTAGTGGAGAAAGGGTCTCACTATTGTTTAAAATAAATGGTTGAGATTGAATTAAAGGTTTTTTTTTTTAATAAGAGGTATTTATAAGGATAAAATATAAGGAAAAGATGTGAGTCCACATTCTAAAAGGAAAAGTGCCTCATTTTTTGTGGATGCTAAATATAGTAATTGTGCCCCATTTTTGGTGGACGGAGGGAGTATAATATAAAGTGTTGCGTATATATTGTGTGAGGTATCGTGATAATCGTTATCTGATTTTCTATAAAAGTAAATGATAATTTGTATAAAAATAAATAATACTTCACAAATGATATTTTTTTATACATGTAAATGATACTTTTAATAATAAAAAATGAAACTCTATTTGATTGACCAGGGCGGAAAGGAACAAAATGGGAGGGACAGAGGGGAGAGGGAGGGACGGGCCCAACACGAGTGCGGATTTGACCCAACCACATAATTCTCTCTGACGGGAAAATTTGCTAAAATTAAATATAAAGCTCCAAATATATATATATATATATATATATATATATGTAATGTGTAAATTTAAAAATTTTATATTTCATTATTAATTAATAAAAATAATGTATTTAAAAATATTTATATTTATTAATAAAATATTAAATTTACAATATATACAACATTTCCTCGTGCATCGCACGGGAGTCGTACTAGTTAATATATACCAAATTCCACCATATGATTTAAGATTTTGCTCTCTCCTTAATTCATGATCCTAAGGAGAGATTTTTATTTTATTTTTTTACAATCCTGCAAATTTTTGGAAAATTTTCAACATCGAAATCTCAAACCAAACACAAATTTTCCATAAATGATACTAATATTTTCTTTATTTTTTTTATTCTCATTTTTGTATTTTTTTTTCCCTGAAAAAATATGCATTTTTAGTTAATAATAATATATTAAATATATATCAAATGTTCATATATGAAATGAAGTAAGTATTCAAGATCTTGTTGTAATTCTACAAATTTGTAGAGTTGCGTGTTCTGTATGTATGTATGTTACATAACTTATGTTAGTTAACCATGTTGTGATTTACAACTTTGTTAGATGACTATCCTTCTCCCAGTTGGACAATGGGAAAAGGGAAAAGCCTGTTTGAGGACAAATTGGCATTGATTTGGTAATCTACGAGTATAAAAGATTGAGAGAAAAAGAATTGCTTTATTACATTGATTTGGTCCTTTACAAGCAGTAAAGGTATCAATAATAGTATCATGCAACTGCGTGTGTTGGCCAAGCGGTAAGGAGTTAATGCTTAAGACTAGGTCTTGAGTCCTAGTCCCCCGTAGCGCGACCTTTAAATTTCTTTATTTAATACTGTTAATTTATCAAAAATAAAAAGTAAAAAATAATAATAGTATCATGCTGGTAAGGTTTCAAAGGCTGTATTCACTTTACTTTGTGTAAAAATACAGTCTTTCTATGTTCTAAAAAAAATAGTCTTTCCCAATCAAACCTACAACACACATTGTAATGACGATGATGTCCGTAATGATGTCACAAAAACATGAGTTAATTTTGTGTTCTCGGACCAAAAATCTGAGAGTTGTTTATAGGTGTACCAAAATCTGGGGAGCAAAAAAAAAAAGACCTGTTTGATATACAGCAAAGCTAGTAAGCATCGAACACTAACAAAACTGCCTACAGCACAACATTTACGTAATACAGTACCACTTAATCTGACCTAGTCTTCCTCTTCTTCTGTTTCCTGTACTTCTCGTAGAGATTTAGAGACCGTGTTGTGCGGTCCATCTCCAATCTCAATCTCTCGTTTTCTTGGATATCGCGAAGCAACAAGAAGTGCTCGGAAAGTTTATTTCTGACTGCATTCTCATCAATTTCGCCTGAAGAATTAAGTTGTGGTCCTTGAACAGGCATGCTATCGCTTCCCTTCCTTTTGTGGTTTGTAGCTCTTTTTATGGCACTAGGTGCAGCAAAAGACTCGTTCTCCTTTAACAACTCCACATAAGCTTGTTGCGGGGAGGCATGGACACGAAAAACCTGGTTTGTGGAGGAGTTCATGGTTGAGATAGTAGACGCGATTGATGAAACAGTTGGATGATAGTGTTTCATCAGAAGATTAAGCTCCCAAAGAACTGATGCTAGTGCACCACAAAGGTTAGGGTCCAACACTTGAGGTTGGAATTTCTGCAATTATACCAAAAATCATTCAGCATTACTGAAATGCAAGAAATTGTGTGGAAGAATTATCTAAATGAGGTGCATTAAAGTGAAAAACTTCAGCGAAAGCCTGATCTCCATTCACTCAAGAAGGCACTTCCGCTGAGGAGGAAAATAGGGACTTTACTGCAATGGCACCAGCAACAGATCCACCTCCAGCATCGTTTTCCAACAGATTACGGCATTTGGCATTCTTCTGCAGAAGATGCTTCACAGTGACCAATGCTGCAATTCATTCCCAAAAAACAAATCATATTATAGCAACAGAATTCAGAATTGATAATTTTAGTTTTTCAAAGTTAAAAACCGACCAGCCATGGACTCAGCTGGCCTAAAGCATAACGAAAATGTAGCCAATCGCTTTATAAATGCAGCAGCTCTTTGCATATCATGCTGTCTTTCATCACACAGCATTATCTTCATGGCTTCGGCCAACAATTCCCCATCATCCCTGTTTCAGCAACAAATGATGAAGTTCAATAACCAATAATTTGCAGATTAAGTAGAAAATACAGACGAACGAATAAGTGTCCCCTAAAAATTCATTTTCTGAGTCCAACAAATAAGAAGACAACAGAGAGGGAAGGGTTCTGAGGATAGGAAACATACACCATAAAGCATCGCAAAACAACAAATTTTCCATACTGTACCCCAATGAAACTTCAACAGATATTGTATCGGATTCCACATTAGAGCATATTCTAAGATGCCAAACAACACACTCAAATGATGTTGCAGAAAAAGCACGGCATCAAAAGTAGATCTAATTAAGTGATACTTTACTAACATAACAAACAATGAACTAACAAAAAGATGCTAGAGGATGATCAATCACGAGAAGTTTCATACTTGACGAATAAATTATAGACTGACAGCTAAAACTAAATTGGTACTCACCTAAGATCATTCTTCTTTGCATGGCATACTAAACAAAAATCACACGGAAACCAACAAAGTAAAGCAGGCAAACATGATATTCATTCTTGTTCTATAACTGATATATTGATGATATTTATCTTGGATATGCTTGTTTCAGAGCTATTTAACAGTAATGCACATACCTTCCTGGCTGATACTCGAGTATCAGATTGTATAACTGGATAAAAAACTCCTGCAGATCAACATTCAGAGCATCTAGATTGTTCCTCATCACTTTAAAAGCAGCAATACAGCAGCGTAACCGTTCTGACACAGTTAACTGACACGAAGAATTCTCAGAAGAATCTCCTGACTTACTGCCATTCCCAGCAAGTTTTCTCAGACATTGCATGAGATCAGCCATAAAATCCAAGTCAATCAGATGAGCGAACTTTCCAATTCCATTCAAACATGGATCGAGTAGGGGATGACTTCCAAATGCACCATGCACGGCTTCTGATCTGAGCAACAAAAGATAAATGGATGTAAGGGAGGCAGTAATTGCCCAGGGACAATAATTAAATAAACAGTTTAGCTACAGACATCGGAAAAAAAAATCTTGGGGGAAAAGAATCATATATTGATGCCAACTATCACAGGTTTTATAGAACTCCATTTGCATCCAGTTTCTTCGCTGATCTGGTGCCCCACAATACCATCTTGCTGAGACATTACTGCTCATCAGTTAAGGATACACAGCCAAGAAGTACTCAGAACAGTTTATACACAAAACAGGTTTACACAGCCAACAAGCATAACAAAACTCGAGATCTACATGCGCATTTAGCGATTTAACTTGCACAGAAAAATAAAAGAAAATAATTAACCACACAGCAACTAACAAATAACAAAATGAAACTTTCCACCAATAACAAAGAACTTTTTGGCTCTCTTAGAAGTGTAAAGGACAGGTCAGTACAGTTTACAGAAAACTTCATTAAAGATAAGGAGACTAAGTTGCATATTCAGCTCAATACAACTGAGACAACTACAAAGTGCCATATTGAACTCTGCTGATTATCTTCACATCCTAAAACAGTATACTTACTTTGGCTGTACAGTATGTTTTAAGATGCGGAAGAATGTCTGAAATACAGCAGAGAGCGTCTGTGACTGCATTTTTCTTCTCTCTTGGGGATCTTGATCAGATGAAACAGCTTTGTAGTCTGCATTTACCTGCAAGTCTCCAATTGTAAAAGATATCATACAAACAAGCACCAAACACTTGAAAGTCAGATATATACCTCCTCTCTAGTCTTTAACATCATCTCTTTCCTAGTTTTCTTCCTGTCATTTTCAGACATTTGATTTGGCTCATCCGAACCTTTTCTCTTCTTAAATTTTTTGTATTTGGCTTTTTTATCCATATCCGATCTTTCTGGTTTTCCAAGATCCTCATCAAATGACAGAGACGAGAATACCTACAAGGTTGGATGGTAATTAGATTCATCACAATGAATCATAACTAACTGTTACAAAATTATATCAATAAAAAACAAACAGCAAAGACATCCATATAGCAGGATATTACATTGTCACTAACAAAGTGTGCTGGTATGAATCATATTTTAAAAAGTTGCATATGTGCATCGTATTTGTTAATTGTCTGTGCTTCACTGTTCTGGTTTGTAGGCGTTTTAAATTAGGAGTCAGGGTTAACACACAAACACACAAACACTTTAAACAACGAATATAATAGCAAGGGTACATTAATTCCACAAAATGGGAGAAACTTATTACTTCTATAGAATCTGGATGCAGTTGGCAGTTGTGAATTTTTACAAGTTCTGCGATCCTTCTAACAGCCTCCACAGTAACCTCACCACCATGTTTGCCCTCATCAGTGAAAAGTGACTTTATAGTTGAGCAGCAAAGCTTTCTATCAAAATCAAGGACCAAGTCGTGTCAGTCTCAGGTAAAGTAGTTGCAAGTTATAGAAGGAAATAAGTGATCATAAGACAAAGATGGAGCGAGTCTTACAAACAGAAACAATTTAGCATTTTCCAATATCACGAGGAAAATATAATTAAACATGCATTACAAGGACGCTAAACATCAATTCACAAAGACAAAGAAGAACATCATTTGCTTAACTAGCTGATCCGATCATCCGATCATTACCAGCAAGCTCTGTAGCAAGCTGGTCATGTGAAGAACATCCCACCCAAATATTTCATGGAAAAATAATGCAGTAATTCACACAAATTACCTAAAAAAGAAACTACATGCAATCAAACAATAAGCACAGAAGATAAATATGGAAAATACCATCAAGCAAAAACCATATAATGAACTGAGACTTTACAATTTTTTGGAAGAAACAACCATGAATATATGCAACCATATTGATCCAAAAAAAAAACAAACTTCTTAAACTCTAACTACCTTACAACATCATCTTGGGAGCTTATATCTTTCACAACAGCAGCCAGCAAGCTCTCACGATAGTTAAAATGTGGCACTGCTGCAAGCAAAGTACATAAGCAACGGGTGGCCACCTGTTGGTAAACAGTCTGTTGTTGCAGTGCTACCAACTTCTGAACATAAGCCTGAATATGGTTACAAAGATCCAGTCAGCACAAGAGTATTATATTGAGGTAGTCCGGAACTTATTTACCAGAAATTCTGAGAAAACTAATGAGTAAGTTATTGCAGGCTGGAAAAAGTATACAAAAGATTGTAAACCTAACCTTGTATGCCGACAATAGCGTGGACTCATAAAATCTCATCTTCTTAACATCCTTTGAAACCTTCATCTCTTGTTCCTTTTCAGTAGGCAGCCTGATCCGGTAGCTGCAGCAATTGAAAATAAAAGGGTAACACCTATGCTACACAAACACTGATGCAAAAGATCTGTTCGCTTAAACTGAAAGTAAGCAGAATATAGAAGTTGATGCAACATGCTCACCCTGGAATGATATCTTTGAAGACAGCCAACAAGGATTTAAGCCCAAGAATGACAATGGTACTGTCTCCATCCTTTGAAATCTCCAGCATCTCTTTTATAAGCTTAATATTGGACTCTGGATCAGCAAGTAGAGTCGTACCCAACTCAGCAAACTTATATTTCTTCTTCTCATTAGCTTCTTCAGCTGTCAGATCTTTTTTCACTTCGTCCTGAAATACAGATATATTATGCTATGGAAGAAGGTGCAACAACTTATACTAAACTTTCAAGCCTCAGTATTATTATTATTATTATTATTATTATTATCACTATTTGGTTGTGATCTGCTATGCGCTTACTGGTTGCTTAAATACGTGCAGCAGTTTCTATTCAGAAGCAGTTCGTACCAGCTATTCTAATACCTAGCAGCAAAGTAGTCACCTCTTAAAGTGAATAAGTCAAATTTGCTAGTCAAATCAATTGAGATTCTTTACAAGTAACAAAGAGAATTGTTGTTTAAAAATCAGAAGAGCAAAGCTTTAGCAGTGTTAATACACATAAGGTAATCAATAAACTTAAACAATTCAAACATGCATATCACAAGAAAAAAGGTGAGAAAGAAAAGAACTACACAACATGCATACTGAAAATGAATCCAGAACTTATCTGACTGCATCAGCAAGCATGAATGAAAAAACCTTGCATCATTATCAAGACTCCATTAATCTTATTCGTTGTTTGGCTAAAAGAATAAGATAATACTTGCCAAACTTGACAATCATATGGAATTCATGCATTGTAAGCTTTATCATGTCAACTCACTAGTTTGCATCTTACATGAAACAAGAATGACTATGAATTTTTAACCAGCACATTTGGTTTTTCTTCTCAATTTTTGTTAACTCAAATAATCCACAGCACATGTCAGTTGTGACGGAACATTATTTTTCATAAAGACACTCACCAATACTTCTGCCTGAGGAGTTTGCTGCACTTCCTCTTTAGCTTGTTTTTTCGCCTCTTTCCTTAATTTCTTCAACTTCAAACGTTTCTCTGCTTTTGTTGACTTCACCAGAGCCGGGTCCTTAATAGATTCGCCAACTTTCGACTCATCTTCAGCCTCTTTTGGCTCCTTCAGCACTGTGAAAAACCAGTTTGCATTCTGTCACTGCTACATATTAAAATTAATCCATTTATTAAATAGAAAAAATACTTTACAAACAAAGACCTCTTCTATAGTATAACTGTCCATCTGGTGTTTTCAATGGAAGTGCGTCAATGGGATCAACCTCCAATGTATTCTCCTCTGACTCTTTATTTTCCAATTTCTTTCTCAACTTCTTCTCATATAATATTTCTAAAGCACCTTCATTCGCATCAGCCACTCGACTAACATGCCTGACATTCAAAAAAAAGAATAGATAAGAACAAGATGTGTAATTTATATTGAAGACGAAAATTGATTAACAACAAAGAATACCCCTTACTTGGTGAGGGAAGGTGTGTCAATTTTGGAAATGAAATGAGCATAATCCGAATGCTGGTTGACAAACTGCAAATCCTCATCAGAAACTTCAATTTCTTCATCAGGGACTTCAGGGGGAAGATCCGGTGGCAGTATTATCTTCTGTTTTTTCTTCCCCATTTTGCTATTATCACAGAATGGAAATTAAACTTCCAGGAGAAAAGTAGAAAGCATATAATGCAAAATAACTATAAAAACTTAAAGAGCAGAGGCCGCAGGTTGAAGAATGAAGATGAAGAAATTAGAGTTGAGATAATTGTGTGCAGCGTGTACCCGAAAAAATCAGGTACCCGGACCCGGGACTGATGTCTGCTGCGGCTGCGGTGTCGGGTTCGGGATGGGCGGGACACGGGAGAGATGGGGGCGGCGCCGGCTTAGGTCCGACGGTGAATCGCAGCAGGGGGAGTAGTGTCAAGTGTGAGAGAGGCTACGTGAACAGCAACTGGGGAATGGGGATTGGGGACCAAGCTGTTTGTAGGGAGAAGAGGGAAATAGGAAATTTAAGAATTTTAGGGTTTTAATTAGAAAAGAAAAAAAAATTGGGTAATACCCGATTTTTTAAGCCCTAATACTCAATAGTCAATACCATCCCGATATCCTAATTTTTCGGGTTTCGAGTAGTCTATACTCGATCGGATATTGGATCGGGTATACTTGATACCTTAGTTTCCATTTTTAGCCCGATATCGAGTACCTTATACCCAATCGGACATTGGATCGGGTATACTTAATACCCTAGTTTTAACTCTTAGCTGGTATGTAGGAATGAAATTTCATATAATAAAATAAAATGATGATAGTTGTTTCAAGGCCAAGAGATATCTCATTTGGATTGTCTCTCGAATGCTAAGCGGGCGTTGTGGTTTAAACCGGTGACGGGTACACAGAATTTTGAATCCCCAGCGCGGAGGATCCACGTTCGTGAGGGACAAATCAAAGCTTCCTGCGATGCAGCAAATAAAGTTGGCCTTGGTGCGGGTGTTGGAGTAGTCTTCTCTAATTCGAGGGGTGATATAGTTGGCTGTTACTATGGCTTCTTTCTAGGCGATGTTACGATCTATCTCTTTCTCTGCTCCCTTTCTCTCTGCCCCCTCTCGGTCTTTCTCTCTCTCCTGTTCGCGGCAGCCGCGACGGCGCATGCAGCGCAGGCGGTAGCCGCGCGCCGCCCTTGCTCCGCCTCCCTCTCCCCATCGCGTCTCACTCTCTCTCCCTCACTCAAACTCTCTCTCTCTGTTGTCGGCAGCCACCGCAGACCGCCGTGCGTGGGCAAAGTCGGTGATCGCTGCCGCCAGTCGCGCCTCCGCCGCGGTGGCTCGCGGCTGCTACTATCGTCCCTTCCTTGTTCTAATTCTTCTTCTCTATTATCTGGTTTTAACACCTTAAATAATAAAACTCTAATTATTTCCCTATTTCAGGAATCGACCGACGTCGTTTTCTTCAAGACGTCTGCGGCAGCAGCTCCGTTTCCTAAATTTGTAGCTCAAGTTTCTACCTTTTCTTCCTTTCTTTTTATTCTCTGTTTTCTTATTCGATTACTGAAAATTAGAATTTTGATGGTGAAGCATACTGTGTTGTAAACTATGTGTACAAGAAATTCTACCTGCTTGGTGACTTGATTATCAGTGAAAGATTGCTAGGAATGACTGACTGTAGAGGGTATGTTTTGGGGAGATAATTGCTGCCTGGTGTGTTGGGAAGAAAAATGATTGAATGTGAATGTGAGAGACGAATTTAAGTAGGTATGAAAACCTGTTTTCACAAAGGAAACAGGTTATCACAAAGATTAAGAAGGTAAAGTGTAACGGCCCGAACTTGGGGAAAGGTAGAAATGTAATAAATAAAAGGACTTATTATAATGAAAGAGATTTGATGATATAAACGAGTTCAAAATGCTAAAATTTCCCAAGGATTCAAATAGGTTTAGTTGTGCAATCTCTAATGTATAATAACATCAAACATATGTAGCGGAAAGAGAATAGTATTTATGGGCCCAACATAGTTAGACAAATAATTTATTTAGGAATATAGGATAGAGCAACCATGAAGTAGGTATAAGTCACACTCTCTAGCTCAGCACCATGCACGCCAACCGCCTACCGTGAAAATATTTAAAAATAATTTCGGCTGAGTACTAGTGTACTCAGTGGGCATAAGTTTTCGAAGTATTTTATGAAATGATAAAAGCAGTTTATCCAATATCACAATCATGACTCGAAAGGTTTTGAAACAGAAAAACCACTTCCAAGCATGACAAAATCTTTTTCTCGTTGAGGGCGCCCATGTACGTTCGATTGTTACTCGCTGCTTATGATCTCAGGCCTTTAACCACCGTCGGATCGCTTACCGCCGCTTAAGTGAACCCGGGAATCAACCCAGACGGAACACATCATCACTTGTGCTTTGAAATGTGTCCAAGAGTACCCTTATAACGCGTGCTTAACTTTGTTAGTGCCCGATGGCGATCAACCCATCAAGCCACTAACCTTGTGTACGCAATCCTCATTTAACGTGTTAGGCCAAATGAGGACCTCGATCGATGCTTAAGCGAGCCTTAAACAAATACAGAATGCACATAAAAATACTTATATTGGATAAAAATGAATTTTCATGAAATATCAGAGCTTATATAACTCAAGATACATTGTATGAAAAATAAAGTCCACCTCGAAAGTGGAGATTCAATGCTCAGCTCGTGTGAAGCCTCACTGTTCTTGGTTATTCGTTATTCGGACCTACAAGAAATTAAATCCTTAAGTAGGTTTTGAGGTTCTATTCTAATCCCTAAGGATAGGAAATTTCTAACTATTGATACACTTTGCCCGGATATAATTATTGATGAAATGAATATAGGTAAAATTTAAGTAATTATTAGGAATAATTAAGAGTAATTTAATAATTAGGTAATTTGTAACTCAATGAAAATGAATAATAGGTTAGAGGTATTAATATAAAATAAATAATTAGTGATTATAAAACAAAATTTTGTTCATATGGGAAAATAAATATGATTACTATGAATAGGCTAAATCAAAATAATTAGAGCCCAAAGAAATTGATTTAGACGGCTTATAATAAATAATGATGCTTAAGTATGATAATAAACAATTAGAGCCCAAGAAAATAAAAATCCAGGCCCAAACTGTTAAAGGGGTCGGCCCATTGTAGGAAATAAAAGGGGAGCCCATCAGATTTTTAAAGAAAGACCCAATTTAATTCAAGACTTAAATTAAATGGAATTATGGGTTATGGTCTTTGTTTATTTATTTGTAATTGATATTGTTGTTTCCTTTTTCTTTTTTTTTTCTTTTTTTTTAAATAATATTTTAGATCATTCTTGTTGTGAATAAATTTGAAAGCGAATTTGACCGTTCAAAACTTCCAAGTGATACCGAAGGTTTTATTCTTTAGGTGCGTTCTCTTTGGTTGTAAATTTATCATGAAAGCGAATTTGACCGTTCAAAACTTCCAAGTCACACCATTTTTGGAGGAATAATATTATCCCTCATTTGTAGTGTAAATGAGGAATGAGTAAGGGTCAAGTAGGAAATGTGAAAAAAGAAATGAAGAATTTAAAGGGTGAAATTTTGTTTATCCCTCATTTTCCCATGATAAATTTACAACCAAAGAGAACGCACTCTTATTTGATATTTTTTTTCTTTTTGTTCATATATGTTAAGTTTAACATTTAGTTACTGCTCTCTCCGTCCCAGCTAGGTTGATCAACTTCTTTTCAGCATACAATTTAAGAAATTAATATGTTAAGTGTGTTTAATAATAAAGTGATTAGATGTTTCATTGTTTATATTTATTTCATATAAAGAAATTGATCAGTTTAGTTGGAACGGTCTAAAAACAAATATTGATCAAGTTAATTGAGACGGGGGAGTACAACCCATTACAACACGATATTAAATTGAATATAATTTTCTTTTTGATCAAATATTAAATTGAATATAATTAAATGCAAAATTTTCAAAATGTAAATAGTTAAAATAATTTATTATTTTATGCAGATTATAGTAATTTCTTTTGAAAGTTTTACTTTTTAACTCACTTTAGCAACTTTATATAGTCTTGGCAAAATGTATGAATGTATGAGTATGATCATATTATCAAGTCTGAATAATATATTTATTCCAAAAAATGTCTCAACAGAGAGGTTTGAATAACATACTCCTTGTGATAGTAAAGTCTCAATAAACATAATGAACCTACCTTATTTGACGAGAATTTACTCAATTCAAGTAAAATTGATTAACACAAAACACTCAATCACATAGAATGTAGACCACTTAATTCTACCCAAATTTACAATTACCTAAAAACATCACACTCTATTACTATAATAAGTTGTCAGTCAATGCTGTCGCTTCTTTTACCGTTTCCAGACCGTTGCTACCTCCATTGAGCGCCACTCTTCCCTCTACAAATCTCTCTCTCTCACACACACACAGAAATTTGGGTGTAGCGGTGAATAATTTTTGGGGCCACATGCATGTTTTTGGCCGTCTATATCAACCATTCGGCTTATCCTCTCTTCTGCAATCGCTTTCGGGAGGCTTAATTCCGATGGATTATGTGATAGGTTTGGAGCATCTATCCTCGGTTTATTTTCATCTTGGATTTGGATTTTTTGTGTTGGGAAATTTTAGGGAAATGTCCGAGATTTTCGCCCTCTTTTTGCTGCTTGCCTTTGGCTTCAAATCCTTCTGTTCTCTCTGGTTTCCAACTAAGATTTCTCGTGTTAATACATCCAAAAAAGTCGATGATGGGAAATTGAACCGAAAATCGGAGGAAAATAATGATTCTGGAAATTGTGGTTCGGAGGTGTCGGCGTTGAGAAAATTGGTGAAGATGGAGCGGCGGAGAGCGGATGCAGCTGTAGCGGAGGTGGAGAGAGAAAGGGCGGCTTCTGCTACGGCGGCGGAGGAAGCGATGGCGATGATTCAGCGGCTGCAGCGCGAGAAGAGCTCGATCGAGATGGAATCCAATCAGCAGCATCGAATCTCTGAGGCGAAACACCTCCACGATGAGGAGGTGATTCAGTCGTTGGAGTGGCTGGTGTGGAGGTACGAGGCGGAGCTCACTTTACTGCGGCAGCAGCTCGCCGGTGGAATGGATCAATCGCTTCCCAGTTTGTCACCTTAATTTAATCAATTTTTTTTTAAGTAAAATAATTGTAGTATTAAATTTAATCATTTTGTTTTAGGCCAACTGTAATGGTTAGGATAGCCTTCCTCTTCAACCTCGTATTTCACTTCAACTATTTTTTTTTTTTCAGATAACGTGGTATAAATTGAGAAATTTCGTTAATTTATGCAGACCATTCTTTAATTTTTGGCGGTTTTTTACTTTAAGCTAGACTATAATATTACGAGGACTAAATGAAAATCCATTTGGGTAAATAAAGTAATAGAGAATTATATGGGCAAAACTTATATTATCGATATCTGTGCAACGGGCATTTTAAATTTTTGGTGTAGTAAATTTGTCATAACGCCAAATACATATCTCCTTGAATCATGTGGTGGAATACATGTTTTGGATAATTTGATTAGTGAAGTTTGATTTCATAGTTGGATTTTTTTTCTTAAAGTGACACACTTATATACACCTCGACTATTTTTATTGAGTGATTCAAATTCTCAGCCTATATTAGTTTTGAGTGAAAACATTTTACCAATCAAATTATGCTTTATCATCATTTCATAATTGGACTAGCAAGCTCAAAATGCATTTCCCCTTAAACGTGCAATAAACCCATACTAAACACCCAATATTGAAACTTGCCAATAAAAAAGTCTGAGCTCAATCAATTTAATCTTCAACAATATAACACATCACCTGTTTAGTATATTAAACTTATAAAACAAAATAACTAAAACATCGTTTACTAAATTGGTTGGTGATGTGATAAACTCGTACAAATTTCAATCTTGATCTAATTCGTTATTTAGTGGTCGTTTTATGTAAATTTGTAAGACTCAAGCGTGCATTTACTTTGGCTGTAACAATTTTATTGGAAAAAAATTGATTAAAAAAGATGATATTTTTTTTTTCTTATTTTTATCATATGTTTACTAGAGATAAAAAAAAAGAACTTATCTTACACACTTGTTTACTTTGTTGGAAATGAGTGAATAAAATGTTCAAAAATATTTTCATATCATTAACCAAAGATAATATTCTCCAATATTGAAGAGAAAATGAGTTGTCCAATAAATATTCCACCATATTCAAAGAGTTTTTTTTTTAAATCATAATAAATAAAAATGGCGAAAAAATATATATTCTCTTGTTTTCCATGAATGTAATAGAATCCAAGAATTTAATAAGTAATGTGAGAAATGATGTGGTAGCTACAAGCTAGTAAATTAAACACTCGGGATCGAAGCACATTTGAAGGTCTCTCTTCTTGAGGCATATCAATTGATTCAGTGCTCTTAGAATCATGAACTTCGATGTTAGGATCAACATCGATGGATTTATTGATGGGAGTATCAGCACCGGAGAAGAGTTATGTAGACGGAAGAGTTGAGGCTGTTCTTTCAGAAACCATGGTGGAAGCAACTTTGAAAAAGAAGGATCGTAGATTGATGTGATCACCGATTGAGAATAAACCAAGTAACTGCTCTTGGCGCGAAACCCAAAGATGGAATTTGAAGGGAGACCGGATAGAGAGAAGAAGCACAATGATGTGGGTTGGAGGAATAATATTGGGCTTACGTCTTTGAGCCCACACAGAATAATACTGATGATGGACCTTGCCAATAATCCACTTGACCCAGTCAACTTTGGTCAAATAAAGTAAGTCATATGCAGCCCATAAACTTGAATCTTTTCTTCCAAACACCAAGCAGCCCGTAAAATGAGAAATTAAAATATCCAAATACCAAACTGACCCAGAATAATGAATACAAATGTCAGTATAAAAATTCCAGAAAATTAAGACGCATCTTCTGTAATAACACCAAGAATAAAGATGCGAAGTTGATCTCAGAACGGTTAGTCATAAGAGACATAACTCCAGTTCTCCTCGAAGTTTCTCAAAACGTTCAGCATCAAGAGGCTTGGTCAGTATGTCGGCTATTTGATTCTCAGTAGGCATAAACTCCAAGTTAAGTATCTTGTTTTCTACAAGATCACGGATAGAGATATATTTAGTACGAGAGTGTAACACCGGATTTTTTGTGATATCAGTTGCACTCTTGTTGTCACAGTATAACATGAATGCATCAGAAGTGATGCCATAATCCTCCATCATTTGGCTCATGTTGGAATGTATTTGTTTCCCAATCTGACAGGCTCCACACACTTCATTTGTATTTATTGTCAATTTGGGAAGTCCTTTGATGGAGTTGGTTTTGATAAGCTTGTTGATATTCCTCAAGCTTGTATGACCCAGGCGTTGATGCCATATTTCAGTAAGATCCAGCTGAACTTTATGACATGAAATATCCGGTGTGACAACATAGCAATTGTCACTCGATCTCACCCCAGTAATGAATTCATGCTCGTCATCTTTCACCATGCACTTGTCTATGTCAAATTGAACTCTCGTCTTGATATCACATAACTGACTGATACTTATAAGATTAGCCTTTAGTCCATCAACAAGCGTGACATTCTCAAGCTTAGGTAGACCTCGAACGTTCAACGTACCTGTTCCAATAACTTTAGCTTGTATTCCATCTCCGAAAGTAACTCCTTCTCCAGATATTGACTTGATGTTTGTCAAGAAACTTTTGTTTCCAGTCATATGTCTGGAGCACCTATTGTCCAAATACCATTTATATTGAACTCCATAGCATAGAGAGTTGTGAACAACAAATCCTCTATGATTCACATGTGAACTCTTGTGAAAGTTCCTTGAATTCATCCTTATATCGCCAAGAAAGAATCGACACCTAGGTCGAATGTGTCCTCGTCTACCACAGTAATAGCAAGTAGGAACAAATCTGTAGTTGTTGTTCCATTGATTTGAAGAACCATTCCTTTGAGGTGAAGTATTATTTCTCATCGGTGGGAGATTTTTGTATGAGACAAGTCTTTGCTGATTGGTTTGCCCCTGTTTTTGCGAAGTATCAACATTATCCTTGTCTTTGTTTTGTTTGTTCACCCACTCAACTTTCTTGAAACCGTTGAATCCAATCCCAGCTTTGTTTTCTATATTTTGACCCTTTTCCAGAATATTATCCAATTTCTCAGTTCATGTATTCAACATCTTGACAAACTTCTGGTGATGTTCGAGCTCACTGACCTTCAACTTCATGGTTTGTTAAAGAGTAACAACATCCCTTTGAGGACTTTCAGACATAATTTTTAGATCATCCATTTCTTTCGTAACCTCACTTAGTTGAGAAGACAAGGTTCTGTTGACTTCGAGCACAGACATACACTTCAGATGAAGTAACTCATAATTCTTGGCTAGATATTCCGCATCTTGATCCACAATATCATCTTCCATATCGGTCAGAGAATCTTTAGTAGTATCAGTTCTCTGCATGTCTTCGATCTTAGTAGTGAATGCCAAAGATTCAATGTTTGTGCTATCTGAAGTTAGCACAAGAGTAACAACCTCATTCTGAGCATTCGTTGTATCATCAGTACAAGAGTCATTAGCAGAATTTCCTTCAGTATTTTCTTCAAGTTTCAACGGATCCACATACTCCTCATCTTTTTCATGAATTTTTACATTCAAAGCAACAGTTTCTTCATCTGAATCACTTCCACTGTTGTCAGTTTCTTCATCACTCTGAGAAACGTTGTAAGACTTGTTCTGTTTCTTGAGCTTCTTTAGAGTATTTGCACATTCAGATTGTATGTGCCCAAAGCCATGACATTCATGACACTGGATTCCAGATCTTGATGATGAATAATTCTGCTCATTTTTTCCCTGAGAAGAATACTTTGTGTTCTGTGACTTCTTCTGAAATCCATTCTTGCTCTTGAATCTATTGAAGGTTTTTTCCAAAAAATTTGGAAAACAATGCAAACGATTCCACCAAGTCATTTGCATCAAAGTTTGATGCCTCCGTCTTATTGCTTTTGGATTCAGCTGCCAGAGCGATTCTTTTCTTCTTATCCGTCTTTTCAGCCCTTATATTCATTTCAAAAGTCCTTAGAGACCCCATGAGTAGAGCTTTCAAAACGGGCCCGGCCCGCCCGTATTTAAGGCTGGGCTGGGCTGTACAAAATGTAGGCCCAAAAAAATTCGGGCCTAAAAAGCCCCCCCAATTAGCCTGCCGGGCTAGTCGGGCCTTGGGGCTAAAAAGCCCGAGGTTTGCGGGCTAAAAATCCCGCCCGGTTGAATTTTTAAAATATATTTTTATTAATTTAATTTTAATTAAGTATTCTATTTTTAATTTTATTAATCTAATTTAATTTGTTGCCCTGCTTTCACCTGGTAAGAAGGAATGCACGAGAATGCTATATATATTTATATATTTACATATATATTTATATATATACTCTTTACAGTATTAGCTTGTTGGGAATAAGTAGGAAAAACCAATAAAAATTAGTCTCTAGTTTCCAATCCTTTGCTAATCCACAACGGAAATGGGAACATGGTGTTGCAAGAGATCAAAAGTGTTGTGCTATTTAATATTTATGATAATGAAAAGCCTGGCAGTCAAAAACCTTCCAATCTGGTAGCTGCTGCTTATTTCTTTCCCAACTTTGTGAATTGCTCATAATATGAATCTGCATGTAATAATGGTGTACCGATTGGAGAGAGTAAGATTTTATATTTCTATTTTGTTTATAATTATTATTTAGATTTATTTAATTTTTTGTAAAAATAAAAATAGAATTTAGTGAAAAAAATCATTGGGCGGGTTTGGCCCGACCGCCCGGTAGCCTGGTCGAGGCTGGGCTGGGCCTGAAAATTGGCAGCCTGGTCGATTTCGGGTCGGGCCGGCCAGGTAAATCTCAAAAGCCTGTTGGGCTGGGGCCGCCCGCCCATTTTGCCAGCTCTACCCATGAGTTCCTCGAGTTTCATGTCAGTAACATCATGAGCTTCATCAATAGCAGTAACTTTATATTCAAATCTTCCCGGTAGCGATCGCATTATGTTTTGAACAAGCTTATCTTCTGGTATTTTCTCACCCAATGAGAAACTCTCGTTAGCAATAGCCAATATCTTGCCATGAAACATAGTAATGGTTTCATCCTCGTCCATCTTCAGTACTTCAAACCTCGAAGTAAGTTGTTGAAGTCTTTGTTTCTTAACTTTGGAATTTCCTTCATATGTGTTTTGAAGAACATTCCAAACTTCTTTCGCAGTAGCACACATAGAAATCAGAGTAAAAACCTCCATGGAAAAAACATTTTGAATGGAGTTTAGTGCCTTTTGAGTTGCGTTCGAGGCAGCCAATTCACTGGAAGTCCACTTGATTCTAGGCTTTTCTTTTCCTTCCTCATCTACTGGAGAAGTCCAGCCCTCTTCAACAGAAGTCCAAGAGTTTTCATCCACAGCACGAATAAATGATGCCATTCGATGTTTCCAGTACACATAGTTCATCCCATCTAGTAGTGGTGGTCTAGAAACCGAACCACCTTTCTTCTGCGATGCCATGACAATAGCAACGAGATAGCAACTCAAACCACCAGGATCAACACCGAAAAGATGGGTGACCCGCTCTGGTACCAATTGAAATTGTTACCTATCCAATTGCATAAACCTCGCAAACATAACGTATTAGTAAAAATGTCACAGAAAGTAACAACAATAGATCACGAGTTGTTCACCCAGTTCGGTGATAAAACACCTACGTCTGGGGGGGCACGCCCAGGGTAAATTATTCACTAGTGAGAATAAGATACGTAAGGACTTACACGCCAGACACTCAAGTCTTCTTGCCACACTATCTTCCCAAATCCTCACCGTCGTAAACAATTGAGAGAAGAACAACGATCTATTCTCTAAGTGTGAATCAACCTTATTCACCACTAACACCCTTTCACTAATCTCCACCAACAGGCTGGTAGAGATCTAAACAAAACACAATCACAAACCCACGATCTTGCAAACAGATGAGCAAGATAAACAACAAGTCTGTTCACACAAGAAAGAAAAAACTAAGAACTAAACTAAATACTCTCTGTAAACTGAATGAAAAGTAATAAATACGGCAGCTTTCACATAATGATCTCTTCGGTCTTTTATAGTTGAGGACGATAGAAAACCCTAGAAGAGATGTAAACGATCAAGGACACTTGTGAATAACTCCTTATCTTCGAATAACCAAGGAGTTGTGGAAACTCTGGACTCATGAAGCAAGTATATCTAAAAGCACTGAGATATACTTCAAGAAAGAGTCCTACTCAATATAAACTATACTAACCAAAGTACCAGTCCCTAGCAGATACGTTAAGTGCACCAAACATTTTTGTCTACATAATGACAACACACAAACTTGAGTATTACCAATACTCAACATCATACAATTACATATTCAGATAAGTCCATCTACGGTTCCTTACTTGATGTGTTCGATAATTACATCCCTTTATTTATAAAGAGAATAATTCACCTGTAGTGTGCGGTGAATCGAGAGAGAGTGATGAAAACTACTAAGGCAAGAAAGAAAAGAATTGTATTGAGTATTTAGAATAGCGTATGTTTACAATGGCAGGCATATATCCTATTTATAGGCTTTTACAATAGGGATAAATTAGTAATTTCACGCCCGATAGCGACCCTAGTAGTTAGGAAAAATCTTCGAGGTTGTCAGTGACCGGTAGGCCTTCAGTCTTTCCCAGCGCTGCCCGAGTCCGCCAGCTCTGCCCCTTTCTTCGTGGATATGTCAGCCCTGCCTGAGTCCGCAGGTTACTTCTTCGCTGTTTTATTTCAAATATGTCCTTCGTTCTGCTCCCTCTTCTTTGATCACGTCAGCCCTGACACCCTTAGTGATAAAATCCTCTTGAAATGGCCTTGAAGCTTCTGCCTTTCATGCTTTCCCCCAAAAACACTATTTAAGCTATTTTCCTCCATTCCGTTCCCAGTGCTGATGACTCTGATGCTGCTAGATTTACCTTACGCATATTTTACTCCTCATCAGCTACTCCCCCAGTCTAATTGAGTGTTCCTCTTGTTTACACTCAATTAGTTCCTTGACACATCCTTTTCATGTTTCAGCGCTGCTCTTTCCCCTCTGATGGGCATTAAATGCTCGTCAGTTGAGTGGACCCCAACCGTCTAATCACCTCTCTCTTTTAAGAAAAAGGCGCCCTTTCGGTTCCCTCATTTGAAAATGCCACGTGTCATTCTCTCATTGCACCGATGCAAACCCTCGTACTCTGTGCCACCTCAATGCATATAATGCCCTCCGTCTTCCCCACTTTTCACTTTCGACACTTCTGTCCCTCCTCCATAACTTTCGACCGTTGTATGCTATCGCCGTTTGTCCGGTGCTTCTTCGACGTCTGCCGGATTTTGCTTAGTCCCTTCATATTTCCGCGACCAAACTTAGGTATTGTCTCCGTTCTCCCTTTCTCGGGTTGTGTGATTGTGAAAACCTTCTTCTCCTTTTCTATTTTAGGAAAATTCTAAGTAGAATACCATAAAAACCATAGAGATGTCTTCATATTTTGTTCCCCCCTCTGTTATGGGCATAAAGGAAATGCAGCGGTTAGAGAAGGCCTACGGGGGCCGATTCCTGGTTTGACCTTTCGCCTTCTCGACAATAAGTCCCTAGAAACCCCCTCCAACTTACAGGAAAATAGCATAGCTCTGTGGGAGTAGCAAGTAGCAGCCCCCACCTCCTTTCTTTGTAGAGGTTTGCAATTATTTTCGTGTCCCTTTTAATCAGCTCACCCCTTCAGCTATACGAAGGGCCTTTGTTGGGAACTTAATGAAATATCATAATCCTAGTTTTGATTATACCAAAATCAATTGGTTTCACTTGTAATAGACTAGAACTGTTCGAACTCAAGTGTTAAAGTTCTTTTCTAGTTTAGTTGTTGTTCTGAAGACTGAAGACTGAAGTCGGAGGACTGAAGATTGAAGATTGAAGTTGCCAACTGTTGACGATTTAAGGCAGAGTCAAATACTAATATTTGACTAACCAGTCCAAGAATCAGTTACGACTGATTATTTAATGCGAGCTACGTGGATTCAGCGGACTGATACTAAAGTCAAGGATCAGTTAAACATTCTTCCTCGGACTGAAGCTCCAAAGCTTAAAGAAAGCCACACACTCCAGAAGTACAGCCACATTAAATGTAGAGATTTCGAGGATCATCATTTCTCTGCAGAGCCTTCCTTTTTGGTGATTACCTTTTCAGAGACGTCGTATCTCCTGCTCTCAAAGTAACCGTTTTCACCAAACAAAGGAACCTTGAAGATTAAAGCCTCGGCAAAGTTCAAATCTATCTCCAACAGATGAATTCTTGAAGATTTCAGCCAACGGATCTATTCAAGACCTCTCCTTTAAATAGAGCTTGAGGATCACTTCAATCTTCACCGATTCAACTACATAAGCTGAAACGCTGCCGAATTCGTCACTCATCAATTCAAAGCCATTCCAAAGTTTGAATCGAAAAAGAGAATCACAAAGCCAAAAATCAGTCACTGCTGATTACATACATTCTCTTAGAACTTAGGCAAATACTGTATATCCAAAGCCTAGGTATAACTGATTACAGAGAACCTGTTCTTTGTAATCTAGTTGGCAAGTTTTCGAACCTATTTTCAACAGATCGAATTGAGAGTTTGAGTTGTACGGAGTTCAGACCAGTGTTCTGACTCCAAGAGATCTTAGTCTTTGCGGAAAGGCATAGTTTTGTCTCAGTGAAGCTAAGAGTGAGAAATCCAACCCAGTGTGTTGGTACTGAAGATTGGATCTTCGGTTGTTTAGGTTTGTTGTGCACCCGTAAGCACAAGCCCAGTGAAGTTGTCAGTCTGATCAACTGACCGTGGATGTAGGGAGTGTTTTCCGAACCACGTAAAAATTTTCCTTGTTATTTATCACTTTCAGTATTTACCTTTCTTATCTGTGCACAAACGTTTTATCAACTGAAACTGATTAATAGCAAAGTGAAACATAAACCTTGACAACTTGTTTAATCACAAAGGTTATTTCGAAAGAGAAGTTTTCCGCTGCCAGTAATATTAGTCGAACTGATAAATCTTCGGATAGTCAGTGAGATTCATATTACTCCTCTATTTTACAAACTCGACTGAAGCCTAACGTGTATCAGTTAAAGTCTTTGACTTAACTGATAACTCCTTACTCAAGAGTATTCAGTATCAGTCGCCAATCTAAGTCTTGCTAAACTCTTTTAACTGAAAAAAGGTTGTGTCAGTTTGTTTTCGTTTGAAAAATAGCCTATAGGTGTATTCCCTCCCCCCTCCATACACCTATTCGAGACCCCAAGGGACCTAACAGACTTCTTCTTCCATATCCTTGTAAGGTACTATGGCTGCCGAGATACAGAGTGATGAGGGGTAAGAATCTCTCATCAGCGCAGGATATACAACAAGCGTTTATTTACACATATGTGCCTATAAATTGTAGAGTTGTACTAACCGCGCAGGCACGTAAGTGGAACTCGAAGATCAGTCCTTGAGAGAGAGAGAGAGAGTCTGCGCCGGAAGATCCCCTACACAAACAAGTATAACTTATCTGCGCAGGCACATTGAAGACCGGTTGAAGAGGTACATAAGCGAAACTCTAAGATCATCACCTGAGATAGCAAGCCTGCGTAGCTAGAGTCACTTACACGAACAAACAGAACAAGAGAATAAGGTGCCGGCGTAGATATCTAAGAGCTCGATCAGTGCAGTGCCGACCTGCTACACATCAATCATAAAGCTGCAAGTTAGTTAGGATTGAGTAAACTTTTAGATAGTGATCGCCGCCAATGTTAGTACATGCAGAGTACGTGATAAACGAGAAAAGACTATTGTACCCTTCGCCCTTGTAACCCCTATATATATATCATGTAATCCTCTTTAGAGGGGGAGTCATATAATTCAATAGAAAGACCTAATATTCTCCAAGTGTTCTGAAGTTCAAGTTCATATTAGGAATTCTCGAGCACACAAGTTGATTCTTTACTTCATTCTTATATGTTTAGCTTAGGTGTTGGTTTCGTGCTTTACCACAACGCAGCTCTTTTGTCAGATCCAAATCTTGAAGAAAACCAACACCCATTACAGCTTCTCAACGAACAAAAAATTTAAAACCACTTTCATGAATAAATTGCCTTCTACAGATAAGAATTTTGTAAATAAATACTGCATTGTTTCTACGACCAAGGGGATCTGGCGTGCTTTTGCCAGCGTCACTGATGTGATCTGGCACCCAGAACGGCACACCCTACACCTCCGCCCTCTTCCTCCCCCTTCTGACCATGACTTAGAGATTTTCAATCAACTCAGTTTCCTTTACTCTACCAAACCCTTCCCTTCCAAGCGCCTAGTAGAAAATAATTCAGCCATGGCAGCTAATGGACTGTTCTCCCGTTTTCCTGAGGCGAAACGAGAGACTCACGAGCTGGAGTACCGATTCAAAGATCGCTACTCTAAGGAGTACGACGAATCTAAAATGAGATAGAGAGAGGCCCGGATCCGAGCTCACTGAGAAAGGTACATCTTCGGGGCTCTCGACCAGAGGCTGGAGTTCTTCCTGTCGCCCCACGACCATCAATTCCTAAAAATCCTCTTTGAGGGGACGATAGAGGCCTTCTGCATGACTCCAGATTTCTTGTGAAGGTTTGTCCCTGCCCTGGCCTACATGATCACTGAGATTGGGCGAAGGGGAGCAGAGATGGTGGGGCTAGCTCAGCGTAGGTAGCCAAGTTGGACTTGTGAGCTTTGATGAAGTCCCTGGATAACAACGCCTTGTGCGCTAAGATGGGCATAGATCCCAAGGCTCCTGCCAGCCCTAAATGGTGGTACCCAACACTGGATCACGCCCTTCAACAATTCACTGTGGGGCTCTGCTCTGAAGATGTTCCAGAGGCACCCGTTTTCTCCAGCCCTTTCCTCGAAATTCTCCAAGAGTTTGTACAAGAGCTATCTGGAGATAGGGCTGCGCCTTGATCTTTTGCTAAATTTGGGTTATATCCCCCCCAACCACTGACGTCTGACTTGGCTGACCTCCTCTCTTCCCGAGAGAATGTTCTCAAGGAGTTGGCCAAGCTTTACAAGGACGAGGCCAACTTCACTCGTTCTCTGGTTGGGAATCTGTCTAAGGCAGCTCTGGGAGCTCACTCTTAAGCGACTTCTAGGTCCTAAGTGTTCGCGCTACTACCAGCATTGGGATCTGGTGTAGGCAGTTGCCCGCGCTAAGCCAGCTCTGGGAGCTCGAACTTAGGCGACATTCTAAAATTTTTACCCACTTAATGCCCGCGCTAAGACAGCTCTGGGAGCTCGCGCTTAGGCGACTTCTAAGTCCTATGTGTTCGCGCTACTACCAGCATTGGGATCCGGTGTAAGCAGCTGCCCACGCTAAGCCAGCTTTGGGAGCTCGAACTTAGGCGGCATTCTAATATTTTCAATTTTTTATCCCTAAAAAATAGGATATGTATCACAGTGTAGTGGGCATATATGGGGTATACACCCCTACTCCCCCTCCCAGTGTCGTGCGCGTACTTTAGAAGTCAAGCACGATTGTTTTTCAGCCCTGCAATTCTTGATTAGTTAAAGATAAGTAATGCGCTGTAAATGAGAAATGTTGTCAGACACGGGTAATTACCCTAACACCAAGAATCTCATTTTATTAAAGAAACTTGGTCCCAAACCTCGTTAAAACTCCTGTGGGGAAAAAGAGTATTTGGTCTACAAAGATAAATCCGAGTTGTAAGTCTTTCAAGCATAGAATTTCTTTAGAGTGTTGACGTTCCAAGGCCGAGTGAGAGGCCTCCCTTCACTGTCAGATAGATGATATGCTCATCTGCCTAGTACTTCTGTTACCACAAAAGGGCCTTCCCAATTAGGATCAAATTTCTTGGCCGGGTGTAGTGCATCTATTCGCTTCAATACCAGATCTCGTTTGTTAAATTTCCCGACTGCCATTTTTTTATCGAACCCTGCTTTGATGATGCTCTTGTACTTTGCAGCCCTGAGAACAGCTGTGTCTCTGTTCAGCTCTATAAAATCTAAATTCGAGTGCCGGAGCTCGTCATTTTTATGGGATCATAATGCAAGATCCTGTGCGATGCCAAGTGTACCTCCGCTGTTATTACATCGTTGGAACCATACACTAGTGTAAATGGCGCTTCCCCTGTAGCTATCTTCGGACTGGTACGATGAGCCCACGGGACCCCGTCCAGCTCTTTCGTCCATCTGCCCTTATTTTTTTCCAGACGTTTTTTCAACCGTTCACATATTGTGCGATTGGTAAGCTCCTCTTGACCATTAGCCTGTGGATGAGCCACATATACAAAACATTGTACAATATCCATCCTATGGCAGAATTCCTCTATCCGCTTTCTTGTGAACTGTGTCCCATTGTCAGAGACGAGCACTCTGGGTGATCCGTATCTGCAACAAATGTTGCACCATAAAAACCTTTCGATGGTACATTCGTCGATCTTTGTTACCGCTTACGCCTCCACTCATGTAGAAAAGTAATCTAATGCCATTATAAGGAAGCATTTTCCTCCCGGGGCTGCAGGGAGCTTTCCCACAATATCAATCCCCCACTTTTCGAAAGTATGAGTGGCATACATTATTCCCATAGTTTTCCCCGGGACATTAATGCGCGGGGCGTTCTTCTGACAAACCTCATACTTTTTGACAAACTGTTGGCGTCTTCCGCCCTTGTAGGCCAATAAAACCCAGCCCTGACTATTTTCCTTATCAAATCTTTGTACCCAACATGGTTCCCGCAGCAACCCTGATGAATTTCCCTGACAGCGAACTGTGCTTCTTTCGAAGACAAACATTTCAACAACGGATAAGTGAAGGACCTTTTATACAGTTGATCGTTGATTATACAATATCTGTCATAAAGGCAGCGCTGAGAAATGACCGGGTCAAGCCGTTTTCCTATTCGTAAGAAGTGGATAATGGACGTTCTCCAATCCTCCTTTATGTCGACGCTTAAGACACCTTGTTTGCCCTTTGTACTAGGCTAAAAAAGCAAGGTAACAGAATCTGTCCAACTGTGTTCGACCGCGCTGGCCATCCGTGCTAGCAGATCAACTCTGTTATTCTGTTCCCGTGGTATCTGTTCAATGAAATAATCCTGAAACTTAGACATTAATTCCCTAGCCCTGTCGTGGTATGCAGCCATTCGACTTTCCCGGATGTCGTACTCTCCCAATAATTGCTGCACTACTAATTGTGAATCAGATTTCAGATGGATAGACTCAGCTCCCAGTTCTGACAAGATCTTCAAAGCTTTGACGACAGCTTCGTATTCAGCTTCATTATTAGATAAGCGCTGTTCATATTTGATAGCAAATTATAAGTCATCGTCTGTGGGGGACTGAATATAGATGCCCACGTTGCTGCCCTCTTTGGTGATGGACCCGTCGATGAATGCCCTCCAGGGCTTCTGTTTTTCTGCTCTGGTAGTCTCCTGTATGAAATCTGCCAAAGCCTGTGCTTTGATTGTGGTTCGTGGTTCGAAGTCCACGTCATATTCGCCTAATTCGATTGCCCACTTTACCATCCTCCCCGAAAGATCTGGCCGTCCCAATGTCTGTTTAAATGGCAATGACGTACGCACGATAACCTTGTGCGCCAGAAAATACGGTCTTAACCTTCGTGCCGTGACTAACACGATCAGCGCTGCCCGTTCAATCTCGGAGTAATTCAGTTCTGCCCCTTGTAACATCTTACTGACAAAATAAATTGGCATCTGTTGCCCCCGCTCTTCCCTGACAAAATAAATTTCTCTAGCCTTCGGCTTGGTAAGCACTGGAAGCTTCGCCAGATATTTCTTCAACTGATCAAATGCTTGCTGACAACTTTGAGTCCATTTGAATTTTGTTTCTTTCCACAGAATTTTGAAAAAAGGTAAGCTCCGATCCGCCAATCGAGAAATAAATCGCCCGAGTGTTGTGAGTCTCCCATTTAATGTTTGCACCTCCTTAATATTCCTAGGCGGTGTCATGTCCATGAGAGCTTGTACTTTATCCTTGTTTACTTTGATGCCCTGCAGGGTCACCCGATAGCCCAGGAATTTGCTAGTTCTGACCTCAAATGTGCATTTCTTCGGGTTCAACATTAGTCTATGCTGTCGAATGACTTTGAACACCTCATCCAGGTCTGACGGGTGTGAAGTAGCAGCTCTGATTTGAACCATCATATCATCAACATATATTGACATAGTTCGCCCGATTTGATTTTGGAAAATTGTGTCCATCATACGCTGATACGTAGCTCCAACGTTCTTAAGTCCGAATGACATCCTAGCAAATCCAAAAATCCCACAACACATCGTGAAGAATGTCTTTTCTATGTCTTCCGGGTACATGCTGATTTGGTGATAGCCCTGAAAGGTGTCCATCATGGACAACAACTCACACCCGGCAGTTGAGTCGACTAATTGATCTATACGGGGCAAAGGGTAACAATCATTTGGGCAAGCTGCATTTAAATCCCTATAGTCCACACACATTCTCCACTCATTTTATTTCTTCTCAACCATCACCGCATTGGACAGCCAAACAGGGTATTGTATTTCCACGATATGACCCGCTTGTAGTAAAGCTTTTACTTGCTCCTTGATTGCTGCATCCTTTTCTAGCCCAAAATGCCTCGTTTTTTGAATAACTGGTTTCTTCATCGGATCAACATTCAAACGGTGCTCCGCTAGTGTTCGATCAATCCCTTTCAGATCAGCTGTGGTAAAAGCAAACACGTATGCATTGCGCCGCAACCATTCTATTACTTCCTTCTCCAGAGCTGGAGACATCTCAGTATCTACTCGAGTGGTAAACCCTATTTTTCCCGGGAATAACTCCACTAACATGCATCTGTCATCGGTCGATATCATTGGTTGCTTCTCGGGAGACCTCCCGATCTCCTCGATCTCAGCTTGTTCTGCTGTATTCCCGAAGCTATCTTCAGCTCTGGCTATCTTCTCCGCTGGCCCTCCTTGCAAACTTTACGTTCTCTTCGATCCAGCCTGGGCCGTTAAGCTCTTGACAAAGCACTCATTTGAGGTAATCTGATTCCCAACCACTTTCCCAACCCGACTACCTTCAAGTGGGAACTTCATTTTCAGATGATACATTGAAATCACGACCTGAAAGGCATTCAACGCTGGCCGCCCAATGATGATATTATAACTTGGTTTTCTAAAGTCCACCACCAAGAATTTAAGAATATGAGTTCGCGAAGCCCCTTCCATTCGGTAAGATAGATTCTCCCGAAAAACCATATAATGGGTTGCCTGGCGGTTTCAGGGTGGCATCTAGGGCCATGGCTGTCAAACAATCCTTGTAAATTATGTTTACGACACTTCCCGAATCTAATATGCGATGCACAGTGCAATTTGCCACATCTGCAGAGAAAACTAAAGCATCATCATGCGGGTGGCCCAGCCCGGCATGGTCTTCTGGCCCAAAAGAAATACCCATCTCCCTCGCAGCGCTGCGGACAGTCATGACTTGATTAGGAAAAGTTCCAACCTTGCACGAACGAATGTTCTGCTTCCGCGCCCTGTTGGATATGAGCCCATTTTTTTCACCATAATCATGTGTACTTGCCTCTTTTCCTCGCGGGGCGGAGGAGCAGCCCTGCGATCATCCCTTGGGTTTCCTAGCTTTCTCTCAGCTCTAGGATTATAATTATTATTTTGCAAATGTGGGGGTGGTGCCTGTTTCACGAATTGATCCAGTCTTCTCTGTCTTACCAAAAGTTCCAATTGGTGATGTAGATGCCCACAATACTCTGTAGGGTGTCCATAATGATTATGGTAATGACAGAGCAGACCATTCGGCCCAGGCTTAGGGCCCCAGTCGCAAAGTCTCCCTGAGCCTGAAACCATGGTTCATTCTTGATCAAATGAAAGATCTCTTCTTGAGGCTTGTTCAGCGGGGTCTGATCAGTGAGTCGGTTAACATTATGTACTCCTTTAAATGTTTGCTCATTTTGAGCGGGTTGGTATACTGGTTGCGCTTCCCCCAGCAGCACTCGGGGTGGCAGTCCTCTATATGGTGCTTTCCCTTGATAACGAGTGTCTGACGATTCAGTTATGTTCTCCATTTTCTTGGGCTTGTTACCACTGTATTCTATTTTTCGAGCAGCTCTGGCTTCTTCCAACTGTATGTACCCTGGGAGTCGGGCTAGAATGTCATCAAAGTCACGCGGTTGTTTTACCTGTAAATTATCAAAGAAAGCCCCAGGTCTTAAGCCACGTACAAAGGCATAACCCTTAATTTGAGATTCAGCTTTGGGCACTTTCAGAGATACCTTGGTGAAACGAGTAGCAAACTCCTTTAGAGTCTTAGTAGGTTCTTGTTTTAAGTTCATTAATGACATAACAGTCTTTGCAGCACGCTTAGAGCTTGCAAATTGCACATGAAGGCATCATGTAGCTGTTCAAAAGAATGAATAGAATCCGACTCCAGAGCTCGGAACCACTGTTGAGCCATCCCAGTTAATGTAGTAGAAAAGATTCTACATTTAATCCCTTCTGTGTACTGATGTAACGTAATCATGGTTTCAAGTCTATCCATGTGTACCTCCGGGTCATCGGATCCATCGTATTCTATGTTAATGGGTTTATAGTGACGAGGCAACAGATCTGCCAAGATGTACTCCAAAAACGGACTTGATCCCGTCCTAGTGGCAGTCTCAGGATAATACTGGTGATGATGACTTTCCCCTTTTTCCTCACCTGAGAAGCGCTGACTAGTATGCTTACGCTTACTTTCGCCAGCTCTGCTGGCATGCTTGCTTTTCTCCCTCAGATGAACATGTCGATCTCGGTGACTCTCAGCCCTGGAATGGGTAGAGTTTTCATACCGTCCCCTTTTTCGTGAGACAGCCTTGCTTCTTTCTTTCTCTTTTTCCTCAATTACTTTCTCCAATTCTTGGAGGTGTCGCTGCATAGCCGAAACCCTTTCTTGCAACTGGACTGGATCCTTCAGAGCTGTGCCTTTCTCCCATCGTTCTGTAACAGGTCTAGTTTGACTGGAGGTGTCCTCGACATCCTCAATTCCCTCCATATCTCCTCTCCTGGGAACAAAGGTCCATGCTGACGAATATCTCTAACTTTCTCAGCTCTGGTCTCCCCAGTTCCTTTTGGGGGAACGACGACAGTGCTATTTACCAAGGGTGGTGGATTTTCAGTTGGTAGTCCTCCTGGAATAATCCGAGTCGGCAGCCCTGAAGTCCCTAGCCCTACTATTGCCGGTAAGCCCAAGTTTAGTGGTGGTGCGGATGTTCCCAACACCTATCTCATGCAGGCGTAGCTCAGAAAAGACAGCAATTGTTCAGTCATGGTGACATTAACTAGTCATGTTCCCTGTGCAGTCGATCCCTGTTCAGTCGGCGTCACTTGCAGCCCGGACAATACAGGCCTAAAGGGGCCAGTAGGTGTGAAGTCCTCAACACGAATTCCCTCGTTAGTTACGGTAGCAGCCGTAGTAGGAGCAGGAGCCCTGCCCTTTCCCGCGAAATCCCCCATCAGATTTTTGATGATGTTCCTGTCCTCCATGACCTGTAGAGGCAAAGTTAAAAATCCTAAAAATAATACAAAGTAAACTCTCCGGATAATAAGTGTTCTTATTCGCAGAGATAATAGCTCATAATTCCCATGAAGAACTCCCATAAAAAGACCAATTCCCACTTGATACGAAGGTCATGCAAGAAATTTCCCAAGAAATCTTATAGATCGCACGGATCCCTGCCGCAAATAAAGCGATAGAAAACCGAATCCCATAAATTCCATAGATCTGTAAACAAGAGACTCCCGATACCACATGAAACATGAATTTAAACGAAATTCAACGCGAGAAGAGCATATATAAACACGAAGAACGCGTAAAATCTAAAATCAACTAAGATGCACGTAAAATCGGAATAACCCAGATAAGCACCCAACCACAGAACCGATCAAAACGCAAGAAAATACCCACAAACAATTATATACACCCCTTAGACCCGAATTCCCGACAAAGATATACACCTTTTGTCAAGAAAATTGGACGAGCAGAGTTCATGCACAGGTTTCTTCACGTCTTAAACTCGATCCGTTATTCCCACAGACGGCGCCAATTGATGTGTTCAATAATTACATCCCTTTATTTATAGAGAGCATAATTCCCCTGTAGTGTGCGGTGAATCGAGAGAGAGTGATGAAAACTACTAAGGCAAGAGAGAAAATAATTGTATTGAGTATTTAGAATAGAGCGTGTTTACAATGGCAGGCATATTTTCTATTTATAGGCGTTTACAATAGGGATAAATTAGTAATTTCACGCCTGATGGCGACCCTGGTAGTTAGGAAGAATCTTCGAGGTTGTCAGTGTCCGGTATGCCTTCAGTCTTTCCCAGCACTGCCCGAGTCCACCAGCTTTGCCCCTTTCTTCCTGGATATGTCAGCCTTGCCCGAGTCCGCGGGTTACTTCTTCGCTATTTTATTTCAGATCTGTCATTCGTTCCGCTCCCTCTTCTCTGATCACGTCAGCCCTGACACCTTTAGTGATAAAATCCTCTTGAAATGGCCCTGAAGCTTCTGCCTTTCATGCTTTCCCCCCAAAACGTTATTCAAGCTGTTTTTCTCCCTTCCGTTCCCAGTGCTGATGACTCCGATGCTGCCAGATTTGCCTTACGCATATTTTACTCCTCATCATTACTCACGCTATTAAAGATATTTTTTCTTTTAACTTATACACCACACACTACAAGAAAACGCGGCTCTAACGACCGAATTTTCGGTCGTTAAACTCTAAAAAACGGTCGTTAAAGACCTAACGACCGAAACAACGACCGAAAACTGTGGTCGCCGTTTTGTTCGTCGTGTGGTCTTCAACGACCGTTTTTTTTCGGTCGTTGAAATTCAACGACCGAAATTTATTTATAACGACCGTTTATTCGGTCTTTAAAACCATAGCCAAGCTCCCAGGGACGACTAAATTGTGGACTCAACGACCGAATTTTGGTCGTTGATCAACGACCGTTTAAAAACGGTCGTTGATCTTCTGAGATCATCAACGACCGAAATATAGTCGTTGATTCCAGATTTTCGGTCGTTGGTCAACGACCGTTATTAAAACGGTCGTTGTTCTTCCGAAAGCATTAACGACCGTTTTTAACTCGGTCGTTGTTTAAAGACCGAAATTTCGGTCGTTAGAGGTCGTTTTTCCTGTTTTTTTTAGTCAATTCGTAACGACCGTTTTTTTTTTAAATTTCGGTCGTTGTTTAATTTCGGTCGTTTTTTTGTTTTGTATTCCTGTTTTCAATTATATAGCAATCTATAAATTATTCAAAATCATGAAGATGAGCAAAGTAGAAAGACATCAAATATAACAAAGTAGCAAATCATAAAATATGTCAACAAGTTTAGAAATTCAGTATTCAAAGTATAGTATCTAACAAACGATAGTAAATAATATAATCAGAGGTCCGGGTGGGTCCCATCAGAGGCGTCGGAGGGGGACTGCGCATGATATCCTCGCATGAGGAGGGCGATCTGGGCTTGCATCTCCTGTATAGCCTTGCTCTGAGCCTCCTCGCTCGCTCTCCTGACCTCTAGCTCCCTCTGTGTGGAGCTCAGCTCCTCCCTCAATGTAATGAGCTCATCTCTCGAGGCAACAGGGAAAGGAAACTGGGAGGTGCTAGTGGAGTGCGTGCTCGACGACTCGCCGCTCTCAGTAATCGCCCTAGACATCATCATGCCTAATCCCATGATGCGCCCCCTCGAATCAAGAGCGACGACCTCTCGGAAGATGCGCTCTACATCTGCGGGCGTGACCTCTTCCTGTGTTTAGCGAAGCTCTGCCAATCGCCTCTCAACCTCCAACTACAATACAAAAATAGTTAGAATAGTTGTAAAATAAATTATTCGAACGAAGGAATTTAAAGATACTAAATTAACGTCATACCCCGTGCTGCGCAGGTCGTCCAGCGGTATACTGTCCATTCTTATAATGCATCCGTCGAAAAGTCGCCCAAGTAGCCTCGTCAAAAGAAATATTGCTCTCCCGAGCCTTACAAAACACATTAAAAATATAAGTAACAATTTAGTAATGCATCAAAATTTTAAATAAAACGTTGTAAAGTTACCAGATGCTCAGCATGATCTAAAGCACTGCGCGACCCTCCATGATGGATAGCCATCCCTGTACCCGGACCGCCTGGCTCTGAGCGGCGATTCCTGGACGCCTGAGCAGACCTTGCCTGAGTATCAGGCAAAGCCCAATAAGCCCTCCAAGCTGCCTCAATGTTAGGCTGAAGATAATCAATCTTCTTCTTATGTATCAACAGGACCTTCTTGCAATTGCTGATGTAATCCTTGTACGCCACTCGAGCTGACTTAACCCACGCTTTCTTAATAACATGCCTGGTATGTTGCGTTTTATCCCAACAAAATGCTTTCTATTTAAAGATATTGCAAATAAGAGAAAAATTAGTATTGTGATTGTTTGTTTAGAATATAAAAATTATAATGAGATGATCGTACCTCAAACTCATCAAAATAAAAATCCCTCATCCCCTCAGTCAAATTCTTCCAATTGGTGCCACTTTCATGTGGCATACCTTGAAAGCTATCAGTCGCCCTAGCCCGAATAGCTCCAGTCGACCTCAGGATACTTAAAGTGTTGAAATTAAATTTAGAATTAATGTACAAAACAATTTGAAGTTAACTGATACATTGTGAAACGTACCTACGAGTGAAATAAGCCCATGTCCGCCCATCACTAGCAACACGTTCCTCCTCCACATTAGGGTTTTCATCCTCTGGCGGCCTATTATCGAAAATAGGACCAGAACCGGATGGACCCGAACCAGATGGATTAGACCCGGATGGATTAGACCCGGATTGAGTAGAAGCATCCATCTATATCCAAATTTGAAGTAATTAGTATATTAGTTTATTATTTAACACATTAAATATATAAAATGTTCAAATATGTTTTATTTGAAGTCATTAATTACTCAATCTGATTCAGTGTTAGAAGACTCGGGGGATTGTAAAATAAGGTCTTCATCATCTTCATCATCATCATCATCATGATCTATGTCCACCTCGCCTCCATGTGGATGAACCATTGTTGAAATGTCATCTATATTCGTAAGAGATATTATGCCAACGACTTCCTCTTGAAAAGGCAAAGCCGTTGGAAGTTCAGTTGTGGAAACTTCAACAACTGGCCTTGCTTTCACTTTACAAGCAGCCAACCAATTGCTTCTGTTGTTATTTTTACTTGGATACAAGCAATAATAAACTTGTGCAGCTTGATTGGCGAGGATAAATGGTTCGTATTTGGAATAACGACGATTCTTGTGCACCGAAACCAGATTGAAGTCACGATCAATGTCGGTTCCAGTTGGAGTTTGAGGGTCAAACCACTCACATTTGAATAATGTGGTTGTTTTTATTGGTAGCCCAGGATACTCTAGGACAACAACCTCTAACAAACGACCATAGAAATCTAACTGGACACCGTTCAACACTGAACCCTTAACGCACAATCCACTATTATCAGTTGATTTCTTCGAGCCATAAGAAACCGTATGAAATTTGAATCCGTTGACAAAGAATCCTTGGTATGTAGTAACTCTGTGCAGAGGTCCCAATGACAAATGATGCAAAAATGAATTGACTAGCCCATTTGTTGGATTTGAAGCCTATTCAATGAAAGAAACTTATTAGTTAAAATCAATTATAGTATACTTTGACATAATACGTTGAGTTGAAGTTCATTGGATGAAAGAACTTACATATGCTTTGAACCATGTGGGAAATTCTTTCTCAAGTTTCTGTTGAAGTTCATTGGATGAAATATCATGAAATTTGGCCCGCATTTCATCCTCAAACAACCTATTGATTAATATATATCATATTTATTAAACAACCTATGTGTAGATTAATAAATTTAATAACATATGCTTTGTACATACCCTGTGTAGGTTTCTGTAACTTCTGTGCAATTGTTTAGCACGTACAAATGGGCGGCGTCGTGCTCTTTAGGTTCTAGAAATCTAGTTGTCATCTTTCCAAATGGTCTCCCAACATACTTGAAGACAGACAACATGTCAGGGATCACATCAACACCACTACCTTCAAAGTTTCGAGGTACATTCCGTTGCTTTGTCTTAACGTGATCTTCAAAGTAATAACAACAGAATGCTGTAGCCTCTTCCACAAGATAAACATTTGTAATTGATCCTTCAACTTTGGCTTTGTTTTTAACTGTTTTCTTCAACTTTCCCAAGTACCTCTCAAATGGATACATCCATCTATACTGTACAGGGCCTGCCATCATAGCCTCATCGGCCAAGTGTATTGGAAGATGCTCCATAGAGTCGAAGAAACTAGGAGGGAAGATTCTTTCCAACTTACAGAGAATGACATGAATATTTTTTTGCATCTGAAGAAGATTGTCAACTTGAATGTTTGGTGAAGTCAAATCTTTGAAAAAGAGACAAAGATCTGTAATTGTTTTCCACACATTGAATGGTAGAAGTTCTTTTAGTGCGACCGGCAATACTCGTTGCATCATCACGTGACAATCGTGACTCTTCATACCAAACATTTGAAGTGTACTCAAGTTGACACATCTACCCAACGAGGATACATAGCCATCAGAAAATCTAAGCCCTTCAATCCACTTAAGTAAGATTCTTTTCTCATCATTATCAAGCACATGCTTTAGGGTACTTTCCTGTTTGTTCATTGGCTTCTAACTCAGGTCTGCGACAAAACCTATTCAATTCTTCGCGAGATTTGGCCGTATCCTTTGTTTTGCCTTTAGTGTTCATAATGGTGTTGAACAAATTATCAAAGACGTTCTTTTCTATATGCATAACATCAAGATTATGACGTATAAGCAACGAACTCCAATATGGCAAATCCCAGAATATACTTTTTTTCCTCCAACCTGATTCATAAGTTCTTTGTCGTTTAGATATCCGTAATCGAGTCTCTTCAACTGTCAATTCTGTTACTTTTTTAATCCCCAATCCCTCAATCTCAGCCAACAACTGGTACCCATTTTTTGTTTGTGGAGGACCTTTTCTTACTTGAGCATTTTTTATAAACGCATTTTTGTTGCGTCGAAAAGGATGATCAGTGGGTAAGAACCTCCTATGACAGTCAAACCAGGATTGTTTACCACTCAAAGGTAATCGAAAAGAATCTGTATCATCACAACAACGTGGACATGCCAATCTACCAGCTGTACTCCAACCAGAAAGCATGGAATAAGCGGGAAAGTCACTAATTGTCCACAAAAGTGCAGCACGCATTTGGAAATTATTCTTCAATGATATGTCATACGTTTGGACACCCACTTCCCAAAGATGAGATAACTCAACAATCAACGGTTGAAGAAAAATATCAATCATATCCTTTGGATTGTGTGGCCCAGGGACGACAGCAGTGAGAAATATGTGTTGTTCTCTCATGCACATCCAAGGAGGAAGATTGTATGGAGTAAGTAGGATTGGCCATGAGGAATATTGCTTTCCAAAATTGTTGAATGGCGAGAATCCGTCAGTACAAAGCCCCAATCTCACATTTCTGACCTCAGCCGCAAAATCAGGAAATGTGTTGTCAAAATGTTTCCATGCAGGTGAGTCTGCAGGGTGTCTCATCACACCATCATTAACTGATGTAGCATGCCATCGCATATCAGCTGCTGTTGCTTTAGATGCATATAACCTTTGCAATCTTGGGGTGATGGGAAAGTAATGCATCTGACTGACTGCAACTAGGCGTCGTTGACGACTACCACTGGGACCAGAAGATTCTTTGTAACGTTTTGCATCGCAAAACTTACACTCGTTCAAGCTTTCATCATCCCCCCAAAAAAGCATACAATTATTACGACAACAATCAATCTTCTCAACTGGCAAACCCAGCCCACGAAGCAATTTCTTTGCACTGTAGAAATCTCCAGTCACCAAATTATTATCGGGAACTATTTCTTTAATCAACTCCAAAATCTGATCAAAACATCGCTCAGACATATTATTATCAGATTTTAAACTCATCAATCGAGCTACAAGAGATAATTGGGTATGGGTTTTACAGCCAGGCCACAACTCTCTATCAGCCGCCTTTAACATATCATACAAATGATGGGCTGTTGGGTTTGGAGATTCTTCAATTAAATCATCGACATTGTGAAATTGAGCTGTCGCTACATCCATCACCATCGTCTCATAACGATTGACTTCTCTATCTTCCTCAATGGTTACAATACGCCTAGCAACATCAGGGACTTGCACTAACGCTTCACCATGCATCGTCCATATATGGTATCTAGGGATAAAACCATTCTTTGCCAAGTGAACCCTAACAGTCATTGGAGTATCAAATTTTTTGTTCTTACATTTCGTGCATGGGCATTTGATCTTATTTCCAATCATTAAGTCCGGTCGAGAAAGTGCATAATGGATAAATACTTCCAATCCATCCATGAACTCTCCTGTTAGACTACCTTGAGCATATCGCCTATACATCCACCCTCTATCTAAACTCATGTTTATATTTCCTGCATTCATATATTATTAATGTTTTAATTAGTTCACACATTAGATATAAAATTAAGATGATGAATAAGAGTGGAAATTAAGATTAGAAATTAAGATTAAGATTAAGATAAGGATTAGGAATTAAGATTAAGATTATGAAATGAGATTAATATTTGGATTAGGAATTAAGATTAAGATTAGGATTATGAAAGGAGATTAAGATTTGGATTTGGAATTAAGATTAAGAGTATGATTAAGAAAGGAGATTAAGATTTGGATTAGAAATTAAGATTAAGAGTAGGATTAAGATTAAGATTAGAATTAGGAATCCGAATTAAGATTAAGATTATGAATAAAAGTAGACATTAAGAACTCAAATAAGGACGGAGATTAGGATTATAGAAGGATGACTAAAGATTACGATTAGGATTTCAAGAAGGATGATTGAAGATTGAAATTTCAACACAACAACAAAACCAAGGCGGTAGTCATTGCTACCGCCTCCGCCTCTCCCCCACCGGCGGCCCAAACTCCAATTAATCACAATCATACTTAATCGCCTCTCCCCCACCGGCGAAACTATCATGCTTAATTATAATTAAAACATGCTCAACGCAATTAATCATGTTAAATCATATATTTCGCCTCTCCCCCACCGGCGATAAAGCGAATTAAATAAATTTAAACATTATAAGTTCTTTAAATAGAAATTAAGCTTCCTAAGTTCTTTAAATAGAAATGAACCTAACTAAGTTCTTTAAATAGAAATGAACCTAACTAAGTTCTTTAAATAGAGATTAACCTAACTAAGTTCTTTAACTAAATCTAATATATATAAACCTAACTAAGTTATTTAAATAAATCTAATATTTACAAATAAACCTAACTAAGTTCTTTAAATAAATCTTATAAAATAAATTATCTTACTAAGTTCTTGTTCTTTAAACAAATCAAATACAAATGAACATATATAATTAACATATAATTTCACATTACATTCAAACTAAATTCACATTAATTCACATATACTATACCACACAACAACTAAATTTCACATTAATTCATACTAATATAATTAACATAAATTTGAAACATAGCCTACATTAATTCACATATAATTCATACTAAGTTCTATGTAAATTTCTCATTGATTCACATATAATTAACCTAAATTCATATATACTAACATACCAATATTAACCTAAATTCAAATTAATAGCCTACATTATATAAGTTACACGAACTAACCTACAATCTCTTATTCCGGCAACGGCAGGAGCTTTCCGGCGAGGGCAGGGGCGGTCCGGCGAGGGCAGGGGGCTGGGAATTAGAGTTAGGGTTAATAATTGATGAAATCTATAAAAAATAATTAATTAGGGTTAGGATGAATAATTAATTAACTTACCGGAGAGCAGCGGCGTCGGACGGAGAGCGGCGGCGGCGGCGTCGGCGTCGCGTCGGACGGAGAGGAGCAGCAACGGTCGCGTCGCGTCGCGTCGGACGGAGAGAAGCAGCAGCGGTCGCGTCGGACGGAGAGGAGCAGCAGCGGCGGCGTCGGTGGAGGTGGCCGTTCGATGGACGGAGGCGGCGATGTCGGGAACGGCGAAATCGGCGGAAGGAGGCGGAGAATCGGAGGAGGAAAGGGTGGAGAAGAAAATGGGGGAAAAATTAGAAAACCTAAGTTAAGTCTGCGAATTCAACGACCGATTTTCAAATAACGACCGTTTTTCGGTCGTTGCCAATTTTAATTATAATATTAATAATTTCGGTATACAACGACCGAAAAACGGTCGTTAAAAATAATTATTAATTATTTCTTTTTTTTAGTTCTAATATAAAGACCGAATTTCGGTCGTTAATATTAAATATATTTAAATAAATTAAAATACAACGACCGTTAAAAAACGGTCGTTAAATATTTCCGAAAACTTAAAAATATCAGAATTCAAATTAAGGTAACGACCGTTACAAACGGTCGTTAAATTAAAATTATATCAAAATTCAATAAAAAAATACCAACGACCGGAAAACGGTCGTAGATACGGTCGTTATAATTTAACGACCGTTTCATTCGGTCGTAGGAAATAAAAAAAATAAGATTTAAAATATTAAACAAAACGATCGTTAATATTAAAATTTCGGTCGTTACCCCCGCCTTTTTAAAGACCGAAAATTTCGGTCGTTAATTTCGGTCGTTGGAGCCGCTGTTTCTTGTAGTGACATACTCACAAACACAATCCATTATTTTTTTTTTGTAGGACCAAATTTAAAATATTATTATTAAACCTCAATGCGAATAATCCCTAGATTACTTGAAACTTTGGCAGAAAATTACTAAAAGCACTTCTCCTAAGTGATATTTAAATTCTACTCGTCAAGTCTATGATGCATATATTATTTATATAATTAATTCAAATCCAGTCAATCCAAATCTACATAGAAGTGGATCAAATAAAAATTTCTTCAAATAATATTTATTAATCAAACCAAATTATATGATATCATCATGTTCGGTAACTTATCTCAGTTGTTTCAAGCTTACTCTGATAAAACATACTGCAAATATTATGAACATGTGCTGATGCTTGGCTCGTTATGTAGTTAAGATAATTATGGGTACTTAAAAAGTAGGTATGAAAAATGTGTGAACAAAATTTGGCGAGTTTCCTCAACAAATATATATTGATGAACAATCACATGATGATGAGAGAATACAACCAATAAAACTCATGCAAACGCATATCCATAGTAAGCTAGTCTGTTGCTCCTCAATACATTATCTGATAAAACTTCAAAAGGAAAATAACATCTTACGCAGTGAAGGTAGCAATTAAATAAGGAATCATAAATAAAAAATAGCCCAACATCAATAATATTTCTTCTGCAAACGACTAGGTGAATGCGCGAAGTAGGACATCACATTATAAGAACTCATCAGAGAGCCCGAGTTCCTCGTTTGCATTGAGCCAGCATATCCATGTACACTTGACACTTGCTGATCTCGTCTCCATAGACATTCAAGCACTGCAAATGAAATACCAAGAACGACACAAGATATTAACAGACAAACTTGGGGAAATTAGTAGTACAGAAAGACACCAAAACAACAACGGCGGAGCAATTTTGGTCTAACTAAAACATAGTTGCAAGCTGATAGAGGAGGGAGATGGTAGTATGACTTACATCTTGGAATGCCTTAGAATGCACACTGCAAGCATCATCAGAATTGGGAGCAGCTTCAGAGGCAACATTTTCACATCGAATTGTGCGGGGTCCTACAACAGCATCCACAGCTCTGTGTGCAAGAGCAGATCCGGTGCCCCATCCAATTCCTACGGAAATGATTAAGCGAATTAAAATCAACACACAACATAAGCGAGTCATCCAGATCATATATAACGAGAACCCAAACCATATTCTACACACCATCAGCTATGGCTCCAAGCATGGTACCACCAAAGCTACCTTGAGCAGGAGCAGGAGCATTGGGAGCTGCAAACATGATACAGTAAAATCATCAACTATTAGTTAACTGGAAACTGAAATTGCTACCACACAGAACGAGCAACAACAAAGCATTTAAATAGACCAAAGATGACACAAGTTTAAGGAACTTACCTTTCTCCTAGGTAAGTGGTTAATATGATAGGCAATTACCTGGCTGAGATGGAGGACGTTTTGCAGGGCGAGGTGGAGGTGCTGAACGGGCAGATCTTCCTGCACAAATATAATTTATGCACATTACAAAATAATGATTAGTTTACATGACAAGTAGGCACAAGAACATGTTACGGGAACGAGTTAGTTTTCCCCACAAGAAGCAAAAATGATATTTGCACTGTCACGAGATAGTTAAGCTTGACACAAGTGACATCCAGAAAATGAGAAACAATAATTGTCTTAAAAATAACATAAACTAACCATTCAAACTAACAATACATCAGAAATTTATGAAAATAAGAAAGAAATTTTTTGGATATCTAATTCAAATACAACAGAGATATGAATCATATGTAGGAGGCAAATAAGATCTAATTGTGTCTCATTCGCACACTCCAGTAATCCACTAATCATGCAGGTAGCGCAACCTCATAAGACTAATTGAAATAGGATATATAATTTTTAGTTTTACTTTTAAGAAGAAGAAGAAAACTGAATTCATCTTATAATTGTAAGCTGCAATACACAACCTGGAAAATTTACTTCTGGCATTATTCAACCTTCTTTATTTGAATAATCCTGCAGAATCAATATTACTATCTGATTTTCACTTGGTATATTCGTTTTTCAACCTTACGCTTCAGTAATCAACAACAATCTTGCACACAGAGACCTTATATTTTATGATTAAATCTCTTAAATCTTACAACATCGATTCAATTCAATATGAAAACAATTACTCGTAACAACTACACACATGCATGTTGTGAATAGCTGACCGAATATATCAACCATGGGATCTAAAAAAATTCTACGAAGATCAACTAAGAAAATAGGTTCCTCCAAACTCAAAACACAAAGAGAATCATGCAGAATATTGCTAGTTTGATTGTATAAGATCACATTACGAACAAGTCTTTTCATTTCCATAAAAAAACAGAAATGAAACAAACCGCAAACCGATCGAGAATCACATTACTAATTGTGCCAACGAATGGAATGAAAACTCACCGCCGGAGCTACGACGCGGCATGATTTTCGTTTTTGTAGGATATATGGTTTACACTTTTCTAGGGTAGAGAGTCGAGTGAGAGAGCGAGAATGCAATATATTTGTTTGAGAGGAGAGAATGCAATTTATTCAAGTGCTATTTCTTGCGGAATCGGCAAACCACTATTATTAGTATGAGTATATTGTTGATTAGGGATCTCCGTTTAATTATTCTTTTAGCACCACGTGCCAAATTCTTAATGGTCAACTCTAGCGAATAGACCGAGTTTCAAGATTCCGACTCTTTCTATGGACTTTGAGCATATCAAATTAAATCCCATCCAAAAAATAGGGTAGTGCTATTCATACATATACTATGAGTCTATGTATAAACATAACCCATGTTTGATATTGGTCAATACATTGTATTAGCATATTTATCCATCGTTATGTCTCAGTTTGGTATTCTAATCCATTTTGCGGACGGCCCGGTAAAATTCTTAGGCCCTAACTTATTAATGCGGTTTAACCCCGCTTATGAATACCTCGCCCCCCCTTCGATAATTAAACCAGCTCTGTATTGCTTAATCGGTTAATCCTATTGTCGTATTTGCCCTCATTTTTTTGACTTTCTCCCAACTTTCACGTATTGGTTTATCCTCATATATACACGTAGGGCATCCACAAGGATACGCTGGTCATTTATTAAATAATAAGAGGGCAAATTTGTCAATTTGTCATATAATCTACTGTAATCGTGACTTTATTACTGTGAACCAAACTAGAATGTTTTATGACTACATAATATATCAAACGCCAATACAGGATATTAATCTCATTGCAATCCAGATTAATTTGCCAGATTTAATCTATATTGGCTAATCCAATACAAGAAACCAACAACCCCTAATTATTTATGAGGATAAACCTAATTTACCCCTAGCCGAAGATTGGCTGTTTTCATCTAGAATTGTAGATTTGCCACCAACAACCCCTAATTATTTAAGATTAGTTATTTTCTTCTAAAATTGTACCTAATTATCTTTTCCTAGTAATCAAATCCATCTATTCTTTTTAATAGCTAGCAAAACCAGTGTTCTAAAATTATTTATAGAATAAATGTTTAATTCCATTTTTATTAATTCTCAACTATGTATGAATATATTTTCATACTTATTCCAAATATAAAAAAATTAATGATTCATTATATATTTATTTTTAAAATAATGAATCACTAAATGTTAAAAATATTTGTTAATATTGATCCATGATATTTTTTTAATAAAAACGAAAATAATGAATGTTTTAACTTATTTTTAGTAATGGATGTAAGTATTTGTTGATAATAAATAAAGTTATTTGTTGATAACAAAAAATGAAAATATTTAATAATAATTTTCCATTATATATTTCTTTAAAAAAATGAAAATATTTGTTTCTTATCATGCGTTTTTAGATGAAGATTATTTAATCTTTAGAAGTGATCATTATATATAATAAAATATTGAAAAGTCAATGGCTCAATTTCTATTCCACTTGATTTGATAAGTTTTTTGCAAGTCATTGCAATCGTATCAATGGTAATCAATGGCTCGAATCGTAAGCACGCATCCATTAGAAGAATAATTAATAAAATATAAATGAATAAAAAATATTAGAAGAATATTTGATAAAATAAATCTATATATTATATAAAGAACCAATTTAACAGCATCTAATTTACCGTTATTTTTCTAACGGAATATTCTTAATATTTAACGGTAGTTTTATATGAAACCACATTTTATAGCAGTTACTATCTCTCTCACACGATGAACAACAGTTTTCTCTCTCTCTTGGACACGGTTATCTCAGCATACCGATTTTTTCTTTCTATCTCTCTCAGACTCTCACACGCTTCAATACCAATTTTATCTCTTTCTTTCTCTTTCTCACGGTTACAATAGAGCAACGATTATTACTCAAAAATCAATTTGCTCTCCATCCATTTATGCATCAGTATGCAGTTGTTTGCCAATTGAAGCATATTTAATAATGGGAGAAGAAGTATAGATAAAGAGTACGAGCCCAGATCTGAGAGCGACAATATGGATGATGCATTTGGGAATTATTAAGATGACAAACCACTGAGGAAGAAGAGATCTATCAGAGCGGCCCTTACAATATTTGGTCTATTTTGCAGGTCATTGATAAGGTACCTTTCGATTCATAGTCTTGCCATCTCTGTATTCCCGTAGCATAGCCTCTCATCTCTCCAATTTCGAAATCGCGATGGCCACATATGAAATTAACCCTTATCTTATAGTTGATAGGGGTTGTCCCAAATTTTAAGCCAAATGTCAACCAATCAGTTGGTTGTTTCCAGCAAATAAATGAGGGGAAAGTTCGAACTCAAGAGATGACAAGAGATGGAGAAATTTTGAGGCGTGAAGTTTCTCAAGAAATTGAAAGTGGTAATTACGTTCTGCCTCTTGTCTCTTTTATTTACATTTACGAGATCGGTGTATCCATGTGAACTCAATTGTTTCAAATGCTAAAAAGTAAGACGTGGGATGTCATATTTCCAACTAATGTGATTCTTTATATTGTTGCTCACACGAATAATTATTTCTTTAATAGGAGCCTAAATGCAGAACTTTCATCTTTCATTCTTTCTGCTGTTGACTATATTGAAGACAATCTCTATTATTTCAGTGATGTTTATGTCGGAATCCCTGATGTTGGGAGGTTAATAATGGACAAACTTCTGAGGCTTTTGACATTTCCGTTGATTCTCCCATCATTTAGGAATGAAGCAATCAAAGTACATACTCACCATTTCTATTTGTTTGCCTATTTTATGTGTGTGTTTTAATTTTCTACACTTCTGGAAATTGTAACGAGCTCTTTATATTTGGTTAATTAATGGTTTTATGGGTCTGTATAAATCTTTTTGTGACTATCTGAGTCGTATACATTCAGGAACCAAGTTTTGGGGTTGTCTTTTCTTTATATTTACTTTGTTGCATTTTGTGCATAGTCAAAATCAAAGATCTGGCAAACATTGTTGTTGCTGCTCTTCTATGTTATCCAGACGTTTTTCCTGAGAGTTCTGAAGCTAAGCTCAATGGTAATCTGTTGAGCCATGCTTCCTTGGATGTACCAACCCACGATAAAGATGCAAACAATCAAAATGTCAAATCTGATACTGAAAATCATCTACTGCACAGTGCCTTCAATCATAACTATGGCAGCATGAGATTTGATGACTTTGTCCCATATCTATTTATGCTTCTACAAGTTTTACAAGTCTTGGTTTCATTACCAATTCATGTGGATTATATTTTGGCTACTAGGATTGAGAAACATGTCTAGAATAATTTTTGGAATAATACATGTATTTTAGAATAGATGAGTATATATTATGATGTTATTGGGATATGGTTAAAATATGGACGTGGTTAAAATACGATGAAGGCTAAACTACTATTTTCTTTAAGTTTTGATCGTTTGCATTGTTACCAACTAATCTTTCTAAAATCAAATTATAAAGATATCAATTGTTTTACGGTTTGCATATTTTTTTTCTTCCAATTGTTATTAGTGTTGTTATTCATATGATCAATATGATATTGTGCCTCTTTTGGTATGTTATTCTAGATTGGGCTGTAAAGCTATAATTAACAAAGTTGTGGAGCAAGATAAAGAGGCAGAGCGAATGCGGTAGAGGTCAGTTGTCTTCGGCAATAACCGCCCAAAAGATAGAGATTTTTTAAAAAAGAAATATTGATTCGGTGGTGAAGCGGAATTTTGGAGAGACACCTTTTCCGACACTAGGTAAAAAAACTCTACTGTGATAAATCTTTATTAAAGAAGTCATATGAATTTAGTCCTCTAGCTATATTTTGTTTTTTTTCTTTTTCTTTGTGCATATAATTTTTTTTCGATGACTACCGATTTAAAATATTTTAATATATATTTGATCGTGGATTTTGTTGTCTACTTTTGTATTTCAATTACTTTAGTTGATGGTAGTTTACAATTGATTTTAATGATTTATTTGATAATCTTGCTGAGATGTAATAATGCTTCTTGTGATTCACTTGAATATATTTTAGATAATCTTAGTGTTAAATGCTTCTTCTTGCGATTTATTTTAATTAGTTAACTGTTGATGTACAAACTTTCAGAAAATAAAAGAGTTTGCTGATATATAAATGTTTCTTTCTGTAATTTATTTAATTAGTTGATACCTATAATTTATACGTAGAAATAATTTGCAATAATTTTTAAGGTTTGTCTTGCTATCATGAATCGGATTCGCTTGAATATTATTTTTGTTAATCGAATGTGTTTGGAATGTCATGTTTTTATTAGTTTTTTTAGAGACACGATTGAGGATGTATGCTGCTTTTGAGTCTAGAAGCTCTGTGTATGTATCTATTTCATGTATATATTTACTCTCCAAAATTTACAGAACTTATCAACATTTGTATATGTATATATCTATTTTTTAATATAAAACATTTGGTCACCCTTTTCGATTCAGGTGCTTTTTTCGGCTAATTCAAATTCTTTCCTTTTTCTCTATTTTCTCGAAGGGTGCGTTCTCTTTGGTTGTAAATTTATCATGGAAAAATGAAGGATAAACAAAATTTAACCCTTTAAATCCTTCATTTCTTTTTCCACAATTCCTACTTGACCCTTACTCATTCCTCATTTACACTACAAATGAGGAATAATATTATCACACCATTTTTGGAGGGATAATATTATCCCTCATTTGTAGTGTAAATGAGGAATGTGTAAGGGTCAAGTAGGAAATGTGGGTAAAGAAAATGAATGATTTAAATAGTGAAATATAGTGAAATTTTGTTTATCCCTCATTTTCTCATGATAAATTTATAACCAAAGAGAACGCACCCTAATAGAAAACTTTTTTCTAACAACCTATATTTAATTTTGTAACCACAAGTATTTTATTCTTATTTTTACTAAGCTTCTCATACACTTTCATCTTTTCTCTTTATTTTGCTTCTTTTCTTATTAATGTTTACTAGCATGAAGGACACGAAGTTGAAGAAGAGGGAATGAAAGAGCAATGCGAAAAAGACAATGTGCATTACTAGAAAATAGTTAGAGAATCTTCTATGTATTTCGTAATTTTTAAATCTTTGCAAGTCCACATTTTGGACGCGTGGAAAACTGTTGACATTTTTTCTGTATCTCTAATGAGAAATAGATTAAATATAAGAACATTTGAGTAGATTTAATTAGTGGAAATACTTTAAATATACTTTATTCTAATCAGTTCATTAGTTGGGTTATTGAACTCAAGAATAGTTGTTGGGTCTAGAAAATCTAAAAATGAAAAAAATAGACAAACACATGAGTTTATGGCTATAAAGACCTTTTTGATTTTATGCGTGATGATTAGAGAAGGTTGTATCGCATGCTATGTTTGATTTATTTGTATATGATATTTGTAGATTTTATTTACGGAGTGTTTATTTTGATGGATAAATTTTTCATTAGAATAGGATAGGATGAATAACAAAAGTTGATGCTTTCAAATTGTTCCATTTCTTTTCCAACATTTGACATAAAAGATAAGTTTTTTGAGTGGATAATATTATCCATTGTTGAAGTGAAAATGAGGAAAGAAAAATTGTGAACTTATCTTTTATGTTAAATGTTGGAAAAGAAATGAGACATTTAAATGCATAAATTTTTGTTATTAATCATTTTTCAATGATAAATTTATGCATCAAAATAAACAAAACCTTAGGCTGAAAATATATGTATTTTTAGTTGCGTGTAAAATCTTATGGGTTGGGGCGTTTCTCATGCTTCTTGAACAATTTTTTTATTTTTGATTTTGGAGTTTGAGAAAATTGATTATTCACATGATGATGAAATTGAGTTTGATTAACTCACGAATAAGTTGTATTTAAGCATAATTAATAAATGATGATGACTATTTTAAATTTAAATGAAAATAATGCCTCCGTGCATCGCACGGGTGGGCATACTAGTTAAGGATACAAAACAAGAAAATATAAATGAAGAAATACGGAAGAAAAAAAATTACTTCTTAAAGAATTTGATCCTAAGACATATCAAATATTAGCCTAACTTGTTACCATCTAATCAACTTGTTGCATTCAATAGTACATAGAAAAAGGGGGGAAATTTTATTCATGTCAAAATTAATAGTACTTCACTATTTAATTTACTTGAATTGTGTTATGAAAGTTTTATATTATAATTAATAATCATTTCATATACAAATTATCACATTCTTAATTCTTTTTTACATAGTACAATGTTAGTGATTTTATATTTGAATACTTTTTGTTTATATATTATTGCATTGATATTTATATAAGAATCTTACATCGGTCATACATTTATAAGAAATAAAAAAAGGGAAAATGTGCAAATAGGCCCTTGAAGTAGTAGCCCCTATAGCATATAGCTCCACTTACTCACTGTGTGTGCAAATAGGCCTCCGAAGTCTTAAAAATCGTTCAATTAAACCCCTCTGACCAAACGCCGTTTTCTTCCGTTAGTCAACCTTTTCTTTTAATTTTTTAATTAAATGGGGGCCCACATTCACCATTATCTCAATCTCTCTCCCCGACAACCTTTCCCTCTCGCCGGAACAAGGATTCATGTCCCTCGGCCTGTCAGCCCATCTCCGGCGAAATCGCCGTCGGCGTATCGCCTCCGCCCTTCGCCTCTCACCCCTTCCATCTCTTCTTCTTTCTCTTTCTTTCTTTCTCTCTCACGCCAACCGCCTCTCTCCCTCTCCACCTCCGCCACTTACTCAGTCCCGGCGTTGCCTCCTCCTCTTCCTACCCTGATTCAAAACACCAACCCCCTAAATTCTCCCAATTTCTGAAAACATTCTCCTCAAATCCCTAAGTTTCTCTGAAATCCCAAATTTTCTCATTTTCTATTTCTCACAGTACTTGTAGGAGTTTTTCGATGGGAAAGAGCTCTGCAAGAGCGTCAAACCCCACGAAGCCATTGCCTACGACGCTACCGTGCACTCCGCCATCTTGAGCGACCAAGGCGAGGACAAGGTTGGCGACGTCCTCTCTCTCGATGTTACGCCGGTGACAATTGGTTTTGAGGCTGCCGGAGAAGTCATGACTGTGGTGATTCCGAGGAATGCTTGTGAGCTAATGACAAACATGGTTTTCGTACCTCAATTCCACATGATTTGTTGTCATTTCCCTTCATATTTTGATTGCTAATATGTGTTTGTATCCCAATTTTGAGTTTTGTTGAGTTTTGATACTTGGTGTATCTTTTGGAGTGATTTCAGGAAAAATCAAAGATTAATTGGACTATTTTGAAGACATGAGATTGAAGTACGTCTCGAGAGGACTCCGTGAGCGCAAACGGCGACCAAATCCGAGTCCGGACGAGGGAGAACGGAGCCGAACAAGCGGACTGCGCATAAAGTCCAAGACCCCGCGGTCCGGGACGCGGCCACGGGCCCGACCGCGGGCCTCTGCTCCAAAATTGCCCAGTAAGCCGCGGTCCGGGCCGCGACCGCGGGCCCGACCGCGGGCCTCTGCTCCAGAGCAGTCCAGAACGTTTTTGGCAATCACTCGCGGTCCGAGCCGCGGCCGCGGGCCTCGACTGCGGTCTCCTCTCATTTTGACCGCGTTCTTGACCGCGATTCATGTCGTGGTCGCGGGAAAAAGGCGGGATTACCCGCTTTGATGGGCCCAGACGTGATTTTTGCCCCAAAACCCCATTTTTTCCCTTTTTTTCTCATATCTTTCATCTTCCCCCAACATTCAACACACTCTCCTACCTCCATACCCAAGCCCTAGCCTCCATAACTACACTCAACCACCAAGATTGGAAGGACATTGAAGAAGAGAGAAGATTGAAGGAAGCTAATTTAATAGGATTTGTCACCTCTTACTCTCTCTCTCTTTCATTTATGAATTTCCTTGAATTAAGTATTTTGATTGTAAGCATGATAGGCTAAATCCCCCATTGGTTTGGGGGTTAGGCTAGTAGATTATGTAATGGATTGATTATTATGCTTAATATATGTCTTGATTATTTTCTTGTCTTTATCTTTTCAAGCCCTAGATTTCTTTCTTGTATGGATTGTTGGCCACTTTCTATGCATTTCTCATTTGTGATTTGAATCGGGAGAGGATAATCATAATAGATTAGGAGCTTGAAATATATTGACTCAATAGACCGGGAGGTTGAGAGTTGGGTGAGAGTTTATCGATCTTATTATGCTTTTGGGAGTTATAGGTTAGAAGTTGACCGGGGACGGCAACTATGACCCGTAATCTACCGTTTTAGTCGTCCGGGAGGGGACTAGAACTAGTTGGGAGATCACTCTAGATAAATAGGAGTATCAAGACTAATATTGAGCTAAATTGAAGTCCATTGCTAATCCATCGTTGCCTAATCCCTAAACCACCTTCATCACTTAATTAATCCACTTTGTTTGATTGTTCTTATTTTGTCTTTAAATTTGTTAGTTAATCAAACCACTCACCTCCTTGTTTAGTCTAAATAGCTCTAGCATGATGACTTAAGGTAATCACTAGAATTTGACTACTAATCCTTGTGGAATACGACCTTGCTTCCCTATATTGCAACTACACCGTGCACTTGCAGCGTAGCGAAAATAATAGCGAACAAGTTTTTGGCGCCGTTGCCGGGGATTAGTTTAGTTTGATTACTTGTGATATTTTGAATCATTGTGCTTAACTACTTTGGACATTTTACTTGCTTTATTTTTATTTTCAATTTTAAGATTGTGTCTTGACTCTTTGTTTCTTTTTGGTTGGTAGGTAGTGTATGAACACAAGGTCTAAGGGTGCACCTCTTATACCCATTGACCTTGAGGTTGAAGCATTTTGCCGACACAACAAAGCAAGAGCAAGAAGAGAGAAAGAAATGGAGGGAAACATGATGGAAAATCAGGAATTGATCCTCCAACTCCAAAGACAATTGGAGGCTATGCAAGGGCGTATCAATGAGCAAGAGGCTCAAAGGAATGCACCACCACCACCACCTATTAGCAATATGTTCCAACCTGTGGTCCAACAAGGGGGAGTGCATGCCCCAAGAATCAATGCCAACAATTTTGAACTCAAGGCGAGTCTCATCAACATGGTGCAACAAAATCAATTCGCCGGTCTTTCTCAAGATGACCCGAATGGACATCTCGGCAATTTCTTGGAGATATGCGATACTATCAAGATAAATGGAGTCCCGGAGGATGCCATTCGACTCTGACTCTTTCCCTTCTCACTAAGGGGCATGGCCAAGACATGGTATCAATCTTTGGAGATTGGTTCCATCACTACATGGGAGAAAATGGCTCAAAAGTTCCTTATCAAGTTCTTTCCTCCAAGTAAGACAATGAAGATGAAGGACATTGTCCAATTTCATCAATTCGATGGAGAGACCTTCTATGAAGTTTGGGAGAGATTCAAAGAGATGATAAGGAAGTGTCCCAACCATGGTTTGGATCAAAACACCATTATTTGCTCATTCTATACCGGGTGTAGTGGTGAGATGCAAAGAGACATGAATGCATCGGCCAATGGAGCATTGTTGGAGAAGAGCCACGAGGAGGCCGCCCACATCATTGAAAATTTAGCCGCAAATAGCTACCAATTTCCGGGGGAGAGGACTATTTTGAAGAAGGTGGCGGCTACAACAAGCTCGGATCCGATAGCTCTTTTGACGACTCAATTGACCGCTATGAATAGCAAAATTGATGCTATCTCCACATCAAAGTCGGAGCCTATAGTGGAGGAACGAACCAATATTGAGGATGTGAACTATATTAACAATAATCGAGGCTTTGGAAACTTTCATCCTCAACACCAAGGAGGGTATCAAGGGCAAGGGCAATACAATCAAGGATTTCAAACAAATCGCCACTCAAATCTTGCCTATGGTAATCCCAACAATTTCTTGCAACCACCACCCGGATTTGCGGTAAGCGATGGTATGATCAAGGAAGAGAAGAAACTCAACATTGAAGAAATTTTAATGAAATTCATGACGGCCACTCAAGCCCACATGACGAGAACCGATGAAAGGTTGGAGGCTCAAGCGACCCAATTTAAAATGCTTGAGATGAAAGTGGGACAAATTGCCGAATCTTTAAGCAATCAACGCCAACAAGGGCAATTTCCAAGCAACACAATTGTAAACCCTAAGGAGCATTGCAAAGCTATTAACATACTAGGTGAGACAACCTTTGAAGAGTCCAAGATGTGCTTGGGAGAGGAGGACATGGTTGAAATAGAGAAGAGCAATGATGGAGGCATTTCTTCAAAAATGCAAAATGATAAAGAAAAGAAGAAGGAAGTGTACAAAGCTCCACCTCTTTATTGCCCACCAATCCCCTTTCCTCAAAGGCTTCCCAAGAAGAATGTGGAGAGTGAGTTCTCCAAATTCCTTGAAATCTTTCGGAAGAGGATATTACATTCTCTCTTCTACTTTATCACTTTATTACTTTCTCTTTCTTACTTTATCACTTTATTACTTTCTCTCTCTCTTACTTTATCACTTTATTATTACACACTTAAAACATTAATTTACAACTCCTTAAATCCCGTATCGAAAAGTAAATGTAGCGTCTTGGCCGGGACGGAGGGAGTATAAAATAGGGATTCCAAGAATCGGTTGTATTCAAAAAATGGGCCGGTTTGGCTAAAGTTTAAAATAACCCGTTGAAAAAGTGAATGAAACACGTGTAATGATTCTACCGTCCATGCGTAATACGTTGAGTGTAGCTAAGACATTTCCGAGAGATAGATGCTTTTCAGCAGGACTTTCACTTTTTATAAGAATTATAATTTTATAATTTGAGTATGGCTGGGTCAGGTAGATCGGTAACATTCTCAGTTTTTGATAAGAAACCTGTTATTCCTACTCTTTCATTTCATAATTGTTCTTATGTTGAGATATTTGACCCTGCGGAAGAGGATTGTATTATGCAGGAATTTCTTGATAATCTGCAGGAGGAGGACGAAAATGTGCAGGAGTCTCTTGATAACCTGCAAGATGAGGTGACCATGGAAGAAGAGTCGCTGAACAAGCTGCAGCATGAGGAAGAAATAATGCAAGAATCCCCAGCTCACCGGAAAAAGGAGGCAACAATTTGAAGAAGAATTTCTGGATGCGCTGCAACACAAGATGAAGTAGTGCAAGGGTTGCAGTGTGTACTGCCCTTGGAGAAGAAGGAAGAGGAGAGTTTACGATCTGGCTCCCGAAAAAGAGTTGTTGGGAAATTTTTGAATGCGATGAGCACTGTATGCTCATTAGGAGAACCCGCAGCTGCAATTAAAGAGGATGTGTTTTCACAGGGATTAAGGCAGCTGAAGCTTCAATGTGATTTTGGTTAAGGGTTTCTCTAAGTCGGGCTGACGACTTTAAAACTAGCGCTGCATGGGAGGCAACCCATGTTTTTCTTAGTTTCCGTTTGTTTCTGTTTTTCTGTTGCTTTGTTTGATGGTTGTTTTTGGTTGTTCTTGGTGTTTGATGCAGGTTCTGTGTTTTTGGAAAAGATATTTTGTGTGGATGAGAATAATGCAATGTTCTGTGGAATTCCAGAAGCTCATTTCCTTCATTGATGTTTCAGGGAAGTGTTCTCTTACACTCTTGTGCTTTGTTCTAAGTGTGGGGGGGGAAGAGTATTTGGAAAATGCGGGAGGGTTTCTTTTTGTGCTTCATTGGTAAGGGCAAATGGTTCCCTGACACTTAGCTTGACTCTTTGATGCATGTTAATTTGTATGAATTTATGAAAGTGATGGTTTCAATGTGATTTTCGGGTTAGTGTTGATTGGTGGTTATTCTGGTTTTTCTTTTTATGTATGTTTCTTGTTGGGGTAATGAATTATGAGTTTTGTTGCAACACATTTGTAAGCAATTGAAACGTGATTTGTCCGGTAGATGCTAGAGGGAGTGTTGTCAGTGTGATTGCCTACGATCTTATTTTTATGTGTGAAGTTGTGTAAATTCTGAAATATTTCACAGCTCTGAGTCTCTGCTCCTCTAGATTCTCTATGAGCATGGGAAACCACGTGGGAAAACTCTGGATTATCTCCAAAAGGTTTTATCTCATGATTTGTGGCTTAACTGTTGAAAACAAAAGAATAACTTCTAAAGAGAACATACGATTCTGAAAAGGAAACAGTGAAAACATAAGATAATGATTATAAAGGCGATCACATTAGGGAATTCACTTATAGCGGAGAATTAGGTCTAACCGAATCATTTGTATTATAGTTGTGTTGCTTCTTAAACTTTAAGTTACTTACATCATCTGAGAGACATGTGTTTATTGAATTTTTTTGAATTGGCTTGTTGAATGTTTAGTTGGAAATGAACATCGTTTAATCAACTCTTTATTGGACTCATACTGATTTTGCTTGAGGACAAGCAAAAGGCTAAGTGTGGGGGTGTTGATTTATGCCTAATTGTTCATATTTTGGAGGATTATTAATGATAATTTGATGATATTTTGAACTCATATTTTATTGGTGTTGGTGAATTTGATGAAGAGTGCTTTACTTTTTGCAGAAGAATTTAAATGGAGGATATTGTTATATTTAGGAAAATGGGAGCAATAAAGAAGAAAAAAGCCAGCGGCTGAGGATCCTTCTCCACCTCGCGGCCGAGGCCTCAAAGCCAGCGGTCGAACTCCTCAAAGCTCCCGTGGCCGAGGCCCATTCCAGCGGCCGAGGACCCTTTCCACCCCGCGACCGAGGCCCAAATCCCAGCGGCCGAGGCCCTCACCGTTCCAGCGGCCGAGGCTTAATTCCCAGCGGTCGAGGGCCTTCTCTTGCCCGCGCCCGAGGCCAAAGCTCAGCAGCCGAGCTCTCATTTGCTCCCGCGCCCACTGGCCATCCCAGCGGTCGAGCTCCTCGCCAAGTCCGCACCCGCTGGCTAAAGCCAGCGATCGAGCTCCTCCCTAGCCCATCGCCCGAGCACCTTTTTCCAGCGGGCGAGTGCTTTCAAACCTCGCGCCCGAGCCACAATTCCAACGGTCAAGCTCTCTCTCTCATGCCCTTCTTTTAATCGCGTGTTTTGTTTAAAGAGGAGAAGAAAAAACGTGTTTTACTTTGGGGGATATAAAAGGCTGACTTCTCATTTTCTAGGGTACGCTCACACTTACACTTTCCTAGACGCAGTTCTAGCCATCGTTCCAGACGCCAGATTCTTAGTTAGGGTTTATTCATTTTCTTATTTCATTCCTACGCCTAGAATTATTAGTAGTCAGAGATTCTTTTCCAGTGATCATCAATTACTGTAAGTTTCTATTTATTGTCTAGATAAACTCTGAGAATTATGCTTTCAATACAGTTTCTATTATTTCTTTCCGTATGCTCTTTAGATTTATTTTAGTTAATGATTTGATTCCCTGTTTAGATAATTGTTATTTATATTGCGCAATTAGTTTAATAAATTATTGTTTTTCCTCAAAAACCAAGCGTAGATTTTCATGCTTTTTATTCTTGCTTTATTTCTTGCCTAGATAATTTACATGCTTTATTTTAATTACGCGCTAGATAGATAGATAGATAGAGAGAGAGAGAGAGAGAGAGAGAGAGAGAGAGAGAGAGAGAGAGAAAATCAGCCCCTAAAATCTTGATTAGAGTGTTTAGGTTTATTTTCTGTTATCTGTGTGCAACACGAGAGAACACCCTGTTTTAGCCTTCGTTGAGAGACGACTTGAGTTAGCTTATTCCACTGCAATTGACCTCGTACAACTGCGAGTCAATTCAATAGGTGTTTTGAGTTGAGTCAATGAAATACCGACAACAAATTTGGCACTTTTTTTCTATCACCAACCATCGTACTATTGAAAGATTGCTAGAAGAATATGATTTAGGTTATCAAGGTAGGCTTTTGATACCATGTTAAAATTATATGTTGTATTTTACAAATTGAATGAAAGAAATATACGCAGAATGATCGAGACATAATGATCTCCTAAAACAAGGGAAATGATCAAAATAGACCACGGAAACTAAGGAAAAAAAATTGGTGGGAGGAAAAGCCTTGCTCGAGAATTGTCTTGAGATATGCATGATTATGAAAAGCAAATCACAAGAAACTATTCCTAAGTAGTGGGTTAATTATTTTAAAATCACAACATTTAAGTTATCTTACAATTACAACTTGATTTTATGATCATCAGTCACAACACCTTGTTTATACTTTTACAGTTACAACACATCCAAATAATTTTGCATGCAATATTTGTCGTGTCTATAAATTTCCATGTCATCGGCGATCCACAAGTGCAACGTCGTGTATTCATTTCATAGTCACCCACCATAACAACTCGTTTGAGGAAATAAGAATTTAACTGAGTTTAAGCTGAAAGATTAGAAAAATTCAATTATGATGTGGTTTTGTTTGAATATGCAATATTGAATACTCAAATAATAAATAAGCACATTTTGGGTACATACTGACTCAACTCAAAACACCTAATGAATTGACTCGCAATCGTACGAGGTCAATTGCAGTGGAATAAGCTAACCCAAGTCGTACTCTCAAGGAAGACTAAACAGGGTGTTCACTCATGTTGCATACAAATAACAAGAAATTAAACCTAAACACTCTAAACAATAGTTGGGTCGGACACTCGCTCTTTCATGAACTAGCGCATAATTGAAACAAAACATATAAAATTATCTAGGCAAAAATCAAATGTAAATAAGCAATAATGAAATAGCATGTTATTCTACGCTAGGGTTCTTGAAGAAAAACAATAATTCAATAAAATAAACCAGCAATAATAACATCAATTATCTAGGTAGTAATCGAAATCGTAAATAGGAATTAATCTAAAAGAGCGTACGAAAGGACTAATCAGATTGTGCAATGAAATCACGAATCATGAGTTTTATCTAAGCAGTAAACAGTAACTTACAATAAATGGCGATAACTCAACAAGAATTTCTGACTACTGAATTATTCTCGGCGTAAGGATAAAATATCAAAGTAAATAAACCCTAACTAAAGAAAATGGTGTCTGGAGCTATGACTAGAACTGCGTCTGTGGAAGTGTGCCATAGGAAATGAGAAGTCCACCCTTTTATATTGTGAAACACGTCTATTTTCTTTAGTACTGAATTGGGACACGTGACTTTCAATAATTGGAGCACACAAGTCAGCGACTGTGGATGAGGTAGTGCGCTCGCTGGGAAAACTAGTGCACGGGCGTGGTCGCAGAGGGGTGTAGCGCAGCTGCTAGGCTCGACATGTTGGAATGCGCACGGGCAGAAAAGGGCTCGGCCGCGGAGAAATAAGCATGACAACTGTGAGACTTGTGCGACCGCGAAGCTTTGGAGCACAGGCACTGGAATTGGGGCGCACTCGCCGGGAACTTAGGCCCAGGCGCGGAGAAAAATGAGCTCGGCCATTGGAACGACATCGCGGGCACAGGAGGTCGCGGTCATGGCTGCGGGCATGACCGTGGGGTCCTGGGCGCGCACTGTTTTTGTTTTGGTCCACCCTCGTTATAAGTTTGATTTTGGATCTGTTTTCGCCTACGAATTTGTATCGAGACGAACTACAATTCTTCTTAAGATCAACCAACTGAATTCGAACTCCATATTTGTCCACTTTTTAATCAATTAGAGCATCAAATCTCGAGACAACAAAATTAGCACTTAAGCTCAACGCAATCAATTATTGAGTGAACGAGACCAAACTATAAACCTATAACACACTTAAATACCTATAAAATCGTCACAAAATAGGACTAACCACATACATTTTCTATTACTTAACCATCAAGACAACATTTTATGTTATTTTAAAATGATATATTTTGCCTCTTCATTGTGCATTGGCTAGAGAGTAGTAGAGAGTGGTGTACCACCACCGCAGTATAGCTCCACCAAAATGTCCGCATCACTACCCTTCACCACAAATAGTCTCACATTCCATTTCAATTATCCATTTCCATTCTTCAAATAATACAATTATGAAAAAGCAAACCTTAATACAATATCATTAACCAATAAAAAAATATAACAATATTTTGAGAATATATATGAATATCTATACTTTAAAACGTTTTCAATCGAGCCACATCGCTTATTAAAATTGAGTCTTTGCATAAAGTTTTGTAATTATATGGTATCATATTTTTTGTAAAATTGAAAAATCAAAAGCGAATCTCAAATTCGCGTTCTTCAAATAAAAATAAATGTAAAATTGAGTTTTATTATTATTTTATACTTTCAATTTTGGATCATTGATGGGAAACAAACTCACTATATCATTATTTATGTTAAAATATGTCTCATACTCTGAATCGTGTTATAATTATATTTTTATATAAAAATAATTTAAAATATTGGAAAAAAATATTTACAGGTGAAACCGTGAAAGCATAAAAATAATTCAGAAGAAACTGGAAAGTAGAAGACTTGATTAGTTGATTTGATTACAAATATAAAAACCTAAACATGCCACCTCTGTTTCGCTCTCTATCGTGAGCGGTAGGGAACGTTCGCACATACACACGATTCCTGCTCTTCTTCTCTCTCTAAAACAAAAATTCAAACGCCTTCTCTCTCATCCACCTCCAGTCACACACACACGAACGCCTATCTAGGGTTTTCAGCTAAGCACTCGCGCGATCTCACACGCCAGATCTTAGTCCAAAAATTGAGATAATTCACGCAATTATTATACTTGATATTTCACCTTTCAATCACTTAAATCAGCCGACTCCATGGCGGAAGAACAATCGTCGGTGGCGGCGGCGAGCAACGCTACTGGTGCGGCGGCGGCGGCACTAGGACACTCAGTCATACCAATAGTGAATAAGCTACAAGACATCTTCTCGCAGCTTGGAAGCCAGTCGACAATCGAGCTGCCGCAGGTAGCGGTGGTGGGAAGCCAGAGCAGCGGCAAATCCAGCGTGTTGGAGGCGCTGGTTGGACGCGATTTCCTACCGCGTGGAAATGATATCTGCACGCGCCGCCCTCTCGTGCTGCAGCTGGTGCAGAGGAAAAGTAAGGGCGATGGAACTGACGACGAGTGGGGGGAGTTTTTGCATTTGCCTGGGAAGAAGTTCTTTGATTTCAATGATATCCGGAAGGAGATTCAGGTAATTTTCTAATATATTGTGTTCTTATCTTATCAAGCGCATCGTGTTTGTAAATGATTGTAAGTGAGTATCAGAAAGCCATAGCTAGTTTGTGCATAGGTATTGAAGACAGTTCAGCATCGAGTTAATCCTATGATTTTCAGGAACTTTAGTGAAGAAGCTACCTGTATAATGTATGGAAGAGATATGTTTATGTTTTGTGCCAAATTTCCAAGTTAACATAGTTTGTTGATACATGGATTAGACTTGAAACTAAGCACATAGGTTATTTGGGGTAGGGTGCTGGGGTCTGATCACACTAATTTTCGTGAAGCATGTTGGCAAGTTGATCTGAACTTAAGATACAAAAGTCTTGAAAACACTTAGGACGTAATATGGCCCAAACATTGCTTCACTGGAGAGATTAGCATGCATAAATATGTTTGTACAATGGATACAGGTTAGGGCTGAAATCAACTGACAATAACTAAAATACATGTGTAAACATTGTACTGAAACTTTAAGCAGATTATGTTTTCCATTAGTAATATGTTTAAGATCTAGGGGTGGTGAGTTGCTCTGTTTATGTTCTTTTGAAGAATAAATTGGATAATATTTTGAGAGGAGAGGAAAATTTTGGTGGCTAAACAGTTAAGTTCATGGGAAAAGATGGAAAATCCGAACATATTTTAAAACTTAAAACTACTTTTAGTGATTTTCTTTTCTCTTGTGAATTGCCTCAAAGTGTTAATATGAGTTCTTGTGTGTCAGTAATGCGTATCTGTGAATACTACTAGGCAAAATGCAATGCTCGTGATTTTACAATTCCACATTTCACTGGTGACTTGATGCTATTTTAATTTCTTCATTATGTCATAATTGCACCTAGGTGAGGCCTACTTTTTCTGGAATAGAAATGGTAATCAGGAATATGAAAGATTAGCTTCTATTTAGTTAACAATATATTTGTGTCACATTAAGGATATGGCCTTCACAGCTTCGTTCCAGTATTTGATCATCTTAAACATTGTAGGCTGAAACTGATAGAGAAGCTGGGGCAAACAAAGGTGTGTCGGACAAACAGATCCGTTTAAAGATTTTCTCCCCAAATGTTCTAGACATTGCACTTGTGGATCTACCTGGCTTAACTAAAGTTCCTGTTGGCGATCAGCCATCGGATATTGAAGCTCGCATTAGAACAATGATAATGTCATATATCAAGCGTCCAAGTTGCTTGATACTGGCTGTTACACCAGCAAATTCTGATCTGGCAAACTCAGATGCACTTCAAATGGCTGGAATGGCTGATCCTGATGGTACCTTATTCTTTCTATAATCATAGTTTTAAATGTCCTCCATATAGTCGATATCTAGCTTCTACTCTAGTGTTAGTATCTGGATTCTAGATTTCATGTTTTCAAGTTTGTACCTGCAGGTTATAGAACAATTGGTGTAATTACTAAGGTGAGGTTTAACTTCATAAATTGATTTAGTGAACCTAGTTAAATGTGCTTTTGTTCTTATGTGTGTGGCACTTTTTTGTTTCAGTTGGACATTATGGACAGGGGTACTGATGCTCGCAACTTTTTGCTTGGAAAAGTTATTCCACTTCGCCTTGGTTATGTAGGTGTTGTTAATCGTAGTCAAGAGGTGATTTTTCTTATTCTTACAGATCATTATGCTACCTGTTTCTACACAATATGATGTTCATTTAATTCCTTACGTTAAACCTTCAGAATTTTGTTATTGTGTCGTCATTGAGAGAAGATTTTGATATTCTTGTGTATTCCATTCATTTAGGTGGTGACTGAAGATGTTTTGTTAGGTTGAATTTTGGTTCCTATTTAATAAATGGTTAAGTTGATCTCATGCTTTCATGCTGTTTGTCCAGGTAGTCTGTTTGTACAGTTGATGGTGGGTGGCTTCTTTTCATTATTTTGTCTCCTGCAATCGGCTCTGGTGTTACTTTATCAATATTGATTTTAGATGGGATTTTTATGTTCTCAACTGACATTGTTTTTATCATAAATTCCATAAAAACATGTCAGTTGAGACATGAGATATGAAACTTTATGATAAAAACAATTTTGTTCTTCAATATAAGGAAATTTTTAGTTTTCCACAGAACTTTATATCTCATGTCTTTTTTTGGCTATCAAAACTATTATTTCAACTCTAATATGAAAATGGTAGGAACTATTGAGTTTTATTTGCCACAAGTGGATAAGTTTTTAGTTAGATCATATTGAAGAACAAAATTGTACTCCCTCCGTCCCCCAAATAAGTACCCAACTAAGAACGACACAGGTTTTAAGAAACCGATTGAGTTTGTGTGAATGGAATAAGAGACACTTTTATTGTGAGTGGGTTGTATGGGGCATACTTACCAAAAAAAGGAAATGAGTACTCATTTGGGGGATGGATTAAAAAGGAAATGGGTACTCATTTGGGGAACGGAGGGAGTATGCACTTAAGCGTCCCTTATTTCCCCGCATTATGAAATATTTGTCTGTAACTATGTCTATGGTATATGCCCCATTGGTGATTTGATTGGACTAAATTAATTGTCAGAAGGTTTATCTACACCCTTTAACTCAGATACTCAAAGTTGAACCATTGAATAATACTAGCGATTGTTGAGGATACTTTGCTACAAAGCAGATGCAGTATTTGTTGTTGATGTGATAGTTTACAGTTGGTCTAAGAATAGTATAAGTTTATAACTTATAGTGCCTCAGATGATTCCCAATGTCTAGAGAACAATTGTCAGGACTATAGATGTCAGAGAAAGAGTGAGACGTTGTATGTAAGATGCCAGATGGGTTTTGTGGGTGCAGTTTATGCCCTTGATGATTATTAATTGCGCAGGATATTCTGTTAAGTCGGAGCATCAAGGATGCACTTGTAGCAGAGGAGAAATTCTTTCGCAGTCGCCCAGTACGACCTTGATCTCTTCCACTAAGAACTGATTTCCCGATCTCATTCTTATTTTCAAACGACTCAAATATATGTTCTGCAGGTGTACAGTGATCTTGCTGACCGTTGTGGTGTACCTCAGTTGGCCAAGAAGTTGAACCAGGTATATAATGTTAGACTGTGTCCTATTCAAATATTATGTGACATTTGCTTATAGGTATCCTTGGAAGTACATCTATTTTCAACGTGTAGTTTCTGGATAACTGCTTATTCTATTCTAGACTCTAGTCTCTGTAGTTCGATTTCTTTTCACCTCTTTCTTCATCCTTGCATGGTCTTGTTACATACTAATTCACATGCATGCGTATTACCTGGGTCCCTGACAGAGGCATAGACATGGCAATGGAATGACTCAGTGCGTTCCCTTTAGTTTGCGATTTAGTTTACTGGTTGACCCTCATTATGATAAATCTGTCTTATTTAAAATGAAAAATGAGATATGCCACTATACTTTATAGCTTGAGATATGGTGCTTTACTAAAATTAACAGATACTTTTTGTGTTTCGGCTTGCTTGATATTGGCTTTGTTCTTGTTACAGATTCTTGTTCAACATATTAAGACCGTCCTTCCAGGATTGAAAACCCGCATTAGTGCCGCGCTTGTCTCTGTGGCAAAAGAGCATGCTAGCTATGGAGAAATTACTGAATCGAAGGTTTGTTTGTTTTCTTAATAATTGTGATTGGATCTTATTTATGGACTTGGTGCTATCCTGCCAATTATCTTGATCCTAACATTTGACCTTATGATGAACAGGCTGGCCAGGGAGCACTGCTGCTTAACATTCTTTCAAAATACTCAGAGGGTAAAGAATTCAACTGTTTAACTTATTAGATAAGTAGGTCATATAAGACACCATATTTCAGACCTTTGTCCCAGTCACTTCTCATCACCAATCATCCCCCTCAAGGGATTTTTGCACGAGCACTGCTTTTAAAATTTAATATCCCTGTATTTGAGGAGGCGAGCTAGAATGATCAAATATTACATAATTCAGATATCTGAACATTTTACTCTTCTAGACAAGCTTTGTCTTTCAACACTGACAATGACATTACTCGAGTGTTCCTGCTTGTATCTGAGGTCATGCTAAAATTTAAGATATTTACTTCTACTTGTTCTGTAGACATATCAACCACGCATGACAAGTACAGAAGTGCTCATTTATCTTCTACTATATTACTAATACATAGTAAACTAATTTGTATATTTCTTGTATGCACACTATGAGTTGATAATTAACTCAACTCCACATATTACATAAACGATTGACCTTATGGTAGCTGTACTGGCAGCATCTAGTGCTACTTGCCCCTAGTAGCAATTGTAGTCGTTCTTGTGTTTGTCTAAAAATGGAACAAGTGTGAAAATCTCCCACCTTTGATGATCCACATTTTTCCTTTTGCTGCATTCCTTGAAATCTTCACCCAACAAGATTTTATGTTGATGCTAGTTACCTGAGGAGTTTATACTCTGTTCAAAACAGCATTCTCTTCCATGATAGAAGGGAAAAATGAAGAGATGTCAACTTCTGAGCTATCCGGTGGAGCAAGAATCCATTACATTTTCCAACATATATTTGTTAAAAGCTTGGAGGTTTGTGATTCCTCTTGGGTCTTTCTGATATGTGCAGTTGAATTTGTAAATTAATTATGTTTGAGTTTGAGTTTATATGAATTTTGTTTCTAAGATGAAGGAAATATGAATATGATTGAGTTTTCTATACTTCAGTATTCCTTTGTTTTGTCAACTAGTAAAAACTGGAAGCTAATAATGTTGTGTACAAATTAGTGCAGATAAATATCAGAATAAAGTGATAAAAGGAAGACATGCTTGCTAAAAGACGAAACATGTTTAAATGTATCAGAGCTTGCATAATGCCCCATCCGTTGAAAAATATGCAAAAAATAGTTCGGAATTATGTTACTCTGCTGTTGAGATTGATGAACATGTATTTTTTTTCTGCAAGTTACTACTACCTTCTCTAAGTATTTTTTTCATACTTATGGATGTTTTATGTACAGTCAATTGCTTTGTATCTGCTTCTATTTGCTTAATCATTTCTCTTTCTGCAGGAAGTAGATCCTTGTGAGGATTTAACTGATGATGACATCCGTACGGCCATCCAAAATGCAACTGGCCCCAGGTCTGCATTGTTTGTACCGGAAGTAGGTCTTTGCTCCAACTTTCCTAGCTATTTGTGTTGTGTTTTACCAAGCGCTTCCATTTTTTTTATTCTCTTCTTTTTTATTATAACATTTTCATGCCAAATAATCTCAAACACGTAGGTTCCATTTGAGGTTCTTGTTAGAAGACAAATAGCTCGCTTGTTGGATCCCAGTCTTCAATGTGCTAGATTTATATATGATGAGTTACTGAAGGTATATATATACAAATTACCTTTTGAATTGGCCTATTATTGCCTTTTGTATTTTTAATTGAACATTTTATCTGGATGTTGTTTATAGATGAGCCATCGCTGTATGGTTAATGAATTGCAACGATTTCCAGTCCTGCGGAAGCGCATGGATGAGGTTATTGGTAATTTTTTGCGAGAAGGTCTTGAGCCGTCAGAGACAATGATCGGCCATATAATTGAAATGGAGGTGATATGCATCTGGATGTTTACCTTTTCTTTTTCATACCTTGTCATATTTTTTATTTCGCCGCATAAAATACTGATACTTCGTCTTTTCTCTCGCCTAAGGATTTGATACGGAATATTTTTTATTTTTCTTCAAATGATTGTGCTTACGCGATGAAATTGTTGTTTTTATTGCTTCTTTTGATGACCTGTGTGGTTTGATTTATTTCAAGTATAAACTGTCTTTTCATTGACGGTGTAGATATTCTGTTTAATACTATTATTCTGGCTGAAAAGTATTAGCTGCATAATTCAAACAATTGTTGGAATATGTGCTTGATGTTCAGGAGATGTGAATGTTGTTTATGTGACATGTGTTATTTCTACAGTCAATATTGCACTAGTTAGAACCAAATAATGTGGAAGGTTTTACCATAAACAATCTGATCTAGTAGTGGATCTTATGGTAGAAATGATTTCCAATCTAAGGTGATGTGGGATATATGAAGGGACTGAATCTTTTTAATATAAGGAGATAGTTAAACTTTTCCAGTCTAAGGTGATTTGGGAAATGGAGGGACTAAATCTTTTTAATATAAGGAGATAGTTAAACTTTTCCAGTCTAAGGTGATTTGGGAAATGGAGGGACTAAATCTTTTTAATATAAGGTGATAGTTGAACTTTTGCAGAATGCAGATTATATATTCTTTTTCACGAAACCTGTGCTTCATTTACTTTTGGAAATATGTTGGTTCGTTATTAAATTTATAAATGACTGAAACTTAACTATTCTATTTATAGATGGATTATATAAATACTTCCCATCCAAATTTTATTGGTGGAAGTAAGGCTGTAGAGACAGCGATGCAGCAGACCAAGTCATCCAGGATTGCCGCACCTGTTTCAAGGCAGAAGGTATATAATTTTTGTACTGATGAGTTACAGTTCCCTCCAATTCCTAACAATGTCATGTAGTTAATATATGGTTGGCATTCATCAATCAGGATGCAGGAGATTCAGATAAAGCACCAAACTCAGAGAAAAGTCTGAAGTCTCGTGCTATTCTTGCACGACAAGTTAATGGAATTGTTCCAGAGCAGGTGAGTTTTCTACTCGTGGAGCCGAATATTGTTTTTCCTTATTTTTTCAAAGTGATTGATTACTTTCTTTTTGTTGTTCTTTCCTCGGCAAAAAGGGTGCTCGGCCCGTTGCAGAATCAGACAAAAATGCTGCATCAGGTATATCTGTAATTTTATTTCTATATGTTTTTGCAGGGAAAATCTCTGTGTGACTGAAATCTGAAAATCTGATGAAACCATCTCCCTGAGAAGTAAGAAAATACTGCTGGAATCTTTGTCAGCTACCTTGTTTGTCCCACATCAACTTAGTAAAGATCCTGCCTTCAATATATAAGTTTGGATAACCCTCTCCCCTTATAAGGCCTTTTAAGGGGATGATGGGCCCAATTCTAATAGACTGCGAACAAAATCTGCTAGAATTCCCATCGTTGAATAACAAAAGTCCGTTAAGTTTGTTACTTGCACTCCCTCTTCCTATCACTTAAATGAAAGTACGAGACTGTGAGTCCTGCACGTGATTTCCAATTTACAGGAGCTGGGAAATGATGTTGAACCTTTGATTGTAAGAAGTGGTTCTTATCATAAGAATTGAATAAAAAATTAGAAAAAGGTTTCAACCTGAATTCTTGCGTTCTTTTTTAGAGGATCCAAGTTCTTATATCTTGAGAATATTTTTTTCGCTTGATAGATAGAAAGTTATTAAGTGGTTGCCATGCAATCTTCATGAATGATTATCATTATTAGATCTAACATTGTTACATATTCAAACAGTTAACAATGCTGGTTCATCTTGGGGAATATCTTCAATTTTTGGCGGCCATGATAATCGTACAACTACAAAAGAAAATTCGACAAGCAAACCATTCAGCGAACCTATTCAGACCATGGAACAGGGCGTCTCAATGATTCATTTGAGAGAGGTATATCCTCTTTGGTAATCAATTGCATTTTCGGAGATGTTTTCTATGCCATCTAACCCGCTTCTTTACTATTTAAGCCCCCTAGTGTATTGAGGCCCTTGGAAACCCACTCAGAACAAGAGGCTGTTGAGATTGTTATTACAAAGCTGTTGCTGAGATCATATTATGATATCGTACGGAAGAATATCGAGGATTCTGTGCCAAAGGCTATTATGCATTTTTTGGTATTCTAGTTTCTTTTTCTTAAAGGTTTCGTTCAATTTTTACCATTCCGTTATTTTCTGTTAAGAAATTGCTGTGACTTTATATCATAAGTGATGCGTGTATCACTCTGAACATGGAATTGTGTGTGTTTGGATCTGAGTGTTGAGTCTTTTTTAAGTCACTAAATCTCAGTCTTTTGACCATTTGGGGGTGGATTCTCATTGATGGAAAAGGGTGGAAAATAATTATTTTCCACTCCTTTTCACTTTTTTCAATGTTCTGTAGAGTTTATAATTTTCCTCAGTAAGGATGAATTTTTTTCCTAGGGCAGGTCTTTTCCTCCATTCACTCCTAGTGTGGATAATATTATCATGGAGGATTGATGTAATGAGGAAGGATTGGTGTGAAAAAATATTTTTGCCACCCTAAAGAAAATCGGATAAAAAAGGTGTTAAAATTTTCCCATCTTTTCTTATCCTTACTCTTCTCACGATAAATTAGCAACCAAAGAGAACACACCCTTAGACCTTAGACTAAAACCAAAGATCTTTGAATTCCTGGTTTGGATCTTTTCCTTAGAGATGCGGCTGCTGTATATGCAAGTAGTCTCATCTCTTCCAACTTCCATTATCCCTTTCTTTTCCAATCACTGCATATATTTATGTAACCTGTTTAAACAATGCATCTTAAGGTGTTCTTCCTCAATCATAACTGGATACACATGAATATTTCTCTTGCAGGTTCACCATACAAAAAGAGAGCTCCATAACGTTTTCATCAAAAAACTATACAGGTATGTTATGTTTCTGAAATATGGTACTTGTAGATGATGGAGAAGCAAAGTAGGATGAGAAAAATAAGGTGGAAGTTTGGCTTGTTGGTTTCAAAATCAAGAAATTGTAAATAAGCATTTTGCGAGAATGCCAGATAATGTAGTCTAGATTACCCTAATCGAAGAAAATTGGATGAGAAATTCAACAATACTCTTATTTCCCTTTCCATTCATTATTTCCCTGTATTAGCATGGATGCCCACTGTTGTGTGACCTTTGAATATGATAAATAGCTAATGCTTGATCTCAATTGTGTTTGAGCAGAGACAACTTGTTTGAAGAAATGTTACAGGAACCAGATGAGGTGGCCACAAAGAGGAAGCGTACCCGAGAGACACTTCGGGTCCTACAACAAGCATTCCGAGTAAGTCTTAGTGTGTAGCAGCTCGTAGATGATACTTATCTTTTAGACTTTATAGCTTGGGGTAGACATGAGAAAAAGAGTAGATCACCAATTTAAACAAGCTTTAGTTTCGGTTACATGTTAGTAGCACCATCCTATCCTGCCGAAGTGGATGTTCCTATCTTTAGGCACGATCAGCAGTTTCTCATTTAACGCCTTTCTTGCCTTTTCCCCCCATACCTTTTCAACTATAGCTGACAAAATTCCAAACTCTGAAGTTATTGGACCCTTGAACATAAATTTCCGGATGATGCATATCCCTGTGTCTCAACACTACCTATTAAAAACTTTTAACACAGAACATTATGTAATCAACTTTCAATAGATGCCCTAGTTTAGTATGCACGACCAGGTAGTGCTACATTTGGAGCCACAGATTTCTCTCTTATTTCCTCTATGAAATTTTCCAGTAGCACTGTAATTTTCTGATAGGTACCTTGATACCCTCTTTTTTGGCTGTAGACATTGGATGAACTGCCACTTGAAGCTGAGACAGTTGAGAGGGGCTACAGCTTGAGTACTGATCCAACAGGTCTTCCAAAGATCCATGGGCTTCCAACCTCATCTATATACAATGCTAGCAGTGGTTCCACTGAGCTATACGGTGCGTTGCCTAAAAACTCCAAGTCACGCAGGTCATCCAATTCTGGTGAGCTGCACTCACCTTACTATCCAGATACCAATGGTAGTGGACGCAGTTCAATGTCTGGTCTTTATCCAACAGCCGATTTTTAGGTTTGTGAAGAATGCTGCAAAAACCAGCTTCTGTCAAGTGATATGCAATCCTATTCTCTGGGTTATTTCTGTGGAGTCGGTATTCTTTATGTTAAATCAAGAACAACTAAATTGGCCACTCATATCTTAATTTTTTGCCCCCGTTCTATGTAAGTGACGGTTTTAGAAGTACGAGTATTTGTTTTTACAAAAAGCTTATAATAATAAAAAACAAATAGGAGGTGCTGCTATAGCGACTATATGGAGCTGTTTGGAGAACTCTAGTCCAACACAGTGGGTAACCTTTCTTTCTAGAATAAGGGTTGGTTGTGAAGTGCAATTTTTCTGACGAATCTTCAAGCGACTCTCTTATGTATAGTGTGCGTTTATATCAGTCTCATTCGTTTCTTTGTAATTTGTTTATTGTCTCCTCTCCTCGGTGGCAGATGAAAATTTCAAAATGTCTCTTTTTTGCAATCTATCTATGACAGCTTTGACTTGGATTTTTGCCTTGCCATAATTCCAATTTTTTTCAAGGGCTTGCGTGATTTGCTCAACTTTGGACTTCGTAGCCTGTCATTTTGCCATAGCAGTAGCACTGTTACTTTTCCTTTCTTCTATCTCCATTTTTTGCCAAAATTTATGGAATTCTAGGAGGATGATTACATATTTGATTCGGCACTCTCCAAGAATGGTCTTTTGAAAAAGAAGTGTATATTGGTCATCTATTAATCTATTAATTTATGAAAACACAATTTTTTAGTGACACTTGGTGACTTTTTGATTTTGTAATTATAACATCAATTGAAGGTAATTATTTTAAAAATTGGAGACAAATAAATCTACCATTTAGCGTCCCACAAAATGATGAGAGAGAAACTTGTCTTATTTGACCTAATTCTTTTTAGCACGATTATTTATATATTTATTGCAATGAGAATTGATTACTTAAATAAGAAAGTTGTCAAATCAAATGTGAAAATCCATAAAGGAAAGCAGGTTAAGTCAAGTAAGATGGAAGGAGTATTTTTATAAAATTTTAAATAATCATAACTTATTTGTTTTAAATCTATTTTTTGTTATTGTTACACTAAATTAAAGATTTTATCATGATTTTTAATTTAGGATTATTTGTGAGTAAATATGTGGACTTTTAATATTTTATAATTTTTCGTGAACTTTATTTTTTGAATCTAAACACATAAATTTGGTCCTCGTCTAATTTTTCCCATAAATTTGAATTAGCCTAATTACAACACATACTCATTGAGAAATAAGTCATGATAGAATTTTTGAATCCAAAGGTCGTATTAAAGCTTTCAAATTTTCTCGACACAACAAAAAAAATTGAATTAACATTTTAACCATAACAAATCGTAACACAAACTAATTGAGATATATGAGGGAAATAAATTTATTGGTAAAAAATGAATTTCGTGGGAAAAATTAGGAGAATACTGGAAAAACTAAAAAATGTTGAAAGTTCGTGTATTTTTTTTTTAAAAAAATTGTTATTCTTCAAAGAAAGAAAAAACACTCACACTCTAGCTCTCTAAATGACTCGAACCCCCGACCTATTCGTGTATTTACACACAAATAACCTTAATTAATTAATTAACATGTGTGCGCCACATAGACAATATCACTCCACCTAGAAAGCCAAATCGGTTACAATTCGATCAACATTTGAATCAGTTGAGCACAATAATCACTTGAAACTAATTAGAAATAAATTTGAATTATTTAAAGTTTTAAAGTAAAATTTTTTCCTCTGTGTTCTCTCCTCTTTTCCTTGATTTTATACTTTAATATATTGTTCAGTTTTTTCTAGAAAAATTAATGAAACATGTGTCATTTATATTGACATTGAATCTAATATATGTGTGTACAGATACATACCACTCCCTCTTTCCACAAAAAGTGTGTGGTGGAGTGAAGGACACGAGTTCTAATATAAAAGTTGAAAGATGTGATTTTAATGTTAAAGTGTAATAATAGACCTACCAAATTGTGAAAGTAAAATGCATCATAATTATGTGTTTGCTTGTTTTATCAAATAAAACAAAAAAGTATCTAAATTTAAAAATATAATAAAATAATGATGTATTATTATCAGCAAATATCTAAGTAGTATTATAGGAATAAATAACATATTTGCATAATAAGAGTTTAAAATTTTGGAGAAATTCACCAAAATTTGCTTATGTTTGAATTGTAGAGCATTTTTTAAAAATGTAATTAACTAAAGAAAGATAAAACACACTCACACTCTAACCCTCTAGGTGACTCGAACTCCCGACATAAGAAGAAATGTCTTACCAACAGACTGCGCTTCATCGCCAGTTTGTATTGTAGAGTATAATTTTTAGTAGTATTATAATGAAGAAAATAAAATGATATAATCACAACTTTTTTTTGCTAATATTTAACATAAAATTATACACATTTTGCTAATTATATTTAATATTTATACTTATTTATTAAAGATGTGACTTAATTTTGTGATTGCCGTGCATCGCACGAAAGAGCGTACAAACAAACGAGAAGGATATGACAGTTATTCTACGGTAGAATATATGATGTTTCAGGATAAATATGAATCAACAATATTTGTCCGGCGCTGAAAACGAAATAAAGTTTGGCCAAGCATTCGATGTTAGTAATTATGCGTCAAGAATAAGTAGTGTTTGATTACCATCTTATATCTGCAATATCTCTAAAATCAGCGTAACTCTGTACAGCTTCAAGTCATGTCAATTATTCAAGAACAAACCTGTTGGTCAAAGTTAGCTGTTCCACACACATTCGTCACTTCATCCTGCTAACCAAAAGCATTGATACGGATAAGTATAAATATTCATCTTCAATAAATTAGGCACTCTGAGATATGAGAACATAGATATGCAGATTAGAGGGAAATTCCCAAGTACAGAAATGTACATAAAATAAGGTCATAAATAATGGTCAAGTTTGGCAAGTTTTTTTCGACTATTTGTTAAACTTCTTGCAGGAACACAACCCACTTGACTTGACAACCAAATCATTATGCGACGACGTCAAAATTCACCATTTCATGAACGCAGCTTATGCAAATTAACATGCTAGATCCTCCTTCTACTCATTGTTGAACTTTTATGTGAGAATACATGCATGCAAACAGCATGAACAAAAGCTCAGTTCGCCACATCCAAGGTGCACCAAACAAGTGACAAAAGTAAAGTTTCCTGTGTACTAAAGTTTATACAGATAGGTCCTTTCCCCACAAGACTGGAAAAAACTAGAGAGGCAGAAAATGTTATGTGAGTAAAGGTCATTATAAACTAATATATGGTGAATTTCGCAAAGTCAGAAAATTAAGAAAAGAGAGAAATTTCCCAGGAACAGTCACCTGCTCACCAAGGTTTCGAGATGAATTCTCTATTCCGATTGATGAACCAGCAGTTCTTTCACTAATCTCCATCAACTCCTGAAAATTTTAGAAGATGATGAAATTGGATTAATCAAGAAATTGCTATCATCAGCCAACTGAAATAATCTGAATATCTTTCAATTGCAAATATCAACTGAACAAGCATTTCAGTAATACCATATTATCATTTCCGTTACTATGTTTTTCTAGTTTTTCAGGCCACAGTTATCAGGACTTAGAAAATATTTGTAGTTTTTTTTTTGGTTTCAACCAGCCAACGACTTAAATTTGATAACTATATGCAGGCAGACTATATTCATCATATGGTGCTGAAAACATTGGGATTTTAACTTTGAATTGACTATTTTTCAGGAAGGATTTCCAAACTCCCCTGTTTTGTCTGTTCAGGTTTCTATGTCCAACAAACTGAACAAACACGAAACATTGCTTGCACCTAATACTCTTCATTTTTTCCAAAATGTTCATCTAAACATACTTGCAGCAAGCAGACAAAAGTAAACGGAACGGCTTTTGACATCTTTCCACATGGAGCATTAGATAAATTTTCCTCTTTCCACATGGAGCATTAAATTTTCCTCCACAAAACACATATTAACATTAAGTTCTACACTTTTGTGGGAATTTTCAAGAGATTTGAGGCGCGGAAGCAAAAAGGGTTATATTAAACGAACATTAAGATATTTCTACAAGCCCAAGAGTTCAAATATTCAGGCTAACTGAACATATATTACTACCTCCTCATCTTGGTTGCAGTATGAATTAGCTGTTTCAGTAGCAGGAGGCTTGATTTCTAGAGGTTCCTGTCGGATGAATGCATAAGATGTTTTATCGTAAGTGATAAATCCCAAATATGAAAGTTAAAACACTAAGTTTTCTGCAAAACAGAAAAAATAACAGATAAAAGAGTTTTTCTGATGCATGTTAATGTGGAAATAGAACTCACAAGCACATCACATGCTGGTTCAGTTTGTTCGAATGTATGTCTACCTCCCTTCCCGAGATCTTTTAGATTACCCTAGAGACATTAAAGGCATTGATAAACCAATGTAAGATTGGGCAACCCAAAATATAAAGCAACATACAGAAGGAACAACATAAGGGAAGAAGAGAAGTGGTGTTGCAATAGCATGGATTTTTTTTCTAAATGACAATGCAGATTCAAGAAAGTATATTGATTGCCAGGGTCTCAAAAAGTAGCACCTTGTTTGCCCACATTAATCCACAAGCATTGCATAGAGTTCTTGGACCTTTTGGACCCCGACGCATTGCTGGAGTTGAAGTTTCGCAAATTCCACAATGTTGACATCGACGTAAACTAGTTCCAGGAAAAAAAGTCTTAATACCAAACAAGAAAGAGGAAAAAAATAAAGCAATTTGGTTCATCAACTCTGGTAATTCCTCATAAATCTCAAGTACTGGTCATTCATCAACTTTTACATGTTACATTAGTGCCCAACAGCTTGAGCACCATTTAGTTTCTACTCACAAGTCATAACCATGGGTGCTTACAAAGTTAGCCAGGCTAGATTTAAGCTCAGAGGGGAGACAGGTCAGAAGATCTAAACCTCATTATCTATCTGTAGGGAGGAATACCTAATACGACTAAATAAATCTAAACGTAAATCAGAATCAAACTAAGTAAACAGTTTTAGAAAGGTAGGGAAAGCTCCATACTCACACAGGTTCCGGTTGAGTGCTGTTTCCGGGATTCCAATTATCATGAGATATTTTGCACATATCCTTAACAGAAGCAAATTGGCCATTTTTCCGAAGCATCCTAATAGATATTCAATGAGGGAAAAAGAATTAACTATTGATGACGGAATTAGGTTCATCTTGCAGATCCAAAAGAAAATGCAGGTAACAGTTAACAGTAACAGCACATTCCACAAGATAAATAATTGGCAATAGTTTCGCACAAGTCACTGTACTATTTGAAACTCAGGATACATTTTAAGACAACATAAACCGAATTGAACAATTTCCACTCTGATTTATATAGTCATCAACCATATTAACTTATACAAACAATTCTATTCGGGATGAAATCATACTAACCTCACTACTAAAAATATTTATCAAGTAAAAGTGGATTCCTGTTTGAAATCTACACATTTGACACAAGGGATTTGGGCCCTACACTCCTACTCGCAACTTCAGGAAACATGGTAAGAACGGATTTCACCAGAACAATAACAGAAGCCAAACAAAACATCTACTCCTCCACCTATTTTAGGCAGTAAAATGTCATGTCCATACAGGCACCATACTATTCAATATGACCAATATGTGGTGATGAGTAGGAGACATGTTTCAGACATAAAACACACATACAACAGCTACCATTCCATTGTATACTTGTCAGGAAAATTTATGATTATTCAGTAGTAACCTTACACAAAAGTCAGACTAGTTCAAAACTAAAATTACCTCTGAGCAACTTCTTTCCGGCAAGTGTACCTAATCTTCTTATCAAAGCATCTCTCTTTCCGCTTCTCACGAAACCTCTCTAATGATGCAATCCTCCGAGAAACAGTAGGCTGGCTTGAATCATCATCCACACCGACCACACCCTATTGGCCCAGTTCACACATCACACATAATTCATGTTTCAGCCTTAAAAAGACAACACCAAAAATCTTACGGAAGTCATACCTATAGTTATATTTGCAGTACCTTATCACTTATTTGTAATAGAAATTCAGTGTTGGGAATGCCGGTTGGCATTTCCCGACCTCCCAAGAGCAACAACACTTCTTGCACCTAAAAATTAAATCATTTATGAAAACTTATTACATAATTTACTTCCAAATAACACCACAGATATCTTCAACAAGCCGGAAGAAATTCCAGGAACAACACACTGAAACTGCAAATTCGACAAAACCGCATAAACACTTTACAAAAGAACGTAAAATATAATGCAACTTCAGTAATTGATAATCTGTCTATGTAAAATCTACTAACTAAAGAAACACCGATTCAGCGGATTTAGTGAAATGATCGGACCGCATAAAACTGAAATATCATAAAAGGTTAATAATTTATCGAGTAAATATAATTAACAGAGGTACTATTGAAGAAATAAATGAACCTGTTCCGGAGTAACAGCAGGAAACACGTAGACTTCGCCTTCGAAAGAAATGGTGAGCTCACTACACCTGGACGCCGACAGCCGCTGCTGCGAGGATTGACTATTTACTGGAGTCGCAGCTATGGGCGTGGACATCTCCTCCGCACTGATCATCGTGTCATCGCCCCCGCCGCTTATGTCATCAGCGTCGAATCCTCCGCCATTTTCATGCACTCTTATAGGCATGCTCGCATTCTCAAACGGCATCCCCTTCCCAGCATCCATGCGCGAGTGCAGTTCACAGCACGCAAGAAAGGAAACAGAAGCGAAATTGAAAACCCTAGACGGCGCAAGAATTAGTGATTTTTTAAAGAAAGATTAAGCGAGTGAAATAGTGAAGATTTAGGTGGTAATTAGCGATTAATGTTTTGGGCTGTGGATATAGACAAAAAAGGGGGACTGAAAATGGTTGGAAACGAAGGGAGTCTGTGGGGGAGATAGAATCAGAGCCGTTGCTCGATCCGAATTAGTACACGTGTAGCGTGAGGATTACGCTGCGTGGGGTCCAGTTTAGGGAGGGTTTCGATCACGTGGGGTCGTCTTTTGCTGTGTTTGGTTCACGTGGCACCTGGATATCAAACGGTGAAAATTTTAGCTGTTATGTTTCCTATTCTGTGCAAACCAGCATTTTGTATTCTTTGTTAACGGCGGTTAAGGTATTTGGCTGCTGCGTTTCAGCCGATAACTAAGATGTTCAGTTTCATACTCCAAAATCGTTATCGTTCTTATATTATGGTATCGACATTTTAATTTTGCTGAAGTATCACATAATAAATTTCAATACGTAAAGGTAATTATTATTGTAATTGTAATCTTGATCAAATTTCAAAATATTGAAAATCAATATGTTAGTTAACCAAAACAAGATTTCCTCAAAGAAAGAAAGAAGATACTGTTATTGATAGGTTGATAGATAAGAGGCAGCTTCGAGTGTGCCTTACTCCAGTGAGAGAGAATAATCAAATGAAGAGGAAGACAATTTTCATTCAAGGATATCTTCACTCTGATACAAGGTACTGTTATATAACCAAAAGGGGCGACAAGCCCGTTGTCTCTGCCACTAACAACCATACACTGAAAAGAAAGAGTAACCTAGGGGAGGGAGGGGACCATCTACTGAAGATCCTATCCTTAACTCATAACGTAGTCTCTGAAACGTGAGGGCAAGGCTTTCTTGCGTGCGGGCTTCTCTTCAGCAGTTGGGCCTTCCTTGTTTGGATCATCTTCTCCAACATCTTCTATGGTAATATCGTTCTCGAGTCCAGCTTCCTTGGGTCCAGTGGTTGTAACATTCCCTTCTCCTTCACCAAGAACCTTGTCCTCAAGGTTCAAGTCAGGACTGCCGCGCAGGATATCCGCCTTATCTTCCCACGTCGCGCATTCCGGTGGCTCTCCCTGCCATTGCACCAGCACTTGCTTCTGAGACCCATTTGCAGCGAGGATTTCTCGTTCCCCACAGATTGCCAAGGGATGGGGTACCGGACGGGAATCAATAGAGTCACTGGGAAGAGTGCACACCGGCAGACCATCGTTCCCCACAAACGGCCGGAGCTTGGACACGTGAAACACCGGGTGTATACGGCTGGAATCAGGAAGGTCCAGACGGTAGGCCACGTTCCCCACACGAGCGTTGATCACAAAGGGGCCGTAGTACCGCTGAGCTAATTTGGGAGGGCGACGTCCACGGATCGAGACCTGTCGATAAGGCTATAGGCGCACCAGAACCTTATCGCCCACCTGAAACTCAAGGTCGCGGCGATGGCGGTTGGCTTGTTGTTTCATACGAAACTGAGTGCGTCGGAGATTCTCCTTGAGCTGCTGGAGCACAGAGTCACGTTGTTGGAGCAATTCATCAAGCGCTTGTATATTGGAGGTACCGGCGGTATACTGAGGTATCATCTGAGGTTGACGACCAAACAGGGCTTCGTAAGGTGTCATGCGTATACTTTGGCTGTAGGATGTATTAAGGGCGTACTCGGGTCATCCTAAGTGAGCTGCCCAAGAGTTCGGTTGATCCAAAGTGAAAGACCGGAGATATTGTTCCACCGAGCGGTTAGTCACCTCCGTCTGGCCATCGGTTTGTGGATGAAACGCCGTGCTGTGCCGTAGCGATGTGCCACTGAGCTTGAACAGCTGCTGCCAGAAGGTACTAAGGAAGATCGAGTCGCGGTCCGAAGTAATGGAAGAGGGAAATCCGTGAATTTTCACCACCATCTCAAAGAAAAGTGCAGCTGTCTTGATCGCCGTAAATCCCATCGGCAGCGACCCGAAATGGGAGAACTTAGTCAAGCGATCAACTACTACCAAAATCACCGTGAAACCTCTGCTAGGGGGAAGACCCGTAATAAAATCCATCGTCACATCCTCCCACACTTTGTTCGGGATGGGAAGCGGCTGCAATAGTCCAGCGGGAGGAAGGGTGGAATACTTCGTTTTCTGACAAGTGACACAGGAAGCAACGAAGTCCTTGACAGCGGCGCGCATTCGGGGCCAGTAGAAGCTCGCGGCCAACCTGACCAGGGTGCGTTTCACCCCTCTGTGCCCTGCCATTGGGGTGGCATGCGCCTCATGGAGGAGTCGGGGAATGAGCTGCGATGTCTGGCTCGCATACATCCGGTGCTTTAGTCGGAGAATTCCATTAGCAAGAGAGTACTCAGTCCCTAATTCGCCCAACAAGAATCTGCGATTGAGCTCGCGAAGGTCATCACAAGTGGAATTTTCGTGCCGGAGCATGTCTAACACCTCTGAAACTGGCGCGCTCTGAATGAAAGAGATGAGAGCAGGGGAATCCCGGAGGTCCTCGGGTTCCTTTCCTGGTTGACGAGAGAGAGCGTCGGCGGCTAAGTTTGATGCACCAGTGCGATATTCCACGCGAAAGTGAAACCCCAATAGTTTGCGAACAAACTTCTGTTGCTCGGGAGTCTGTATAGTCTGCTGGAGCAACTCTCAAATACTCTGCTGATCCGTCCGCACGATGAAGAATCTGCCAAGCAAATACTGTCGCCATTTATGCACGGACTCCACAATGGCGAGTAATTCCTTAGAGTATACCGATGTGACTTGCAAGCGCGGACAGAGCTTCTTGCTGAAATATGCGATGGGCTGCTCTCCTTGCATTAGGACTGCTCATATCCCTGTGTCAGAAGCATCGGATTCCACTATGAAGGGAATAGAAAAATCGGGCAAACGGAGCACCGGGGTGGTGGATAACGCCGTCTTGAAAAGCTCGAATGCCTTATCAGCCTCCGGCGACCAGTGGAAGGCACCCGCTCGTAAGAGATCAGTCAAGGGAGCTGCAATCCCCGCATAGTGGCGGACGAATCTCCGGTAGTAGCCGGTTAGCCCCAAAAAGCCTCGTAACTATTTAAGGGTTTTGGGTGGAGGCCAAGACTACATTGCGTCAACCTTCTCCGGGTCAGCGCGAACTCCGCTCTCAGACACTATATGCCCCAAGTAAGCCACAGAAGCCTGCCCGAACACGCATTTCGATCCCTTCAAAACAAAGGCCTGGTCACTGAGCCGGGAAAGAACTTGTTGTAGGTGATGAACGTGCTCCTCCAACGAGTTGTTGTAAATTAGTATATCATCAAAAAAAACCACAACAAATTGGTGCAAGAAAAGGGCGAATAACCGATTCATGGTCGCTTGGAAAGTGGACGGAGCGTTGCAAAGGCCGAATGGCATAACGAGGAACTCGAAATGGCCGTCCGTAGTGCGGAAAGCAGTCTTGGCAATGTCCCTGGGATGCGCGTGAATCTGATGGTAGCCGGCGTGAAGATCTAGATTGGTGAAAATGCACGCCTTTCCGAGGTCATCCAATAGTTCATCAATCGTGGGAATAGGGAAATTGTCCTTCACGGTGACTGCGTTGAGCGCCCGGTAGTCGATGCAAAACTAAAAAGTGTCGTCTTTCTTCCGGACCAAGAGCACCGGTGAGGAGAAAGGTGATTGACTAGGGCAGATCGTGCCCTGCTCGAGCATCTCAGCCACCAATTTAGCCATTTACTCCTTCTGAAATTGGGGGTAACGGTAGGGTCGTACATTCACCGGTGATGTGTTGGGTTGCAGGTGTATTCGGTGATCAATTGGCCGGTGCGGAGGTAGTCCCGACGGCGGGGAGAACAGGTGCTGAAATTGGGAGATGAGGTGGGCGAGGACTGGAGGTGTGGAGTCTGGAACCTCAAAGTGACCCATCATAGAAGGCCCATTAGGGTCGGATCGGGCCAAGATGTAAATGGCGTAACCCCTAGCAATCTCATGGGCCTGGGCCCCTGAACGTAGCTGAGCAAAAGCAATGGGCTGAATGTGAACAGTAGGGTCACCTGTGAGGGTGATGGGAGCGTCGTCACGGGAAAACGTCATGGTTTGGGACACATAATCGTGAGTAACCGGCCCTAACGTTTGGAGCCATTGGATCCCCAGAACCACGGCCGGACCGGCGATGGCGAGGATGTGGAGATCGACCGAGAGAGTATGGCCCTGGACAACAGTGGGAACAGTAGGACAAAGCCGCGAGCAAGTAAGATAATCGCCGTTCCCAACATAGACCCGGAACGACGGCACCTCTGTAGTGTGGAGTTTGAGAGAGACGACGTCAGTTGGTTGAATGAAGTTGTGGGTGCTGCCGCTATCTACTAAAATACGGACGGGGCGGAGCTGAATGGCTCCCAAGAGATGTAGCGCGCGAGGTCGAGTCAACCCAGAGAGGGTATGTAAACTGGAGACATCCCCACAAATCAAGGAATCGGGGATAGATTCCGATGGAGGCGATTCGTCCGACGGTGGCGGGTCCGGTATTTCCTCAAAAGTGCCATCGTCGTCAGTGCCCAAAAGACCATAAAAACGGCTCCGACAGCGATGGGTAGAAGACCACTTTTGGTCACAATTGTAGCAGATTCCCTTTTCCCGTTTGTCACGGAGCTCCTGTGGAGACAACCGGCGAATGGGTAGACTAGGTCCCGGGGGAAAGTCAAGAGCAGCGGCGTTGAAGGAGGTTTGTGTTGGTTCGCCGGAACACCAGTGGCCACCGATGATGAAGCGGAAGGGGTCTGTGAGTGTGGAACAGAGGAAATGGGAGTAGCGCAGATCGATGAACGCGAACTCCAACGTTGGTCCCCACGAGCCTCATAAGCACGTGCCAGAGCAAAGGCCTCCATAAGCGTGGCAGGCTTAGCGAAGGAAAGTTCATAGCGGACGTCGGGTTTCAGTCCAGTCACGAAGAAGCTGATTAAGAGGGATTCCGACACCCCTGTTACTTTGTTCATGAGTTCTTCAAACTCCGCTTGGAATTCACTCACCGTAGTTTTTTGAGTCAGTTTCGACAAGGCGCCTGAGGATCTTCGTAGAGTGACTCCCCGAACCGGTGACGAAGGCTATAGAGGAAGACAGGCCATGTCGAGAGGAGTTGATTGGACTTCATCCATTGAAACCAAGACGCCGCGCGGCCTTCCATATGGAAGGAAACGATGCGAAGGCGGTGGTCCTCCGGTGTTTTGTGGTAGTCGAAAAACTCTTCCACCCGGAAAATCCATCTGGTCGGATCGGATCCATCGAAACGGGGAACCTCCATCTTCATGGAGCGCAGTAGCGGCGGATCGCCCGGAGGGGGAGAGGTGTGATGACCCCCCGAAGAACCGGTATGAGATGCAAAGCGAGAATCCACCGAAACCATGAACTGCTGGAGGATGTCGTTGGTCTCAGCCACAGCGGTATTGGTGGCGGTAAGCTTCTCAGAGGAAGTCGAGATATGGGCCGATAGCTGGGTTTTCAGAGCTTTGAGTTCGGCGAGAATATCAGAGGTAGACATGAGACAATGAAAGCACCAAAAATGATAGGTTGACAGATAAGAGACAGCTTCGAGTGTGCCTTACTCCAGTGAGAGAGAATAATCAAATGAAGAGAAAGACAATTTTCATTCAAGGATATCCTCACTCTGATAGAAGGTACTGTTATATAACCAAAAGGGGCGACAAGCCCGTTGTCTCTGCCACTAACAACCATACACTGAAAAGAAAGAGTAACCTAGGGGAGGGAGGGGACCATCTACTGAAGATCTTATCCTTAATTCATAACGTAGTCTCTGAAACGTGAGGGCAATGCTTTCTTGCGTGCGGGCTTCTCTTCAGCAGTTGGGCCTTCCTTGTTTGGGCCATCTTCTCCAACATCTCTTATGGTAATATCGTTCTCGAGTCCAGCTTCCTTGGGTCCAGTGGTTGTAACAGTTATTTATTAAAGACCAAAATTTAAGTATATTTATATACACATTAACTCCTTGAATCTGCATAAGAATATGATGTTTATCTTTTATCTCCTATTCAACGTGGATATTTGATTTACGTGAATAAGGGTCATGATTAATATTTAATTCTCAGCTAAAATTATGGTTCTTATCTGATTCCTCTCGTCCTTTAGTTAGATCACGTAGATTCTCTTTTTCTAATATATAGATCTAAATTTTGATCACACTTAGGCTATGTTTATCCCCAACCATCCAATCATCTTCAATATTTAATTAATTTCTCTCTCTTCCACATCACTATATTTATCCCAATCCAACCACCTCTATTTTTGTTAATTTATCAATGACCACCCCAACCACCCAACCACAACATTATATATAATTATTTTATTATTATTATTATTATTTTTAATCGTAGTAATTTTAATAATACTTAAATATAAATTAAAATATTAAAAAAATTAAAAGAAAAAAATAAACTAATAAAAATTTAAATTACATGTCACGACCGCACTTGCTAAGGGTAGCAAATTCGGGAAAACCGCGACTAAGGGAGGGGAATTAGGAGCGGGATTAGAAAAGGGGCATGTTTAGCTTCTTGATGACTCGACTTGAATAAGGAAAACAATTGAAATTAACTAGAATTTATCGAAGGTCAAAAGGAACCGTACATAATATTATTCAAAAGAGGTACTCAACGAGTTTGAGTACATTATTAAATAATACATATTGTTTGACAAGATAACATAATGTCTTTAGTGAATCAGTGTTCGCAGCGGAATAACAATAACTTGAGTATATGTATGAAGACATATACTCCACTCTGAGGTTCTCGTCCTAAATTGACAAAAGCTCCGCTTGCACACTACATCCTCGATCACAGCTCAACCTGCACATTTAAAAATACATGCAGGGCTAAGTACAAAAGTACTTAGTGGACACTTGCCGAAATTTACATACATGCATAATATTTTATTGTCAAGCCTTTCAACAGTAGTAATATACGAGGGTTTTCCTTTTAAAGACTCGTATTTACCAAACATAATATCATTTCTTTCATCAATAACCCGCGCAGGTATTTTATATCATTAATCACCATATCAGTAACTCGTGCCGAGAGGGAGGCCTCCCTCTACGGACACTATGATCGGCCAACCCGCTAGATGACTCACGATCACAAGGGTGTACACTAATTCCGAAGGGATTTGCGGTCCCATCCAGAATCCGAATTCGATTAACATCAGATAGGTAATTAATAATAAAACATAAAGCATTTAGGCATTGACAATATTTAAATTCATAAGCATAAAGTCTTAACAATTCTAATATATAATTTTTAGTTTATACGTAGAAAGCCCACCTGAATAGCAGACTCACGGTTTAGCTCTAACTCTGGTGCTTGACCTTTAATCCGAGAAAATAAAATAAGATTCTAATTCTCGAAAAATCTCAATAAATGAGGATGCGTGAAATGATTATGCATGACTCATATTCCTTTAATTAAATTATGAGATGCTAATCCTATTTAAGGAATTAAAGCTCGTCTTATGAGGTCGGATTATTAATCTTTAATAATCTACTCATCTTAAAATAATCTAATTTACTTACTAATTAATGATTAGTAAGTCTTAAAAATTTATCACTAATTAAAAAAATAATTAGGATTAATAATGGGGCCTAAATTAATAAATCTCATTGGGCTTAACTAAATAAATTTCATTGAACTTAATCAATTAAATAGTAGGAGTTCAATTAATAAAAATAATAAATTCATTATTAACAATTAATAGAAGCCCAATCAAAATAAATAATAAGAGCCCATTTATAAAAATAATAGAGTCCAAACAATATATATATTAGCCCAATGGAAATAAAATAAGCAAAGCCCAATTGAATTAATCGCCGGCCCAATAAAATAAACTAGGCCCAAAAGGAATCGGCCCAAACCCGGCCCAAAATCCTCACTCTCGGTTCTCTCTCTATCATCTCTCACGCCTCTCCATCTCTCTCTTCTCAAAACAAAACACATGCACACACACTTTTTAACAAAACACACGCACACACACATTTAAGTATATCTCTCTCTCTCTCACCGATCCATCCAAACACACACACACTTTCAATAATCTCTCTCTCTCTTCTCACAAGAAAACTCATGCTGCTCACTCTTCTCTCTCTCTCGTTCGATTTTTCTCCCCCCTTCCATCTCTGACTCCGGCGAAGTCTAACATCGCCGCCGCCGCTTGAGTCGACGGGAGCCGCTGGAGTGAGCCGCTGGAGTCCGCCGCCGACTGCAACTGGATTCCGGCGAGTTCGCTGCCGCCTGCTGCTGTTTTCTGGTCTGGGTCGCGACCAGCGGCGCTAGGCCTTCGGCCGCGCCATCCCGCTCAGCCGCCTGGAACTGCTGCTGCTCGCCCGGAGTCGCGGCTGCTGCTTCTCCTGTTGCAGAGCTCCGCCGACTGCTGCTGTTCGTGGAGCACCAAGGCGAGCTTCTCGCCTGAAACCACCGACTGCTGCTGTTCACGGAGTCGCCGCCTTCTGCTGTCACAAATCTGCCGTCGTCGCAGAGAGACCGGCGAGCAGCACCATCATCATCGCGTCCCTCTGACGCCGGCGTAGTTCTGCCAGCCGTCGCCGAGGAGTCCGCCACCGTCTGGAGTTGCCGCCACCGTCGCCAGCTGGAGCCTCGGCAGCTGTTGCTGTCGATCTCGGGCTCCGATGAGGCCGTAGGAAGTTGCCGTTGTTGCGGCTCGACTGTGCAGGGCCGCGTTCGATGCCTTTCTAAAAGCTAAGTTATATATGCCTTGATTCTTAATCAGCGATATGGTATAAATGTCTATAGACCTTTTTGCGCAAGAAAACAGAACTTAATACTTTATGTGTATGCGTATGCTATGTCTGTATTTGTTTTCTGAGTTCTGGTGTTCTTTTCTCTATTCGCTGGTGAAGTTTAAAGATGCTACAGAGTGCCATGTAACTAATTAATCATGCTCATTATCTACTGCATTTCTAATATATAAAACATGCTTTACTGGGATATGATATATGTATATGAAGAGAGTGAACTGAGATAGCATGAAATACCTTGAATGGTGCTTGGTTGGATTGCTGAATATTGAATTAAACTGAAACTTGTGAATACTTTGGCAGAGATGGATGAAGAGCAGTACAAGTGTGGAATGGGAATGAAATGAGTAAGTTATATGCTTGAAATCTGAAACCCAATTGAAGGTGTTCGGGTGTGAAAATTTTGCAAATATGCTGCTGGAGCTGGAGTCAAAAAGATGTACAGTATAGGCGTGGAGAGTTGGAGTCAAAAGATGTACAATAGATGTACAGTATAGGCGTGGAGAGTTGGAGGAGCGTGCCTTAGCAGCCCATTTTTTTTTTCTTTCCTTTATCTTATTCTTCTTAGACATATATATTAATAATTGAGGGTAATTGATTTGATCTGTGCGTATCTATGTTTATTTGTATTCAGACTCTCTTCTCGGTCTCATTCAAAAGTACTCTATGAAACTACTCGATATCTGCTTCCTTTCTTAGCTAGAATAAATTCTAAATTAAATCCGTAGATTTAATTCTTCATAAACCGGAATAAATTCACGACTCAAGAAATAATAATAAAAATAGAAAAAATATAATTCTATTATGATTAATAATTAACATGACTTAACTAAGTCAGTTATGAATCTGAACTGAATAATTATTGGCTTACTCAATAATTCTCATCGTGGTTTTACTCACGCGAAGCTAACTGGCTTAGAAATAAAATAATAATCCTGCTTCAATAATTCAGTGTCATAAGCTGAATTTAAATCATAATTATTTACTGAGCTTGATTTACTGAAAGATGAAATAATAATTATCGTATTACTGGATTTAAATATAATAAAAGAGCGGGTTGTTACATTACAACAAACTAAAAATATAAATTACAACAATGCAAACTTGAAATAGAAAAAAACAATACAAACTAAGCATTTAATTATAATTGCCAAACTTTTACCAAATATGTTCGATCAAGTCATTTTAAGAGCATTGTGAGCTTCCATGTTACGAAGTTGTGTCCTGTTTCTCATATAGCTTTCTAGACTTGCAATCCGTTCCGTGAAAAATTCAAAATTAGGATCATCATTAGCTTCAACATCTCCACTTTAGCTATTAAACCTTCTAACTTCCATAAATTCTGTTGGATCACAGTAATTTAAGTAAGTGTGCCGCTCGTCTTCCACTATCATATTGTGCATAATGATGCAAGCAAGCATTACTTTTCCCATCATATCACGATCCCACATGAGACATGGTCGTTTGATAAAATTGAAACGAGCTTGTAAAACTCCAAATGCTCGCTCAATATCTTTTCGAGCAGCCTCTTGATGTTGAGCAAATAGTTGATATTTTCGAGTTTGTGGACCATTAACAGATTTGACAAATGCTGCCCATGAAGGATATATATCAGTGAGATAATACCCCATATCTTTTTCATGGTCATTTATCACATAACTAACCTTTGGTGCTCGACCTTCCAATATGAGAAAACAGGCGATTGGTGAAGCACGTTGATATCATTTCTCGAACCTGGAGTTCCAAAAAATGCGTGCCAGATCCATAAGTCTTGAGATGCGACTGCTTCCAAGATTATTGTTGTCTTACCGCTTCTTCCTGTATATTGGCCAGCCCATGCAGTAGGGCAATTTTTCCATTTCCAATGCATGCAATCAATACTACCAAGCATACCAGGAAAACCGTGTTGAGCACCAACATACAATAGATAAGCAAGATCTTCTTCGGTTGGCCTTCTGAGGTACTCCCCACCGAAGTTGTGAACTACACCTTGCACGAATTTTTCAACTGATTTTCTTATAGTTTGTGCGCTCATTCTAATGTATTCATCGTGCAAGTCTGCTGTTGTTCCGTATGCCAATACTCTCATCGCTGCAGTACATTTTTGAATCGAAGACATACCTAAACGACCAGTCGCATCGCGTTTTTGTTGGAAAAATTTGTCTGTGGCAATGAGTTTGTTCATTATTCTTTCGAATAATAGCTTTCGCATGCAAAACCCAGTTCGGAAAACTTCATGAGTGTAGATTGGATCGTCTGAAAAGTATTGCTCGAACACACCTTCATGACCTTGCTCACGACGACATTCAATAAATCGTCGTGGTGCTCTATCAGTGTTGTTTGTAGGTTGTAAAGATAGAGTTGGGATCTGAAAAGCCACGTCATCGATCATGGAGTCAATGCGTCGATTTTGTAATACATGGTTTTCATGCATTTCATCAAATTCGGTGTAATCGAAAGGATCAAAGCTAGGACTGGAATCATCAAAGTTTTCATTTGATGCCATGTTAGAAATTGCTAGTGGAGTAGTGGGAAAGCTTTGGTTGTGATGAGTTCAATTACTTGTTACTACAAATATATATAGAAATTTCTAGTGGAGTAGTTATTGGAATCCAAGATCATTCACATGGAGTAGCTAGTGTCCAACCACAATAATTTCTTCTTTATGTCATATCCCATTATCATTTGTCCAATACCAATTAATAATTTAGTGGAATCCAATGGCATTCACGTGGTATAGCTAATGTGCAACAGAAATAATTGAAACTTTTGTCGGTCAATAATGGGCAACAGAAATAATTGAAACTTTTGCCAGTCAATAATGTTGAATATCTAGTGGAAATAAGCTAGTGGCATCCAATGACAATAAAGCATTTGCAGTGACAACTATTTAAAATCACATCACTTAGATTCAAAATACATAAACTGAAACTGAAATTACATAAATTTAACGTATTGAAGATGAAATTACATGGAATGACATCACACAACAAATTCACGAAAACTAAAATAAACATAAATGTAAACAGAATTATGGAAATAATTCTGTCATAAGTCGATTTTTCATAGACTCTTCTTGAGGAGATAAGTTGCTTTTACCCAGCAATGTGTTAAGCACATTCCATTTTGACATCATCAAAGTGGATTGCATCCTAATTTCTCCCATTCTGTTAATTGCATCGGTTTCCTTCTCACGTACGATCCTCAGCGCTTGAAGTTCCGCAGTAAAATCCTCAGAAATAATCGACTGTTGTGCCATTTTGGCTTTTCCTTTTCTTTTTGCTTTTGCTTTATCTCTACCAGCAGGACGACGGATTGTTGAAGTTTCACTTACAGGAGTTTTAGAGGTTGAGTTGTTTGGATTCTCATCTTCCTCGGTGGTTCTTGATTTTTTTGAACTGCCACAATCTTCTTCAACATCATCTTCATCATCAATAGCACGGGCACGCGTACGCTCAGTGCCCAACTTCAGCTCCCAATTCGGATGATGACGCATGACTTTTTCAAAAACCTCATGGTGCGTAAACTTAGTTGTTCCATAAAAAATTTGCGCTTCCTTCTCAACATCTGCATCAGACATGCTGCTACTTTTTCTAGCATATGCTTCTACATATGCACCCACCCACTTGGTTACATTAGCATTCAACCTCTTGTAACGATTTCTCAATGACTCTATGGTTCTTTTCTCTCCCATTAATCGCGAGTTGTCAACTCGAGATTCTTCATACATTGCCCGAATACGTTTCTACAAATTGGCCTTATTTTGATTAGTGCCAACAATTGAATCTGAGCTACAAGTACACCAAGCATACATGAGCGCCAAATCTTCTTGATCATTCCAACCTTTCGGACCGCTGGAGGTGTTTGTGTTTGTGGGGTGGACATTTTCTTGAGTGAAATTTTCATGAGTGAGATCATATGGAAATTGAGGGTTTGAACCAGATCCAAAAACTTGGCTATCAATATTATCAAGATTAGGATAATAATCTTGGGAGTTTGAGAAATTTTGAGGATCCTCAAAAAAAATCTAGGATCCATTTCGAAAAGTGAAAAAATTTTAGTGTGTATGAATATAACAAATGAGGTCTATTTATAAAGAAATTAAAATTATAAATTTTAATATATATATATATATATATATATATATATATATGATAGATATTAAAATTCTATATTAATATCTAAATTAAAATCATCCAACCAATGAAAAAGTGTCACATCATCAAAGCTTTATCCAAAAAAGCAATGAGACCAAGAGGTCTGATTTCATTGGCATGAGACCGTGGTCGGTCGATTAATTTGATTCAATGTCATTTTTCCTTTTTTTTTTTTTTACTAATCTATGTGGTTGGTCGACCAAAGCTGCCAAAGGTCGCTGATAGAAGTAGTCTTAGGGAGAAATGCATAATTAGCCTATAAAATAAATAGTAGTATAACATATAAAGTCACAAGTATAAAACTATAACAAAAATAGCCAATTTGACATGAAAAGACAATTATATCCTCTATGGGGCCTTCATTTCTCTTCCATCTCTCTTCTCTTCTCTCCTCTCTCTCTCTCTCTCTATATATATATATATATATATATATTACAAACTAAGAACCTATATTCACCGTTTGATTAAGGGAGATGAGCGCACAAGATTCATTAATTTTGAACGTGTGAAATGTCGCTGACGTTTAGTAATTAGGCTAGTTAGCTAATTTCATTTGTTTAAGAAATCGGTAATATCCTTAATTATAGGGAAGTTCAATTTATTTAATTACTAGTATTTGCACTCGTGCAACGCACGAAAAATATTTTTATATTTTATTTATATAAAATTGATTATCATTTGATTATTATATAAAAATTATAAATATAATTAAAAATATTATAATTTAAGATAAATATATTTTAGTTTAATATAAAAATAATAAATAATAATTCATAGTAATAAAAGAGTGGATTTTGAAAATAGCCACTTTTATATAGCAAAAATAAATTTTATCCATTCAAATAAAAACATAAAAAAATACTCACTTTTTGTGTTAAAGGACTAAATTACCCTTCTATATAAATGGGCAAACCCTAGCCTCCTCTCATTCTCTCATTTCTCTCTCTCTCTCTCTCTCTCTCTCTCTCCTCTCTCTTCTCTCTCTTACTCTCGATTTCTCTCTTCCAAACGGCGCCGCCGCATGCTCCCACGGCCACCGCCAACTCCGTCGCCCACGACAAGGCCAGCAGCAGAGCTACCGACCCCGGCGACGGCACATCCGCCGTCTCCGCTTCTCCGATCTCAGCCGGCGCCGATTTCTCTCTCTCTCTCTCTCTCTCTCTCTCGATCTCTCTATAAATCAGCCGACGCCGTGATCCTCCTCCACGACCAGCTGCGCTTCAACCTCGTCGCCAATCTCCAGCATAACAGCTACTGTTGTTGATTCAACTTCGCCGATTTCCTTCAGGCACGCCGCCGCGGCCAACCTTGACGGTCTTGCGCTCACGATCAGCAGCCCCGCCACCACCCGCGGCGCCGCCTTGCTGAGGTAGGGTCGTGCGCTGCCTTCCCCTCCAACTCCCTCAGATAATCAGTATCCATGACCGATTGAATTTCTAAATTAAAACCTAATTTCAATTCAATTAAAACCTAATTTTCGATTGTGAGAGAGAGAGAGAATTGGGGGAGAGTTGATTGTTGATGATGAGAGAGAGAGATGAGAATGATTGGGATGGAAACTTTAGTTGAATTCAATTTGAATTAATCGAAAAAAATATAAGTAACGAATAAATTGATGAAAATCGCGCAATTTTGTACAAATGTTCTTGAATTCACAACCAAGTTTATGAATTCACAACTGAATTATCGGCATTGGTTGTGAATTCACAATTGAAATAGTGTTGATTGTGAATTCAAATTTTATTGGTTGTGAATTCCCAACTTGAAATAGTGTTGGTTGTGAATTCACGCGAATCCACAACCAACACTTGTTATTCACAATCAATACTTGAATTCAGTTGTGAATTCGAGTTGAATTCATAACCAGTGAACAGTGGGTACTTGTAAAAAATTTATATGTAAGGGTAAAATAGTAAATGTGGGTATTTTTTTAAGTTTTTATATTAGTGGATAAAATTTATTTTTACTATATAAAAGTGGCTATTCTTATATATTAACACTTAATAAAAAATGATATTATGTAAAAAAGAAAACAATATAAGTTAAAAGATAATTGAAAAAAATAGATTTATTCAAAAAAAAAAAGAGGAGAGAGGAGAGAGGAGAGAGAATTTTCTTAAGTTTTAATCTTTAAATAAATAGTATAATTTTTATATTTTAAATCCAATATTTACATAACATATATCAAATTAAAGCTCTTGTCATGATCTTTAATTTGATATGCATATCAAATATTTTATAATTAGTCTAATTTTACAATTTTAAAAAAGAAATAAATTAGACAAATAAGAAGTTAAAAAAAAAAAAAAGATGTATAGCTTATAAATAAACCTTCAATTTTATTCTAAGTACAAAATTACCACTCAATTTTGAAATTGATTTCAAATCAATTTAAAATTGAAAACTCCCTTTTATGTTGGAAATTGGTTATTGAGTAACCAATATTTGATTAAATTTTCGAGTATCGAAAATATTTAATTTAGCATAATTAAATGGCACAGGATCGATCTACGTTTCGAGTAGATGATCGTAGTATATTTATTTTACTCAAAATCGATTTCTGATGAGTGAAAAATAATTAATTAAAGTTGGGTACTTGAAATGTGGAGTTGTATGAAATTATAAGCATTAAAGAGAGATTAATGCTGCTTATCCCACATTGATTTGTGGATAACATTTATTGCAGTATAAAAGTTATTACATCAGAGCATGTAATAAAACTGTGTGCACACATGACGGGTTGCAAAGCCCACACGCGCGTGCGCCGCCACCGCCGCCCGCCCGGCCCCCGGCACCCAGCCCCCACCGTTTGGACCTACACGTGCACACGGGGCTTGACCCGATGGGAGGACCCGTTGGTCTCTCAGCTAGAAGCTTCCCACATCTCTGTAACTCTCGTTATAATGGGACGAGAGGGAGTTACCTGACAGATTTCAAACAGCCCTGTTGTTACGGATGTTACAAGAGTAGGATTTATTTTGTTATAATATATGTAGGATTTATAATTAAATGGATATGTTGGATTTATCTAATAGTTTTATACAATTAATTAATAGTACAAATATAAAAATTGATTAGAAATATATAAATAAATAAGAGTGAATGAGAATTGAGGAAAATTAGAATGAAGTGATTATACGATGCCACTTAGGATAAGATTTATTTTGCTATAATATATGTAGGATTTGTGCATTTGATAATGAATATGAGAATATCTATGTATTTCAAATTTTCATGAACAAATAAAGGCATACCTTAGACAACATGCAACAACTTCAAAATGATTTTATTTGACCAAGAATAATAGTATATACAAATAAAAAAATGATGTAATTAAAACTAAATCTGTTGAATTCATTCAGGTGATCTGAATGTCATCTAACAAAAATAAAAATAAGGCATCCTGATATAGAAAAAGGGTAAATATTAATTTTTTGGCCGATTATTTGGGCTTTTGCTCTAAAATATTTCATTTAAGGGTAATTACAAAATAGGGAAATGGTGCAGATTGGCCCCCGAAGTAGTAGCCCCTATAGCGTATAAACCCTCTTACTCATTGTGTGTGCAACTAAACCCCTAAACTCCGAGAAAAGGGTGCAAACTCCCCCCTCTGACCTAACGCCGTTAAGTGTCCGTTAACGTTTGGGTTTAATTTCACCCTCTACTTCAGGGGTGGATCTGCACCTTAATTTTTTTTTTGTTTTTTTATAATTTCAGCAACTCACCTCTGGCATCAATTTAACTGCCCCCCCCCCCCCCCCCCGTACTCATCGGCTCCAACTTACACTTTGTCAGCTCGCACGCGCTCAATCGCTTGATCGTCGACTGCTTACCGCCGACATGCAACAGCATCACCAACTCCAGATGTGGACCTGGATCGAATCCTGCTTGGTCCAAATCCATATCCATATTTTTTTACTTAGGTCAGGATCCGGTCCAAATCCATTAGGTAAAAAAAAATGAGATTCATGTCCAGATCCATTAGATTCACAGGGTCTCGAGTCCTGACCCGAATCCATTCTTTTTTCTATTTTAAAATAAATTTACAGATATTAAATTAACCAAAAATAAAATCATAATTATTATCTAGAGTTTTAATAATTATTCAAAAATAAATAAATAAAATTTAAATATATATTATATAGATAAATATATTCACAATTAATATCATAAGATAAGCCTAAAAGGTTAAGGTGTTGGAGGAGATGCTGTTGTGCGGGGCGGTGAAGAAGCTGGTGGCGTTGCTGCATGTAAGCGGTGGGCAGTCGACAACAAAGAGATTGGGCTCATGCGAGCTGACAAGGTGCAAGTCAGAATCGATGAGTACGCCGGAGGTGGGTTGCTGAAATTAAAAAAAAAAAAAATTAAGGTGCAGATCCACCCCTGAAGTAGAGGGTGCAATTAAACCCAAACGTTAACGGACACTTAACGGCGTTAGGTCAGAGGGGGGAATTTGCACCATTTTCTCGGAGTTCATGAGTTTAGTTGCACACACAGTGAGTAAGAGGGGTTATACGCTATAGGGGCTACTACTTCGGAGGCCAATCTGCACATTTTCCCTACAAAATAATACCCATCGTTTCATTTTTTTTCTTATTTGTGATCCGTAAAAATAAAATATGACGTGTTCCGACCAAGTGCCATGTGGATAATACATACGGAATTAAAAAAAAAAAAAAACTTATAAAATCCACGTATTTTCAAATGCACTGCTCTTCATCTCTGAATAATCATTTGACAGTCTAACTTGAGAAGATATACTTTAGGTACCGCCAAAAGCTGAATAATCATTTGACAATCTAACTAACCTGAGAATCTTCCTTATAAACTTTCAGTATATGATCAAGATACTCCTCAGAGAGTCCATCAGAGAGTCCAAGGTCAGAAGTAGATATAAGTAGATATTTCAAAATCAAAATTCTATATATCCCACCAATTTAGTCCAACTAGAGGCCTAATCATAAAATCCTATCTTTCCCAAAACCAAATCATTAAAATCCCCAAATTATTAAAATCACACACGAGAGGAGCAACAATTGCAACAAATGTAATACTAATCAAGAACATACCTCTATATGATATTTCTCCGCTCAATAATGCCCAAATTCGTGAAATGCAGAGAGCCAACACTGCGAACGATGATGGAAGCATGAGTCCAACGACGACGATGAGGTAGAGCTGCGTTTTTAAACGAAAAGGCATGATTTTTTCAGAGATGGAGGAAGAGAAAGTTGCACATTATCCGTTAGGGTGTAATCAGGGGAGAATGAGAAGGTTCATAACTCAAATACGCTTTTTCAGAGATTAAAAGTTGTGTATTTTAAAATACGTGGATTTTATAAGTTTTTTTCTTTGTTTTTTTTTTTAATTTCGTGTGTATTACCCACATAGCATTTGGCCGGAACACGTCATATACCGGTTCTTTTTTCTTTCTTTTTTTTTGTTCCGCGTGTATTACCCACATGACATTTGGCCAAAACAAGTCACATACTAGTTGCCGGATTATTTTTGCGGGCCACAAATAAGAAAAAAAATGAAACGATGGATATTGTTTTGTAATTAACCTTAAGTTGAGATATTTTTGAAAAAACACCCAAACGATGGGCCAAGAACTGATATTTACCCTAATATTGCATTCTCTTTTTTGGAAAATGGTGGAATACATATATTTTCCACATTTTTCACCCTTTTAACACGTTCTCTTTGTTGGAAATTTTTCCTCGGGTGGGAGGGAAATTTTTTTCGGGCAGCCCACCTTTTCACTTTAATTCATGAATATTATTACAAGTTATAGGTGTGATAATATTTTCTCATATTGTATCTTTCTATGATCTTTCAAATTTACCATCAAAATTTATATACTCACTCCGTTTGATTACAATTGTCTCAATTTCCATAATGAGATGTCCCATTACAAATGTCACATTTCTTTTTTGGCAAATGATTAAAGAGATTTAATGGGTTCACCTTTTCTCTCTATACCTATTTTTAAAATAATACTTTAATAATTTTCACCAACCCACTTTATCTGCTAATTATATACTCCCTCCGTCCCACTTAAATTGGCACACTTGCTTTTTTGTTTGTCTCACTTAAATTGACACTTTCCTAAAATAGTATGCGGTCCCTATTTTCTCTACACACATAAAATAAGTGAACCCTACCTACTTTACACTCTTAGAGCACTTCCAACAGATCACCTAAATGCATCACTAACTCTAAATTTAGGCTAAAACAATTGAAAATGAGATAAAAAATGCATCTAGCAGATCCCTTAAAATTGATGGGGCCCACAAAAAATTTTACACCTACCTAAATTCAATCTTAAATTTACACCCACCCTAAATTTATTTTAAGCTTATAATTAGTAGGGCCCACACATAATTATTGTTTTTATGTAGAAAATAGGAGATTTGGTGTATGCATTTATAAAATCGAGATTCTAAAATTAAATAGAGAAGCTTTAGGGAAGAATATAGGAGCATAATTTTGGGATTTCTGCTGGGAGTGCTCTTAACCCTTTATTCTTAATCTCCGTGCCCAACTCAAAAGTGTCAATTTAAGTGGGACGGAGAGAGTATTTCTTAATTTTCGTGTCAAAAGGTGATGAGACATTTGTAACAAGAGGGAGAGAGTATAATTTAACTCATCTTCCTATATTTCTCTTTCTCCCTTCATTTTCTCTCTCTTTATAATATTTTCATACTCCCTCCATCCCACGAGAGTGTGTCTTTATTTCTATTTTGGAACATCCCACAAGAGTGCATTTACCATTTTTGGACACTACCCCACCACTAATTCCTTTTTTTTCACTCTTATTTTATAATAAAGTGAATAACTTTTTCAACTCTCAATACACCCATCTAACATTTTTTTTAAAACCCGTGCCAACAAAAGTTATGCACACTCTTGTGGAACAGATGGAGTACTACATTTTTTCCACAAAAGAGAACATGAGATAAAAAGAGTGAAGACCACTAAAATATTAATATTTTTTTTTCATATTTTCTTTTCTCTTCTTTTTCCATAATAAAGTTACAACCAAAGAAAACACACCCTAAAAAAAACACACCCTAAAAAATACACAAAGAAGAAAACAAAACTAAGGCATCCGTAATATTAAAATAAAAGACACATAGGAAGCATTCAGAATTTAAAATTGTTATTATCGTCAAGAATCAGACAGCAAATCTACATACTGAATATATAATTTCAAACATCTGATTCACGTGAAGTGTTTTTCACTATTCTATGTTGAACAAGACAAGTAACTGCAATGCCAAGTTGTAAACACCTATAGCTCTCTCTCTTTATAAGAAGAGCAAAGCACAAGTTTGAAGGCAACTCGCACAGAAAAATGGAAGCAAAAACTTACCATATAATGATGTTTCCATGGCTGGCATTTGGCCATATGATACCCTTCTTCGAGTTATCAAAGCGATTGGCAGCAAAAGGGATCTTTGTATCATACGTTTCCACCCCAAGAAACCTGCAGAGGTTACCTCCCATCCCATCAGCTCTACAAGCCAAGATGGAGCTTCTGGAGATCCAAATGCACCCAGTAGACGGACTACCGGAGAATTGTGAGGCAACGATTGATATCCAGAACGTACAAATGCCGTTCCTGAAGAAAGCGCATGACATGTTAGCTGAGCCATTTGATCATCTGCTTGAGAAGGTCAGGCCAGATCTGATACTTGTTGACTTTGCTGCATACCGTATCTCGGAAGTTGCTGCCATGTATGGCGTAAGCACTGCGTATTTCAGCGTGTTTACAGCTGCTACATTGGCTTACATGGGGCCACCGGCTGAGCTCAAGGATGGGAAATCATTTACGAGTCCAGAATGCTACACCAAGCCACCGGATTGGATCCCTTTTCCTTCTCGTCTAGCCCACACGAAGGAATATGCAGCGCTGATGATGCGTAACACACATGTCCCCGATGCATCAGGCGTGTCCAGTGGCCAACGTTTGGCAAAGGTCGTGGAGGAAAGCAGCTTTGTCTTGGTGAGAAGTTGCAAAGAGTTTGAGGGCAAGTACTTAAATCTAATTCGAGAACTATATCAGAAGCCGGTTTTACCGATTGGCTTACTTACTCCAATACCTGAAGAGAGCAAGAACGTACCAATCGACTCAAGCTGGCCCGACACCTGCAAATGGCTGGATGGGAAAGAACCCAAGTCAGTATTATTTGTGGGGTTCGGGAGCGAGTACAAGATGCCACTCGAGGAAATACATGAATTGGCATTCTCGCTCGAGCTTTCAAGATTACCTTTCCTCTGGATTCTAAGGAAGCCACAAGGAGTGGATAGTTTGGATTTACTGCCTCCTGGTTTTGCCAGCCGTACACTGAGACAGGGTCTCGTTGTTCTTGGTTGGGCGCCTCAACAAGAAATACTCGCCCATCCAGCAATCGGGGGATGTTTTTTCCACTCCGGCTGGGGAACAAGTGTTGAATCTCTTGCTCATGGGCACCCGCTAATTCTTCTCCCCATGGTATCAGACCAAGGACTCACTGCTAAGCTGTTAGTGGAAAACCAAGTTGGATACGAGGTCCCCAGGAATGAAGATGGTTCCTTTAGTCGGGATGTGGTTGCTGAATCCATAAGACGAGTTCTTTTAGAAGAAGAAGGCGAGCAGTTGAGGCTGAAGGCTGCAGAGCTGAAAAGTGTCTTTGGCAATCACGAGAGTCAAGATAATTATATAAGCAAATTCATCGACCATCTGAGAAACATCATGATAAACAAGCAAGTGTAAAATCTCACAGGGAAACACGAAAACCTGCAATCACTGTCAGCCAGGAGGAACGGTCAAGTCAAGTGCCCACAGTAGTTGTAGAAGTTGGTGTGCCATTCATGTCTTTATCTTTCTTTTGATTTCAAGCTCTGGATTACCAACAACAACATTTTCTATCTTCTAGCAATATTACACTGCTCTCTCGCAGAATTCTCAAGGAATACCGGAAACTAGAAACTAGACCAAACCTAATAATGTATAAAGGTAACTTTCTGATTAGTTTACTATCATACAAGATAGTTGCAAGAAGTAAAAAAAGTACCTGAAGTCCATGCTTGCTTCCCTCTTCACTAGGAGAGGTTTCATTCTATGACATTTACGAACATATACACTTGGCTGCATTATCAATTGAAACATGTTTAAAAACATCTAAAATATTTCAAATTCTACCTATATTACAACAACACAGGATTTCACAAAATCCAATTACCACAGAAGAAAAGTGGATATCAAACAGAATGCACGGTTGAGATGTGGCAAACCACGTAAACAAAAAGACTCGACAGACGAGGCAAAAGTACATTTTCTATACGTCATATCCAGGGTTTACTTTTTGTTGCACATCTCCATAACTCTCTAACTCTTCTATATCATCCGGGCTTCCGAGAAACAGAGGAAGTCTCTGGTGCAACTTCACAGGCTGGAGAGACAGTACTCTAACTTTACCATCAGATCCTTTACCTCCTGCTTGCTCTGCTAGGAAACTGAGTGGATTAGCTTCATAAACGAGTCGGAGGTGATCCCTTGGGTTCATCGCAATACCACCATATAAGAGTGTCCTGTGAAAATCAGCAACAAGAGAACATATATATCTGGCTGAATATTTCTTAGGATGTTTGCCCTTGCCTTGTCTAACAGTATCTATATACTGCCTTAAACCTTCAGGCCAGTCAAAATATCGAGCATCATTTACAGAGTATATTTGCCCTGACATGATAAAGAAACATCATAGTTGTCATGTAAAATCATTAGATTGTAAATGCAGTGTTTTTCTTTAGTAAAAGTTATTCCAAAATCAGAAGCTCCATGCATTCATATTACCTCGGGGAGGAATTCTAATGTTTGGGTGGGTCAGAATGAAGTCTCCTGTCGAGTGATCCAAGGTGAAGGCATGTGTTCCTGAGCCGAAGCTGGTACACAGAATCGTAGCTGACGAGTAAAGGACATAGCCAGAAGCAATAAGCTTAGTTCCACTCTGGAGAGAATTAAGCAATGCCTTTTCTTCTATTGGCAGATGACTGAGTTCCTCCAATTTCTTGTAGATCCCAAATATCGTTCCAGTAGGAATAGAGGCATCAATGTTCCGGGAACCATCAAGAGGATCTAAAACAACTACAAATGGACCATCATCAGCGAGCCAGACAGGAGCATCATCTTCCTCCGAGGCCATCACTGCAACTTTCCCAGAATTCTTCAAAGACGACAATATGATCTCATTCTGCAATACAAAGTGTATGTTTTGACAACTCAATCCCTCACAACATAATGTCCAACAATGAAAAATTGGAGAGGAAGGAAGGTCTAACAGAACGAGTCCTGAAACCGAGTCTGAGTTGTGACATTATTGAATTCTAATTTAAACAAACAAGAGGCTTTCACCAGAATAGTGGCTACTATATACAGCCACTAAGGGGGCGTTTACGTTTGATGATTAATAAGATACATGATTGATTATTTCTATCCTCATTACTAGGATATCTTCAATCCCACCCTTTCAATGGGATATGATTATGAATCAAACAAAATTAGTTCAAATGATAGAAATCATCAGGGACCTTGGGAAAATCCCAAAGTTCCAATCCATCTTAGTAAACAATGGATTTGCCTATACTATTTTTATCTTTTTAGGTTAATCCTCAAAAGTAAATGCCCCCTAGGTAGTCAATGATATCAACTATCTCAATGCCAAACACTATGTCATACACTCTTCTTTCAATCTGCAATAATTCTTCACTCACAATTTCGACGAGATAATTACTTTATCATTTCATAGACACATAAATCTCCTAAACAAATCTTCTCCACCAAAAAACAGTCTGAATATCTCATGATATAATAAACGTCGAAAGGGACCCTAAGCAATCAACATCAACAAGAAACGCACCGCCACGATATCGAGCGGCTTCGGCTTATCCCTTTCAGCACTGCCAGCTGCCGTGCTGAAACTTTTGCCAAGATTTGAGCTGAAAGGTGAAGCCACAAGAGCAGCAATCTTTTTACAAGCATACTCCAAATGAGTAAACAGCACCACCAGCTCATCGCCAACGTTTGCGCCGCCTTTCCCCATATACTCCGCCAGAGTCTGAAATCCAGCGCCGCCACCATCCCCGCCGGAGGCAATTGCACTGATTTTGGAGCCCGATCCACCAAGAAACGCCATTTTTCCCAGGGGCTGAGTTCCAAGACTAAATTGTGGCGGGGAATTTTGAATCTTTGGAGGGAAAAGGTGAACTCTTGAAGGATAATTTGAGATGGGGTTCACGAATATGGTTGCTGAATGCATCTCTGTGTAGTGGGGCAGCAGGAAAATAGTGTAGAAGGGCTCATTTGAGATGGGCTAAGGTTACATTTCTTGGTTGGGGTGGCGATTTTATCTTCGGGATTTAGGAAATGCATTTGGGAATTTGGTTGGTCAAGTTTTATCTGGATTGAATTGAACTTCGATCAAGAGAAATGCTTGAAACTGAAATTCAAACTCAGAAACATAGTGAGCGTGGCAGTTGGTATCGATCAAGTCAAAAAAGGCTTTGAAATTCAATTACTAAACTAATTTTCTTTTTTATTTCTTTCATGTAATAGAAATTTCTAATTCCTGTATTCCGTTGTGTTTGCATCGGATCTCGATAATTTTTTACCATTGATTAAGGATGTCAATCTAGTTCGAAACTTGTGAACTAATCCGATTAAATAGACAATTCAAAAATATTAGGGCTGAAAATCTTCACCCCGATAAAATTATAATTTGAATAGCTCGTAACCAAATAGTCAATACATAATAGAGTTGACCCGAAAATAGCCTAAACTCTATAACTGACGTAAAACAATGTGTTCGTCTAATTATATGAAAGTTTTCCATTATTTAATTTTTAACTTTATTACTTCATTTTTGAAAATTAGTGATAAATTTTTTTTTTTCAAAAATTTGTAAAATGTATTTTGATTCAATGTTAGAGCTATCTAAATCTAGCATGAGATTTACGTGTTAAAATGAAACATTCAATAAGAAACATGAATTCATAATACAAATATTCAATTCTAATAATTTAGTAAAGTGAAGTTCATGAATTGTGTACAGTGCATATACTCTCTGTTAGAAAAAATAATACTAGTATATTTTAATTGGACCAACAATCAATAACACGTATAAATATTCCTTCTACCAGTGCTTTTTTTTTTTTTTTGAGAATTCATGTTTCTTATTGAATGGTTATAAAATTTGATTTAGATATTTAAATTTCGTTGTGCTAATCTGGAAGCAATCCCGGTGGCTCAACACTCTATTTTTAAAAACTAGCGTCTAACCCGTCGAAATTCGACGGGAATTATTTTATATCATCATTTATAATTATTTTATATTATTTTTATTATTATAGCATATAAAATAGTTTATATATAAATTATTTCTTTAATTAATTTGATATGATCAAATTAAAGTAGTAGTACAATATTTGAAATCATATTAATCTTAATCACTTTCGCCAATTAAGAAGGTGTTTGGCTAAGCTTATTTTAAAGAGCTTATAAGCTCTTGGAGCTTATAAGTTGTTTCAAGAGCTTATAAGATGTCATTTTTAAGAACTTATAATTGAGCTTATAAGCTAGAGAGAATTTTTTTGCTAGAGAGAGAAAATCGAAGAAAAATGAACTTAAATGATATATGATGAGAATAATAAATTATAGTTGAAACATATTTCTAAAAAGATTGTTGCATATGAGATTATAAAAAAATAAGTTCGAGTAGAGGAACTTATTTTTTGGGGAGCTTATAAGCTCTTGGAGCTTATTTTTGGAGCTTATAAGCTGTTGAGGAGCTTATTTTGCCAAACATTTTGAAGGAGCTTATAATCTTTTAAACAGCTTATAAGCTGTTTTGAGGAGCTTATAAGCTCAGCCAAACACCTTTTAAATGTAGGTTGTGATAATAGAAATACATTTTTATATAAATATTCATTTGATGAATTTTATAAAAAGTTGACGTGGGATTGAATATTTTAGAAGAAAAAAATATGTAAATTTGAAGTATGATATAATGTAAGATTGATGTATCACATTATATCGATAATATTTACTCTCTCCGTCCCTCAAACATTTTTTTTTTCTATTTTGGTTAATTATTTAAGTTAATACATCTATATATAAATGTATTATATATATACATATTAGTTTGTGAGTATGATGTGATAAACTTAAACTAATATTATATAATAAAATAAAATACAAATATAAATCTTTTTTACGATTATTTAATAGTATAGAATTTATCTATAAATTTATATGATTATTTCATAGTTTTTAAATGTAAAAATTGATTAGAAATGTATAAATAAATAAGAATGAATGAGAATTGAGCAAAATTAGAATGAAGTGATTATACGATGCCACGTACTAATGTAGTTATATAATGGTTCTGATAATCAAATGGATATGTAGGATTTATAATTAAATGGATATGTTGGATTTATCTAATAGTTTTATACGATTATTTAATAGTACAAACTTTATCTAATAGTTTTATACGATTATTTAATAGTATAGAATTTATCTATAAATTTATATGATTATTTAATAATTTTTAAATGTAAAAATTGATTAGAAATGTATAAATAAATAAGAATGAATGAGAATTAAGAAAACTAGTGTGTAACCCGTCGAAATTCGACGGGTATCACTTTAATTGTGTTTATAGTTATAGTAAATGAAAGGGATAATTGCGTGAAAATACACAAACTTTGCAAAAAATTCATATTTGACGCGAAGTTAGGATTTACATTTTAATACACCAACTTTCGTTGTTGTCCAAATTGGACACGACTTAATTCTTAAAAATTCAAAAAACAACCCCTTTTGGTAAATAATTATACAAAGACCCACTTATATTATTATTTGAGACATTTAAACCAAAGCAAGATATTTCCTTATGATGTTTTCTTTTAATCTTTTATCCACGCCTAAAATGGTTTAAAAGAAAACATCATAAGGAAATATCTTGTTTTGGTTTAAATATCCCAAATTATAACATAAGTGGATCTTTGTATAATTATTTACAAAAAAGGGTTATTTTTTGAATTTTTAAGAATTAAGTCGTGTCAAATTTGAACAACAATGAAAGTTGGTGTATTAAAATGTAAAATCCTAACTTCACGTCAAATATGGATTTTTGGCAAAGTTTGTGTATTTAGGTGCAATTTTCCCTAAATGAAACCATATTATACCGGAGCCATGTATTTGAATTTGATATATAAAAAATAATTTTACTCCTTGTTCTTATCGTAAAAATATATGGTGATACGTGTTCACCACCCACACACGTAATTTACCCGTTTTAATAGAAACTCGAACAATTACAAAATAAATATTAATATACAAAAATAAGATAATAAAAAATTAGGAAAAAAAAATATTTAGACATATATTGATAAATGTCTATACCCGTCAAGAATGTATACAACTCATATCCAATTAGTTTAACTAACAAAACATTTAAAATTGGAGAAAATTCCACGTTGACATGTTGATAAATGCTTGTACCCGTCTAAAATGTATATACTTGTACCCATCCCAAATTTAACTAATTACTCGAACCCGCAAGTAACACGTGTAACACCCCGATTTTCATAAACTTTTCAAACTAAAATCTTGAAGAATTAATAGAAAAAAAAATCCACGACTATCAAAATTTAAACTAATTTTTAAAAAAAATCAATTTGCCAAAACTAAAGTAGTAACATAAAATAAAAATAAAACGATAAACTAAAACTAAACAAGTTCAACTAAAAAGTTCAATGCAAAAACTCTATCCTTAGTCATTCTCCACTTCCATGACCACCTCGACTCTGGAACTGCAAAACTGAAAAGATAAGGGGTGAACATATTGAAAATATACTCAGTGAGAAACCATGCAAATATTCACATACGCTTAAACATGCAAATAAATCACATTATCATACACATATACTGATAATCTGATGGGCGAACTGAGAGCCCCTGAACATGTATTTCAACATGGCTAAATTTCTGAACATGTATTTCTACATGGCTGAACATGTATTTCAACATGGCTGATATTCTGAACATGTATTTCTACATGGCTGAACATGTATTTCTACATGGCTGAACATGTATTTCAACATGGCTGATATTCTGAACATGTATTTCTACATGGCTGAACATGTATTTCTACATGGCTGAGCAAGTATAATCAAATATGAAATAAGAGCATATAAAAACATACATGAATATAACCACAAGCATATAATCCCTCACCTTAAACTTGAAGCCGACGATGTTAAAGGAAAAAAAAATAATCCGACATAATAAAACTCTTGATATGCATCCAACCTCAACCAAAGGAAAATTTAAATATTCTGCTGAAACCTTTTTTTTTTGTCCTCGTCGCTTAAACAAATTTACTCCTATTTATACCAATTCTTGGGATTGTTGATTACCATAAAAAAAAATATTTGTGTCAATCCTTTTATACTAAAAAGAAACGTGTACCACAACATCAAAAATACCTAAAAGTAAAACTTAAACTAAAACATAGTAATTTGATTTAAAATCTTAAAAATCATATTATATTGTAACAAAGCTACTATTTCCAAAGCAATTATGCTAAGATATTAAAAATATATATATATATACAATCTAATAATTACAAAAGCACTAACTACATTGTGTTCACTTCAAAATAAAGAAAAAATAATTAATCTAATTAAAAAAAATCGAACTTTGGAACTAATATATTAGTAATTAACACAGTGTTCAATATAACATATATATTATATAATGGTTGCTTGCATGTATATCTCCTAATAAGATAAAGTATAAAGATGATAAAAGAGTTCTAGTTCTAATAGGAATTGTAATAATAATAATAATAATAATAATAATAATAATAATAATAATAATAATAACAATAATCTACATAAAAATTAATGGTGCATATCTATATATATATCATGTAATTATCTAAAAATAATAAATTATACAAGAAAATACTAATAATTAAACTTATATAATAGATCTAAATATTTGGGGTGTTACAACACGTGACAAATACAGACTAATTGCAACATATTTATCCCTTTCAAGAAAACTTGTAAGATAAAAAGCTTACAATTGCTGAAAAAGACTTACTCCATTTGTCCCACTATAAATGAGACTCTTTCTATTTTTGGTGTCTTACCATAAGTAAGACTCTTTCCTTTTTGGGTAAAGGTTTTACCCTTTAAACACTTTTTTCACTTTTTATCCACGAGAAACATTCTGATCATCTTCTCATTTTTTAAAGGTAAAAGATTAGTAATAAGAAAAACTACTTCTCAAAAAAAAAAAAAAAAAGACTTCCATATTACATAGTATAATACAAACTGTGTGAAACTTTTTTTATATATGATCAGATCAGGATGAACTCTCTGAGCCTCCATATCACCAAAGAGCTTCCAGCGCTATGCAAATCTACCTACACACAACAACCCCTTTATCATGGTGTCATAGCATATTCACCAATACATTAAAAGAGATCACGTTTAAAGACATCATCTTCCTATCAATCATTTCGTGTACCAGTTCTCGCATATCTTCCCATCTGCCCACATGGCACAGCCCATGTATGATCCAGGTGTAAGTGACAGTACGGAGAATAAAGGAAATTGCAAAAATAGCCCAATTTATCACAGCAAGAACGCAAATTCAAATATCAAAGCAGAGAATTGATATCACTACACACCGCGAATTCAACAAACTTGCCAAAAAAAAATCCAATCTGCAACACGGAGAAAAAGGAAAATTGGAGCGAGCTCAAAACACATTTGGGGAAAAATAATGAATATTTCATATTAATGAAATAAATAATAAAATTAAGCTTACTCTGTTGGCTGTAAATATCGATGAGGCAATATATTTATCATTTAAACTGCGTCCATGTTCGATTTCTGAATGTGACACATAACTTATCACAACTACATAGATAGCAGCATAAGAGAGGTTAAATAAAGAGGAAATGTGTACCTGCAAGTTTTCGCGTTTGAATATGTCACCAACAGCTAGATTCTGCTTGATAATATTTGTTATATTTTCTCTCTGGTTTTCGAGGAAATCCTTCACTGCCTTAGGACTTGATAGGAATGACAATTGTTGTTCATTGAGTTTCATATTGGCCTGATAAAGTATTTTTATCAATGAAAAATTAATTACTGATGTTCTAACAATATTCAGTAAGATTTTTGAGCAATTTATTTTTTTTAAAAAACACTTACCTCATCAGGAAAAATGTTTGAAAATTGTTCCCGATTGTCAGACCTCGTTCCCACCTCGACTTTAAAGGACTTTGTCTATCTAGCATGATGGTGGGTACATCATGGGTCTCATTCCTGTCTCCAATCTGCTCACAAAATTTAAAACAACATTTATGTTTATAACTTCTAAATAATTAATTCATCTAAAAGAACTATTACCCCCTTTACATGAAATTAAACCTTGAATATGCGAATTAGAGTGATGCCGTAGTTCCTGTTGATTTAATAAAGTGATGCACTATGAAGCAAACCAAGTCTAAAACATAAGTTAAGAATATGTGATTATACATCATGTATTGCAGATCATAGTTATGAACTCACAAAACCATAAATTAAGAAAATTAAAAAAAGACAATGAAATGATTAACAAAATGCAGCACTGAGAAATTGAAAAACTTATCACATATGAAGTGATCAGTCCTGGAATAGATCATGACAAAGTGGAAGATAGAAATAAATGCCAGCACTAAACCCTATAATTTCTTTACATAAACAAATGTAGTGCTAACTGCATTTCAGATAGTGATCTTGGTTGTTATAGTAATGACATTTGGATTTGGACTTCTAAAACTTATAATATTCATTATTATTCAATATCAGAGTGTCAAATTACGCACCCTTCTAGAGAGGCTTAGAACGCGTCACGATCTGAGACCTTTCGGAATCTCTTCGTTCCCCGGCTAGTAGTTTCTCAAAGCTACTATTCCCGGAAAAGGAAGACTCCAAAGGAAAACAAATGATTGTGAAGGAAATAACATTACAGCAATATGATATCCCATTGAAACATACATTCAAGAAATCTTAGTGTATATAATTAGCAAAATAATCAGTTGGTTCTGAAATAAGATGTTACATTAAATCTTGTACTAAAACAATCATATATCCTATGTGACTTATTTAATTAAAATTAAGGATATTCCAATCATATAAAGCATCTTTCTAATCGTCAAAATCTGAGAAACTTTTACAATAGCCGTAAATATCAATCTATTATATTTCTGCAGAAAGAAAATCGAGTAACTAATAAAACCAAAACAATACTTTATGCATCAAGCAACGAAGGTTCTTCAGTCAGCTAATCAAATAACAACAAAAAAACAGCTAATCCCCTTCGATAAAATTGAGAATGATTAGAAATAGAATAGAAGGAAGAATTGAGTTTATACCAGATCAACAGTCTCATTCTTAATCTCTTCAAGACTTATTGCTTTATCACCACCCATGGTTCCTTCAAAGCACTGGCAGGGATTTCGAGAGAGGAAGAGTTCTTCAGTCAGTAAAACTACAATGAAACAGAAAAAAAAAATCACAGGGCATTTTTCAAAAATAAAAAAATCGACGGGTAACCTCACCAAGCCGGCAAGCCCGGCCTCTCCCTCCTCTTTCAGATCCAGACTCAGTGAGGCCGAAGAAGAATAAGATGGGAATGGGCGGCGGATTAGGGTTAGGATTGGGGGCGGGATTGTTGGGAGGATTGCTGGTGGGAGATATGGAGTCGGATATTGGGGAATCGGCGGCCTATGCTGATGGCTATGGTGATGCCATGGGCGACATGGGCGGCTGGAGAAGGCGGAGGACGGCACGGCTGGATTCGCGCAGAAGGCGGTGACGGCGTCTGAATCATGGGGTGGAGAACGGCGTCTGAATCGCGGCGGCAGGACGGCGGCTGGCGGTGGTTGGCTGGGAGGTATGCGACAGTGTGCGTGAGGCGGTCCAAAGATCAGTGAATTAGGTTTAACCTAAACAGTAATAAAATAACTTAATTAAAGTGAGAATAATATAAATAAAACTTATGTGGAATTATTTTGCCACGTAAGATATATATTTTAAACCTAGAAGCTCTAGATTTGCAGGGATTTCAAATACTGAATTCTTAGATACGCCACATGCGACCTTGAATTAAGGGGAGCGCATGAATCTATAATCGTATTATATATTGATTAGAATGAAGTGATTATACGATGCCACGTAGGATATGATTTATTTATAATGTAAAAATTGATTAGAAATGTATAATAAATAAATAAGAATGAATGAGAATTGACTGATTATACGATTAGCAAACAACTGATGATGTCCACAAATTCGATATAAGTTTCAATTTGAGATTAATCAATTCAGTCGGGTTCTTTCCGCTAGTGTTAATATAAGTACGTCATGTGACCAACCTTGTTCGCGAATGACTATGATGACCATGCTTGAAAAATGGTTAATTATTTTCTTTTAGGGTGTGTTTTTTTGGTTGATAAAATTATCATAAGAAAAAAAAAAATTAATAAAAAAAAAAATCATTTTCCCCCCTCATTTTCTAAAAAAAGAATTTCCCCATTTCTCATTCATCTTTTTTATTTGAAGGAGTAATAATATTAACACATCAAAATGAAGGGATAATATTATCCTTCTTGGAGTGAAAAGAATGAATGAGAAATGATGAAATTCTCATTGAGAAAATGAAGAAAAAGAAAGAGAGAGTTTAAAGGCATAAATTTTTTGCTATCAATTAAAAAGAACACACCCATGTCTTTACCTATTTAATTGTGCACTTCATATTTTTGTGTTGAGTAACAATCTAGTTAAGTATTACACATATTTACTAAATTTTACAAATAACAAAATAAGAAAAATGATCAACATAAAGCCATATATGAGGACTTAACTAGATATACATACACAACATGATTAAATACAAATACAGAGTCAAGTTCTACACAACATTCTGATGGCTGCTGTTAATACTAAGCAGGCTTTGAATGACTAAATACAAATAAATTACGAAATTACCACATGTGTCTGAAATTAGGACCACTAATCCAATCCTGATAAAGGTCATTGTAAGTAGGCAGTCCCCTAAAAATGGATGGAGAAATCACTACTGATTTTCTGAAGAAGTGGATTTTTGTGAAAAATTCCGCCATCTCTGCTTGTTCTTTTCCAATGCTGACCTATTTTGTGAGAACTTAGAGAGCCCCTGCCTCAAAGCTCCAAGATCAACGCCGTCGTCCACCAAAATACTCGTAACACTCATTTTCGAGACCTAGAGGCAAAGATTATAGAGTTAATCATGGCGATCTACAGCCAAAAAGAATGACCTCTATGCGGTATTTACGTGCTTCAAAGAGAAACTAAGAAGCACGGCAGGAGATCTTACTGCTTGTATGTTGCGATCTTCATCATCAAAAAAGAGCATTTCATTGTACGGAACACCAGTCCTCTGCTTCAGTTTCTGAAAATGATCAGTCTTGTGGGTCCAACTCGAGAATATCTCCTGAAATGTTACAAACGTCAGGCAAGTCCCGGTGCAGAATGTATCTCAAACATTCAACACTAAAAAATTCAACAACTGCTCATATAGAAAATAGCACATTTTCTTAATACTGAATCCACCACAGCCGCTTTCTCGGGAGTTAACAAGTATCGTTTCATTTTTCCATTTTATTTCGTTTGACACATGGAATGAATGATGGTTGGAATTGTGCTATAAAAAGGAAGATAAATAACACTAAACTTTTGCTACAGATGCATAAACATGCATAACCTCATTTCTAGCTATTTAAGCAGAGGATCGAACAAAAAGCTTTGTATTGACTCTATTATAATCAAGTCCACCACAATGGCCAATGTTTCAAAACTTAATAAAAATGAGGTTTCAAGGATTTGAAATTGATTATAAATAAAATCCTCCAAAGAAGATCAACTGTTGTATTGATTGGAAATCCTTTATTCTCATGTAACATTGGCTTTTTTACTCTTAAGCAGAGATAAAACCATATAAAGTTTTAACATAATAACAACTTAATTAGCTAGCTCAATCAAAGGATAAAATGGTAGAGTTAGCTCACCTGAGCAACAAACATTGATTTTATTCCCAATTTCTCAAGAAAACTGTTGGCTATATCCGGAGCTGGTGATCTTGAGGCAACAGCGATATCAATACCTTTATCCTTGAGAGCATGTATTATGCCTTTGGCATGCGGATATAGTGATGGCATGTCACGCTTGGAGAGACATTCACTGCAGACAATCATACCAAAATTCTCCATGAAATATAATTTAGCACACTCTAGAATAATAAGAAAAACTCAACAAATAAACTGATTCATAGCATTTTACACCACATTGTAGATTGAAGTGGCCAATGGCCAATACACACAAAACTAAGCAAGCAAACTCTCAATGCATATGTTAATCATTAAACTAACAAGAAATTAACAACAATACCCCGCCTCTCGTTCATGCTGATTGTATCCTAGAAACCTGCTACTGCTGTGGTAAAGAAATAATGCATCAATCCTTAGCAGATTGAAGGCGATTTTCTTGCAGTCAAGTCTGCTATATTCAAGTTCAAGATCAACCATGTTCAAGATCTAATGTGGGTGAATATCAAAGCAAGGGCTGCCTACCCAAATCGACTTCTTAACTTCTCCTATTTAACCAAGAAAAAGTTCAAGATCAAGTATAATTTCTACTTCCACATCGGACACTTTGCTGGATCATCTTGCCTTAACCAATTTCTACTTATCACCATCCATGATCGGACCATATATTCTAATTTCTATGACCTATCTTAAGGTATTGTCACGGAAGCCACAAGAAAACCCAACCTATAAACTAAACCAAATGGGAGATGAAATCGGAAAATTGAACTGGGCGTCTACACTTTCATTGCAACTAGAACAAAAACTAAATTTCCAATAGAATACTCAAATTCTCCCAAAGAAATGTATCAAGAAGTCGTCACCGTTGAAAGATCACTTATTTTTGGTTCATTAACAAATTGTCAAAAGTGAAAGCAAAAAAGGAAAAGAAAAGGATCGAAGGCTACGGCAGAAACAATGTTAAAGATGAAGATTTTGAGTCTCAAATTGTAGAAAAAGGAAAGAAAAATTACCAGTAGAAGGGCCAGAGAGTATAATCGAGGTCAAAGACGACAAGACGAGGCAGCACCTCAAATTGATCCATCATCTCCATAGCCTCTTTCTTCACCCGCTCGTCTCCCATCTCTCTCTCTCTCTCTCTCTCTCTCTCTCTCTCTCTCTCTCTCGATTCTGGAAATTGAAAATTCGAAAGTACTATAAAATAAAAGTAAGGAAAAATAAAAATTTAATTGGTGGAAGAAGAAATGTCCAAACCGGGAAAAGAAAATATAGAAAAGTCAAAATAAAAGTGAGGAAAAATAAAAAATTAATTGATGGAAGAAGAAATGTCCAAACCGGGAAAAGAAAATATAGAAAAGTCAAAATAAAAGTGAGGAAAAATAAAAAATTAATTGATGGAAGAAGAAATGTCCAAACCGGGAAAAGAAAATATAGAAAAGTCAAAAATGGGGCATTCCGAGAATCGAACTCGGGACCTCTCGCACCCAAAGCGAGAATCATACCACTAGACCAAATGCCCACTTACGAGGTAGAATTTCATAACATGATATAAACGTATATTATAGGTAGTCGTACACAATAACCATTTACCGTATAATATCAAAGATTGATAATTAATTTAGTAAAACGCCCAGTAAATATTTTAATATTTTATGGAAGTTATTAATTTAGTGAACACGCATGAACAATGATATACATTTATGTTAACTATTAATTAACGTATGAAATAAATAAGATATACAGTACTCAGTTCGTCCCGTTAAAAGTGGCTCATTTTTTTTGCCACGAAGATTAAGAAAATGTATAAATTATAATAAAAGCGATAGGACTTACACATTTTCAAAAGTTAATGAATTAATACAGATAGAAACAAGGATAAGCCCAAAGATTGCATATATACATACTTAATTATATGTCAATTGTTCAATATACATTGGAGACATTTATTTTTCATGATTAATAAGATTTACGATTGAATATTTGTATCATCATTACTAAGATATCTTCAACCTCGCCCTTTCAATGAAATATAAATCCAACAAATTTAGGATAGTAGAAAATTATCAACAGTCTTTATATATTTCAAAATTTTAGTTCATCTTAATAAACAATTGATTAACATTATTATTTTTATTTATGAAAGCTAATACTTAAAAGTAAATTAATGTCATTTAGTAACTAGCCATGATAAGGTATTTAAAAAGCCGAAATCAAGCTTGCAATATATAGCTCGATTCAATTAGGTGTGTGTCTGTGTTTTGTTTTTGTATTTCTTTCTTTTTCTTGAGAACATCTAATCAACGATTGCACCTCAAATGTATGCATGCTTGAGCACTATATTTACTAGTGGGAGAAAGGAAAATGAAAAATGAAAACTAGTCCTATCAAATACCAGATTGAGCTCACTTGTAAAAGTAAAAATAAAAAAACCAGATTGATGATAAGAGTTCAAATGGAATGCTAACTAGCACAGACATAAAATTGGTAAGTTGAGTTGGAACCAACCCTATCCTCATCCATGGCAAAAATGCAGAGGGCTTGTTTCACTACAAATGAAAATCACTTAGCAGAAAACAATGTTCTTATTAATTGCTACTAGAAAAATGCAAAACCAAAACAAACATTGAAGAATCTGGTAAACTTGAACTTGTGTGAAGCTGAGGAGGAGCATGTACTAGTTTCCTCAAGGCTGGGATTGGATCCTTTCTTGTAAATCACCGCATTAATTAGCTACTCATGTAATGAGGCACAAGTGCACAGTTTAAAGCTTGCAAAATCGAGGCGTGCAAATAGGCAGCTCATTGTTCACCAGCACTTGCTGCACTAAGATCCACTGACAAATCAAGAACCTAAGCCAAATCATAGGAGATAGCAACATGTTAGAATTAGTTATATTGTTTTTTTACTATTTTGAGAAAATGTCACACCTACCTTTCCAGTTATCTTGGTGTACATAGCCAAAACATCCTCCACAGTGGACTCAAAGTGTGTGGATGGGTCATAACTCTGCAATGTAATAACATGAATTAATTTGATGACTAGTGAAGCAGAGAAGAACGTGGCGCGTACCATAGAAATATAGCAATGGTCAGAATCACAGTCATTAGTAGGTTTGTATCTGTCATAGGTTTCATAGAATATCTCATCAACTGGTCCGAGAAGGTCCACCCCGGGCTTCAGCTCAGCCTCCGGGTTGTCAGTCTCAGCTTCTGTCAAAACAAAAGCTATGTATTTGCCTTTTGGCGCCACATTGTGATAGTACGAACAGCAGAACAGATACCTAAGACAATCAAAGATTCACAAGTAAATGCTCCTACATTAATCAGAGAGGTAAGTTGGTGAGAAGCATACATGTCTGATTTACGGCCAAGCTGCTTCTGTGGGATGATGACTTGAGCTGAGTGTGACTCGTGAGTGTCTGGGATAGGGTGGCTCATTATAATGACAGCACGCGCAACTTTGCCTACCTTTTCAACCTGCATTCAGAATTGATTTTGATGGAAACTATCTCCATACTATATGTCTTTGCTGACCACAAACATGCTGAGAGAGTTACCTTATCGGATAAATATGAGGGGTCACAGACAACTTTCTTGCATTTAGCTGTTTCTCCTTCAGATGTTACTCCAATTGCTACTCCATTATCATATTCCACCTGTAGATTGATAAATTAACAACATCTCTTTTCAGAAGAAGCCATGAATGAAGCTAGCTAGGATGTAACAAGGACTAATTCTTGGAGGAGAAAAATGCATTGACAGATAGTAGAAGAATTCAGAGATTGTTACCTTACAGTCTGGTTTGTTTAACATGTAAGTCCCACCATAAACTGCGCTCAGACGAGCAAATGCCTGTTGATTCCAACATTATAGCCAGTCAAAACCATGCATGGTATCAGTATAGTTGTGAAATGATGAGCAGAAAGAAGCAAACCTGAGGCAATTCTCCCAGGCCGTACATGGGATAGATGTAAGGAGATCCGGATTGAAATCGTGCCAAAGATTCTGCATACAGCTGTTTGAGAGAACAAAGTAGTAGTTTTTAGTTTAGAAAGTTTTATTGAGACTGCAATCTTTTGAATCTCCACCTTCATTCTCTTGACAAATGTGAGGGCTGGCTTGTCCAAGTATTCATCGCTAAAATGCAGAGCTAGAGCATGGCCTATAAAATCAATCGTGTCATCTTCCAGTTCATACTTTCTGCATATCAGAGCACACACATCATAAGAAATTCATAGGTTAGGATCAGCTGATTCCTTATTAAGTCAAGTAGTTGAGATCAGAGTATCCGTATAGCATCTAAGACAAGGGCACATGGTGTGAGAGACTAATGCATAAGTAGGAAAAACTAACGAGATAAGCTGTCTCGCTGTAATGGTGTTCAAATCCATCCCATGATGAGTCTTGGGATCACTCTCGTCAAAGTCTTGAACAAAAACAAAGAACTTGCGCGCCCGCCTCTTCTCAAATAGCCCCATTAGTGGTGATTTCAGTGCCTCCACATCAGTTGCCGGGACCTTGTGGATCTGTAGCATCATTTCAAGTCAAGGTTGAACAAGAAACATCAGAAAAATTAGAAGTAGCAAATATTCATCATACCTTTCCTTTATTGTAGACAAAACTACCATCTACGGCCTTGAAGTTGAGGTACTTGGTGACATTCGCATGAATCAAGACGCGCACCAAAGTTCCATTCGCCATCATGAACTACAATAATCAAATTATAAACAAACAACATAAGTTATGAAACAATGAATTGCAGTTTCCAACATACCTTTGGGATCATATCAACGTTGTACTCTCTGCTCGCGCCTAAACTCTCAGGCGGATGCTCCTCTCCCCTGAACCGCTTCCACAGCTACACAAAACCAGATATTGAACCCGAATCATTTCATTTTTTTACTTTCCAACTAGATAACATAAATGGGAGATGATTGTATTGCATTACCTGATTCAAATTGAGAGAGCTGGACTCTCCTCCATAATAGTCATTTTTGTCCATGTGTAGTACCTGTTTGGAAAGCCAGATAAATGGAAACTCTACCACTCCATGCTCAATAATAATGTTGTTTATTAAAATGTGAGATCAAACACCATAGCATCAAATATCAAAAAAATTAGATGATTATAATACAAAATTCGCTGCATCTCAACAAGATTCCCCACAAAAAAACCAAATGAAGGAGTGAGATGAACTTACTTTTAAGCCATCGACGGAGAGAAGGCCACTGAGAATACATTCTTTAAGACCAGTGCCGAGAACAATGACATCGTACTCTTCATCCATGCCGATGGAAACACTAATGTTTTTTCAGACACAGAAAAGAAGGGAGAGGAGAGAGCGGTGAAGATCTGGAAAAAAAGGGGAAGAATGTAAGAGAAGAATTGTGAGAGAGGAAAGAGTGATATTAACGCGCAAATGGAGATCGAAGAGAGCGGGAGATTTAGCAGAGGAGCGAGTCCCCGCCGCAGTTGATGGGCTCTTTAACCGTATATATTACTCCATATACCTCTAATTCATTTTTAACCATAAAATCGTTATAGTGTAAGAAGTGACAACTTATTATTATTATTATTATTATTATTATTATTATTATTATTATTATTATTATTATTATTATTATTATTATTATTATTTATTTTTTTTCCCTGTTGGTGATGGAAGAATTGGAATAAGTAGTTAACTAAATCATTATATGAGTAATCTCTACGGAAGTATTGTTTGTTATTTGTAATCTACCTATATAGAGTGCTTGGTGCTTATACGACGAGTGTCGAGTAGACATTATTTGATTCTTCTTGTCGTAAGAAAGAAGTAGTCAATTTATATTTCACAAATAATTAACAGAATTAATATGCAATTTATTGTATGTAAGTTTTTGCTAAAATAAATAGTAACTTTATTCGTCGCTTAAACTTCTTTCTAAGACCATTTCCATTGATGCCTCCTCATTTTAAAATTTTTGCTGACATCATCTGAGACATATCATCATATTCCCCTCCTACTTTCACCTCCAACAATATTTCATCAAATTCATATTTTTGGTGACATTATTGTAGACTCATTTTAAACTCGATATCAATTCACTCAATATTTATTCACATTTAATTTAATTTAATTTTTATATTTATTCTTTATTTTTTAATATAATTAATGTGATATATATTTTTAATTAATAGGAACATATAGTAAATAAGAAAAAAAATAGAAGTTCATAAAAAAAATATAATAAACAAAAAATTACTTCCTCCCGCATCAGGGATTCCAACATCACCACTCTTCTATCCTCTAATTGCATCTCCAATGTGAAACCCCACAATGATAGTTTTAGGGGTTGCATTCCCAATGCAACCACCATTAGAGATGCTCTAAGAGCATCTCCAGCGCGGGGGAAGAGGGGTCGTGCCGAACCGAGCCGACACGTTGCGCCGCATGCTGGCGTGCCTCGACTCGTGCTTGACATGATTGGATGTGTCGGCTCGGTGGTGGCAAAAATGGCTTTATGTGCTATGCATGCACGTAAAATAAAAAAAAGGAAAGAGAAAAGTAGGAGAGCAGACTTGCAGAGAAATGGGGAAGAAAGAAGAGAAAAAGAAAATGAAAGAAAATAGGCGGCAAAGGGGTTTGGGTAGGGGTTTTTATTTTTGTTTTTGATTTTGATTTTGATTTTTTATTATTATTTTTTAATTTTAAAATCCTAATTTTTATTTTTGTAATGTTTTTTTTTTATTTTAATCCTATATTTTATTTTAATTAATGTAATGTTGGAATTTAGTTTTAATGAAATGTTAAATTTTAAAATAGAAGATTAAAAATGGGATTAAGTGGAAATGAAGATTATAGCGCCTCTTATAGAGTCACTGCACTGGAAATGGGAGGCGCTAAGGTGAGGAACACCTTATCGCGCCTCCCCACTGAAGATGCTCTAAGGAGATGCGATACATATTTTAATAAAAGTTAGTTCTATATTTGATAAAATAGAAAGTAAATCCCACAATTATACGAGTAATAGTTAATGTATTTATAGAAGACAATTTTAAGATGAACAAAAAAAAATGTTTTGAGGCCGGTGGCCGTTATTAGTTGGTCAAAACTTTAAGTGTTCCACTATAAGTGTTCAAAACTTTTTGGTATGAAAATTAAGGAGAAGATGTAAATTGGCTAAAAGTAATAAGATTTATATTTTTTAAGAATTAAATTTTTCTATTTATAGAAATAGGTCACTTATAAATGGCACGATTCAAATTAAATACTACAAGTCACTTTTAGAAGGGCGAAAAGAATACTATATTAAAAGAGATTATTTCTACGTTGACTACAAAATTTGAGCTAGCAAAAATTCCATCAAGAAGTGACACATTGGACATAGCACGTGTAATTTTTCCAATTACAAAAAATATAAATATTTATACTGATATATTGAATATGAAATATTATTCCAATATTGAGAAACAAGACGGTACCTTACCTTATTGACAAGAGCCACAATTAGAGGTGGCCATCCGAACCGGAACCGTGAACCGGACCGAACCGAACGGTTCTGGAACCGGAACCGTGAGAGACGGTTCTGAACCGGAACCGAAACCGGCTCAAAACGGTTCGGTTACGGTTCCATTTTCAAGAACCGCCGGTTCACGGTTCCAAACCGGAACCGGAACCGTGGAACCGGCCGGAACCGCCAGAACCGGCCCGGAACCGTGAAGAACCGGCAGATCAGCCTGAGCTATATGAATGAATCGCCCTAACACATCAAGTTGATCCAAAATTCTACCAAAAAGGAAAAATTATTGCAATAGGCCCAATAATGTCAGCCCAACTTATTAATACTATGATCCAGTGGCAAAGTCACCATAATAATTTTGGGAATTCTAATATATGTGGCAATACATATGAAACTTATTTATTTCAAATTTGACATTATTTGACATTATCAATGATGTTATATCCATATGTAAAGCATAGTGCGAGATGCACTAATGGATCATACATTTAAATGCATATTAATAATATGATTTTAATTAAAATTACATTACCTCAAAAATAGATATTTAAATTAGTGAATGCATTTTTTTTAGGAAAAAAAAAGGCATTCACTATATATAGTAGTAATAAATATAGTAGTAATATTGGGCCAAAAAAAATTTAAATTAGTGAATGCATGGTTATTTAAGCGATAATAATATAGTAATAATATTGGGCCAAAAAAAATACTATATATAGTAGTAATAAATAATATAAATTAGTGAATGCATGGTTATTCTTTACCAAAATTAAACAATAAATAATACTACTCGATTCAATTAATTACATGATAATCCTGCTTCCAAAATCGCCTAAGGCAAACATGGGTAAATCTTATATGATTTTATTGCCATCTTATTGGGATGATTGTTATGATCTTGTAAAAATATATAAGTTAATTATTTTATATTTGTAAGAATATTTGTAAGAATTGCAACTTTTATTTTATTAAAGCATATTTCTATTAATTAAAGCATATTTTATTTGAATACAATTAAAAAAAAAAACTAAATCACGGTTCACGGTTCGGAACCGGAACCAGAACCGCCGGTTCACGGTTCCGAACCGGAACCGTGGAAGTTATAAATCGGTTCGGTTCCGGTTCCCGTGTTCGGAACCGTGGAACCGCCGGTTCCGGTTCGGTTCGAACCGGGAACCGGACCGTGGCCATGTCTAGCCACACTTGCATAGTTGCATGTATATGCTGCCGGAGCGGCCGAGAGAAACCGGACCGGGTCACTGGGCCAGCACCGAGTGAGTCCGTCCACATTTGTAAAAGATTAAATTTAATTAACACTTCTACTAAAGATTGAATTTAAAATTTTCAGTTTAAAAATCAAGGTCTTATTCATTATACCACACAGTCTTTGTTATTATATAATAAACTTGATTTATAAAATCCTATTTGATTATATATATATATATATATAAAATCTCATTTACGAATAAAGTCTTATTTTCTCTTAAAAAATTACTCCAAAGAAAATTTTTATTTAATCTTATGAAAAGTCTGATTTACATTTAGACAAAAGTCTCGTTTGTAAACAGTCTGATGAGGAGTGATATGTGCAGAGTAGAGAAAGGGTACAAATCAGAGGGATCATCTTCATCAGAGGAATCACACTGGTCAGAAGAATCATTCTTACCGGGGGGATTTTCATATATCAGAGACAACTCATCCGCCAGAGGAATGGCTCTTGCCAGAGGAATCGTATTCGTCAGAGAAGTCACCCTTACCAGAGGAGCCATCTTCGCCAGAGGAGTCATCCTCGCCAGAGAAGTCACCTTCGCCAGAGAGGTCATCTTCGCCAGAGAAGTCACCTTCGCCAGAGGAGTCATTCTCGCCAGAGAAGTCATCATCACCAGAGGAATCACCTCCTGCCAGAGAAATGCTAGAAGGCGCGGGAAGATCTCCCGCGTAAAGGCGAAGTTACTATTCTACCCTCCGACCATGCAAGGAGCATGCATGGGCAATGATTTTACCATTTTACCCTTCCTTGTATTCTATAAATAGACCTCAGCTTATGTATTACAATTACGCTATCATTTGTTTTTGAATACAACAGTTAGTTTGCTCTCGTGCTCAATTCTCCGATCGCTTTACTTCATTCGTTCCGATCATCTCTACTAGGTATAGTCCACACTTTACATCTTATAGTTTAGGTGTTGATTCTTAATTCACCAACTGGCGCCGTCTGTGGGAAGGCTACTGGGTTAGGACGTGAGATTATGGATGCCGGCGTACGCAGATCTGCAATTTCAATCGGATCTGCGGGTGTCGGCACTGATGGAGCCAATAATTCGGGCACCCAACTGTTTTTGATCGATTAATGGTGTTTTCCGGGTTAATATGTTGCTAATCCTCTATGATCTGCGTTGATTTATGTTTTGGGTGCATGGGAAAAGGTGGTGACGGGCATAAATCATGAATCAGGGAAAATTTATATCTGTTTACTGTTTGTTCGGGTTGGTTGTCCGTGGATAAGGGGTTTCCTTATAAAATTGACGTTTTCGTCACCGATCTAATGTTTTGCATGAGGAAATTGTAATTTGGTGCTCTGTTTTGATTATGTCAGTCGTTTTCTTACGGATCCCCGATATCTTGGGTTTGTGCTGTTTGCGTATGAGTGTTTTACATGTCAACGTGATAATTGCGGAGTATCTTCGTATTTTCTACGATAATCTTAGAATCATACTAGTGATTTGTCGGATACTATCCTGTTTTTGGTAGGCGTGGGGTTTTTATTGTTAATTCATGGTTTTGCACCGATAGTACGTCGATTAGCATTTTGTTTCTGTTATGATTGGGCTTGTGTTGTGGATCTGTGGGTGTTCTTCGCTTGAAGATGATAATTACCGTTACTTCCCATGTCTTGGCAATTAATCCTCGTTATGTATTGTTGAATCGGAGGGTGATAGTCTGTTGCAGGTGTTTTTCGTTTAAGGGAGGGTATTTATCAATGTTTGCCACATTTCTGTGGCTAATTTCCGATTTCGATCGGTGAATTGGGGAGTTATGCTCTGTTCATATTATATTGGGGTTTTTTGTTGCGGATCTATGGGTTTTGCATCGATAATGTGTTGATTATTACATTGTCACTGGTTATCCTGGTTTGTTGTCGTTGATGCGGGGATTTTACCTCGATAGTATGATGATTAACACTTTGTCTCTGTTGTGGTGGGGTTCATGCTGTTGATCTGCGGATGATCTTCACTTGAGGGAAATAATTTTTGATGTTCTTCATGTTTTCTTAAACTAATCTTCGTTTTGTGCTCTAATTGATGCATCATGTTGCTAATCTGGCTGATTGCCGTGATAATTCTAATTGCTTGTAGGTTTTGCTGTTGTTATAATGCATGACCGCGTTAATTGTAGGTTATGATGTTCCTTTCCTTACGTGTCTCTTATTTATCTATCATTTCTAACGTATTACGCTAATAAGTTTGTTGGTGGTTACCCTGTTTTTGCCTATCTTTGGTTTTCCTATTTTGGTTCTCTGGGTACTCTGTTTTCTCTGCCGGACATTGGTGTGGGTTCACGGGGAAAACCGCCGTTATGCGGGCTCTGTTTTCTCAATCTATGCCCTGGGTTTATTTCCCGGTGTATAGAGTTACTGTGTGGGGAATTTTTTTAACGGTCTCTGTACCGGTAGCCGGGATTTCTTATTGGATTTCTTATATCGGGACTTCAATCGGTAACGGAGGGTTTATTCTTTCGTCGTTGGGATTGTTTCTCACTTTGTTTATGTGTAGGTACCATGGGATCCTCTGATGCACACCGCAACCTAGAAAAGGAGTTCGACTCCGCTGCGCTCACCACTGAGGTGCCTACCTCATTGTTCAACAACTTGCAGGGCAACACAACCTTCGCTACGCCACCAGGATTCCCCGCTATCTCGGCTACTCCGCTGGTGGGATTGAATGGTAACTTCCAGAGGTCTGCTCTGATGACACCAGGATCAGAGGTGCCGAGCTTGGCCCCCACATCTGGTGGGGGATCGATTAACTTTGGGCTGGCAGAGCAGATGATGGCCTTGCTCAGTTACGCTAACATGCGCCAGGCAATGGGAACTCCGATGCTGTCTATCATTCCTACTGTAGCTCCCCCGGTTGGAGCAGCAAACCCACAGGGCATTGAGGCCCCACCTCCCGCTGCCCAAGAGGCAAACACTCTGGCAATCAACAAACAGGCGGCGATGCCTCTGGAAATGCAAGGGGACCCTGCTGACAGGGAAGTGGAAAGAAGACCAGAAGGAAGCCGTATCAGACTCAACAGTGTTGTTAGAAAGGAGAGGGTTGACGAGTCTGATAGTCAATCCGTCTCCCTTGTGTTCGAGGAAGAGAGACCAAAGGAAAAGGCACGGTTGAAAAACCAAGTGTCCCAGCTGAAACACCAACTCCAGGATCTGGAGGAATCACTGAGGGAGAAATCCCGGAGGGAGGACAGGGAACAAAGGTCAGGAAAATCACACCGGGTAGAGAAGTCCCATCGATCAGAAAAATCGCGCTACACAGAGAGATCAGAGGAACGGGAACCGGAGTATTCATCTGGCAGACCTGAGTATAGAATTCACAAACGCCATGCTCGTGACGCACCCAGGGACAGAAGGGAGTAGGGGAGGCATAAGGGGGACAAGAGGGCTAAGACTTCACGATTTCACCTCGTCAGCAACCGTAGTCCTTTCTCTGATGATATTCTGGCAGATACCCTACCCAGAAGCTACAAGCCCATCTCGCTGGATTATGATGGCACTACCGATCCGGAGGTGCACCTCAATCGGTTTGAAGGGTTGGTCACGTTGCATATGTATACCGAGGGCATTAAGTGCCGTATTTTCTCCACTACTCTCACTGGACCGGCTCAGTTATGGTTCGGGATGCTTCCCCCAAACTCTATTCATTCCTTTGAGGATCTACAAACTCGTTTTTTACGTCAGTTCGCGAGTTCACGGAGGGTAGGAAAGTCAGCTCTTTCGCTGATGGATATTAAGCAGGAGCAGGGGAAACGCTGCGGGAATACACAGCGAGGTTTAATCTTGCTGCTCTGGAGGTGCCAGAGGCAGAATCGCAAATCAAAATTGTGCTTACGTCAGAGGACTCAGGCAAGGGATCTTCTTTGATGAATTGCAAATCCGACCAGCAAAGGATTTTGATGACATTATGGCAAGGCTGCCAGGATACTTACAGTTAGAGGATGCCAAGATGGCAAGAAAAGTGGAAAATGACAAACATAAAGTCAAAAAAGCCGAGGAAGCACCCGAGAGACAGAGACATCAGGAAAGGGCCCCGTTCAGAGGGTTGCCTCCCAGGGTACTGCCACCACAGGGAGGAATGCCGTCCCATCAGCAGCGCACAGTGAATGAAGTTAAGCGGTTTACCGAGTACACGCCTTTGAATAAACCACAAGAGGAAATTTTCCATTTGATAAAGGATCAGCCGTTCTTTCGAGGCACCGGGAACCTATCGGACTGGGCCGCCACAGGAAGGGTCTAATAACAAGTTGTGTGAGTATCATAATTCTTTCGGACATTACACGAAATATTGTGGACATCTTAATCACCAATTGGAGCTGCTGGTGCGTCAGGGATACCTCGACCAGTTCATCGACAAAGGAAATGAGGGCCAGAGGCGGAATGAGCAGAGAGATCAGAGGGATCAACGAGATCAGAGGGATCAGAGAAATAACCGTGATCAGCGACAAGAGCAGGGGAATAACAGAGATCGTAGGCCCGATGACAATCGAGATAACCGCAGAGAAGGACCGGAAAGACAAGCTCCCCCCTTCCCATTTCGGTGGGAAGTTCATATGATTTGTGGAGAGAATGGGATGCCCACATCGAACAGGGCTAAGAAACAGGTGGTACGGGCAGTCAAATCGGGATATTATCCTAAGCGGGTCATGGAGATTACAAGCGCGGCGGAGGACCCAGGCATCACATTCGGGGCAGAGGATCTGCGCACGTTAATGTACTCGCACGATGATGCGCTGGTAATCACGGCAGACATTGCCGGCTGCATTATTCACCGTATCTTTGTAGACTCGGGCAGTGCTGTAAACATCTTGTACAAGGAATGCCTTCAAAACATGGGAATCGAAGTTCGTATTGAGCCAACAAATGCCCCTTTGTTTGGGTTCGGGGGAGAGATGGTCGTGCCGTTAGGTTATGTGGAGTTGCCAATAATTCTGGGTGCTAATGCTGCTAGCAGCAAGACAAGGATGGTACGGTTCTTAGTTGTGGACATGCCCAAACCTTCATACAATGTCATACTCGGTCGGCCTGCTTTAACGGCGTTCAAGGCGATAATTTCTATGTTTCACTTGAAAATGAAGTTCCCCATCGGAGGGGGAAAAGTGGGAGAAGTTTATGGGGATCAAACAGCGTCGAAAGCATGCCACGTACAAATGCTTACACAATCAACGGGCCAAAAGAGGGAAAGAATGTCAGAGAGATCAGATACACGGAAAAAGGGAAAGGTGGGCGAGGTGCATGCCCCAGCAGAGGAGCGCCAAGAGTTGGCGGATTTAATGAAAGACAGAGATTGTACAGAGAAAACTGCGCTAGTGTCCACTAGTGACGTCTGCAACATGATTGAATTATTCCCAGGGAAAGAGGGTTTCCAGACTAAAATCGGGTCTGCCATGAGTGATCAGGTCAGAGAAGAGCTCATTGGTTGTCTTCGGCGAAATGCGGATGTGTTCGCATTCAGCACCGCAGATTTAAAGGGAATTGATAGAGGGCTGGCGGAGCATTGTCTCAACGTGGATCCTAAGGTTAAGCCGGTGAAACAGCGGACAAGGAATTTTGGGGCTGAAAAGGACGCTGCAATCAGAGAGCAGGTCTATGAATTACTGAAAGCCGGGCATATTGTGGAGGTGCAATATCCAGAGTGGATCTCAAACGCGGTGATGGTACCCAAGAAAACAAACACTTGGAGGATGTGTGTGGATTTCAGAGATTTAAATGCTGCTTGCCCAAAAGACCACTATCCTCTGCCAAGGATTGACCAATTGGTGGACTCTACTTCGGGGTGTGCTTTGTTATCCATGATGGATGCATACCAGGGATATCATCAGGTAAAGATGAACAGGGGAGATATCGCCAAAACGGCCTTTGCCGTCTGTTGTGGGGTATATGGATGGAAAAGTATGCCGTTTGGTCTGAAGAATGCGGGAGCCACGTATCAGCGAACGATGGAAAAAATTTTCAAAGACCAACTTGCTAAAAATATCTCAGTATACGTGGATGACATGCTTGTTCGGAGTGTGAGGGCAGAGGATCATGTTTCTGATCTAGAGGAGATATTCACGATGGTCAGAGACCATCGACTTATGTTGAATCCCGCAAAATGTACCTTTGGGGTCACAACAGGGAAGTTTTTGGGATATAAGGTCACACCTGCAGGGATTGAGGTTAATGCCGAAAAGGTCAGGGCTATCATGGAAATGACACCACCCAGAGGAATCAAGGAGGTGCAGACTCTGAACGGACGCATCACTGCTCTGAGCAGATTTATATCACGATCGGCAGAACGTAGTATGCCATTTTTCAAAGTATTGCGGAAGGGAACTAAGTTTTTATGGACAGAGGAATGTCGAGCAGCATTTGAAGATCTTAAGGTATATCTGGCAAAGCTCCCGACTCTGACCAAGCCGGTCCCGGGAGAAACGTTGTATCTGTATATAGCGGTAGGGGAGGATGCGATCAGCTCTGTGCTTATCAGGGAGGAGGGGAGTCACCAGAAGCCCATCTATTTCGTCAGCCGAATTATTCAAGGTTCTGAATCAAATTATACAGAGATTGAGAAGGCTGCTCTGGCAGTCATGATCACGGCAAGAAAGTTGAGGCCTTATTTCCTTTCACACCGAGTGGTCGTGCGCACATCTTTACCTTTCAAACAAGTTTTGGGACGCCCGGATTTGTCGGGGAGAATGGTTAAATGGGCTGTGGAATTAGGGGAGTATGATGTAGAGTATGAACCAAGAACGGCGATCAAAGCGCAAGCATTGGCAGACTTCATACAAGAAACAACTCGTCGTCCTGTACCAGAGTTTTGGGTGGCCTTTGTGGACGGATCCGTGACGAAAGAGGGATGTGGGATAGGGGTTTATATCACTTCACCGGGTTATGGGACATACCAGTTCGCCATCAAATTCACTTGTCGATTGTCCAACAATGAAGCGGAATATGAGGCCGTGGTCAGAGGGGCTCACATCTTGTCAGAGCTTAAAGCCGAGTGTGTCATCATAAAAACAGATTCTCATTTAGTAGCTCAACAGTTCTCGGGAAGTTATAGTGTCAAAGATCAGAGGATGAAGGCGTACTATACCAAAATCAGCGAAATGAAAGAAAAGTTCATGGAATTTAAGCTCGAACAGATTTCTCGGGAGGAGAACACGAAGGCCGACCTACTGGCACGCATGGCTAGTGCAGTAGAACAAACTTGGAGTGATGAGATCATTTTACTCTGTGATACCAGAGAGATGGAGACTTCGCAGGTGTTCTCGGTAGAGATCAGGGATGATTGGCGGGCTCCGATCATACATTTCCTAAAGACAGGGGAACGGCTAAGCAGAGAAACCAATCAGAGGGCGCGTTATGAGAATTATTGCCTAATCAACGATCAACTCTTCAAACGATCTTTCACTCAACCTCTGTTAAAATGCTTATCGCCAGAAGAAGCTAACTTTGCTCTGAAAGAAATTCATGCAGGTTGCTGTGGTGGGCATACGGGATTTCGGGACCTTGTACGCAAGATCATCCGGGCAGGGTTCTATTGGCCTCATATCAACAAGGAAGCCAGAGAGTTCGTCCGCAAGTGTGAAGCCTGCCAGAGGCATGCTGGGAGAATCAACACACCAGGGGAGCCCATGGGTGTCATGTACGCTGCCTGTCCGTTTGACAAATGGGGCATTGATATAGTCGGAAAGTTGCCTACAGCACCTGGAGGGAAATGCTTTCTCATCGTGGCAGTAGACTATTTTTCTAAGTGGGTCGAGGCCGAGGCTGTGGGCAAGATTGATGAAGTTACAGTGGAACGCTTTATTTGGAGGAACATCTGTTGCAGATTCGGGGTACCGAGAATCATTGTATCTGATAACGGGACTCAGTTCACAGGGCAGAGAATCGCGGATTTTTGCGACCGAATGGACATCACCCAGCGTTTTGTCTCAGTGGCTCACCCACAGGCAAATGGCCAAGTGGAATTAGCTAACAGAACAATCTGTGAAGGGCTCAAGAAGAGGTTGAACCAGAGCAGAGGGAAGTGGGTTGAAGAATTGGATACCGTCCTCTGGGCTTATCGCACCAGTCCAAAGACGGCAACAGGGGAGGCTCCTTTCACGCTGGTATATGGATCCAATGCGGTGATACCAGCAGAGGCCAGATTGGAATCATATCGCATCATCACCTATGATACAGAGCATAACACCGACCTTCGAAGAACTGAGCTAGACCTTGTGGAAGCACAACGGGAAGAAGCGCAAATCAGAGCAGCAAAATATAAAAGTGTCATCAAAGCAGGTTACGACAAAAGGGTCAGAGCAAGGAAGCTGGTCAAGGGCGATCTAGTATTGAAAAGAGCAGACGCATTAAAGGCAGTGGGCAAGTTTGAAGCAAATTGGGAAGGACCATTCATCGTTACAGAGGTCTTGGGTGGCGGAGCGTACACATTGGCGGATTCAGACGGCAGAGCTCTCCCCAGGCCATGGAATATAAACACACTAAAAAAGTTCTATGTATAACTGCTTCTTAGCAGGAGTAATCACTTGTAGACCGGATACTCTTTTTCCCCACAGGGGTTTTAACGAGGTCCGGGGCCATGATATCAATAAAACAGATATGTGGTTCTAGGGAATTCCCTCGTGTTGTGTTCGCTTATTTCAATTATTGCTTTCTTACATTACATATGCTATTTAACATGTTCATGCAGAGCATTGCACATGTCACCAGAGGGGGGAGTATGGTGTATACCCGTAGGGCCCAATTTTTAAATTCAAAATACAAACTGCTTCTTAGCAGGATAAGGGAGAAACAAATACAAAAACTGCTTCTTAGCAGGTCAAAGGGAAAGCAAGACATCAGGAGTTGACGACTTCGTCTCCATGTGCCAACATTTCAAGCTTTTCTCCTCCGTTCGAGGATACTTCCGCCAGATCTATCTCAGATCCACTCCGGATCTACCCCGCACCTGCAGAATATCAAGAAAAGCAACAAGTCAAAATGCCAAAAGGAAAGAATACGGAGGAACAGAACAACCAGCATCCAGATCTCGGGAACATGGCAATAACGCTCTCAAATACGGGAAGTCCCCTCCTTACAACCACAAAGTTAGAGATCTGCACTAGAAATACAGAGGAAAAGGCGGAGCCTTTAGGGATGTGAGTGTTCAGAGGGGAACTTCCCTTACTTGAGTGCCTTACAACCAAGCTAGGAATGATTCAGGGGGGAAACTTTCTTCAGGAACCCTGGAGATAAAACTCTCAAGCGGGGGAGAGTCCTGTCTTTTTAGTGTACAACCTCTTAACAGGACTCGCTCCCCCGATTGAGAGCTTTACAACCAAGATGGGGAAAGATACAGGAAAGGAGAGACAAACGGCCAGCAGATCTAGGGTTTCAGAGGAAATCAGGAAGGGGCAACGGGGGAACTTTCTTCAGAAACCCCGGAGATAAAACCCTCAGGCGGAGGAGAGTCCTGTTTTTTTTCAAGCCATCAACAGACGCCGGTGTACTTTCTTAAAAGGACTTACTCCCCCGACTGAGGGCGTTACGACCAGGATAAGGAGGCAGCTTAAGTCAAAAGGACGGAAGATCTAGGGTTTGGTAAGGAGAGCAGTTTTGAGACGGCGGAAAGGAAATGAAGGATGCTAAGCTAGGGCATGAAGGGTAGAGGGTATATATAGAAGTGGTACTGGGCTTAAGAAAAGGGCTAAGAGGTAATGGGTCCGCGCGAACTTATGAGCCGGAGAAGGGAGTAAGAAGTAATTGGGCCAACATGTTCATAACAGAGTATTGCACATGTCACCAGAGGGGGGAGTAGGGTGTATACCCGTAGTTCCCAATTTTCAAATTCAAAAATGGCTTATCAACAAGTCAAAGGAAAAACAGAGGGATCACGCTCCAGCAGAGCAGAGGGAGCACGCTCCACCAGAACAGAGGGAAGCGCTCGTAAGCCGCGAAAGTTGGTTGTGCCATCCGGGCCTTCCATGCTCCGCGCAGAGGGAGGGAAGCGCTCGTAAGCAACGAAAGTTGGTCGTGCCATCCGGGCCTTCCATGCTCCGCGCAGAGGGATACTACTTAATCGTAAGCCGCGAAAGTTGGTCGTGCCATCCGGGCCTTCCATGCTCCGCGCAGAGGTGGCACTTAATCGTAAGCCGCGAAAGTTGGTTACACCCCCCGGGTCTTCCATGCTCCGCGCAGAGGTTGTCCTTAACCGTAAGCCACGAAAGTTGGTCGCACCCCCCGGGTTTTCCATGCTCCGTGCAGGGTGTTCTTTCAATCGTAAGCCGCGAAAGTTGGTCGTGCCATCCGGGCCTTCCATGCTCCGCGCAGAGGTGGCACTTAATCGTAAGCCGCGAAAGTTGGTTACACCCCCCGGGTCTTCCATGCTCCGCGCAGAGGTTGTCCTTAACCGTAAGCCACGAAAGTTGGTCGCACCCCCCGGGTTTTCCATGCTCCGTGCAGGGTGTTCTTTCAATCGTAAGCCGCGAAAGTTGGTCGTGCCATCCGGGCCTTCCATGCTCCGCGCAGAGGTGGCACTTAATCGTAAGCCGCGAAAGTTGGTTACACCCCCCGGGTCTTCCATGCTCCGCGCAGAGGTTGTCCTTAACCGTAAGCCACGAAAGTTGGTCGCACCCCCCGGGTTTTCCATGCTCCGTGCAGGGTGTTCTTTCAATCGTAAGCCGCGAAAGTTGGTCGTGCCATCCGGGCCTTCCATGCTCCGCGCAGAGGTTGCACATAATCGTAAGCCACGAAAGTTGGTTGCACCCCCCTGGGTCCTCCATGCTCCGTGCAGAGGTTGCACTTAACCGTAAGCCACGGAAGTTGGTCGCACCCCCCGGGGTTTTCCATGCTCCGTGCAGGGGGTTACTATTTAATCGTAAGCCGTGAAAGTTGGTCGTGCCACCCGGGCCTTCCATGCTCCACGCAGAGGGTTACTATTTAATCGTAAGCCGTGAAAGTTGGTCGTGCCACCCGGGCCTTCCATGCTCCACGCAGAGGGTTACTATTTAATCGTAAGCCGCGAAAGTTGGTTGCACCCCCCGGGTCCTCCATGCTCCGCGCAGAGGGTTACTATTTAATCGTAAGCCGCGAAAGTTGGTCGCACCCCCCCGGGTCCTCCATGCTCCGCGCAGAGTGCTCAAGCTTGGATGGGAAGCAGCTTGGATGGGAAGCGCGAAATCATTGACAAAGAAATTAACCAAATCCTCGGAAGAGGAGGCGGTGAAATCCCTATCATAAAGGTTAACCAAATCCTCGTAAGAGGAGGCGGTGAAGCTTTTACCAAAAGTGTCAACAAAATCCTCGCCAGAGGATCCACCAAGATCCTTGCCAGAGAAGTCATCAGAATCCTCGCCAGAGGAGTCCGCCAAACTCTTTCCAGAGGAATCAACCAAATCCTCGTCAGAGGAGGCGGTAAAATCCTTTCCAGAGGAATCAACCAAATCCTCGTCAGAGGAGGCGGTAAAATCCTTTCCAGAAGAGTCAAAACGAAGCTCTTGTCAGAGGAGTCAACAGAACCCCCACAACAGAAATCAGAGAAATCTCGAAGGAGAAAATCAAAGAAACACCGACAACAAGCATGATGAGCTAAACCAAGCCAAGCACAGATTCAACATGAACGTGAAAGCAGCAAAAAACACAAGTAATGAAAGGGAAAAAGTAGTGCAAGCAGGGAAGAAATTTCATATAAACACGCCGAGAAGGCAGAGTTGCACATCAAAAATGGGAAGTAAGTATTAAGTTTGTACAGACCAAAAAATTACAAAAATTTTATTAACTCAGGCAGGAGGAGCGGAAGCACCTTGAGCAATAGCAGAAGGGGCAGGAGCAGAGGCAGATGAAACCGGGGGAGGAACACCACTCGCAGAGACTTGGCCAGAAACGGCTCCCTCTGTGAATACCGGCAGCATGCCTATTTCCTTCACCTCGGGGAGATGGACTCCCAAGTCCAGCAATTTTACAGCTTCTTGTACAAACGTTTTCTCATCTCGATACAGGGTAAAAAGCTGATCCATCGCAGAGGAGGAGGAAGCGGAATCTTCAAAAACGGAGGCCGCCAAATCAGAGGGCAGAGGAGGCACCACACCATATTGAGAAAATCTTCGAGTGCTTTTGTTGGTGGGATCCCGCAGCCGGTTTACAAAGCCCGCCAGGGAAGCAGAGAAAGCAGGCGCATACAATGGAGCGGAGGGCACTGAAGCAGACCCAACCCCAAAGGCGAAATAGGGAATGGCCCTCTCCAGCACTGGGTACCACCATTCTGGTTTCTTCGGAGAATTCGCAGGGATCCCCATCAGCTTATTTATTTCCTCATCTTTGAGGTTATCCATTAAGGCACGCAAGTCCAGGGTAGCAAGCTGTTCCGAGGTCGCCCCAGCCATCTCTAATGCCTTGGAAGCAGACTGCTGTATCACATAAGCGAAGAGGGGCCCGAAGTCCTCCAGGTACTCTGGAGTCCGCTTGTAGGCCGCCAAGGTGCCCTCCAGCATCAACCCTAGAAAGTGTTGACCCTGTGGAGACAAGAAATACTCCAGGCGTTGATCTCGCGCCCCAAGACATAGGCACGATTCTGCGCTTCCACAAGCGTTTTCTTCCAACCCCGCCGGGTCTCCTTGTAGGCTTCTTCATATCCCGCCTTGAACCTGGCCAGGTTCTCATGGCTTTCCTTGGTTGTCCTGGTTAATTCAGAAACCAGGGAGGACTTCTCCACATCTGACTGCGCCAGCTGAGCCTTCAACTCAGCGATCTCCGCCTCAGCCTTGCTTAAACGCTCCACAACCCCAGCGACATCATTATCACGCTTGGCGATGTCCGCCTGCTCCTTCTCCCTTTCTTTCTCTGACATGTCATAGTCATGAATACACTTAACAGCTCCCCACATCCGAGCCTCTACCTGCAAGGAAGCAAAACAGGTTCCAACAATGCGATCAAGAGTTTAATAATTTTATTCTTCCTCTAATAAAGGTATAAGATGCAGGGTACCAGAAGAGCCAATTGGCACAGCTGAGTAGCTAAAGCCCCCCGCGTCAGCTGTTCCACTTTCTCCTGGTCCTTTGAGTGGACACGAGCTATCAAGGCATCAATCAACCCCTGCCCCGACAAACTCGAAATCGGTCTAGGAACGAGATCCTCTGATGCATCAGCAGGAGGTACAACAGTTTTCCCCTTGCCCTTTCCCCCGGCGGAAGCGGGAACCTTAGAACCACCAGCAAACTTCTTTGCTGGCCCCTTGCCCTTCTCCACTGCAGAGGAGAGGACCCTCGAACCACCAGCAGACTTCTTCGCTGGCTCTGGAGACTTGCCAGCCTTCTTCAGGCCCTCCTGCCTCTCCTTTTCACCCACAGAGATTAGAGAACCCCTTTTTCTCTTCTTCGAAAACTCAGAGAGGGCAATATCCGGGACCGAGTCGGGCGAGGGAATTTTATCAGTAATGTCCACAATCTGGACACCCTCCTCACCCACACCGGATACATCACCAGTGCTGGGACGCCTGCGCCTGTGAACAAGGCTGCTTGCATCAACCTCCTCTGCGTCAAATGTGTGGGAGGCCCCTATGTTTCCCTCTGGGACCTCGACTACTGGGAGAGAAGTGATCATTTCAAGCACGGCGGGTTGTTCAGAAGGGCCTGTTCTAGAAGTGGGGCCCCCCGAGTCATGTTGCCCACTGACAGCAGGAGAAGCAATAATGGGCAGATTGTCCCCGCACTTCTTTCTCCAAGACATGTCTGCAAATCAAAATTCTACATCTTTAAAATCAGGGTAACAAAAGTTAATGTATTTTCCAATTCATATTCTTTACCTATTGATTTCTTTGGATATAGGGGAAATAGACCATTGTGTGCCAGAGCCGAATTGTTCTCAACAAGATATTTACAGTCTAAGGGCTGGGCCTTGTTCATAGCATTAAGATGGGCTATAATACTCAGATCACGGGTTGAGGGGGCATCGGGAGAGGCTGGTTTATAAGTAGTGCGAGGGTTATGCCACTCCAGCTCCAAAATGTGATAATCGCGCCAAGTGCCGAAGAGGGTGCGCACATAACAGTAATAGCTCAGAAAGCCCTTATCAAGGGAATTTAGAGAGGAAAGAAAGGTAGTAGGATATTTGGGAAGACCAGCAAAACTATACAGGGGACTGCCCTGCATGCGAAGAGATTGGGTCTGACAGAACAGTTTGGTGGTATCCCCAACACCGTGAGCCCGACATAGAATATGGAAGGCATATAACCTTCGGATAGCAGAGGGGGTGACTTGAAAGAAAGGGATGCGAAAATGGTTACAAACATCAACCAGAAGGGTAGGAGGAGGGAGCCTTAGGCCAGCATCTATTTGGGCTTTCCAGATGACTATTACCTTGGGATGGCGAAGGCTTTCGGGGGGTGTTGAATCTTTAGAGAAGGCCTCGAATTTTAAACCTTCGGGGTGTCGACACTTACTCTTTAGTTTCTCCACCGCTGCGACACCAAGACGGGATTCAGGAACACGCTTGGGAGGTTGGGGTGTCTTTCTGGTTCTCTTTTTAGGTGGAGAGGGACTCGGAGTAGCCTGGGAATTGTGAGAGGAAGAGGAGGAAGGAAGGTTTTCGAGTTCCTGGGGTTGGGGAGAAGAAGATGAAGAATTTCGAGGAGAAGGCGAGCGCGAGGGTTGGGGAGCGGAAGCAGAGGCCATTGTCGGAAAATTTCAAATCCTAGGGTTTCTAGCACGCTCAATCAGAGCACCAACAATTACGCTACTGCGCTACAACTAATTACAAATATGGGGAGAAGAGGGTACGCGAATTACCTAGGGCAGGGAAAGATTGACTGTAAGTACCGGAACGGAAGGGTCGCTGGAGGTGCGCCGGAACAGGAGGGAGAATCGCCGGAATTTGCAGATGAAGGAGTTCGAGAAAATCGGAGAAGAAGAATAGTGAAAAACGAGAGTTCGAATCGACCAAGTAAAAATGTACGCGGGCAACCACCAACATGCGGGATGGATGACATGTGGCATGCGGAAATGAATCGACGGTTGAAAGTCACCACGGAGAGGCGAAAAGACGCAAAGGTTAAAAAGTAACCTCGGGGTACGGGAAAAGCACTGTAGATCGAGCAGGCATTTAATGCAGGTGACGTCACCCACGCGGGCGAGTCCTCTGACTAGTTGAACTATTCCAGAGTGAACTAGCCAGACCAGGGGGTGGGAGTAACAAAAACACCAGAGAACAACTTACCGGGTTTACCTTTGTTTCCATATAATATTAGAAGTGCTTATATCTTCATGATTTGCAGGGATCGAGGAAAGCAACATAATTTCGATCTTCACAATACCCCACTGGCTGAACACGAAGAATACCCGGTTCAACCAGACTAGAGGGGGGAGTGGTTGATGATGAGTGATATGTGCAGAGTAGAGAAAGGGTACAAATCAGAGGGATCATCTTCATCAGAGGAATCACACTGGTCAGAAGAATCATTCTTACCGGGGGGATTTTCATATATCAGAGACAACTCATCCGCCAGAGGAATGGCTCTTGCCAGAGGAATCGTATTCGTCAGAGAAGTCACCCTTACCAGAGGAGCCATCTTCGCCAGAGGAGTCATCATCGCCAGAGAAGTCACCTTCGCTAGAGAGGTCATCTTCGCCAGAGAAGTCACCTTCGCCAGAGGAGTCATCCTCGCCAGAGAAGTCATCATCACCAGAGGAATCACCTCCTGCCAGAGAAATGCTAGAAGGCGCGGGAAGATCTCCCGCGTAAAGGCGAAGTTACTATTCTACCCTCCGACCACGCAAGGAGCATGCATGGGCAATGATTTTACCATTTTACCCTTCCTTGTATTCTATAAATAGACCTCAGCTCATGTATTACAATTACGCTATCATTTGTTTTTGAATACAACAGTTAGTTTGCTCTCGTGCTCAATTCTCCGATCGCTTTACTTCATTCGTTCCGATCATCTCTACTAGGTATAGTCCACACTTTACATCTTATAGTTTAGGTGTTGATTCTTAATTCACCACAGTCTTATTTTTATCTTAAAAAAAATTATTTACATTCAAGTAAAAGTTTTATTTACGAATAAAAAGCCTTAAAGTCTTATTTGCTATTAAGAAAAATATTATTTGATTTTATAAAAAATCTTATTTACATCTATATATTATATAAATTAAGAAGCAGTTTAACGGAAAATTAACGGAAAAATATCTAGCGTCAAATTTCTAACAGAATCATACTAATTATTTAAAGGCTGTTAAGAGTAGTTTTAACTCACATATAATTAACTACATCCCACTAACATTAACCAACTTAAAAGATAACTATAGAAATTAAACACGTAATCTATATCCATATTCATATCTTTAGCGCTAAATCATTCTCTCTCCCACGTTTCTCCCCACTTCTTCTTTTGCTCCTCATATGCAAAATTCGGACTCTCTTCCCTAAATCTTAAACTTTCTCCTGCTTTTCATATGCAAACTCTCAGATGAGTTTATTCTCTACCCTAACTACATCAATGAATTTCAAAATATTACTTTAATTCTTCAATTGCCAACTGATGGAAAAACATCATCAATTTCCTCTCTCAATTTTTCAAAACCCAACTCATCCTCCATATACAGAAGAAAACCGCTCACTCTCTTCTGATTAGTCGAAATCAATGTACCAGTAGTGGATCTCAAGCCCACCGTACATAAATTCACCACCGGCATTGCTGTGAGAACTTGTAGAATCTTAATTTATTTCTCATTTTAGGGTCAATTAAACTTTTTATAGGTGATGATTTCCATATCTTTATAGAAGTGAAAATATAGGGGATTAAAGTTCAAGTCTATCTCTATTTCACGCTCTAAGTAAATTGAGTTTTGAACTCTTATTTTAGTTTTTTTGATTGAAATGTTAATTTATACGAATTAAGATGTGTGAATTAGTTGTGGAAGATACTCCAGTGTTTTGCTTTATGTTACTTGAAGGGATTTATAATTTTAGAGAATTTTTTGTGATGATTAATTTCAAATGTATTCTTTATTCTTTTCTCCACAATACTTGCAATGTGGTATAGACCTTGGGGGAAAAGTATTATGAGTTTGTCTCAAGTTCCTCTTAAAGATATGTTGAAGAAGAGATAAGCTAATGAGATACTATGAACTTTCGTGTTTGTCTAAAATTGACCAAAATTAAAATGTGTTGCATGTGAAATCTTCCATGCATGAGACATTGTTAGGATGATCTGTTTTCTGCTTTATACTAACATTTTTTTTCCTATTGTGTTCTCAGATTTAGTCACTGACTAACACAAGATGTTCATCCCCTTTAAAGGAAACATGTATATTATGATTTGCATTGCCCAGTTGCCTTTTTGTTCCGACTATAACATCTAAAGATGTGCATGTTTAATGTTTGTATAAGTATGATGCAGTCTGCACCATCACTTAGAATCGAGAAAGAGTTATTAGTACGTCAATCCTATATTTTTATGTTTAAATTTTTGTTAAGTGTGTGTGAGTCATATGTAAGGTTGTCTGGTGAGAAATATAAATTTATGTTGGTTTACTAAATTATATTTTTGGATTTTTAAGTAGATTTTACTGTAATTTTTATTTTATCAATATTTTTGTTTACTTACAAAATATTAGAAAAGATATATTTTATAATATATAGTTTGATGATTACCGTGCATCGCATGGGTGAGAGTACTAGTTTAATCAAAGTCTCACTTAGAATAAAAAGTATTATTTACTCTTAAGTAAAGTCTTATTTTATGAAAAGTATTATTTGTATGCGGGTGCGTCGTACACAAGTTTTTTTTTTTTTTAAATAAAAATATAGATGAAAGAAAAATATTATTTATGAATAAATTTTTTTAATTTACTCTTAAAAAAATTATTTGATTTTAAGAATAAAAAGTTTTATCTACTCTAATGTATAGTCTTATTTGATTTTATCAAAAGTATTACTCCTTATCCATCAAACCAGAAAACTTTTGTAGATTATTATTATAAACTCTATTTGTTAAGTGAAGATAAATTATGAAAAATATAAATAATATAAATTTAATTTTTAAAGTGAAAAGATAAATTGCTAATGAAATTCCATGAACTAATAACACCTTATCCATTAAGCCACAAAGCCTTTGTTGATTGTTATTATAGACTTTATTTATAAAGTGAAAAGTGAAAAGATCAATTATGAAAAAATATAAATAAATGCAAAGCCACAAAGCCTTTGTTGATTGTTATTATAAACTTTGTTCACGATTAATTTATTTGGAGAGTTAATTTTCCTAAGTGACTTATAAGTGACTTTATACCTTTTTGGAGGACATTACATAAATATTATAGCTCGTCTTCTTCCAAAAAAAAAAAAAAAGTTTGTAGTGTTATAACTTTTCTTGTCCTTTATCATCGATAAGATATGATACATAACTACAAGCGATATAATTATAAAACAAAGTATAAGCTACACATAACCATCAAATAAAGTACAAACTAAGTGAAGAAACCAAAATTTCAAAGTATTTCGGATTTAAAGCTATCATTCTCCAAATCATATGTATGCTCACATTTGCATCTTCGATTTCGTACCTAGCTACAAGCCAAACTTACATACTAAATTAAGATGTGAAGTTTGAAAAACTAAAAACATAATCCCCACTTTATTAAGTGATCACTACAAGAAAAATGAGTATACATGACACTGCATACATGACGCTTTTTATGAAAAAGCGTCATGTATGAGCGCATTTTTCATATACATGACGGTTTCAAAAAAAAGCGTCATATATACGGTGTCATGTATTGAATACTTGACACTGAGCTGACACTTTTAGGAAAAGCGTCATGTATGAGCGTCGTTTATTCATAGTATACATGACATTTACTATAAAGCGTCATATATGTGCGTTAATTTAAATGTTATACATGACAGTTATGCAAACTGACATGTATGTTACTAAACAAACCGTCATTAATTGTATTATTCTTGACATTTGATATAAATCGTCAAATATATTTAAATATAAGCGTCATATATGTACATTAATTTAAATATTATACATGATATTTATGCAAATTGTCGTGTAAGTTAGTAAATAAATCGTCATTAATTATATTAATCTTGAAATTTAGTACAAAACATCAATTATATTTAAATTAAACCGTCATAATAATAATAATAATAAAATGCAAGTGTGAAGGATCAAATACTTGGACTCTAACTTAATTTTTTTCAGGTGCACCAATAAGAATTTTACAAATAATTTCAACTTTGTTAATATTTATAATAATTGTATTGAAATCATAAAGAAAAATGATTTTAATTTAAAATATTTATAATATAATGAATTTTAGTAATCAATTAATATTAAATAAAAGTGAATATATATTTTAAATTGAAAAAAAAGAATTTATTTATAGTATAAGCAATAAGTTTTATTTTAAACCATTTAAATATTAAATAAGATAATTTTGTAATTATTAAAAAATAAATATTTTAAATAAGAAAATATTGTAAATAATGATTTTTATTTAAAGTCATTTAAATATTAAACAAAAATAATAAATTTTAAATGTTAATTTTTTTAACTAAGATTGTTTTGATATCATAGTGAAAAATGATTTTAATGAAACATATTTTATATTAAGAAAATGAACTTATCTTTTAAACATTACAAAAAGAATGAATTTATGCTATAATGGTTTTTATTAATCAATTCAATATTAAATAGAAATAAAATTATTTATCACATCATATTAAGATAAAACCCTTAGTTAAATTTCTTAAGCACTCCCATCCCAATTCATTCTTCCCTCATACACTGCTATCTCCCGCTATAGGAATTTTGAACCCGCCGCGCTCAGCCGTAGCTTCCGTTCTCGCTCGCCGCCCCTCTCCGTTGTTATCGCGCACTGCTGTAGTCTTGTCGTCTGTGCGGCTAGATTATTTCTTCTCATACCCACTCTCTGCCGCTCTAAATAATCGAACCCGCCGCCTCAAACCCTAGCCACGCGGTTCTCGCCGCCCTCTTCACCATTCTCGCGCTCAAACCCTCTTCGTCCGGTCAACCCGCCACTCCCCGTCTCAAGCAGGCATAGTCGCACATCCGCCCTCTGCCTCGGCCGTCGGCCTCTTCCCCATTGCCAACCGCCGCCCTCCTTCTCTGTCTTCACTTCTACACGTCCGTTGTGCTGTCGTCACTGCTCCGCTTTTTTGATGCTCCATTGTTCGCTGCTCTGTTCTAGGTATTTCGGATTTAAAATCCTAATTTGGTTGCTTCCTGGGAATTTATGTTTGTGATAGTCTAGGGTTTCGATTTTATGCTATGATTTTATTTTGCTACTTATGAATTTATGTTTGTGATAGTCTAGGGTTTCGATTTTAGGCTATGATTTTATATTGCTACTTACGAATTTTCGTTCTAGGGTTTTTCTGCAATTGGATTTTGCTTGTCGATCTAGCATTGTGAATAACCATCATCCATGATATGCAGAGATAAAAGAAGAGGATGTTGAACTTGTGTTTTGGATTTCAAATTTGTGTGTGTTCTTTGCTTATCTGATTTATAAATCTGAGTGCTTAGTTTTATTCGCTTTTTTGATTTCTGAATTTGTATGTTTGCTTCATTTTTTCAGCGACCGTGTTGAAAACAAGGGTTATTCATCGCTCCTGTCGTGTACAGTAACAGACATCAATAGTTCTGTGACGAATGTCTGATATATTTAAGTAGCAATTTTAATGTGGGCAAGGTAAATGTGTAGTTCATAACAACAATATTCTTACTGCATGATAACATCTAAATTTGTTAAATTATAGCAAATATATATGAAGACAAATATGAACACATGTTATATATTGACCTTTTGCAGGTTACTTTGCAAATTATTTCCGAAGAAAGATAGTACATCAAATATGGTAGAGGGTTGTCATAAATTTTGGGTATATATGTTTGTAAACAGGGATAAATGGTGGAAGGGGATGTTTGGTGGCTGTGAAGAGGCTCAAGGATGTCACCATTTTGGAGAAGGAATTCAAGGACAAGATTGAGAGTGTTGGAGCTATGGATCATCACAATTTGGTGCCTCTTAGAGCTTACTACTATAGTAGGGAGGAGAAGCCTCTTGTCTATGATTATATGCCAATGGGAAGCCTCTCTGCACTCTTACATGGTTAGTTTCCATTTTTTGCAATTCTTCTTAGATGCATTGTGATTGTTTATGAACAACTATCTTGGTATTAATCTCAAGCCAGCTAGGGAAGCCACTCTAATCTCCTAAGTTTATGAACAACTATCTTGGTATGTTTTGATTTTATTTTTCTTCTATCTTATTACAAACTTTATTTCACCAAATCGTGAGAGTCTTGATATATATGCAGAGATGAAGTTCCTTCTCATTCATTGCATGATACTTGTGACATTTAATTGCTTATTATTTAGTAGTCGCCTTTCCTGCTGAAGATGAACCTGTTGCACCATCTGTAGTTGGTCATTCCATCGGTTCATTTTAGCATTTTACAGTGCCTCCATTGATACTTGTTCACATTCTCTTGTAGCTGTTTCCATACAGATTTTTTGCTTTTCTTTAGAACAGTAAATTGCTGCAAAGTGTCATAACTTATAACTAATTATCTGTTTTCTATAGATAGTAGATACTTTTGGTACTGTTGTGTGTATGAGAGTTATATATTTCGTTAGTTTCCTTTTAAAATTAGGTAATTGCCTTAGGGTATTGTTTAATGCCTTCACGCTATCAGGTTGTCAATGATTTGCTGAACCTGCTGGACAAAATTTGAGAATGAGAGAAGATGCACAGGTGATATTTTCATTTACTTGTTATTGGGAGATTTACTTTAGTGTATTTGAAGAACTATGATCTGTGCTTTCTTTAATCTTTTTCTGATATATTAAGCTTGTACCATATTTTACTCAAGTGATTTACTTCTTTTATAAGAACCGAATTGAATGTCTCTACTTATATTATATTTTACTAAATCATAGAAAATTTACTATATTGGTTGTAGGGAACCTTTGTTGAAGGAGTTAAGGAGGAAGTTATAGTATCCTCGATACTAATTTCAGGTTATATCAAGAGGTGTAGAGTGTGATTTAGCTCTTATTTTTTGGTGAAAGCAAGGAGTTATGAGAAGGCACCGAGCCACTGCATTTCAGATGCTAGCTTATGTAATTTACAGGTTTGTTTTCTTTGCTTTCCAGTGAGGAAACCGGCATGTTGTCCTGTTTTCTTCTTACATATGTTTTTTTCTTACATATGCAGGGGATTGGTTCGATTGGATATTCACTTTCTCACATAATGCTATTTAGTTTTTAGATGCCACTTGTTTACTCATGAAAACTATTTAGTATTGGTGAGGTAAGACTTTGACAGGATTTTACTCTTCTCTATTCCCACGATTTTGATAGAAAATCTTATATTCTCAATTCAATATGTTAGATTTTTTTTAATTGTTCATACTAAATCTAAATTTTGTGTAGTAAACATTGGATCTTAACAATTATTGAGCCTTACAAAGATTGTGTCTATGTGATGGATCCTTTGTCTCATCGGAATCGTGATGCCACTTGGAAATCCGTAGTTGACACGTACGTTTCTCATCATCTTAATTGCTCTTTCTTCTACTCTTTTCTTTTATGTGTTTATTTCACAAGCATCTCTATCTTTATATATATTAGTTAAACTTTCCAGGTCATACTCAAGTTAGGGACAAAGAATAGGCACCATTTACCTTGCTAGGAAAAAATATTGATTTTGCGTATTAAAAACCTAACGATATACATATGTTTGTTTTCCAGCGCAATGACCATTTTCAATGCAACAAAGGAAAAGAATAAATTCAAGAAACCACCAAAATGGGAAATTGTTAAGGTTTGTAGTATTATTAACTTCTAGCATTGTTGCATTTATTATATACTCATTAATAATTAATCAATATATTTTTCACAGGGCCCAATACAACCCGATTTCAAACAATGTGGCTTTTACGTGATGCGATTTATGAAAGAGATCGTAATGGCGTGTCAAGACGATGACTCCGTTTTCGTGGCTTCAATGGTAAGAAGTTATATTAATTATTAGTAATATATTAATATAGCATTTTATGTGATATAGGTTTTATGTGATGAATTTGTTTATTGTCAGTTTAAAAAACGTGAGTATTCTATGAGTGAGATAAATGAGGTTCAAGAAGATTGGGCAACTTCTGCCATTAATGATGTTTGTAATATCTAATGATTAGAATTTTTATTAAATATATCTATGGCTTTATAGTGTTGTTAATATATATACTTGTTTTCTTTGTCTTGTAGCTTTGACATGTGACATGGAGAAGTTCTTGCGCGTTGATATGGCATTTTGAAAGCTTTTTGGAACAATTATAATTTGTGGGTGTCGTATGTAGGTGAATTTTGTTGTTGGGAGATGTGGTAGAACATTGGTTCTTATTTTGTTGTTGTTGGATGAATATTGGTTATCAATGTTTAATTGGTCATTTTCAGTATGTTTTGATTTCTTTTTTTGTACAATTTAATAATATTTATAAATTTAAAACAGGAAAAAACCAATATAATATGAAATAATATTTTAAAAATCTGAATAAGCATATATGACAGTTTTAATATGACTATAGATGACGCTTATAAACCGTCAAGAAAATTAAATATAATGACATTTTCTGGCTGAAATGACGGTTACAAAGTGTCAAGAATAAACATAGAAACGTCATGAAAACCTATATACATGACATTCAAAAAGTGTCAAATATAATCAATAAACCGTCATGAAAACGAGCATACATGACGGTCAAAAAATGTCAAAATATAAAACAAACCGTCATGTATTATATTTTTCTTGACGGTTAGAAAGCGTCAAGAAAATAATATAAATGTCATGTTTAAAATTATAGTTGACGGTTATCCACCGTCATGTATACATATATAACCGTCAAGAATAATTAGTATAGATGACGGTCATTAACCGTCATCTTTACTAGGTACTATACTTGACACCAGTATACTTGACGGTCGACGGATATCATAGATGACGGCTAAAAACCGTCAAGTATGAGCGTTTTTCTTGTAGTGGATAAATATATAGTTTATAATATTATTCCTCTATTTTAGAGGGATACAATAAATTTAGTTTATTGTAGTACTTCCTATGTGATGTGTTATTGCATGGCGATAAACCAGGTCATCAAGAGCCAGAATCATGCATCCGAAATATATCAAACTTTACATAAAATATAAATGTAGTATTACTATATATCTCAATAATTGCGCTGTTTCACCTCAATTGCAGTTGGAATAGGGCAGCCTGCAAACACAGAGAGGTCATAATAGTTTAAGTTCTATCATATGATCACTGAGACAATATCACGCCAATATGATCACTTTTTTCGAATGTGGCAACGATATAAATTTCAATAAATCTACGTAGCCACCCACAAAAACTAGTTTAATAGGGAAAATTTCGATTTATTTATTTAATTTTTCAAACAAAAATTCAGACATCATTAATAGAAGTAACAGTTATAAGCATTAATTACCCCAGCTTGAGGAATGTGTCTGAGCCATTGCAGTTGGCAATAGGCGTAATTCCTTGGTCAAAAGCATTTCTTGTGCTGGATTTCTGCGCCTCAAAATGCAGATTCATTTAAGTCAAAATTCATATAATTTCTATCCTATATAACATGGTATGTAGTAGTATATATATTTGAAGTGAGCACATATGTGTAGATGTTAAATGAAGAATTAAAAAAATGTCATTAACGCTGGTAAATTAAAGAAAGTGGATAGTAAAATGACCTGTTTCTTCAATTCTTCCATCAATTCCAATTCCTACATCATCCAAACAATGAAATTAAATGATGAAAATAGTGGTGGATCTAAATATATTAGGTAGAAGATTAAGGTAGCACTTGCCCTTGTCCTGAGCTTCTTTATTTCGTGGTCGAGCCTCTCATTCTGCCACCAATTGAATTAAAGAAGAAGATGAAATCAGGCTATATATATATATATATGCGTGTAGTGTACCTTAGTTTTTCTGATGCGGCTTATTCCTCCCTCCACCAATTTCTCAAGCTTCATGAGACTGGGCAGCCCAAGCCCTTGCAGATTTTCTCCCTCAAGTTGTCTGATGTATATGTATATATATAACAAATTAATACTTATTTGTCTCCATCTATAATATCATATCATATCATATACTAATAGACTTAATTAATTTGTCATCAATTACTTTAGCTCAATGCTCAGCTCCATAAGCTTCTTGCTCAGAACGCCATGGCTATCACTTCCCTGCAAAAATGCCTCTTTCCTTATTTTTAATTTCACAACTAATACATCAGATTGACCAAATTAATCTTCTAATTAAGTAAAAAGAATTAAAAGAAATAACAGTATATTTATCAGTACAATCAATCATGCTGGTTCTAGATTTTCCTCAGAAATTAGTTCATTCAGTCAAAACTATCAGAAAATATTGTAGTAAACAAACAAGTGGAGATAAGTAAAAATTAATATGCATGCACATCATGAGGTAAATATAGTTATCAAATTTTACACGTAGCTGATATCTCAGAAGTTATTTATAACATACATCTGTATATAGAATATGAATAACATATTTAATTACTAGTTAAGATATGATCAGATCAAATTTGAAACTTATATGTCAAAAGAATTACTACGTTAATTAGTGATGAATAGTATATGTTTCAATCAACACAATATAGACATTAACTACCATTATTCAGAGTGGCAAAATAAAAAATAAAAAGTTATGCGATTACCTGAATGCAAAGGGGTTGTTGCCTAAGTAGCTTGCATTTCTCTGTTTGGTGATCATGCCTTTGGATGAGTTGTCGCATGCTTCAAGAGGCCACAAACTTATAAACAAATGAAGTTTGTGCATTTCAAAATACTCTCAACAATTATATATTATCATCTAAACTTTGGGTATTAATCTATATTATAAAAAGTGCTCTTGGCACAAAATACTATAAGAATATATTAAATACTATATATTAAAAATCTATCTTTGATTTTATATTAACCATGGAAAGAATAATTTTTTAAATTTTTTGATATTATGAAATTTAATACAATTATTCAACTCTAATAATTTATTAATGTGAAGTTCATGGATTGTGTGCACAATCCACGCTCTCTGCTAAAAAACATAATGTATTTTAATTAGGCCAACAATTAATAACACGTACAACATACGTACTTTGTAACCAGATTTTTGCTGGATTCAAAACTAATTAAAGTAGCTTGATCATGAATGATGATCTTGAACATGACAAGAAAACATCACATCGATTCATATATATATGTAAGTATTTTCTCAATTTAGCTGAATATGATTCTTGATGCAATTCTCACACTAATATTATAAAGAACCATACTATCTAGGATATAAATTCGGATTATATCAATCTGATACCAAAACCTACAGATTGAACACAAAATCATTAATTGCTAATCCTTCGTTCAGAATTTTGCTTCTCGGACAAGAGAAATACTCCATCTCTTTTTATTTTTCTTTTTGTGCTTGTTTACATATTGCAACAACCAAAAGATCAGTGTGCATTAGTTAATTAGTCATTCATCCGAAATCGAATTCGAATAATTGAATACTCTAAAATGATCTATTATGAACGTATATTCGAAATCTCCAATTTGTTTCCATTAATTCTAAATGAAACACCGTCATATGTATAAAATGTTTTTCTAAGCACTTTTATTAGTAAATTTTCCAATAAAGATACACATATTCACTATTTTGTTAATGAACTTTGAGCAATTTTTTTTAATATATAATAACTTGCAAATAAACCGGACGAGAGACGACTACAAAAATGTTATAGGCGGGGGGGGGGGGGGGGATTCAATCTAAAAGACACCAATATTTATGTAATTCCAGTAAGGTGCAAGCTTTGGTTATTAAATATTTTAGATTCATAATTACTACATTACAATTAATTACTTAGGGTGTGTTCTATTTGGTTGTAAATTTATCATGAGAATATGAGGGATAAACAAAATCTAACCCTTTAATCCTTCCATTCTTTTTCCTCATTTCCTACAAAATAAAATTGGACCTTTACTCATTTCTCATTTTCACTACCTACAAATGAGGGATAATATTATCTAAATAATTTCCCTAGTAATCCTCCATGCAAAATACTACTATCTTAGTGCTTAAATAACTGATTAGTACAATTTGAAATGATTTTTACATCAAACTGAAAATAATATAATTAACTTCCTAACTTGGTAATTTGTAAAATTTTAACGATGTCTGTTCAATTTTGATCTTATATATGAATCCCTGCAGTACTAACATTAACTATCTTGTAAATAAGTTTAACTTAAACATGAATATAAGACTTACGTATCTTCATGGATTATTTACACACAGCACACCCATGTATAGGTTGGTCAACGTAAAAAATTTATCATGAGAATTGAAAATATAGTATTATTAAATGTATAAAATTATTGTATTCGCAATAAAATTATTACACTCCAAAAAGTAAAAAATAAAAAGCCGACCCTTATGAAATTTGAACTCAAGTGTTGTATTTCTCAAAAAAAAAAAAAAAAACTCAAGTGTTGTATTCATCATCAAGATGATTCATCCACCATAAATCTTGGTGATTCAAGGGCTAAAAAAATTTCTCATGCATGCTCACATTTTAAGTAAAGATTTTTATTTGAACCACATCCTGCATGTGTCTATATATATAGGGAGATGTTAAAGTAAGAACCACTAAATAAAATAAGAATGGAAAATCATTTTCTGCCCTTCGATCATTAAAATCTATAGTGAATGCATCATCTTGGGGATGAATGCACCTAGCTAGGTTCAAATCTTGAAGAGAGCGAAATTTTTATTTTTTTCGAGTATAACAAAGTTGATAGCGAATGCATTAATTTTTACAGCCGATGTAATAATTTTAATAGTTCTCACGTTCTTAAAAAAAATTATAGTTCTCATCAGAACCACACCCTATATATATGGAGAGAGATGTTCATGTAAGAACCACTAAGAAAAATAAGAACGTAAAACCATTTTTAGTCCTTCAATCATCAATATCTACGGTGGATGAATGTAACACCTGAGTTTGAATTATGAAAGAAGCAAAAATTTTATTTTTTTCGAGTGCAGTAAATTTAGTAACGAATGCATTAATTTTTACAACAGATGCAATAATTTCAATAGTTCTCACGTTCTTACAATAATTATAATTCTCATCAGAATCATACCCTATATATATATATATATATATTTCTTATAATAACTAACCCCTATATATTGGATGATGTTTAAATGAGGGCCTTATTATAGTTTTATATGTAGGGCTTATTTGGTGCATGATATGAGATAAGCTGTGATATGTTTGATTGTAATGTCATGTTTGGTAGAATATCTACATCTGTAAAATATAATATGTTGCTTGTATTAGATTATATATAAAATTTTAATTTCTAAACTGTCCTTATAATTAAACTATTTAATAATGTCACTCTAATTGATATTTGGATAATTTAGTCAATAATATATTAATATATGCTATAATTAAGATTGGTATACATATATTGTCACATATGTGGTATGAAAAATTACACAAATCTGTATTATTTCATCGGACATTTGGATTTATAAAAGGTCGTATAATTCGTACTACTTCTTACCAAACAAAATATTAGAATGTAGTTATATTATACACCATAACCACTCGTACTAAACAAACCCCTAGTGTAGCGTGATCATGATAAATGTAGTGGCTATAATAATCAATCCTTATATATAGGACATGGTTCAAACGATAACCCTTATTTGAAATGAGAATAAAGAACCATTCTCAAAACCCTTCAATCGTGAAAATCTACAATGGATGTAGCATCTTATTGGATGAATGCAACACTTGGATTCAAATCCTGAAGGGAGCAATTTTTTTTCATAGTGCGATAAATTTCATTGTGAATGTTTCAGTATACTTCTAGTGCAGCATTCTTACATTTTCACGATAATGCAAACCAACCCCTATACAGGGAAAGGTTCAAATGAGAACCATAATTATTGTGAGAACAAATAACCATTTTCAACCCTTCAATCGTGAAGATCTACGGTAGATGCATCATCTTGATTTCAAATGCATTAATTTTAACAGTGGATACATTAATTTTAATAGCGAATACGTTTCTTAGGTTCTCACAAAAAATGTACTTCTCACGATAACCAACCCATATATATGGTTAAGTTATAGTGAGAATGACTATTTTCGTGAGAAATAAGAATAACAAATAAAATAATAAAAAAGTATGAATAAGTTATTTGTAATGCACGAATAATGTATTCGAACTCAAATGATGCATTAAGATGATGCATCCATCATAGATCTTCATAATCGATGGATTGAAAATAATTCTCTATTCTTATTTTATTTAGTGGTTCTTACATTAACCACTCCCTATATATATAATCTGAAATTAGTTACATAAGAATAAGAGGGTATACTTGCTAACATGTTACGTAGAAGAAGTTAGTTATATGTGTATGTACATGTATCTTAGTTATGGAGTAAGATGTTACTCACTTTCTTCTTTCATGATCATCACATATGTATAAAATCCATGAGCTGTCTCTTTCTTGCTTGCTATAAGTTTTTGCAACTTATAACCTCTAATTTATTTCTTAAAAATTAGTTCAGTTTATATGTACTTAATTCAAATTGATAGGTTAGAGTAATTGTGATTAATATTTATATATATATATATATATATATGTGTGTGTGTGTGGTTGAATAAGAAAAACTTTATAGAAATTAGTTCCTAGGTTGTACAATTTTTTTTTTTTTTTCACTTTTAAAAGATTTCTCTTTGGCATCACAATGAATTGGTACATCATAAAATCTCAAATTAGCTAGTTGAAAGATTTCCTTGCAGATACCAAAATCCCCTCTCTCAGTGGGTGTGTGTGAAAAGCCGGCCCCCCATATGGTATTAGTATAATTCACACCATAAAATCTCAGACTAGCTAGCTATTTTAAACTGATCTCTCTCTCTCTCTCTCAGTGTGTGCGAAGAAAAGCCCACATATTGTACTGCCAACAGTTTAATTCATTCTTGGTGAATACATACATACATAGTAGTAATGAAAAGTATATAGGAGTATTTGATTTTAAATGAAGCATATATTCGATATCTCAGTTTGTTTCGATGAAGATCTATGTAACTATACCTTAATTAATCAGGTCTAAACAGACAAATAACCTTCCATATAACCCAAAATATATATGCAGACAGCAGTGCTACTGTGTGTGTGTGTGTGAGAGAGAGAGAGAGAGAACCTTGAGGAAGAATAATCGAAGAGTTTGCCGGAGGCCGAGAAAACAATGAGGGCAATCTCAGCATCGCAGAGAGTAGAGAGCTCTCTAGCTTTCTTGAAAAGCCCTTTTCTCCTCTTGGAGAAGGTCACCTGCCTCGCCGTCAAGTTATCAATCTTCTTTATCTCAATCTTTTGCCTCACCATTTTTGATCTACACACAAACACACCACATTTACTTTATTAGTACATTGCAGTTGAAAAGACCGAGGCCGTACATGAGATGTATGTAGGTTTTTGGAGACATGGGCTTTCCATAAAATATTGCAAAATAAATATCTTCACAAGTACAAAGTGGAATCTCAGCAACAAAAGTAAAACCCTCACCTCAAATTCTATACCCAAATGGAAAATAATTATATTTATAGTAACAACCATGAAACATAATTTTCTTCATTTTATACTTTTAACCATAAACAGAAGAATTAAAATATATGGAGTACGTGGTACGAGAAATTTGCATAAAAATGGAAGATTTGCATCACCTGGGGGTGGGGGATGAGAGAGAATGCGAAGAAAACTGCCTAGAGAGAGAAAACTGAAAGCCTCCTAATCAACCTTAAAAGTTCCAGCAAATAATAGGAGTTGCTGCCAAAGCTTCTCCATAGAAGAGTGGGGTTTTGTGGTGGGGTGAGCATATAAACTATACAAATATGGATATTTTTTTATTTCTATATTTCATTTCTTGAAATTAACTTTCTTGGACGTTGGTAATGGTGTAATTAAGTACCATTTATTAGCCATAAAAACTTAGCTAGGCCACTATTCCACCAACAAATGTACTCGCAAGGTAATTGTAATTTAATGTTTTGTAAGAAATACTCCTTCATGTCCACGATGAGAACTCTTACATTTATGGTGGCCGGAAGTAGTATTTTTTAATTAATTACATGAAGTAATATATATATATATATATATATATATATATATATATATATATATATATATATCATTAATGTTAAAGTTGTTTTGAGTGGGGTAAAAATTATAATAGGGGTAGTTCTAATGGCATTGATTAGTTTGTTAATATTTTCTTGTCTTTTAGTTGTTGAGAGTTTAAACAATCCTACTCTTTATTGAGTTCGATTTTAATGTTAAAGACTAGTATTTAATTTTTATGCCTATTTTAATTCTTGTGTTTTTTTAACATATTCATTCTTGTTTTTTTATGCCTATTTTAATGTTAAAGACTATTAATTTTTATTTTATTGTATAATTGTAGAGAAATCAATTGATTAGTTGGCACTAATATATAAAAATAAAATTAAATTTACTTTAATTTGTCGAAATATAAATATAAAAATTATTATCCACACATATATTATGTGTGGTTTAAAAAAATTAATAGAGGTGCACACCAAATATAAAAATAAATTTCAGTAAATAAAATAAAACTTAAAAAAGAATTACCGCCATATAATAAATGTTACAAATAAATTTTCTGCTACACATTTTAAATGTCAATAACTAATTGAAAGTTTCAAATTGTTTCACCTACACATTTTTCAAAATATGTGTGGGTAATTATGTGTGGGTAAAACATCGATTAAGATTTGCATAAATAATTAATTAAAGCCAAAATATAAATGTAGCTAAAAATATGTTCCCACGTTTCTTACATGTCAAGAATAAATAATGATAAAAATTCATTACCCACACATAGATAATTTAGAATTATGTGTGGTTAATAACTTTTATTAGTTTGCCACGTTGGCGCAACAAATTTAAAAATAAATTTTATTATACATAAATAAAACTTAAAAATAACCGTAAAATAATAAATGTTGGTGAAGCATGAAATCAACGCCTAATCTAAAAAGCAATAATCGAGACAGGATTTACGTGGTTCGGTCGTCAAGACCTACGTCCACGGGAGATCTTCGAGTTCTTCCACTATACTTCGAGATGATTACATTTTACAAGTGTGTTGCTCTCAAATAAACTATCCTCCCTTAATGCTAATGTTAACCTTCTATTTATAGATGTGAGAGTGAGCCCTAAAGGCCTTAGGCCCATGAACTCTAATAATTGGATTTAGGCCCTTTAATGCCTTAATACACCTTAGTCTTGATTTGACCCATCTACGTTGTCCTTCGTTGGTGAAGCGGGTAACTCCGGCTCTAGCAAGGCCAGCTCTGCGTTTTGGCTGCACTGCTGTTCTACGCTACTGTGTTGCGCGGCTCTGCTGCATTGCTCTGGCTGCGCAGCGCTGCTGCGCTGCTCTGGCTGCCAAGTAACTTGGGTAGTCTGCGCCGCCAAGTCCCTTCGTCTGCGCTGCCGAGTCCCTTTGTCTACGCTGCCGAGTCCCTTTATCTGCTAAGGTCTTCAATTAAACCTGCGCTGGTTGGCTTCGTTCAATAAGAATAATAATAACAATAATAATAATCAAGTAAGATATTCTTGTATTGCCAAGCACAGCGCTGATGAGTATTCTAGTCCTCATCAGCTACTCCCCCTAGTCTGGTTGAACTGTGTCTTCTTCGTTGTTCAACCAGTGGTGTGTGATATAGAGTCAGCGCTGTACTGCTCTCCCGTGTCAATTAAGTATACATGATTCCCTGCACTTGTTAGATAAGAACTTGTCAATTTTTGTAAAAATAGTAAAGACAAAGTATTTCAGCGCTGCAAATGAACCAAGATAAAAGAGAGTAATTTTTCCTTTGGATTATTTGGACGTCATCAACGATAACTAACTTAAGGCTCAAATATCCGCAGAGCGGCTGAGTTACCACTTAAGGCTTATCCCCAGTATAACTTTCACGGCTTACGATGTTTCTGCGCGGAGCATAGACATTGAGGCCTTCGTCGTGCAATTAATGCCTTGAATTTTGCAATTAATGCCCTTGTCGTGCAATTAATGCCTTGAATTGTGCAATTAATGCCCTCGTCGTGCAATTAATGCCTTGAATTGTGCAATTAATGCCCTCGTCGTGCAATTAATGCCTTGAATTGTGCAATTAATGCCTTGAATTTTGCAATTAATGCCCTGAAGTTTTGCAATTAATGCCCCGAAGTTTTGCAATTAATGCCCCGGAGTTTTGCAATTAATGCCTTAGTTAAGATAGCTTTAGACGATCAGCGCTGAAGATGACTTAGGTAATCTGTGGTAGCTTAAACGAGACAATCACACTGACTGCACTGAGATAGCCGCAGTGGTTGCACTGATACAATCGCACTGACTGCGCTGAGATAGCCACACTGGCTGCGCTGAGATAATCGTACTGACTGCGTTGATATAGCCACACTGGCTGCACTGAGATAATCGTACTGACTGCACTGAGATAGCCACACTGGCTGCGCTTAGATAATCGTACTGGTTGCACTGAGATAATCGTACTGACTGCACTGAGATAATCGTACTGACTGTGCTGAGATAGCCACACTAGCTGCACTGAGATAGCCACACTGACTGCACTGAGATAATCGTACTGACTGCGCTGATGTAGCCACACTGGCTGCGCTGAGATAATCGTACTGGTTGCACTGAGATAGCCACACTGGCTGCGCTGATACAATCGCACTGACAGCACTGAGATAGCCACACTGGCTGCGCTGGTTAATCGCATTGGCTGCGCTGAGATGACTAAGATAGTTATGCTGATAATTTAAGCGCTGATTGTACTGAGATAACTAAGATAGTTCCCCCAGCCAAGACAACTGAAATGACTGAGACGGCTGCGCAGGCTGAAATAACTGAAAAAAATTGAGATTGCTGCGCAGGCTGAGATGGCCTACCCTGACTGCGCTGAGAAAGCTCAGATAAATTCTGAGGCTGATAGTTGCGCAGGCTGAGATAGCCTGTCCTGACTGCGCTGAGAAAGCTCAGATACATTCTGAGGCTTACAGTTCTGGATCGGGGCTAAGTTACCATTTAAGGTTTTAATATCTGCTACGCGGCTGAGTTGCCGTTAAGGCTCAAATATCCTGCTAAGTTTTTCGAGAAAACACACATGGTGGCATATACTCCACCCCTCCCTTAGTAACATGTGCATGATTCAACTAAACATGTTATGTGTATACTTGTGCTTGGTGTCCTTACTTGTGATGCTAATGGCAGCGCTGACATGACTATGGTCCCAAAGTATGTTATCCAAATTATGTTCCAGCTCCTAGCACTGCATAAGGTGTGCAGCTTCGTGTACTTAGTCAATTCATATTCTAGCCCTAGGCACATATGCAGAAGGTGTGCAGCTTCGTGTACTTAGTATCAAATTCCCAAGTCCCATCAGAAGATAATATAAATCATTAGTATGCCCAAGTGTTCAAGTAGAATATTTTTCAAATCTCAATCATGCTCACGTGCTTCGATAACTAAGATCATGTGTGAGAAACTTTAGTTCTGCGAGATACCTGAATCATCACTATTTAGTGGGTTTCCCGTGTTGTAATATAGTGTGTATCACACTTGTTCAAGTGTTTTTCCCAAAATATTCTTATCCTGTGCTGTAAGAATCCTCAAGTACCACTATTAGTAAAACATGAGAGCCCCTCTTAACAGGGCTATAAACTTATTGCGAAGATAATCCGAACCTTTGATCATGTAAAATATTGCTATACATTTATTGCTCAGCAGAGTATTCCTCGTTCTCAAAATCAATCAAGTAATAGTATAATTACACTATTAATCCTGAAATCTGTTCAATGATAACCGCAGTTCATCAATCAAAACTTAGGCGAAGTCTTATACTGTTTTAATCATCTCAAAGTTAATCAATCCCACGAATCATTCACATAACCGTGAATAATATCCCCTCGAGTTAATAGAATATCCAGGTAAGCATCATTAGCAAGCATGAACAGAGTGCATAATCATTTGGTGCTCTCTCTGCACCCCAATACATAACCAAATAACAGAGCTAATTATACCACAGATTCTAATGATTTTTCAAGAATTCCCATATCCGAACCAGTAGTCGGCCCCTTGATGCGCCTTTGATTATGGGATCAAGTAATTCATGCATGAATACTTTGTATATGCTCCTTGGGAAGTATATGTAACTTCATCTAGTTTAAAGCAAACAAATGCCAACATGCGAATCCAAGATTAGAAATGGCAGTTTACCCAACATGTGAATTCAAAAGACATCAAGTAAAATTGTCATATACTTATATATAGCATCTGGATTTTCCTTAGAAACAATCAATCATAGTAGACTGCTTTCGAAACATGATCAAGAAGGCAAAGGACGAGAAATACAAATGTTCATATATCGAGACACTAGTAAATAGAAGATAACTATATACGACTAGTCCCAACAGCAGCAGTCTCAAGCAAATCACAAGAAGCAAAGCAAAATTTTAGTAGCTGCAATACATCTTTGATTTTCATATATCCCTAACTGATTCAAAGAGAGATAGATGTCTTAGCCTCTGTTTTTTATTTCTTCGACAGCTTGCCACTGCCCTCGTCGGAGAAGCTCGGCGTTGGTTTGCTGTGGCAGTCAGTTGACCCTGGTTTGCTGCCACTTTGGAGCTTAGTTGGAGCCTCAGCTTCTTCTCTCTCCGCCGCTGGTCCTTGTCGAGCTTGAGACTCCTGCTGCCAACACTATTCACCAGCTAAATGGGAAACCATTCTGGCCCATTGACCCTTGCACCAAGAATTCGAATCCAGTTATAAGAAATCGTAAAGAAAAAGAGTAATTAAGAGATTGAAGCTGGCATGTAAATAATCGAGAAAAGTCCTAGGAAAATAGGGGCTGAGCCATGACTGATCGAGCTTTGCCCTGAATCGAAGAAATCGAACCGAAGAGGACGAGGTGTCTGTAGGCGTAGCTCTGGTCGCGGCGGCGGCACACGGCATGAATCGGCGACAGTGCGCGGCCTTTGCGCGGCGGCGACGCGCGGATCTGTGCTTTCACGAAGGCCTGAACGGCGGCGCTTTGTCCAGATTTGGAGAGAATGACGAAATCGACGGAGTTGCGCCGCATTTTCCCAGATTTGGTTCTTAACCCAAATTCAAAGAATCAAAACCAAGAAATTCAGTGGAATTGCAGTCAATCCCGGTTTGAGTTTAGAAACCGAGAAGGAAAATTTAGTCACGCCCAAAACTTCGCAGATCGAGAAGAAAACCCAGTTGAGGCTCTATTTTTCGTTGAAAATGAACTAAATTAGATTTTTCAGAAATTGCCCACTGATTTGGGAAGACGAAAGACGAATAAGCGGACATGGCAGTCCAATCACCGAGAAATCGGAGCGACATAAACCCATATCAGAACTGGAGTAGCTTGGAGATGGTGACGACCCCAAATCAGAGCTGAATAGGTTGGATTCGAATCTAGTATTTGCCGGATCCAGACTTTCCCGACGTAGTTGACCGAGAACGAGCTTCTAGATTTCGAACTGGAGTGCCGAATTTTCGCTAAAAATAGGAGAATTTTTTTGGACCCAATTTTGTCTTCGAAATTTGTGCAGAATTCGATGTAGGCTGAGAAGAGAGTCAAAATTCGATCCCCACCAATTTTTTTTTGATGAACAGTGATCTCCTCCGGTGAACAGTAACCTCGATGAACCGTCACCCAACATCCCTAGAAATTCCCATTTTTAGAGGCTCGTTGGAACTCACGACGTAGCCCCCGTTTCCCACAGACGGCGCCAGTTGGTGAAGCATGAAATCAACGCCTAATCTAAAAAGCAATAATCGAGACAGGATTTACGTGGTTCGATCGTTAAGACCTACGTCCACGGGAGATCTTCGAGTTCTTCCACTATACTTCGAGATGATTACATTTTACAAGTGTGTTGCTCTCAAATAAACTATCCTCCCTTAATGCTAATGCTAACCTTCTATTTATAGATGTGAGAGTGAGCCCTAAAGGCCTTAGGCCCATGAACTTTAATAATTGGATTTAGGCCATTTAATGCCTTAATACACCTTAGTCTTGATTTGACCCATCTACGTTGTCCTTCGTTGGTGAAGTGGGTAACTCCGGCTCTAGCAAGGCCAGCTATGCGCTTTGGGTGCACTGCTGTTCTACGCTACTGTGTTGCGCGGCTCTGCTGCGTTGCTCTGGCTGCGCAGCGCTGCTGCGCTGCTCTGGCTGCCAAGTAACTTGGGTAGTCTGCGCCACCAAGTCCCTTCGTCTGCGCTGCCGAGTCCCTTTGTCTACGCTGCCGAGTCCCTTTATCTGCTGAGGTCTTTAATTAAACCTGTGCTTGTTGGCTTCGTTCAATAAGAATAATAATAACAATAATAATAATCAAGTAAGATATTCTTGTATTGCCAAGCACAGCGCTGATGAGTATTCTAGTCCTCATCAAATGTCACGAAAATATTTTTGCCACACATTTTAAATGTCAATAACTAATGAAATTTTTTTTATGTGAATTACCTACACATTTTGAAATTATGTGTGGCTAAACTACCACACATTATTATGTGTGGGTAATTATGTGTGGCTAAAAACTCAATTTCTTGTAGTGCGGAATTCACACGTGAAGTGGAGTTAATTTCAGAACATATTTATTATTCCATTGAGCTAATCAACAAACACACATAGCCCAAAAGCCATTAAATCGGGCTGTAGATACAATTGGAGATACAATTTGGAGGGTTTGTGTGTATTTCTTTCACTTGTTTGAGTTAAGAGAAAGAGTAATTTAATTTTGGGGGAAATGAGATTGATTAGGCGTGGGGGAGTTGGTTTCATAGTTTTAATTAGTGAGTTAATTGTGTGGGTTAATTGCATAGATTAAATAAAAGTGTGGATTTATTAATGACATAAGTTGTAAATAAATTAAAAAGTAAAGGGTATGAATGTACAGAAAGGTAAACATGGCACTTTTTCGTGGACAAAAAAAGGGGTAAGTAGAGCACTTTTTCGTGGACAGAGGGAGTATTATATTGTATACAAATGAGATCTCTATGCCATACAATTAAAGGTGAGAAATTTATTACATCGCATATAGACAGAACCTCTACACCATATAATAATACAAAGATGAAAATTATAATACACCGCACGCACGTATGATTGAAATCAAGATCCTCGCAATTGAGAGTCTTGTGATGCCTCAATTTTGTTGTTTGAGTTAGGTTTCACATGCGAAGTAGTATATATTATTGAGTATGAGTGTTACACCTTTTGTGGATAAATGAATAAAATAATTATATTAATTTATTGTAATTGGATAGTGATGAGGACTAGAATACTCATCAGCGCTGTGCTTAGCAATACAAGTATATTTTACCTAATTATTATTTGTTATTGTTATTATTATTAAGTAAATTAACCAGCGCAAGTTTAAGTGAAGACTCGGGATAATAAAAGGTTCAACCGAAGCGCCTGCGCAGTCGAGAGAACCCAAAGTACCCGCGCAGTCTAGAGGACCCGAACCCCCTGCGCCGTCTAGAGGATCCGAAGCGCTTGCGCAGTCACAAACTAACGAAGCTCCCGACGCTGAAGGCTCAAGTTAGAAGCTAAAGTTAAATGTGCTATAGCACTGAGGGGCTTTAGGCCCAATTATCTAAGGGGTGGGCTTAAGGCTTTAGGGTTTATTTTTCCATGCTTATAAATAGAAGCTTAGTAGTGGGTTAGAGGGCATCTTATTCTTTCATACACCACTTGTAAAGTGTAAACTCTCTAAAAGTATAGTAAAAACAACGAAGAACCTCCCGTGGATGTAGGTCTTAGTGACCGAACCACGTAAATAATGCCTCGTTTATTGCTTTATAATTATATGTTGATTTCATGCTTTATCAGATAGAGCTATATATATACCATTTACACCACATAAATAATTTACGCTAATTTAGTTTGATATTATGATTTTGTGATAATTTTGTGATCAGAGTTGTATAAATATAATATGAAAAATATAAAAGAAAACATGATGTACTAGAAGATCATTTTTTTAATCGAATTTCGAGAGGAAAAAATTGAAAAGGAAAAGAGTAGTTTCTACTAAAATACAAGTTTGTACATAATTCATTATTCTCCTTTGACGAATGCGAGGACACTTGTGAGCGCCGTGAATGTGTACGCTGCATTTATTTTATTTTTACCCGTAATACTCCTTCCGTCCGACTGTATCCGAGACTCTTTCTATTTTAAGCGTCCCACTGTAAGTGAGACCTTTCCATATCTGGTAATAATTAACTTAAAATTAGGGGACCTTAATTATCATCCAAAATATAATTCAAGCCTAAATTTCGGCCTAATCTCTCGAATTGCCTGGCACTTTCTATTCTATTCCAGCTTGGCACTCCTCTCTCGAATCTTCTCTCAAGAAACCCTAATCTCTCCATTTTCGCCTCTCTTCCCTCTGAAACTAGGTCGCCGCCCTCTCTCCTCTCTGAATCTATGGTCAATACTCTTCCGACGATGACGATGGCGGCAGCGATGAGTGGATAAACCCTTGCCGCCCCCCACCCTCTGAATTACCCTTGCCTCCCCTCAAATGCCGATGGTGTCGAGGATCCCTGTGGGCTCGCCGGCGGTGGGGCAAACCTCACTAAGCCGTGGAGATATGGTAATTTGAGGAATCCTCGTCTCCCTACACCTTCTATCCCGCCGTCTTCTCTCATCCGTAAACTTTTCCCTGCGTTGACGAAAGTGAGCGGTGGGAGGGTAGACGCGAACCGTTCCCCTTTGACTTGCCAATTATTTCAATGATGAGCTTGTTTGATACCCTCTACTGATGGGACGAATTCGGTCCCGCCTCAAGCGGGATTTGTGCACAGAGGTGACTGTGAGCCGTCTATCAGGTCGGCCGGTCACGGTACTCGAGAGGGAGGCCTACTTCTCGGTACCTTTGATGATGAATTGTAGATGTGGTACTTACATGTTGAGTATTTTGATTGCGCAATCGTTCTTTTGATATTTATGATGTTTATGTTTGAAATTCAGCTTTCACAGGTTTATTCATACTAAAACCTTTGTGATCTGCTTAAAACTGTGGCAAGTTCAATCTATAGCTCTAAGAGCGAGACTGTTTATTTTTCGGCTTATGTCCACTGAGTATTTTATACTCAGCCCTGCATGTATTTCTAAATGTGCAGGATGAGCAAGGAGAGAGATCGGAGGGCTGCTGGAGGGTTTGTTGTTTCATATGACTTTCGAGTACCGTATTCTGCTTGTATACGGTAGTGTGAGAAGTTGAAGGCTATGTCCTTTGAACTTAATTAAGATTTTCACTCTCAGCTATATGTCTTCATACATATAGTCTGATCATGTTTTGCTGTGCTACCCTGAACAATAAGAATCCTTGTAAATATTTAGCTATACTCCCTTTGTTTCGTTGACTAGAATACTGATGCTTTTGGTTTTATAAAGCCGACAATATTTCTATTAAGGTTGATGTTAGTTTATTTGCTTTAGTTTTAATTATTAGTAGCTTCCGCTTGATGAGTCATCTAGTTTCACTTGTTTTACCTTATCATTTTATTAGTCGTATCGATACCCGATCTACGCTATCACTGGCTAGATGTCGGGCTGCGACAAAGCCTCAGCCAAATTCGAATTACTCTCACAACAGATGAATTCTTGAAGACCATATCCACCAACAGATCTATTCAAGACCTCTCCTATAAATAGAGCTCGAGGATCATTTCAATCTTCACTGATTCAAAAGCACAAGCTGAAATGCTGCCAAAATTGCAACTCAGCAATTCAAAGCCTTCAAAGATTTGAATCGAAGAAGAAAATACCCAAAGCCCAAAATCAGACTACTGATTTCGTACATTCTCTTAGATCCTTAGGCAAATACTTTGTATATCCAAAGCCTAAGTTCCGATTACAGAGAGCCTGTTCTCTGTGATCTAGTTGGTACTTCGAACCTCCTTTCAACTGAGCGAAAATAGTGTTTGAGTATAGCGGAGTTCAGACCAGTGTTTTGACTCCAAGAGATCTTAGCCATCCGCTGAAAAGGTATTATTGTGTCTTAGCGTGCGAAGATTGAGCGAGAAATCCAATCAAGTATGTTGGTACTGAAAATCTGATTTTCAGTTGTAAGGTTTGTTGTGCACCCGTAAGCACTAGCCCAGAGTGTTTGTTAGTGTGATCAACTGATCGTGGACATATGAACTTGTTCCGAACCACGTAAAAATCCTTTATCGTTTATTGCTTTCAGTTTTACTTTCTTATCTGTGCACAAACGTCTCTTTAACTGAAACTGATTAACTGCAAAGTGAAACCATAATCTGACAACGTGATAATCAAAGGCTTTTTCAAAAGATAAGTTTTCCACTGCCAGTGTTATTAGTCTAACTGATAAATCTTCGGATAATCAGTAAGATTCATAACATTCATCTGTTTTAAAATCAAAACTGAAGCTCTACGCTAATATCAGTTAAAGCCTTGTGCTTAATTGATATCTTTACTGAAGTAATTTCAGTATCAGTCTTGAACCTTTGTTTAACTGGGTTTTCGTTAACTGTCAGTATCAGTTGATACTTTTTCAGTTAACTTCAAAAGGTTGGTTTTGAAAAATAGCCTATAGGTGTATTCTCCCCCCCTCCATACACCTATTCTAGACCTTCCAGGATCTAACAAAAGGTCTCCTTAGTGTAGTTAGAACTTAGAATCAAGTCAAGCAAATGTGGGACCACTAACGATTGACATAATGTCTTTATCCAATTCTCCGTCACAATTCAATCAATTCTGGAGTATTAGTTATCGATATAATATATAAATGAGGAGTTTTTTTCCTCCAACTTTGTCCTCATTTTTTTCTCTCTTCTCCCACAATTTTTTTCACTATTTTAATCCCTATTTTGTTATATAATTTAATTCTTTTTTAAACATCATCAAATTTGATTAATGAAGAAATATTTAATATGCATCTTAAATTTAAGTTCGTGACAAAATATTTAATAGGGTTTAAAAATCATAAAAAATGAATTTAAAATTAATAAGTTATGAAAACTTTAAAATATTTGATGTTCTCTCTCTTCGTTAAAATCTTAAAACTTTTTATTTTTGTTTGTATATGAAAATCTTTATTTATTTATTTATTTATTTATTATGACGTGTAATACTCTAATAATAATGAGTAGTGTAAATTTTCATTATCAAATACTTTAAAATTATTTAATAACTATAATTATCATTACAATTTGTACAAAGTTGAAATTTTACATTTTTAAATTGAAGATTTTATTATGTAATTGATGTGAATTATTTTATTTTATTTTATTTTAAAAATATATTAAACATTTATTTATATTTTAATTATATTTAACATTTATACTTATTTATTTAAACTTATAATTTAATTTCTATATTCGCCTTGCATCGCACGGATGGACATACTAGTTGATAAGAAAGATAAGTGCATTTCTAGCTATTAAACGTTTATTTTTTTATTTTTTAAATTAAATCTTTAAATTCTCTTGCTATGTTGGTCTTTACTCTTTAGATAATTAATTTTGCGGCTTGGTCAATCCAATTTCTACTATTTTTCGTTATATTGATCCTCCAGATTTGCACTTCCTCTTAATACTTCCTATGTATCACTTTGATATTACGGATTGTTTCTTCATGCGAAAATATAATTAATATTATTTAAAAATATAATTTATATGTAATTATTCTATTTTTACTCTTATTCATTATTCTACATATTATCTCCCTGCACACATATTAAATAAAGATTTTTTAATAAAAAAATATAACATAATTTAAGAAGTAGACTATATCTTAAAACATCCTTGAAAAAAAGTAAGAGACTATCAAAACAGAACGAAGAGAATATAATTAATCGCACATTTTATAACATAATACTTCTAAATCTCAATCACACGAAAAAGGAAGTATGATTTCTACTTTATCACTTGCGAATAAAAATAAAATAAAATTGGCATCCTAAAAAATATTAATATCATTGTCATATCCAAAGCAATTTGGGGAGACGAAACAAAAGAACTTTTAGTAGAGGATATTTCTGTAACTCAGTGTTTCATATTCGATTCACATCGAAATTTGTATATTGCGCGAAGATTATTTTCTGTATAGTGCCATGGGCCATTCTATGCAATTTGGGTAGCATCTGCATCACATAGCGTCGACACGTTTCGATTATCTAGACATGCCGGACAACTTTGCTTTGTTCTTAAATTAATACATTTGTGGGCTTTTATTATACAAATTTAATTCACTCATTTGCCTTTCATGCTAATACGATGATCTATCATAAAACGATCGTATTTTAAATCATCTATCATATCTAACCTAGTACATCCATTCACATGAAATTAAATGTTTTTTAAATAAATAAGTTATTTAATTTAATTTAGAAATATAAAATAAAATAAAAATAATGATACTAAGATATAGTATATATATATATATATATATGGTTAGTATCTAGTGAGAATCTTAAAATTAGTGACACCTAAGAACCATCCTACACCATTGATTTTAGAAAATCCTACGGTTATGATTAAAAATCTTGTAGTTTAATATATACTTAGTTTTGATATTATTTCTACTGAATTAAATTAGAAAGGGTAGTTTTGGAACCTCAATAAACAACTAATATGGAAGGAGAATTAAATGATTCAATGGATCCCTTAATTTCCGCATTGAATATCCTATGCAATCAATTTCTTTTACACCTTTACGTCTCCTCATGGTAAACTTCGCCGCCCTTTTACTTCCTCCATCAATCACTTTTCTTCTTCCATTAGAGAAACCTCCATTGAAGAAACTTTTCTTGTTCATTGTCATCTATCTAGCTCGGCTAGAATCCGAGATTGAAGGTATAATTTTCGACTTATTTGTTGCTTTCTTCTTCAATTGTTCATTGACTTTGATTTAATTTATTTCGCCGCTTGTGGTGTTTGGTCTAAACTTATGGTGTTTGGTTTAATCTTTATATCAATACCTAAAGCCTGTTCATTAATAATTACCGATGTATCCATTTTTAGATGGTGTTGTTCCTACATTTCAAAGAAAGATGACAAGGAGAACGGCTCATACGACACTTAATTAAATGCGAAGATATCACATGTGATTAGTAGATGTTATCCATGAATTAATTTAGTATGTTCAAAGTGAATGACAATACTTTTCATGAGAAATATATTTTATTGATTCTTTATTCATCCATCATTTTATGTAAAATATGTTCGAGTATGTGTTGCTTGGTATTAGTATTCTTCTGATTGTGAATGGAATTTAAAGCGTGTATGTTATTGTTCGAGTAATACATAGATATATTCAATGAAGTATGTTCAATGATTTCACTTTTTTTTGAGCAATTGATTCCACATATTTTGATTGCACTACAAAAAAAAATGCTTTTAGTGGCGACAATTTTTGTCACTATATGTGCCAAAATCGTCACTAAAGCATTCCACTGACAACTTTTGTGGTCGTCGGTAAGTCGTGGCTATATCAACCGTCGCTAAAAGCTATAGTGACGACGACAAAATATATATTTGTTCATTGACTGTTAAAATATAAAATCTATGCATAAAGATTTTGTATGTATGTGTTTGTCTTGTTCATTTATGTTGAAGACCCCCTCCCCTCCCCCCGGAGATTTGTTGATTTCCGACGGTTGGGGAGATTTTCGGTGTGTATTGAAGAGATTTCTTGAATAAAGCATGAATCTATGAATCTCCGTGGGTGGCATTGCTGTGACAGGAACAACCAAATATAGACATGAACAATATCACTCATATTCACACGCACTATGTTCATATCCAAATACACACATGAACAACCTACGATTTATTCAAGATCAAAATATTCATGCCAAAATCCGACACGAACAATGTTATGTTCACATGAACAAGTAATTGTTAATGTACAATATGCATGAACAAAGTCCAAGAACAGGTCACATACCTATGTCATGAATATCGAATAAGAATGAGTCATGAACATCATGCATGAATACTGTAAATGAACAAGTCGTTCATGTATATATAATATGCATGTGAATTATAAGCATGAAAATTGACTTAAAGAAATCTACCAAATTAAATATTCAACCGTGTGTTAGTGGAATCAAAGATATGATTAAAATATTGAATCTCCAAACGTGCGATAATGGGGAATGCATGATATGGTAAAATTTCAACCTTCCATAATTAAGAGATATGTTTGCATGATATTAGGACAGTTACAAAAAAAAAAAAAAAAAAGTAAATGACCGAATCAGCCTTTCCAACAAAAATATAGACTAATTACTAATCTAAATATCAACCGTTAGATTAACCACAATCAATGGCCTAAGATGGTTCTTAGGTGTCACAAAAAATGAAGTTCTCACAGGATCCTCTCCCTATATATATATATATATATATATATATATAGGGTTGAGTTCAACAGAGAATTATCTTTTTCGAGAGAACGAACAAATCTATATATTTTACGAACAGATCAACATAAGTAATGAACAGACGTATTTAATAAAAATATAGAAAAACTCGCCACCAGCAGGATTCGAACCCGGGGCAAATTGTTGTTCATGCGGTACATTGATCTGTTCATTAAAACTATAGATCTGTTCGTTTTTATTTTGTGAATTCTCTATTCTCCACAATATTTAGCTTCTCTGTTGAACCCTTCTCTCTCTCTCTCTCTCTCTATATATATATATATATATATATATATATATATATATATATATATATATAGGGACACGCTCCAGTGAGACCCCCTATTTTTCGTGAGACACTGAGTACAGTGAATAAGACGTATATACTAATGAACAAGGGCCACAAGGCAGTATATACTGATGAATAATGAAATTTAAAAACTTCGTAATGAATAAGATATATAAACTGATGAACAAGACAGTCTATACCGATGAACAATGCAGCATATACTGATGAATAACGAAATTTAAAATATTTCGCTCCCTCTAGGATTCGAACCCTGAGAAAAAAAATTCTCCCTCTAGATATCAGCCATATGATTGATGAAATAAACACACGAGATCGTGTCTCAGGTCTCACTATAAATATGAGGTCTCATTGGAACGCTCCCCTATATATATATATATATATATATATATATATATATATATATATATATATATATATATATATATATGGGACCGCTCCAATGAGACCCCCTAATTTTAGTGAGATCTAGGGCACGATCTGGTGCGTTTATTTTATCAATCCTATGGCTGATATTGTATCTGGAGGGTGATTTTTTTTCGCAGGGTTCGAATCCTGGAGGGAGCAGAATATTTTAAATTTTGTTATTCATCAGTATATACTGCATTGTTCATCAGTATATACGGCCCTGTTCATCAGTATATATGTCTTATTCATTACGAATTTTTTAAATTTTATTTTTCATCAGTATATACATCTTGTTCATTAGATATACGTTTTGTTCATTAGTATTATATGTCTTATTCATTGTACTCATGTTACATAAAAAATAGGGGGTCTCACTGGAGCGCGCCCCTATATATATATATATATATATATATATATATATATAGGGAGAGGTTCAAATAAGAACCACTAAATAAAATTAGAACAGAGAACCATTTTAAGCCATTCGATCATCAAGATCTACGGTGGATGCATCATCTTGGTGGATGAATGCAGATCTTGGGTTCGAATCCTGAAGGGAGCAAAAAATTTATTATTTTCGGATGCATTAAATTTAATAGCGAATGCATTAATTTGTATAGTAGATGCATTGATTTTAATGGTTCTTATGTTCTCACGATAAGTGTGGTTCTCACTATAACCGCACCCTATATATATATATATATATATATATATATAGGGTGTGGTTCTAGAGAGAACTACATTATTTGTGAGAACGGAAGAACCATCAAATCTAATGCATTCACTGTAAAAATTAATGCATCCGCTGTTAAAATTAATGCACTAAAAAAAATAAAAAAAAAATGCTCCCTTCAGGATTCGAACCCAGGATCTGCATTCATCCAACAAGATGATGTATCCACCGTAGATCTTGATGATCGAATGGCTGAAAATGGTTCTCCGGTCTTCTTTTATTTATGGTTCTTTCCTGAACCTCTCCCTATATATATATATATATGTAGGGAAATGAATGAAATATCCTTGCCCTTGTTTTGATGATACCAAAATCCCTTAGTTCCTTTCTATAGCTTTAGTATTTTTCGTTGAACTCAAGTGTTAGAGTTCAAAGTGCTTAGAATAGGATTCTGGCTTGCTGACTGATGGACAAAAGACCGCGCAACTAAAGTCATTCTGACTGAAGCATCATGAGACATTCCCTGACTGAAGATTGAATGCAAGTACTAGTCAGAAGCTACTCAAAGGATTCATGTCATCGTAGAACTGAAGCAAAGTGAAAGTACTAACAACCTTTCTACTCTCGACTGAACCAAGGAGTATCAGACACGCAACATCAAATGCCATGTACAGAGCATTAAATGCAGAGGATTTGACGATCGTTCTTGCATGGACCAAACTTCCTCTTTTCGTGTAAAGCTGCAGAAGTAACACTACTACAAAAATGCACATACATAACGCTTCATACATAACGGTTTTTTTAAAAAACCGTTATGTATGAGCGCATTTTTGGAAAAGATAACGGTTTTCACAAAAAACCGTTATCTATGTACTGTTGTCCATGGAAATAGATAACGGTTTAAGTTAATCCGTTATGTTTATGTGTTATCTATTAGTTTCATACATAACGGTATTACAAAACCGTTAAGCCGACCGTTATCTATGAGCATCTTTTTATAACGGTTGTTTTAACAGTTATATATGAGCGCCTCAAGACTGTTATGTATTGTTTTTTATAATTATTTTTAACTTTAATAATATTATAAAAAATTAAAATCCTAATTTCCTAATACAAACTAGCCAACCCACAGTCTCCTTCTCTAAAGTTTCTTCTCTAAAATTTTAGGAAGTATCCCTCTCTCTCGCCACTCTATCTTGATTCCGGTTCGCAACCACCATGAATCGCCGCCTCCCTCTGGCGCGACGAGGTCGGCGCCTGTTCTTCTTCCTCCTCCTCCTCTCCTTCCCTTTTGTGCCCTATTTCTTCCCCAAGAACAAAATCCCCAATTTCTAGGGCTTTCAACCTCCCTTTCATCTCTGAATTTCGCCCCTCCGGTGAGTCCCGCCACTGTCGACGCCTCGCCCAGTTGCTCCCTGCCTCAGGTAACACCTTTTCTCTCTCTCTCTCTCTCTCTCTCTCTCTCTCTCTCTCTATCTCAAGATCTATTTCTCTCTCCCTTTCTCTGCTCTCCCTCTCGATCTCCATCTCTCCTGTTCTCACCGCCACCTTCGCACCTTCGCACCGCCACCGACGTCTCACCCACCATCGCACCGCCACCGAAGTCTGCTACCTCCGGTGCTTTGTCCTTGTCCATCGCGTCTCTCTCTCTCTCTCCCATCGTTCTTCTCGGTCTTCCCCACCTCCAAATTCTAAACCCTAGGTTGTCGCAGGCGGCTTGTCATCGATGCCTCTCAGGAAAGCCAACTTTCCCCTCACGACCTATCTCGCGCTTCTCTCTTTTTCCAAGTTTGCGTCTCCCTCACTTCGAAAGCTTTGAGCATCTGATTCATGTAAATCAAATCAGTGTTTTGTGGTTTTTCCCCCCTTTTTGCAAATTTGTCTAATTTTTCCATTTTTTTTGTTGATTTTAGGCGGTGGTGAGTAATTTGGAAGATGCTCAAGAGTTGATAGATACAGCGATATCGACGGTGTTGAAGGGAGAGTAAGCCGGTGTACATAGGAGGTTGTGAATAATTTCAAATCGCTGAGTAATTTTGCTAAGGTTTTAATTATGGAACTTAATATCAGAATTAGTTACAATTGTTTGCGAATTGCTGGTGGTTGAATTTTCTGAAAATTTTATGTTACGCTTCAGCGTGGAATTGTTCTCTTGCTATGTTTATGTTATGTTTATTGCTTCTGTATTGCGCCTCTGCTTCTTGATTTTGAATAAAATATTATATTTTTGTAGCTCGGTCTTTTGATTAAAGATGTCATTTCTGTGAAACCCCAAAGTTTCTATTGGGTGCAGGTCTTGGGTGGGTTGGATTTTTATGTATGAGCTAATTTGGCGTAGTAGCATGATGATTTTATTCAATCAGCCTCTAATACAACCGCGTGTTCAAGGTGCCTAGCATTTGATTTCAAGCTAGCTTAGAGTTTTGTGATGAAGCAAGTTGGTCTAATGGTAATTATATATAGGAAAGTTTGGCATCAAAGACCTGCTTGTTTGAGGTCCATCCATTGCACTCATACTGGTACTCATTATTCTATTCATCTTGCATTTCTTCCTTATATTCCTTAACCAATTGCATGCAATTTCTCTTCCAGGCGATCAGAACATTGTTGAAACCGTTGCTAATGTGCTTACTTCACTTCCTTTTATTGCCATCGGACTCCATGCCCCAAGGTGATATCAAACGACTTCGCATGTGTCTTAATTTTGTTACTTGTCATATATATTTTACTCTGTTTCTCCTGTAGGAAAAATGTGAATTGTAAAATATACGCAAATTCATTGATTGGAGTGGGAGTTGCTTCAAGTTTCTATCATGCTTCAAGAGGGAGATTGAGGAAGTATCTCAGATGGGCTGACTACACTATGATCGCAACAGCTACCGTGGTAATTACTTACTCTCAAACTTAATCTTTTCTTGAACAGCTGCTTCTTAGCAAAATTACGCTTTAATTGGCTTCAATTGGCAATTGTGATTGGCAGTGCCTATCAAGAGCACTTAGGAAAGAGAACCCCAAGTTGTCAGCATAAGCTTTGTTTCTGCCCATACAACCCCTCATGGTTTCAGCAGTCCACACAGGAATTATGGAGGTATTTTTTTCATTACCACTCTGACTTTGTCTCTCCAAGGTGATATCAAACGACTTCGCATGTGTCTTAATTTTGTTACTTGTCATATATATTTTACTCTGTTTCTCCTGCAGGAAAAATGTGAATTGTAAAATATACGCAAATTCATTGATTGGAGTGGGAGTTGCTTCAAGTTTCTATCATGCTTCAAGAGGGAGATTGAGGAAGTATCTCAGATGGGCTGACTACACTATGATCGCAACAGCTACCGTGGTAATTACTTACTCTCAAACTTAATCTTTTCTTGAACAGCTGCTTCTTAGCAAAATTATGCTTTAATTGGCTTCAATTGGCAATTGTGATTGGCAGTGCCTATCAAGAGCACTTAGGAAAGAGAACCCCAAGTTGCCAGCATCAGCTTTGTTTCTGCCCATACAACCCCTCATGGTTTCAGCAGTCCACACAGGAATTATGGAGGTATTTTTTTCATTACCACTCTGACTTTGTCTCTTCAATTTTGCTACACTTCTCTTCTTGTATGCTGTGGTTTGAGCTCACAATATATATTGCGTTTAGGAGTTTTCCAGCCTTTGAGTAATCATGATGAAGTTGCATTTTTTAAATTATGTGCATACAATGAAGTAGAAAATGAGCTGTAATGATGATGAAAATGGGCTTTTAGTTTGGTTGATGCATTTGGTTTCTGTTGTGATTTAAGGCGTTTCGAGCACTGCTTGCATTTAACATAATGATGCTATACTGTGATAGGGATACACACATAAGTTTGAGATTGCAGAGACATGTTTTGGAGAGATGGGAAGCCATTTAGGATAATTGGAGGAGACTTGCATTATTTCCGAGTGCATCCTAAGGTATGTAAGGTCACTATTATGTTGGTATTTTTTTTACCTTGGACCGAAAAGGTATATACAGAATACAAGAGTTTTCATGAGATAGAGATTACATTTCCCTTTTCGGAAGCTACAATAATGTAGTATGCCTCCCTATTTTGCTTATGCATTACATTAGCCATGGTCCCTTTGTATATAGGAAATGATTAAGCTACTGACTGCATTGTTGTAGTCTTCATTCCTTATAATTACCCCTGCAGCATTTCTGGGTGTCCTGAAAATTTATATTATTTTGTGTTGCAGTTGTGAGTGTTGGTGCAGCTCTCTTCTTGTTACAGCAGCTTGCTGGGATCAATGCAGTTGTTTACTACTCTTGATGCTCTATATAGTGATTCTTTGTTGGCTCTTTGTATGATTTTGTGGCAGGTTTCTGGTGGATTAAATGAGTCGTACGTTGAGCTGAAGAGGCTTGTGAATTCCCAAGAAAAGTTGTACCATATGGCTAGCTAGTTGCATATTTAATATGTTTAGTATTTTTGTAAGGCATAATAGTATAGATAGAGCAGTTGTTGAATTTTGACTATATTCAAATCTTGTATGAATTCTTTTTTATGATAATAATATAAAATTAAATATTTTGGATGATATATAATATTATTATTGTTGGTTTTATCATTTATATTGTTATGTATAAATTAATAGATAACGGAGAAATAGAAATCTAATTACGGTAAAAAACGTTATGTAACCGTTATACATAACGGATTACCAAACGTTATTAATATCAAAAAACCGTTATGTATAGGTGTGTACATAACAGTGAATATTAAACTTTCATGACGGTTTGAAACGTTATGTATAATACTATAGATAACGGATATAATCCGTTACTTATATATAAACAATCGTTATGTATAATAGAATAGATAACGGATATAATACTATAGATAACGGATATAATCCGTTATGTATAATAGAATAGATAACGCTTAAATCTCCGTTATGTATGAAATCCACATACATTACACCATTATATATTACGGATGTTTTCGCACATAGATAACGGATAAAATCCGTTATCTATGAGCGAATCTGGCGTAGTGTAACAAGCTCCAAGACTACTCCGGTTCAAATTCAGTATGAATGAGCTTGCGAAGATTGCCACCTCAGCCCATAAAGTGAAAACATCTCACAACAGAAGGAATTTCCAAAACCTTCTATCCAACAGAACTATTCAGAACTCCACCTATAAATAGCGCCGAGGATCAACCGCAAATCTTCACTGATTCAATTACATAGCCAAAGCTCTACAGAAATTGCTACTCAAGCTCAACCTTTCACAAAAGATTGAATTGAAGAAGAGAGTCATCAAAGCTTAAGTCATCAGAACATCTGATCACCAAAACTCTCTTAACTTTCTAGGCATATATCTCATACATATCCTAAGCCTAGAATTTGATTACGCGAGAGCCTGTTCTCAAGTAATCCTAGTTGGAAGATAAGTTCAAACCTCTCTTTGTTTAGAGTTAAGTGTTTGAAGTTAGAGCGACCAGTGTTCTGACTTAGAGTTCTTAGTGTGTGTTATCACACTAAGAGGAGAAAGAGAAATCCAACCCGGTGTGTTGGTGCTAGAATGGTTGTTTCAGTTGTTTAGGTTTGCTTTGCACCCGTAAGCATTGCAGTCAGGTATGCTATGCACCCGCAAGCACAAGCGAGTGATTGTCAGATCATCTTCTGGCCGTGGATGTAGGAACGTTGTTTTCCGAACCACGTAAAAATCCCTTGTGTTCTTACTTACTTTTATATTCAGTATTTGCGCATATCTTTGTTTCTATAATACTGACTAACTGAAAAGAGTAACTAAGAGATTCTCTGTGAAGAAAATCTTTCAAGGTTATTTCACTAAGTTTAATATTTCGCTGCTAGAGTTATAGGTTTAACTGATCAATCTTTCGATAGTCAGTTAAATAAGTAACTCTACTATGTTTTACTTACGACTGAAGCCTTAATTGGACTGAAGTTAATTGACCAGCTCGATTAATTGAACTCTACCTCTGTTTCAGTATCAATCGCCACCTCTTGTCAACTGAACCGCTCATTTTCAAAGTAGTAAAATTGTCTTTCAGTACAAAGGTGTTTGTTTTGAGTAAACATTTGCAAAAATAGCCTGTAGGTGTATTCCCCGCCCTATACACCTGTCTTTTACACCCTCAGGGGACCCAACAATTGGTATCAGAGCAGGTTGTTCGAAAGAACAATTTCTTTTGATCTAGTTCTACTGAACTAGATCCTGTAGATTTTTAAGAGTTTTAAAATTTTCTTTCCTCTCTGTGCTAAGTGCTCCCTTTCTGTTTTTCTTTCTTTCTTGATATGTCTTCTAACCTCTGCAGTTCATCTTCTCACCCACTCTTCGGAAAAAATGATGATAAGCGGTTCGAAAATGGAAAGGCAATTGTCGAAGAAGTATCTGAAGACTCAAGCTCATCTTCAGACTCCTCCACTTTAGAACAAGATCTTCTTGAAGTCAAAGAGGTAGATCAAGCTTTAACTGCTTGCGGTGATCAAAGGATGATTCTTGAGAATGTCCTTGTGGAGAAACGAAGATTGGAAATGGCCATCGCCAAGACTGCCTCCAAGATGAACGAAATCTCCCTGATCCTAGCTGATGTAGAAGATGAAGAAGAACTGGCTGTTGAGTACACCAGATTGGAAGACTTGATGCAGACACTTCAGATTTCCTAAGTTCACTATTTTAATCTCTTATCTGATTGTATTCATGATTGCATATGTATGTTCTCTATCTCTATATAAGTAGATTACATGGTGTGTTGTAGATCACAAAAGACCATATAATTGGAATAACCTTAAGAGATATAAAATGATCACAGCCGAGATGACTTTAGGTCGAGTCATCGGTTTAGGCTGCGGTATAGATGGAAGTAGTTTGTCTTGACTACTTGTCTATACTGGTACGTCATAACGTATTGATAGGACCACAGTGAGATGTATTCTTCTATCTGACTTAAGTGAAGAATCAAAATCTCGGTGACTTAACAAAATCTTAATACTAATAAGATTTCAGATATACTCCCTCCGTCCACGAAATAAACTCCTACTTGCCCTTAAATATTTGTCCACGAAATAAACTCCTACTCTGCTTTTTGGACAATTATACCCTCCCTTGCTTTTAAATTTACTACACTTTTATCTATTGGGCCCACTTTATTCCACCATTACTTATGTAATTAGTCTCCCCTAAACTAATTATTATTATTATTATTATTATTATTATTATTATTATTATTATTATTATTGTTATTATTATTATTATTATCCTTATTATTGTTATTGTTATCCTTATTATTATTATTGTTATTGTTATTATTATTATTATTATTATTATTATTATTATTATTATTATTATTATTATTATTATTATTATTATTATTATTATTGTTGTTGTTGTTGTTGTTGTTGTTGTTGTTGTTGTTGTTGTTGTTAATTGTTATTGTTGTTGTTATTATTATTATGATTCTTATTATTATTGTTGTTTTTGTTATTATTATTATTGTTATTATTGTTGTTATTATTGTTATTATTGTTATTATTGTTGTTATTGTTATTATTATTGTTATTATTATTATTATTATCCTTATTAGTATTATTATTATTATTATTATTATTATTATTATTATTATTATTATTATTATTATTATTATTCTTATTCTTCTTCTTTATTATTATTATTATTATTATTATTATTATTATTATTATTATTATTATTATTATTATTATTATTATTATTATTATTATTATTATTATTATTATTATTATTATTATCCTTATTATTCTTATTATTATTGTTATTGTTGTTGTTGTTGTTGTTGTTGTTGTTGTTGTTGTTGTTGTTATTATTATTATTATTATTATTATTTATTTATTATATATTAT